>NW_027269265.1:28999115-29715365 GCF_023055355.1 Agelaius tricolor | reverse complement strand
ATGTTATGTTCCAAGCAGCTTAGTTAAATTTATTTGGTACATGACTGCCCTTGTAAAGGAATGACTTTATCTTGGTGATTATCCAGTTTATCTTTTTCCTGCTCACGTAGCTCAGTGGAAGTTCCAGGACTATAATTAATCTCTGGTGGTTTTTACTTGCTCACTTTTTGCACCTCACTTAAGGCTGCCATAGCTTTGGCCAAAACCTACCATTTATCTTCTAGCTGGGAGATGTTAGAGTATTTCTGTGCAGTCACGAGGTGAACATCCCCACAAGACTTCACCTGTGCTTCTTGTTTAGTTTGTCCTGTGCATCATCTGTTAGACTATGCAGAAGGTATTAGGGGGAGGATCCCTTGTCAGAAGGATATCATTAGTCTGTTTTGCTTGTGCTGCCTGGTTAGAATAAATGAAAATGAAAAGAACTAATCCCTTCTTTTATAGATTTAAATGGATTTAGAGAATTTCTGATATGTTATGTGAATGAAGATTGAAATTATTTCTATCAGCCTGACTCAAAGTTACCTTCCTCTTCTATTCCTAGACATTCAAAAAAAGGCCAGAACATTTTCCTTTCTTTTTCAAACGCATACTGGAAGCTTCGCTGGTTGAAAATGAGAGTGAGTACTCTCTGCATGAACAGACAATCCTGCTGCTTTTCCTTGATCACTGCTTCAATAGTTTGGTATGTTAAAAGTAAATGTAAATATTTCCAGTGTGTTTATGCTGTTTTGTATTTGTAGCAGTTTAGTTTGAGCAATATTTTCTTACAAGACAGATGAAGCAAAATTCGGATTTCAGGAAAACAGTACCAGAGGGCTTTTACCCTCTGTTTTGACTCTGACTCATCTCTCTCTACCCATTTGCTTTTCTCTGATACAAGGTCATAGATGAGACTTGCAAGTGAAGGATTGGCAGTTAGACAATTAAAAAAACAGGATTTAATATAAATTTTTGCATTAAAAATGGTACTGTAAAATTTATGTATTTATTTTTGAAAAGATGCTTTACATTTAAAACCGATCAGTTACTACTGTGCTCTTTTTAGTTTGCCTAAGAAATAGCACAAAATTATTTCCATTAATTATTGAGAAAGACAGTGAGGCTTTTTTCACTTTTGAAACCAGGTTTAGATACAAGTTTTATCTGCAGTTCTCCTGAGTTAGTTTTAAGAAAGCAATAGACCAACTTGTGTTCTCAATCTATGGTTAAAACAGAGTTAAAGATCCTAAGTAGCAAGCAGGAAGAACACTTTACCTGTTATATGTAGCAGTGCTCACTAACCTCTCTTGCTACTGGGCTTTTTCCTTACTTATATTTCATGTGGGGTGTATTATCCAAAATCAGGGTCTGCACAAATAAAATTGTCTCTCAGACAAAACAACATAGAAAGTGTATTTGTTGATTTTGGGAGCCAGTAACCATCTTGAACTTTATGTATATAGTTTATTGAGATAGTATTTTTCTGTAGTGGCCATGGTACAATGCATCTTCATTTTACATAGTTTGATGGTGACTACAGAATCCTTCTTGTAGAGCGTATTTCCAATAAAACATGATAGGGAAACTGTTGAAAATGTGCCTGTGAAAGCACACTGTTATTAGAAGCTGCCCTTCTTTGTGAAAGGCAGAATGGAATAGTACAGTAGTGTTTTTAGTGAAGAGCACTGAAGTTTGAAGTTTCAGAGTGCTGAGAATGGAGTATTTGTCCATGAAGACGTATTTAAGATGTTAATTGAAATTTTTCCGTAGCTCAGGAAAGAAGGAAAACTTTGTGGATCTAGATCGTAGGCATAGTTGGAGAGAGCACATTTGAACCGACATGGAGAAAATGGTTTGTTTCAGCCACTGGGAAGAGTGTAGAAGTGAGAGAAACTTGATAAATTAAAGGCTCCAGGAGAAAAGAACAGCTTAGAAACAAGTAGAGAAAGCACGGTGGGTGAGTTCAGGAATAAGAAATGATGGAAGAGGCAACATCAGTTCTCAGCAGCTTTTGTCCTAAAAGTACTTGCATGGATGGGGCCCATGGTGAAGTGTTAAGAACTGACAGACTCCATGAAAAGAACCTAAAATACAGAGGTGTCTCTGGGTAGGGTTATAGTGCAGGTTCCTGTTAGGAAGTTGTCAAATCTGATAAAACAACATAAATAGTTCTGTCAGATCTGTACATAAATGTATTTTGTAAGACAGGCATATCAGAAAACATAAGAATGTTCTAAAATTTTTTATCATCTGTGACTTTCTAACAGGAAGTGGATTTGATCAGAGGACAGGTGCAGCAGCTGATTTCCTTACCCATGTGGATGGCTCTACAACCTGTAAGCATAACACTGTTAACTGGCAGAGCAGTTTTCCAGGCAGTGTCCAAATCCTGTACAGTAAATTCTCATGGAATACTGTTGAGGAACTCTAATATTTACAGCGTTGCTATGGAATTACATTTTTGTCTGCTTTGCTAAATCTTTTTTTTTTTTTTTTTGGTTACAAATTTCCATGTAATAATGTTTTTTATGTAATTTTTCAGAAAACTGAACTTTGTTGTTTATAGCTTCTTCAAGCTATAATTTGTAGACAAGGCCATGAGGTCACAGGGAGGCAATGGAGCTGACATCTAGTCATGGCTGGACTCTCTAACATTATTTCATTTTTGTTTCACAGTGATACTTAGTGAGAGTAGCCAGAGACAGTTCTTTATTTCAGTTTGTTACATATTTTTTCCTTTTTTTTAATAAAAAGACTGGACTGTATTTTTACCTCATGAAAACAAGGTTCCTTGGTGACTGAATATCACTTTAACATTACAGAATCGATTGGAACAAGAGTTGAAAAAGACACCAAAACTGAGAAAATTCTGGAATCTAATTAAGAAAAATGATGCAAAAATGGATGAAGAGTCAAGAATGCAGTATGTACAGAAGCCTTTTTTCCTTAATGCAGTCATTGTGTTTCAGCTAAAATAGTTTCAATGAAAAAGGTGTTTTTTGAAAACCTGTGGCCAATGAGGATTCATCATACGTGGTCTCCTGGAAGCTGTCCTGGTTTTCAGTAGTCTTTATGCAAAATACTGTTATAGAACTTCATATTTTATTTGGTCAGTGAATTTGTGATTTCAAATCTTAAAACTAAAGGATGAAAGCACAAAAGAATATTTGTATAGCTACTCACTTTTTTCACGACCTTTAGCAAGTGTTTCACTCTTAGGTATATAGCTTATGCAAGTATTTCAATAATGTGTGTCTGTCTCACCAAAATTAAATGTTCCAATGCCTTTGTGCTGCAGTGTGCTAAGGTGTAGGAGGGGACTGACTTCTCCTTGACACAGTAAGAAGCATAGGTTGTTAACCAGTTTCTGTGCCCAAAAATGTAGGCTGCTAATCTGTCTTCCTGAGTGCAGAGACAAAAGTTATCATCTAAACAGTTTAGGTGTGTTTCTAAGCAACCTACTATCAGTATAATAATTTTGAAGCAGCCAACTTTGTATTGGTGAAAGCTACAATATACTTCTAGTCTGCATTTAAGGAGTAATAATTCTTTTGTCATATGTCCAATTTTAGAGCATATCGAGAGAGAAGATTTCTTTCACAGCTCATTCAGAAATTCATTTCTGTTCTAAAGTCAATACCTGTCTCAGGTAACTGTTTCTTATGTTACTTTGTTATCTGGTAATCTGTTTGAAAATCTTTTTTGTGTTGCTGAAGCAACTAGTCCTTAGGATATCAGCCTGAGGCTGGGGACCTTATTCAGGTGAGGCTGGTAGTGAACACTATGCCTGTCTGCATGGATTTCATATCAAAATGAATATTCAAATCTGTATATACTTTAAAAATTAAACAGTAAAAAGCTACTTTAAACTTTCTTCTATTCAGTATGTACTTAGTAAAAACAACATTTCTGGGAACTGATATTCTTTACTGTGTGCTTAGAGCCTTAAAGCATTTCATACTTACTTAAGTACCTTATTAAATAGATGGTATAAATGGATATCATAAGGCTCTGTCTGTTCATACTGTTGATTTACAGTAAGAACAAAAGCCTAAGTGAAGTGAAATTCTGTAAGATTTGACTGCTCTTGAGTCATTGTGACAAGCAAAATTATCTCCTTGCCTGATTTAGAAAGGAAAAGTGTTTGTGGAGGAAGGTGTTAGCCTTTTAACAGAAAAGGGTTATTATGCTCTAAGCACAGCACAATTTGGGTGAAATCAGTTCCCAGAGTTTTCCTTTTTCTGTTAAACTCGTAGCAAACTTCAGTGCTTACCTGAGCTGTAAATTTTGTAATGTGGCTTCCTCAGAAAGGATACTTATCCCTTCTGTTTTCCTAATTATGCTAAACCTGTTTTAGATTTACTTCAACATTTCTTTGGAGGCTGTAAGAGTTGGAAAGTCATTAAGGGAGATGTGGTGTGTTTTGACATGATTCTAAAGGCTTCTTAGTGGTCACCTATGAGTACCTTTGAATATGGTCAAGGCCTTTTGCACACATCTTGTTTGCAGCTTTTAAAAATGTATTTTTGAGTACCTGGCATTAAAAGCTCTTAACAAATATAATGAGGAAGTGATACCTTGTGGAAGTGAGCAGTTTTGCTTGTTATATTCAAGGTTTTTCAAAGCAGATAAAAACACTCCTGAAATTCTGGTTCTGTTACTCTTTAATTGTTAACCAGAAGAATTTTTAATATAAGAAAGGATTGCTTTAAAAATAGAATAATATTTAATTAGCTTTTAACAAGATTAAAATTAATACTTTTATATTTGTAGCATTTATTTAGTTTTTAAGGAATTGTTCAAGTGTAAGTATATTGTGATGTGGATCAATTTAAACTTTTTAAAATTTTTTTGTCCAGGTCCTATTTCTATGGACAAAGTTCATTATTGTGAGAGGTTTATTGAACTCATGCTAGACCTTGAGGTAAGTTTTTAAATGGATTCAGCCAGTTTCCAGGTGTACTTTTCTAGGGTTAAAGTGCATAATGTAATTATTACAACCTTATTCCAAATAGGAGGTGATTATGTCACAGCTGTGCATATGGTTGTTTAAAAGTGATTTTCCATCTGTAAATAAGAGGTTGTAGCATTGCATCCATACTGGGAACTGACCAGCAATGTTGATAAGCCAGCAGACAAAACTAGGATCCTAAAGTGCTTAATGAAGAGGATTTAATTGGAATAGAGGTAATAATACTGGCCATTTCTGAAAATGTGTAATGCTTTAATCTGGTAGGAATAATTCAGAATTATTCTTCCCAGTGCCTAACAGGTCACTTAAAGTTTCTTTTGTGTTGTTGGATTAAATCCCAGAAAGCAGCAGTAGTCTGAAATGCAAACTATTCCTGTTTGCCTAGACTTCATTATTTAGAAGTACCAGGTCTGGGGATCTGCAGTTTATTAGAGTCATAAGGCGTGGAGCAAGGTTTTGTGAAGTTTTTCAGCAGATACCGAGGAAGTGAGACAGTTTTAAGCACCACAGTACCAGTATTAAAAGGCATTCATTTGCAATTTTTTGCATGAGTAATTATTTTGGAGTAACTTCAGATTTAGAAGGCATTGTGAAATAAAACAAGCGTTTTCTGAAACAGTATCACAGTAAAATGCTTTTGTGGTGAATTTCTGCAGGCTCACTCTGTTAAATCACTGAAGTAGTCTGTGCTTGTAGTTGCAATAGATTGAATAATTTAAATTAGAGCTTGCTGTATGTAATATACTCTGGTAAGAGAAAACATGTTGGAAGGTGAACTAAAGTCTGTCTGACTTAAAATGCTTAGAAGCATTTTTAAGATTGGTTCCCTCTAGGTATTATAAAAAGATTAGAATTCAGACAGGTTTATAAAGCCTGTTCAAGTGACTGTAACAAGCAAACAAGAAATTAGCTGTAAATTCAAGTCTTATTGCCTTTGTAGCATGTACTGAGTTAATGGGCTCTTTTTACTTGGCTTTTTTCAGAATATTATTGTTTCATATTACAGTGTATATGCTGCTTATCAAAACTGGTGATTTGATAATTTGAAAGTAATAATTCAGTGGAGAGTTCTTATGGTTTTATGAGTTTGCTTTCATAATTATTGTATAGGGCAACCAACATTTTCTAGTACAGATTCTTTTCTTCATCTCAGTTCTAAACATCATGCTGATGGTTTTTTGGCTTTCTAAATTCAGTCTGTAGAGAACAGCTAATTTTTCACTTAAATTGTTGTGGTCTTCTACCGTATGCTGTTCAACATTTGCTACATATAGCAGCTTAATCTATTTACATTGAGAAGAAAAGATCTCTATTTGTGTTGTTATTAAAGATTTGAAAAATACTTGAGTATTTTGCAAAGAAGAGAAGATACCCTATCATATTTAGAAGAAGCAGTTGGCAATTTTAAGGACCTCAAGCTTAAAATTCATTAAATTAATGTAGAAAACAGACATTTAAAACAATGCTGAAGCAGTTTGACTTATCATTTGTAGCACACATTCATTCTGTAGACATTTAGTAGTAGAATAATTGCTTTATTTAATTTACTTTTTGACTGGCAGGATGAATGCTCACTCATGGCAAGTTCATGCCATGCTCCCCGTTACATAAAGGACTGTTCATAGCAGCTTACTGCATGAACCCAGTGTCTTGGCATACATAACTGCTGCTTTAATACCTTTGTGAGAGTATTAGATATGCAAATAACTGCAGCAATCTATCTTAATATGCCTTCTTGCAATGGAAAATCCTGAGAAGCCAGGACTTCCTACTTTTTCAGGAGTCGGTTGTATTAACATGATATTATTTACCGTAGGCTTTGCTTCCCACACGGCGCTGGTTTAATACAGTGTTGGATGACTCCCATCTTGTTGTTCACTGTTACCTGTCTAGTCTTGCTAAAAGAGAAAAAGAGGGTCATCTCTTCTGCCAGGTGAGATACAAAATTCTTGAAAAGAACTTTTTCATTCCCTTTGTTTCTGAATGCTGCAGTTGGTTTCTTTTTATTAAAAATAGGCTTTTGTTTGATGCAAACTACATCTTTATTTAAATCTTTCACACAGTATTTTTTCTTACCTGTACCTATGTGTGTAACTACTCACATAGCATTTCATGGAATCATAGGATGGCTTGGGTTGGACCAGACCTTCAAGATCATCCACTTCCAATGCCCCTGCCATGGACAGGGACATCTTCCACTCGATCAGGTTACTCAGAGTCCCATCAAACCTGGTCATGAACACCTCCAGGCATGGGGCATCTGTGGGTAACCACTTCCAGTGCTTCACCATCCTCACAGTGAAAAGTTTTATTGTCTAATCTAAACCCACCCTCCTTCAGTATAAGGCCATTCCCTCTTGTCCTATGACTACATGTTCTGTGAAAAGTCCTTCTCCATCCTTCTTGTAGCTCCCTTTAGATACTGTAAAGGAAGCTATAGGGTCTCCCTGTAGCCTTCTCCAGGCTGAACAGTCTCGACTCTCTGCCTGTTGTTACAAAAGAGGTGCTTCAGCCCTATAGTAAACTCCTCTGGACATTTTCCAACAAGGTGTTTTAGTGTTGGAGACCCCAGAGCTGGACACAGTACTGCAGGTGGGGTCTCACAAGAGCAAAGTAATATTTCTGCTTCTGATTTTGAGTTCTTAAAAGTACAAGCTAGAAAGCAGTGCAGCTTCTGGCATGCTTTACCACACACATAGCAAAAGTTGTCTCCACTGCATTCTTCTCTCGTTCATTTTGATTTCACACTGTTTTGCAGTGCAGCTGTTTTTCACTTCTGTCCTTCAGTTTACTCATTCATAGCTAGTACATTGTTTTTTATATGGCAGGATCTGAAGATCTGTCCCCTTTCCTGCATCTCAGCTGCTTTTCCTGCTGCTTGCTGTCCCCCATCTCTGCCACTTGTTCATTTTCTCTGAGGGTCACAGTATTGATGGTACACAAAGGCAGCAGCACATCTGAATAATTTTCTTCCTCCAAGTTGAATAATCCTATTGAAAGGTCAGATGAACTTCAGAGCTGCCATCAGAGAGGGCAGAAAGGCACAAGGCCTCTCCCTTTTGGTAGCAGGAAGCTGTAAGTTGGGTTCAGTGACAGCCTCTGGCTAGATCACCTTACTGTGATGAATTTCAATTTCAAGCCCTAGTATATCAAGAAACCGTATTGCTTGTGGACTATACTGAAATTTTGATGGCTTGCAGATGAGATACCTAACAAAAACTATTTTGTGCATCAGCCAAGTATAAAATCTAGATACTACTCCCAGTTCTTCTAGAACTTTGAGGAGTTCTTGTTTGTGCATTTGTCCTCTTAAACTGTGGTTTTGTTTGTAATGTTCATGGGGTGTCTCTTATTGTTAATCCGCTAATTTATATTGATGATGTCTCAGCTTTTAGATATGCTCAAATTCTACACTGGCTTTGAAATCAATGATCAGACTGGAAATGCTTTGACAGAGAATGAGATGACTACAATTCACTATGACAGAATTACTTCTCTGCAGGTAACTAGAGGATAAAGTGCTTATGAGAGACAGAGGATTTGGTTTTGGTGTTGTAGTCTAATTTGCATTTGGAATAGGCAGGAGGTTATTTCCCAAATCAAACCCTTTTTTTTCCCTCTTGAGTTACAGGAATAACTTTAGCTTGGCTGTCTGTAGCAATTGAAGATGTGTAATGCTTCAGCATGGTGGATGAGACTATGACTAATTAATATGCTCTAGCAAAACATCAGCGTTTTTGACCTTGTGTTACCAAAATGAGCTGTTCCTGTTAAGTCTGTTAAGGGAAAGCAGAATGCTGTAGGACCCTGTGGTGATGCAGTAGGTGGCAGCATTTCCTCAAGATCAGTGTGCACATATGCCTACAGTGGTCCCTTGTACAAATTCACTCACACTTTTTAGAATTGTTTGCATCAGTTTTAACAGAACAATTCAAGGAAGCATGGTTAAGTTAAACTTGTTCCTGGCTTTTCTTACTGCTTGCAAAGCTGTGTATATGCTTCCATATGTTTTATTTTAATGACAACAAATTGTGGTAGAAGGGTGAAATAAGGAAGATACTGTGTCAGAAGTAGAGGAGTAACAAATAGATGGTGTTAAGAAAAATGGAGATTCAGTCTGGCTTGTATTTCTATCCTGGTGGGGTCCATAGAGTGGTTCATGTTATGAACCAGAAGAAACTGTGCTTTTTTCTAAGTATTTAAACTGTTATTAAATCATTTCATTAATATGCTTACATCCACTTTTCATGCATGAATCTTTTGCAGAGAGCAGCGTTTGCACATTTCCCAGAATTATACGACTTTGCACTCTCAAATGTAGCTGCAGTAGATACTCGTGATGCACTGGTGAAGTTATTTGGACCTCTTAGGTAAGTTAGCAAATTGAAATTGAAGTTCTTTGTTCTCAGTATGATTAAATTTAACAAATTTCCAGCCTTTTTTTCTTCTGACTTCTCATGTGCATAGCCAATAGTTAACGTCTAACGTGTTTAGTTTATTTTTTTTTGCTCTGTTCTGTAGAAGAACTACAACAGAAATCATGAAAGCATGCCACTGTATTAACTGTACTGTATTGTAAATGCTGTGAGTAAAAGGATAGCAGTATGTATTTTGACAAAGGCAGTGTATGCTTTGTTGCTTGCTTCTGTGTCAGCTCTTGAAATAATACAAAAATATCGACGCCTTGCCATGTTTATTGTAGGTGAGGGTTTCAGCTTACACCTTATACACAAACTTCACTTAAAAGCCTGACCCATAATTGCTTAGCTCTGGTCGAATCAGACGGCTGGAGTTTTCTTTAAGGAAAAGGCAGCTGCAGTAGGTGCGGTCTCTGGTTTCAGTGTGACAGAGGCTTCTTGTTTTCCTTTCGCCGTGCAGCTCCAACGTTCTCCACCAGGTGGCGTCGTACCTGTGCCTGCTGCCGCCGCTGGCCGAGGGGGAGGACACGAGCCACGAGAAGGAGTTCCTGCTGGAATTGCTGGTGAAAACATGAATAATGCTCCTTGCACTTCTTCTGTTGAAAACTCAAGGCATAGCTGCGTCCAGCAGCTACACTGCAGTAAAGTAGTCGTTTAGAATGTTTTCTGAGCCACCTGTGAGCAGTGTTGTTGCAGTAATTGGAATGTTAAGATGGGGTTTAAAACCATATAAATTAAGTATTCGAAAATGCCTATTCATAAATATAGTTTCCATGAGAAACTATATTTATATGTTTTTTTAGGTCAATAAGCAGAGCCTTGGAAACAGTTTTGAGTTCTTCTGAAAAAGTTTTTGTCCCATTTAAAAACAAAAAGATCTGCTAAAGTAGATCTAGATATTCAGTATCTATTTGGGCCCCAAACCAATTTGAAATATTGTTTGATGCACATCATGGTTTTTTGGATATTCAAGGTGTAGCAATACTATTGTAGGCTTCTAATTTGATATCAGAATACAGTAGCTGTTTATTTGAAATCTCATTCATGAGTTTGTTTTGTGGTTGATTTTTTTAAAAATAGTTTATGTGGTCTTCTAAGGTATTGAAGGTAGTGATATGCCTATGGCTGCCATGGAAAGATATTTGTTCAGATAACATATTATAGTATTGGTTAGATTTTTTTCATGTCCCAAAGAGGAAACAAAGACTAACTGTTACTGAATGAGTAGTATGAGTTAGGTACTGACCATATTTTTAATGGAAAGTAAAATAAGTTTTATTTTAAGTTGATTCTCTGCTAAGCCTTGACTGAGTATTTTCAATTCTGTTGTGCCATTTTTGGTCTGCTGAATACCCAAAGGATTGTTTGATTCTTGTGCTATGACCAGTAGTTAGACTATGTCTTTGTTCATCTTCTGATGTCACTGTTTGCATTTAGTTATATTAAAATATTTAATTAGAAAAATATTGATGGAGAAAACTCAAATGACCACCTTATGAATTATTATCTGTTTCAAAAATATCTTTATTCTTCCTCTTTGACTCAGAGATTTGAAATGCTTCCTTTCTTTAGGTTTCCCGTCATGAACGACGAATATCTCAAATTCAACAGCTCAACCAGATGCCTCTCTATCCCACAGAGAAGATTATTTGGGATGAAAATATTGTGCCAACTGAATATTACTCTGGAGAAGGTATGATTAGTAGTTCAGTAAATGCTGCAATTAAAAAAGGAATTCTGATGTATTCTGTTTATTCTGTCCAAGAAACTTGCACACAGCACTTTGGCATCTTCCAGTATCTTAGAGTAAGATCGGGGGTATCATAGGTTGTTCTAATGCTCTGAACCATTCAGGTTCTTAAATGCAGGTCAGGACAGCTCTACTGTCATTCATCCTGTTCTGGGTGGTTGACTTCTGTGTTCTGTGTGGTTATGTTTGATCAGCCAAATGTATTAATGGCAATATGGGTTACAGTGGGGGAGGGAAGGGGGGGCAGGAGGAGAAGGCAGGTCATCATTGTGACTTTTTAATAGTGCATTAAAGTTTTGTTAATGATGAGATGTAATTTTGTCAAGTAACACTGGTTGCTAGTGGAAGCATTTCCTCCTGTGGTGAACACTTTTGGAATTATGGTATTGATGGTGCTGTTGTGAAGTATTTCTTTTGCTGTCAGACTATTACAAGTATTTTTTTTTCTATTTTGCTTCTCTTAGTTTAGTTTACACTTTCTCTTTTTCATCTCCATGTATTCTCCTGTCCTGGTTTCAAACAAAACAGTGTTGGTTTTGTGGTCTTACAAGGGTTTTTTTTGTGTTCTTAAAAGTAATTAAATAAATTTGGTCTAAAATTTATGTAAGAGTAATTTAACCCAAGAATGTTAGGAGTATTGTTTCTATTTCCTTTTAGAAAATGAGGGAAGAAGAATGTCTCTTTGATGAACACTGTGCAGCCTTAAAGAGGTGTTGCTTCACACCTTGCCCTTTGTGCATATAACTAGCTTAACAGGACAGGGTTTCTTACTTGGTGTTGGGAAATGTGTTAAATTATTTTATCACCATCAGGCTTTCCACAATATAAATTACTGTGTTCTGCTGCCTTTCTTCATTGCTGTTGTTTCTCAGTGCATGTGAAAGTCAATATGTACTACCTATACCAGAGAAAGGTTTCAACAATGATATTGCAAGTTTCAAAAGCAAGATGATTTCACAGGTCTTAAACATAGGTATCAAACTGGAATAGTAGTCCAATAATATTAGATGAGTAACTTACAGGAATTAAAATTATGGAAAATTTTCATCCAAGACTATCCTAAAACAATGGAAAAAGCTTTAGAACCTGTCTAGGAGTTCTAATACTTCTTGTGTAGTAGGATCTAATCTTCCTATGTTTTTCTTTCTCATTTAAAAAACAAAGCAGTAATACAGACTTTAGAGATGCGTGTTAAAATTTGATTTTTTGACTTAAAGCTTTTTTTCTACATTAATGGTTTTTATGGCATCTAATAAACATAAGGCATGGGAATAGGGAAATCGTTGGATGGTTTTTATTATTTTATTAGCCTTTTTCATAATTTTTTAATGATAACTTAATTGTTGCATTTCCAAAGACCATTACTTTGTTGTGCATTTGATTTTCCTAAACTTCATTTTGATGTCTGAATACATTGATGGATTCAATATTTAAGTAGTTCACTGTATTAGTGCTAGAGGGATGAAAATACCTTCAATCTTATGCACGTTCTTTTAGAGAGAACCTTAAAAATACATGCTTTTTAGAGGTGTGTATTAATAAAATGGGTAAGTTTTAGAATCTCCAAGGATAACAGGGATGGCAGTTGTGCAGTAAAGTGTGCATGTATGTATGAATTCATAGAAACAGTGTATTAATTAATTTTTTTTTGGTTTGTCCCTCAAATACCTCTTTCCTTCCTCCCTTAAATCCTTAGGCTGTCTTGCGCTCCCCAAGTTGAATCTACAGTTCCTGACTCTCCATGACTACCTGCTGAGGAACTTCAATCTTTTCCGCTTGGAGTCCACCTATGAGATCAGACAGGACATTGAAGACAGTGTCAGTAGGATGAAACCATGGTAATATTTATTAACTGGTGCAAACCAGTCAGTTCCCTTCTAATCAAACTGTGTTTAGGAATCAAAAACTGATACTGTGTGTATACTAAGTACATAGTAACAAATGTGTTAAAATTATTACATAGATACTGTGGTTTGTGCTTAATCCTTCCATAAGGTGTTGACATGCCGAGGGTTGATATTTTAGGGGTTTGTGGTTATGTATCCCTGCAGGTGTGTTAAAGGCAGCATGCTGGATGCTAACAAAAAGCCTTAGTTGTGTTTAGATGGACGAGTTAATTTTCCATGGCTGACTTGACAAAATATGCAAACGTCATAAACTCCTCTTTTTGGGAGGATGTTACTGAGTATTCTTGAATTTGCCATCTGCCACATTTTAATCCTCTTTTCGTTTAAAGGGTTTATTTGGTGTGATATCTTTTGTACTCAGTACTTGTTTTTTGTTACCTTTCCTTTATCTTCTGTCTCTGTGAGTTTTTTGAATAATGCTAGCATAACTTGCCTTTGTTTTTTGAAATATAAGTCATGTTATGCTTCGATTCTAAAATGCGGGATTGCATGAATCTAATTCAGTAGCACATAAAGTTAAGAATTCTATTTTTTTCTTAAAAGTTACTGTGGGGTTAATTTTTTCGTAGTTTAAAAAAGAATTGAATCTATTATCAGCTAATGACTAAAAAACTTTTGGTGTTTATTTCTTAGGTTATCAGAATATGGAGGTGTGGTCTTTGGTGGATGGGCTAGGATGGCACAGCCTATTGTCTCTTTCACAGTGGTGGAGGTGGCCAAGCCCAACATTGGTGAAAACTGGCCCATGCGAGTGCGAGCAGACGTTACGATTAATTTGAATGTCCGAGATAACATCAAAGATGAATGGGAAGGTACTTAACATGCTTTGAAATAAAGTGCTCAGAATAGGTGCTCATCAAAATACATTTTGATGTAGTCTTATTTGTGAGAAAAGGAGGTTTTAATCCATGGTACAGATTTGTCAATCCTAATACACTGTTTAGAAGACAGTTACTCAAACTCCAAGTTTAAGGAGTTTATATTTTCATAAAGTGAAGTTTGAAATAATTACTTAGACGTTTCATTGGGAACAGAATGTTTATTACTTCAGACTGATGTCAGTCAGTGACCAACTGTAAAATGCTGTCCTTTACAGCACTGTGGAAAGTTAACTTAGCATTTTAAGCTAAAAATGTCATATTGAAAAGTATGGGGAAGGTGATATCTATCTCATACAGAAGTGGAGAGGACAGATTTTTATTTACTTCAAACCAGTGCATTTCAGCAGTTTACAGTATGTTTGAATATTATGAAGTGCTGACTGTATCAAATACTGTTTCTTGTAAGTATCCACAGGCGACACTTCTTTGGCTTGGGGATTTGAACTTTAGTTGACTGTGTTGGCAAGTGACATAGAAGCATGCAGTTGTACTTGGATTATCAGTAAATGTCACTCCTTTCTCTTTTGTTAGAGAAACCTGATAAATGTGCTGGAGCTGCGTAGTGTGATTGCAGGTCACATAGCACAAATGCTAAAGCTGGACTGTGTGATAAATGAGCAGATGCCGCTTTGGGGCTGTAGATTTCTCTTAAAGTAAAAAATCTAGGATGGCAGAGAATTCACTATGATGAAGGTATCTATATAGTGATGCACTTAGCTTTTTAACTACTAAAACAGCCTTTATGATTTGTAAAAAATAATATTTTAACTAAATCAAAACGGAGATGAAGAATTCATAAATCATTGCCTGACTTAACAGGATCTTGATGAAACTGCCTTCTGTTGAACAGTATCTGGTGCTTAATGAGGAATTATTTGTCTCATGAAAAATACAGCATGTTTTCTGAACTTTGAAGGTGTCTTAGATCTCTGAGACTCTGGAGGTGTACTGGAGAGAAAATTTAGTGTTCAGAATTATGTTAGTGAATTGGAGAAGCAGCATTTTACAAGTAGGATGTAGTTCAACAGGGATGATTATTAAGCAAGAACAAGTCACTGTACAAATACATGTTGGGGGAATAACTTAACAGGCAGTACCTCTGCAGAACAGAAGGATCGGAGGTCATCATTGCTCACAAGTGAATGTGATTCCCAACATTGTGTTAGTACTGAGGGAAAAAGACAAAATCTCAAGTTATATTGGAATTCATAAACTGGAATGTAACAGTAAGCAAGTAACTTGGTTAAGCGACCTTTTACTTTATTAAATGGATAACTAAAGTAACTTGGTTTAGGATTTTGTGCCCAGTTCTAGGCACTGCACTTAACTTGTTGTAAAAAACAGAAAAAAAGGAATTGGAGGTTTGTTCAGAGGGAAGCAATGAGAATAAGAGATTAATGCCACACTTCTTAGAGATAATTGAAAATAATTAGGTAAAAATAACGAAGGAAGATTATTGGGAGAAGAATAATCTTGAAATAATGTTTGTTCTTATGAAAAAAGCATTCAACTTCTAGTTTTCATATCTATTATATCATAGTGTCCTATGGTTTTGTATTCTCTGAGTTCAAGGCGTATTTTGAAGCAAAACAAAATATATACAGGTGGGATTTCATAAAAGAAATATGAGTGCATTCTTTTATATACATATGTTAAGGAGTTGATGAGGACAATGCCATTCAATCAAATCTCTGCCCGTTCCTTTTGGGGCTCAGGTCTGCGCAAGCACGACGTCTGCTTCCTGATCACGGTGCGTCCCATGCAGCCCTACGGCACCAAGTTTGACAGGAGACAGCCTTTCGTGGAGCAGACTGGCCTGGTGTATGTCAGAGGCTGTGAAATTCAGGGCATGTTGGATGAGAAGGGGCGTGTCATTGAAGAAGGTATGATATCCCAAAACTTGTTCAAGAGATTTATCCTTCTGTCTCTGGTTTTTTTTTTATATTTAACAGGCTAATTGATAATTTTTCTCTCTTTTAAAGAATGCTCATTGAATTAGTTACATACATGGAAAAAAAACAAACCAATTCCATAAGCAGCCTGAGAAAGGTCAGCTAGTTTCCTCTGGTAAAATTTGATGTAGCTACATTAATTAAATAAATCCAGTATTGAGTTAAGGAGTAAAAGAGATTCTGTTCAAAAACTGTTGGACTAATGCAGTGAAAATGTGTCCATTGCTACACAGAAATTAGTTTCATTGTACAAATTTGTCTGAATTTCATTTGAGGAACAATTATGGATCACTTATTTGAATGATAATTTGCTTTTACCACTGAGTCAAATTCTAATTTTGCTGTTTCATTATGGGCAGGACCTGAACCGAAACCAAGACTTAAAGGTGATTGCAGAACATACAGAGTATTTCTGGACCCCAACCAGTATCAGCAGGACATGACCAACACAATCCAAAATGGAGCAGAAGATGTCTATGAGACATTTAATATAATAATGAGAAGAAAACCAAAAGAAAACAATTTCAAGGTAAGATACTTGCCTCTTAGCTCTTTGGTCAGAGGGATGGAGCACCTCTCCTGCGGGGAAAGCCTGAGAGAGTTGGAGTTGTTTAGTCTGGAGAAGTGAAGGTTTCAGGGAGATCTGACTGCACCTTTTCAGTAAGGGGGCTTATAAGAAAGATGAGGACTAACTTTCTAATAGTGGTAGTACAAGGGGATTGTTTATAAACTAAAAGATGGTAGATGCAGACCAGATAAAAGAAAACTATTTCATGATGAGGGTGGTGAAATGCTGGAACAGGTTGCCCAGAGGTGGTAGATGCCCCATCCCTGGAATTTTCAAGGTTAGGTTGGACAGGGCTCTGAGAAACTTGATCTGCTTGAAGATGGCCCTGCTCATTGCAGGGGAGGTGGACTAGATGAGTCTTTAAGGTTCCTTTCAGCCAAAACTATTATATGATTCAGCCTCCACAGTGCTGAGCAGAAAGGAAGGAGCCACTTCCCTTCACCTGCTGGGCAAATTTGTACTGTAGCACAAGGTGCTGTAGGCCACCTTCAGTGTGAGGGTGCATAATTTCATACACCTAAAAATATTTCTTACTCAGTTTCTTTGCTTTTTAGACCTCTGAATCATTAATGTTCCTTGAGTTTCCCATTTTGAAAATGCAGCATGAATGAAAAACTACATTTCTTTTGGTGTCTTAAAATCATGCACTGCATAATTGAAGTGATTTTCATTTTGAGGGATTCTGTAGCAAGTTCTGTGTAAATGGATTAACAAGTAGGCAGGAAGACTTGGACTTTTTTTTCTTTCTGTAACTAGAAAGATAGCTCTAGTGTGAAGCAGCAGCTTGCAGCCTGCATAGACCATTGTGGTGCCATCATTTGTGCTGTGTTCTTTCAGCTAATTTACAGGCAAATCCCAATGCAAGCCATTTTATGCTGGCATTTATGAAAGTCTCATACCTTCATTTTTCTAGGCAATCTAAGGTATTTCCACATTTATCACATTGCTGCCAGTTTAGGTGCGTGCATTCCATGTCATTTGCAAACCTTTCTAACTTCAGTTGGAGAAAAGAAAACAAGATGATGCTGTGATTAGTGTAGACAATGTATGCACCAGATGGAAGGCAGCTTGAAGTTTAAAGCTGAGCTTGTAGGAGAGAAGACAAGAGAACTCTTGTGCAGTCTTTGTAAATTAAGCAGATGAGACAGCAGAGAAAGTGCAAATACAGTGTGTTTGCTGGAGGTGACACCACTGTGTCACTACAATTGGTCAGAGTGTTAGTTCTTACAGGAATGAATGTTACTATTTTTACATGCATATAAATTACTTTTTGAAAAGCTGAAGCAAAGTTTTTGTGATGTAGAAGCACCACATTTGCTGTTAGGAACATATTTCTTGCTTCCTCTTAGAAACCAATCACTGGGTTTAGAAATACTACCTGAAAATGTGACATTTTCTGATTTCTTTGTGCTTTTCTTAGCACAAACATATTTTGCTGTGCTTAATATACGTTTGAGCCAGAAGTACTTGTTCTATATTTGCAACAAAAATATAAAAAATCTTATTTAATATGGGACTTGTCCATCCATATATCTTTGAAGTAATTCAGGCTTCAGAAGTGCTAAGATGCCTTCAACTTCATAGCTTTGCAGGTCTGTCACAGAATCCACAGCATGATTGTGACTGGAAGAAACATATTCAGAGAATGGTTAAGGTTAGAGGGACCTTAGGAGATGATTTAGTCCAAGACCTGTTTAAAGCAGAGTCAGCTAGAGCAATTGGCTCAAGATCTTGTCACTATGTAGTTGGAATTGGATATGTCCAGTGATGGAAACTACCTAGCTGGTCTAGACAACCTTTTCAATCTTGCATTGCCTCCACAGTAAAAATGTTTTGGTGTTTTTAGGTGGAATTTCCCATATCTCAGTTCGTGTCCATTGCCCCTTGTCCTTTCACAGGGCACTACTAAGTGGACTCTCATTCCATTGACCTTACTTCATCCCGTTGCATTTTTTTTATACAAATCACTCAAATTCTCCAATGCTCCTTGAGTTTTGTATTCTTGAGGCTGAACAACCCCAACTCTCTCAGCTTCTCATACAACAGTTTCTCCAATCCCTTAATCATCTTAGTAGATCTTTGCTAGACCTGTTCCAGTATGTCTGTATCTCTTGTCCTGAGGAGCCCAGCACTGGACAGAGCCCTCCAGACGTGGTCTCACCAACGCTGAGTAGTGGGAAAGAACCAGGACCTTAATAGAGGTTGACTAAGCAGGGATAGTGATCACATTACTTGACTCTTTGAATGATACAACACAAGCAGGAAAAGAAAAACCTACCCTTTGGAGATGGATATATAAACATAGACAATCTGAATAAAATTCTATACTTTGATTTGACTGACTGTTCTTTTACAAGTTTGGCATTTGGAGTTCTGTATTTTATTCTGGTGTGGAAGGCTGAGGCACCATGTTTGCCATTCATTTGTGTCCATGTTTGGTGGCAAAGGAAGTCAGAGGATCTGGAAATCAGTGCAGATACATGGTGACCAAATGCCAAGTTTCAAGTGAGATAGTTCTTCAAGACTTGCCACTAAAGTAGCCCTTTAACAGGAAGGCTAAAATTCAGCTACCTCTTAGTTAAAAAGCACACCTTCTGTGCAAGTCTAGGGTCTGGAGCATTGGTATTTTCACAAGAGGGGAAAGGAGAGAAAACTTGCATAACCACAGATGATTTGATAAATTAATTTGTGGGTGAAAAGCAAATGCTTGAAGAGAGGCTTAAGCTGACTGCAAGGATGAAGTTTATAGGCATGTAAGAGGAAACCTTAAACTGCATGAGGATCTTCTATGTGTTTTTCCCTTGCAGTGAATGTTCTGGGATGAAAGCTTTACTGATGATTATGGTCATCTTTACCAGCTCTTATTTTTTTCTTAGTTTAAAAATTCTGTGCTTTGATACTGGTGTTTTGTTGCATATGTACACTGTCCATATATTGACTCAATCTAACCAAACACTGTCAATTAAAGAGTTATATTCTATAATCTTAAAACAGATTTGATTGATCTTCAGTATGATTTTTACTTGGTAAAAAGTCAGTCTCTTCAATCCTGTTTTTTCTGGCTTTTCTTATTTACAGGCTCTTCTGGAGACTATCAGGAACCTGATGAACACAGATTGTGTGGTCCCTGACTGGCTGCATGACATCATTCTTGGATATGGAGACCCAAGTAGTGCACACTATTCAAAAATGCCCAATCAGATTGCAACTCTGGATTTTAATGACACTTTCCTGTCCATTGATCATTTAAAAGCTAGCTTTCCTGGGTACAATGTTAAAGTCACTGTTGACAATCCAGATCTGCATGTACCCCCCTTCAGGTGATCTCAATATTTCAAGTACTTCTTGATATTCTTGCTGAAACGTGTTTTCAGGTGGAGTTATGTTCAGGGGTTGAAAGGAGATGCTCTTTCTTTTAAAAAAAGATAGAAATATGTTTAGATTATATTTAGATATGTAAGATTTAGATAGTTACATGATAGAGTTAACTGTATGACAGCAAGACCCAGGACCAGCTTGTGTTCTCTTCTGTATAAAAATGCATCAGAGCATTGCTTGTTGATCAGCCTATATGCAAAAAACAAAGTATGAGATAGAATCAAGACACATAATACTCTCTTCTGTATTATCGTATCTAGCCTCCTCAAGATCAGGCTAGAGAATTTTAATTCCATAGTTTCCTTACATGTCTCATTACAACAAGCTAAGACCAGCAATTTCAACACCAGTTAAAATTTGAGCTTTTGGAAACACTGTTCAATCAACATAAAGGATTAAGTCTGAAATCCCCATAATGCTTATTTTTAGAAATTATTTCTGAAATAGGATGCCATTGGCAGCTAAATAAGATTTACTCGTTTAGTTTTAGTGGTGCTGTTGTCCAGCATTTTCAGACTTGACAATTCTATCCCTCCTGGTGCACTTCCTTGAATTTTGGCAACTGAATTTCACAGTGCATAGTATTGGAGAACAGTTCATTCAGCTGAAGAGACTACATCTTTTCCTTGTGAAGGAGTAAATCTGTGGAGGGAAAAGACACCTTTCCCCTGCACCAGTCAGCTTTTATCATGGCTAAACTGAATCTTGGAAAGCAGGGAGATAATCTCCTGAGCTTTTTTTGGAAATACTACATGGAGAATTCGTGTGAAGAAGGCACTAACACTATATAATGATATAAAAATCATCTGAAGATATCAGGAAAAGATCTCACACTCAGTTTTCCTCAATGACCTGTTGTTCAGTTTCAGTTCCTATGTTAAGAGAGATACTGCTCTTTATGAAGAGCTGTTGCTCTTCCTACTGCTACATTTGTCCTCTAAGAGATTATTACTGTTATAGATATCTGCATTTTGGATGGGCATTGGGATTTCTTCACCTGTGATTTGTTTCTGAATTAGAGAAGCTTGCTGATATATATAGAAGGCTATAAGAAATTGAAATTGGAGGATAAAAACCTTCATCTGTTGGAATAGTTTGGAACACCGACACAGCTTATGTTCTATGATAACTTTTCTCCTCTCCCTTCCATTTTCACTTATGAACTTCTTGTCTTCAGTGTTCTTCCAGCTGGCTCTCAGCACTGCTCCTGGCTTTTCCAGTTGTGAAAAGAGTGCTTTTGACACACTCTTTGTTTAATCAGCTTCATCAATTCATTTGGCATTTCTCTTCTTTACTCTCCTTAAAACTTTGTCATGTGCAGCTCTTGTTTCCCTGTTGTATGAAAGTTTGTCTTAATGGTGAGAAAAAGTCTTTATCACCTTCTGAGACAGTCCATGTCATAGTGAACGTGTTGAACTTTAACCTTAAATTATGTGTTGCAGAATAACTTTCCCAATGAAGGAAGGTAAAGGAACGAAAAGAAAAGAGGATGGAAGTGAAGAAAACCCTGAAGAAGCTAAAACACTGATTGTAGAGCCTCATGTTATCCCAAACAGGGGACCATATCCATATAATCAACCAAAACGGTAAGAAATGGATGGGAACTTACTTTCAAATGACAACACATGCATAGCAGTTCATTTTCAGAAATGAGACTGGTGTATTTTATATTTGAATCAAAATTGTCCCCCATCTGTGAAACAGTTATTCTATTGTCCCCATCTGTGAAAAGAGTCCCTTGAAGAACAGTGAGAAATACTGTCTTCTAGTGGTTTTTGTCTCAGGAATTTGAATATTAGGAAAGTAATACCTAAATAATTTTACAACATTCTCTGCAAATAATGACTAAAGACAAACAGGCTTTTAGATGGAAAGAGTTGTCACATGGACAACATGATTTACTGTCTTGCTCAGAAATTTCAAGAGTGTTGTATCTAAAAAAAGATAGTTGTAATGCTGATTTAATTTGTGCAAAATTTTGCAAATGTCTAGTTCAGGAAAGATATAAACAATTAATTGAAATAAAACTTGTTAAAATGATTGCTTTTATCAAAATTGTTGGCAAAATCTATCAATTATCTGATATCATTCTGCTTTGTTACAGCAATACTATTCAATTTACCCATACTCAGATTGAAGCCATCCGTGCAGGAATGCAGCCTGGACTAACTATGGTGAGAATGTTTTTAAGGATTCTATACTCTTATTTTATTAATTTTGGCCTTAGGTACTTTCAGTGAAATCCTAGTAATGCCCTTTTCTGTAGCCTTGCTGAGGTAATTTCTATTAATAGTTTAAGGATATGAAAAATTAACTTTCAGAGGCTCAACATGCTCCAATCCTCACAAAATCATAGAGCAACACATCTCTATATCCTGTGTTTCAGTGGCTGAATGCTTTCCACAGCAAGTGAATTTACTTTTGAACTGGTTGGAGAGTCTTTAAATAAAGCAGGAATGATTTCATAAGAATTTGTAATTTTATGTGTCGATGCTTATGAAAACTGCTATTCTGTGCTTCTTAATCATGCAAAAATTATTTTGAGATGCTTTCTTTATAATACTTGGATACCTTTAAAATGGGGTGTTTGTAGAATTGAGCTTATGAAAATATTAATTGTTATTATATGTCTATATCATCAGTTGTAGATTTCTGAGTAAATAGAAGGAATGAACTCTCTCTTTTTTAAAATTTTTCCTGTTCTTTATGTCTGTTTCACCTTATTGTTTTTCAATTGTGTGTCTTGATTCTCTTTTCACTGTTTCCCCCCTGTTAAGCCTGTTCTGAGGCTAAACTGCCTTTTTTCTCTGAGAACATCTGTTTTCTTATTAGTACTTCCTGTGCTGATTACCATATTCCTTTTAGTCAGGAATCTGCCAAAATAGTTTAAAGGAATCTTTTATAGTATGTTGTATTTGGTCTGAAAGTTCACCAGAGCCAGGAAGCAATGTGTAATGTCAGTGTCTTGTGAAATTGGTCTGGGTTGTTTCTTCCCCAGCCAACTCTGTTTTTCTTTATTTTGAAGTATTCTGATAAATTGTGTATTGATTTTTGTTTGTTTTAATTTTTGTGTGTGTGTGTGTGTTTGATTTTAGGTAGTGGGTCCACCTGGTACTGGAAAAACTGATGTAGCAGTCCAAATAATATCCAACCTTTATCATAATTTCCCAGAACAACGAACCCTAATAGTTACCCACTCTAATCAGGTAAAGTGTCAATCATGTGTGGAATTTTCTTGTAATTGCAATGTAGAAGAGCAGTAGGTATTGAGATCAGTAGCTTGGGAATTGCATTTGTCTCCTAACAATGGAAACTTGAGTCAGCTTACGTGCAGTTTTGCCAGTTTGATAAAGAGAAAATTTAATTTCTCTTTATTTCAGGTGTGTAGTTCTAAACTATTTATCTGAAGTTTTCAATGTGTTTAATTGGTTGGAGGTCAAAAACAAGAAAGTATTTTTGAAAAAGTATCATTTTGGTGAGGAGTTACAGCGTGGAATAATACAGGCCAGTCTGCAATGGGTGGCAGGAGAGTGACAGTTGGGAGAAAGGGTTGCGAACATTGTGAACATGTCTATTGAGGAGAAAAAGAAGGGAAGACTTCTTACTAGACAAGACTTTAATGAGGACATTAACTTGAAATTGTACCCTGGGAAATTAACTGTATCTCAGCAGGGTACATTACCCATGCTTTGATGCTGCACTTTAAGATGTTTACATCATTTGCAACTGCAAGTGGAGCTTGTTTGTGTTTATTCTTATTTTCAAAACTTGATGATCCAGTGCTTACAAGCTTGCTCCTTTGAAATAAACAAGTTAGTTGATAGTAAGCCACTAGAGAACTGAAGAGTTTAAGGTAGAAGACACCTAGAAGTTTAGTGAGCAAAATTCAGTTATCCAAAATGGGATAGAGTCCCAGTACCTGACAGCCAGTACCAGATCATACTTCTCTCATGTACAGTAAAAGTTAAATCGTTTAATGTCATCATACAAAAATTGGTGTTTGTGAGACAGTTTTGTAAATTGATAGCTTTATCAACTAAGTTAACTATGTGATTACAATTTCAAAATTTAATTCTAAATCAAATATGATTGTTGTATAAAGTATGCAAATAAAAGGGTGTTAGTAAGCTAATTTCCTTGTTGTCAAGATTAGGAGTTTCAGTATTAACTTTGTTTTGTTAAAAGAAATTATTTTTGTTTGTTTCAGCTTCCATTTATACTAAAATAGGAAAAATCTCTTATTTTACTTACAAGTAATTCCTCCATTTTCCCCTGCAAGAGCCTCTGAACTTCTAAAAACTACTTTTTCTCCTGTTCTTGTCAATCTTTAGGCTTTGAACCAGCTGTTCGAAAAAATCATGGCTTTAGACATTGATGAGCGTCACCTTCTGCGTCTGGGTCACGGAGAAGAGGAATTAGAGACAGAGAAAGATTTCAGCAGGTGAGGAAGGAGATGCTAATGATAAACTCCCTTGTATAAACATGGCAGCAAGATGTCTCTGTTGAATCCACTCTGCCTCCCAGGCGAAGGAACTGTGGTGGACAAGTTTTACCCTTCTCATGTTATTCAATCCCAATAACACAGGTTGCACTATTTTTCAGTACCAGGGTTATTAATTTTGGTTCTTACTCTGTACAGAAGCTGTGCTTCCTTGAGCATCTAGAGACAGTCAGTTGCTTTTTCACAAAATCAACTGCTTGAATAATAGATAATTATATATTTTTTTGACCCTCATACCTTTTGTACAATTAATCTGTGAGAGAAATTAGAATAATAAGGTGGATTCTTAGAGCTACAGGTTTTTTTGTTCAAATATGGTATCACTTCTACTGTTATGGTGATTTTTGCATTAATAAACAGGAAATTAAACTTTCTGCTTTGAATTCTTCCTGAACTTTGCTTAACATCAAAGTTGCTTATTTCATTGATAACACATTTTGAAGTATACATATGTAAGGAAAGCTATGAACTCTGTGTCAGCACAAAGACTTAAGAACCTGTTCTTCTAAATATTTGTATGTTTGTCATGCATTAGTCCAATTGACGTCAGTAGGATTACACACATTCATGAGTGTAAGCGGGGTATAACGGTCATGCACTGGAAATATCTGAACTGTCCAGTACTGGATTATCATAGCAATACTTGGACTTCAAAAGCTGTAGTAAAAATTATATATAGTCACTAGAAGCTACCCACATATACATAGTTCAGTATTTAGCAAAATAAATACCTTGTGATTTTTTTCCTTTAAATTGAATGCTTTGACGTAGTCAAATTATTCCAGAAATTTGATAGCCAAAGACTTACTGAATGATGCCATAGCAGGTATTTATTTAGTACTATCCATAGTTTAGTGTATTCCTTGAACTGTAGCATTCATTGTTAAAAGGAATTTTCTTTCCGACACTATGTTGTCTGTTTTCACACTTTCTCAAGGTAACTCCAGACCTGTGGGATATTTGTGCAAGCACTATGGGTTCTGGTAGTTCAAGAGGGAGGGGTAAAGGTTGAGGAATATATTTGAAAGTGGGCTGCACTACTCTGAGAACTTTATTTCTCATTAGCTTGGCTTTGTGAATTGTTAAGGTTCAACTGATAAAAATAGTCAGCATGTAACAAATTCTTAGGCTTTGAAACAGGATTGTAGTTGTGACAGTGTTTTGTTTTGTTCAACTGATAAAAATAGTCAGCATGTAACAAATTCTTAGGCTTTGGAACAGGATTGTAGTTGTGACAGTGTTTTGGCAGGGTGCTGGGGTTTTTTGTGATCTCTCATTGTGATATTGAGATACTATTTTGAGTTTAATAAAAATTATTATTATATATTACATATGTTATATATCATCTGTTTTGAAGGTATGGAAGAGTCAATTATGTGCTGGCTCGAAGACTTGAACTTCTGCGAGAAGTTGGGCGATTACAAGAGAGTCTTGGAGTCCCAGGAGATGTATCTTACACTTGTGAAACAGCTGGCCACTTTTTCTTATACCAAGTAAGGACTGAAATACTTTTGTAGAGACTGTATGACCTAAATATGTTACGAAACACTTTGTAAAACTTGCAATGAATTTTTCAGACTTGAGAGTAAAAGCAAAATGCATTTTCCTTGGTGATTCACAATACAGTAACAGCTAAAGTTAAAATTGCAGTATGACTTGCTTGTGTTGCTATTGTTTTAAATCCTGCCTGCTGACTCACCAAGTCATTGCTGCCCTTCATGAATGCCGGCAAAGATTCTAACCTGAAGCTTCTCCTTCAGATAGGAAAATCTGTGGGCTGCTTTATATTTTGGACAAGCATTAGAGCAGCTACTTGATGGTCCTGATAGGAGGCTTTTATAGCATTAAATGCCAGTGTGAAATCAAATGTACAGTGTACAAAATAGTATGTTGCATGTCCCTCATTTCTCCTCCATGTATTTTTCAGTGATGTGGTCTACATTTGTAATTAGTGTTGCATAAGGAGGTTTACAGATTGGAACTTAGGACTGAATGCACTTACTTGTGTATGTTTTTACAGAAGTTACTCTGGTCTAGTTTTAGCGTGAACCTTAACATTAAATGGACATTAGATGTTGAAGGGCGCAAGGAACACTGCTAGAGGTCATCTTCTGGTTCAGTTTCCTCCTAAATGAATCCCACTTGGTATTTAAATCAAAGTAGTGTAAGTAGAGATAATAAAGAAGTTTACTTCTGTACTGGGTTTATGTGGCAAGGTTTTGGTAGCAGGTGGCTGTAGGAATGACCTCGGAGTAGAGGCCAGGGGCTGCCCTGTGCAGGACCCAGGCAGCTCCAGCAGACCCACTGCTGACTAAAGCTGAATCCATAGTGAAACTGGTGGTGCCTCTTTGAAAACCTCTTTGAGAAGAGGCCAAAAACCAGCAGCAGCTGAGGGCAGAGAGGAAAATTTGAGAAACAACCCCATATACCCAGGACAGAAGAAGATGAGGGGGCAGGAGGTGCTCCAGGCATCAGAGCACAGGTTCCCCATAGCTTGTGGAGACAGCCATGGTAAAGCAGGTTTTCCACCTGCAGCCAGTGGAGAGGCTGTGGCAGAGCAGATACTGACACTGCAGCCCATGGAGTTCCCCATGCTGAGCAGGTGGGTATATCCTGAAGGAAGGGGCAGCCTGTCAAAATCCCATGCTGGAGCAGGGAAGAAGTGTGAGTAGGAAGGGGTGGCAGAGATGTGGTGTTGTGAACTTGAATGACAGCACCATTATTTCTGTACTGGTCAGGGTAGGGAAGAGGTAAAAAAGTTGACAATGAAATTAACCCTGGGAACAAAGAGGGAGTGGAGAAGAAAGATGGTTTTAGTTTTGTCTTTGTTGCTCACCATCTTACTCTGTTTTTAATTTTCAATAAATGAAATTAATTTTCCCTGTTTTGTTTCCCTGTTTTTCCTACTTGCTAAGCAATCTCCCTGTCTTTATCTCAACCCATAAACTTTTCTATCCTAATTTCTCCCACTGTCCTGTTGAAGAGAGGGAGTGGGAGAAACTGGGTTGGGAGTCTGGTAGCCAACCACGGTTGAGCCAAGCGCAACCCACCACAACTTCAAGAATGTCTTTCTGACACAAGGTGAAATGCTAGACTTACCTTACTTCTGTGATAATTTTTTTAATGGTATGCTGCAAGCCTGTATATTGCCAAATACCTTATGATATAAACCTACCTTGCTTTGTCGTAGGTAATGTCTCGCTGGGAGGAGTATATCAGTAAAGTGAAGGTTAAAGGTGGAAAATCGCCAGATGTTGCAGAAGTCTCCAGTTGCTTTCCTTTTCACCAGTATTTTGCAAATGCTCCTCAACCAGTTTTCAAAGGCAAATCATATGAAGAAGATATGGAAATTGCTGAAGGGTGTTTTAGACATATTAAGAAAATATTCACTCAGCTTGAGGTAAGACATGTAACTGTTAAAGGCAAGTGAATCTGGCTAATCTTGTAGAAAAATTACACGACTCGAAAATTCTCATTTTCTCTACATCCTAGAAGAAATATACATGTCTAGGCAGCTTCATTACTTGGCAAGGTGAAAATTTCCACCTTTGAGTAATATAGGTATGTTACACAGTAGGAGCAAGGGTCTGGTCTCTTTTAGTTGGATCATGGGAAGCAGCCATTCTGCGTCCGTTTTCACAAATGAGGTTACAAGGATTGGTACACCTTATCACTACTCCTGTGATCCTCACAGGGTCTTTGTATTTACAGTGAGTTGCCTTTAATCAGATAACCTAAAAGTAACAGATTATCTTCTGGTTTTGCCAGAATTGCTTAAGAGGCTATTAAATATTAGGATAAAGGTGATTTGTGATCATTTGATTTTATTAACTGTAATGGTCTTTCTACTACTGAATTTGAGGTTATGATGCAGTATATTGCAATGCAGTAAAGTAGGAAACAAGAAGATACAGTAAAAGAAAATTTTGTGGGATTCTGAGAGGGTTCTTCATAATTATTTGAATATTTGTCTGTAAATTTATACATACCTACAGGTTGGAAGAATTCTTTCATAGGTTTTTACAAGATTGTTTTTCAAAATACACTAAACCTGGAAACGACAACAAATTATTCAGATGGGATTGTTAACAGTACATAGCCTCAGAGCTTTCTTGTTTAATTATATCAAGAAGGTAGCCACAGAGTTTGAGTGGATTTACTCTATAAGTGATATTTTTTTTATATTTTGACTTTCAAGACTTTTCTTTTGTCCTCCATAGGAATTCAGAGCATTTGAACTTCTCCGCAGTGGCCTGGATAGATCAAAATACCTGTTGGTGAAAGAAGCAAAGATCATTGCAATGACTTGTACTCATGCTGCTCTGAAACGACGGGACCTGGTTGAATTAGGTTTCAAAGTAATGATTTTACTAGTGTTACTGTACTGCTTGATTTTGGTGCTGGTTCTCCCCTATTCCCCACCCCATACGAATCTTTTTATCTGCCCCAAATCTAGGCCACCAAGATTATTTAGAGTTGCATTTTTTTACCTGTATGTTTCAATTTTTTAATTTTACTGAAGAAAAATATAACTTCTGTAAATAAAAGATTAAATCACTTTTAACTTACTGTATATACTAAAATTGTAAAGAGTGCTTTTTTAAGAGTCAATTTTGCCATATTACATGATAAACAGCAGTGATAGGGTTAATAAAATAGAGGTAGAACTGGCCTCTATGGCCAGTAAACATGGCCTTTACAGCTTTGTTTACCTAAAAAGTCAACAATTTGAGGAAAAATAACTATGATGCAATGCTTTTTTTCATTCTGAAGTGGTAACTATAACTGTTAATTTAGTGCAGTCTTTGTTTCTAACAAAAGCCAGCCACCAGTAATTCTTTCAGTGTAATTTTTCACTGATCATGTACTGTATTGGATCACAAAATGGCTTCTCTTCAGTTTCTGTGCAGAGATACCAAATTATTTTGCTCTGCTGAAGAAAACTTTTCTCTTGTGGTTATGGCATATAGGAAGCATGTAATGTAATTCAGTCTTGGATTCCTTCTAGGTATAAACCCTGACTGGTACAGAGAGATCTCCCATTGGTGTAGTAGGACTTCACCTATTTGGTGATATTTTGCCTATAAGGTGAAATCCTGCTGTAACCATCCCACCTGGCAAAATCTGAAGGAGTAATAGATGCTTTCTTTTGGTAGGCTGAATAAATACCTTTATTTGTGTTACTGTGTTTATGGACATCTCTTTACTTTTTTTTTTTCTCAGTATGACAACATCTTAATGGAAGAGTCTGCTCAGATTCTGGAGATAGAAACCTTTATACCTCTCCTGTTGCAGGTTAGACTTGAAACATAAAAGATCTTAAATAAGACTTTGTGCTCTTGAACACTATTGAATATTAAAATGAAAAATATGTGCAGGAAGTAACTCAGAACTGATATTTGCTACTAAGACCTTTCACATTGATTTGACTGATTTGATTTTTAATTATGAAATTATTTAATGCAATGAAGTAACATTACATTTTCTTTCAAACTTTTAAATGAGTGTTGATTAACCAGCTGCATCTGGCAGTTGAGGGAAAGTAGGTATATGTGAGCAATGCAGAAACTGAAGAGTTTGTATAATTAGAGTAATTAGAGTAGACGATTTCACCATAGAGGCATATTCTGAGGGATATTCTAGGAGTTTATTTATGTGAGACATCCAAATAGTCTTTGAAAATTGAGTGGGTTTTAATTTTAACAAAACCTAAGGATCTAGCCTTCCAGAGTAGCAGTACTTGATTTTTTTTACTTGCAATTCAGTGAGAAATTTTTAAAAACAGAATTCTGGGGGGGCCTCTTTGTCCAAGATTTAAATGGTTGATAGGTACAGAAAACTATATAGAATGCTTCATCATCTGCAAAGAAGAAACTTCCAGGAGTGAGTAAAAAAAAAGACAGTAAGCTTTGGGTTTTTGTGAGTTTTTTTATTCTTGCTAATAAAAATTATTTCCATCATTTTACTTTCTTTCTAAGGCATTTTCAGGCTTGAGGAGTTGTACAGTCCAGAGTTCAGTTTTCTTTCCTTGCTGTCTGATCAGAAACTGCTTCAGAGCTCTTCCACTTCAAGTGTCAGGAAAAGAGTTTATGCTCTGTCTCAAATAGTGTTCCCATAAGAAAGGGAATTATCACAGGAGTGTGTAATGAGGATCTGACAGCTGGAAGTCTCCAGGATCCTAATTGTGAAGAGCATTCAGTCCAAGAGCCAAGATGGGAATTAGTTAGGGGCACATCCTGGTCATGGAAGAGGCTATTTGAGAATTACAGAAGTAAGCATGAACTACAGACACTTGAAAGGCAGGTTCAGTGTTGCCTCAGACATCTGAACACTAAAAACTGTTTCAGATGCTTTATATTCACTACCTCAGAATCCAAAAATAAAGTTCAGAGGACAGGTCTGGGTTAACTGCTGTTACTGTGAAGTAATCAGGGGTTTTGGCCTTTAAAGCAATATACTAGGATCTTATAGTAGAGAAATATCTTCTGATATTTCTCTACTAATTTTAGTAGAAAAAGGTACTTTATGGGTTTTTATTGTTTTATAAGAAAAGAGACTTTATTTACAATTCTACTCTGATTGGATGGAAGCTAGCAGTCTTTAAAAAAACTGAAGTTCAGTGTAACTTAAAAAGAAATGTTGAAGGGCTAAGCCCAAGGCAGACAATCTGACTCTCAATGTGTTTTGAGTGCCTTGATTATATTGTAATGGTTGCAATGGTGTAACTGTTCAATTCTAGAACCCCCAGGATGGATTCAGTCGTTTGAAGCGGTGGATTATGATTGGTGACCATCATCAGTTGCCCCCAGTCATTAAGAACATGGCTTTTCAGAAGTACTCCAACATGGAACAGTCTCTTTTTACACGGTTTGTTCGTGTTGGAGTGCCAACTGTTGATTTGGATGCACAAGGAAGAGCTAGAGCAAGGTAAGACAGGAAATCCTTTGTCTAGCTTGTAAGAAAGTAACAAGTTAAAAGTGAGAAGAGCACACACAGCTAGGGAAGCTGGCTTTTTTTGTTAGGACAGGAGTTTACAGAACTGGAATTTAGTTCCATTAATTTCAGCTTAGACTAGGAAGGCAGATTTTACTTCTCTGAAATGCTATCAGATTAATTTCTTCATTGTTATTTTTATATAGTAGTACTCTGCTGTTGCATGAGTACTTTAATGAAAATTATATTTCAAGGTACTTAATCATCTTAAGTGTTCAGGGTTTTTTTACAAATGAAACTTTACGGAAGCTTTCTTTTCTAAACTAATGTTTAGTATATTCAAAGTTAAATAAAAATCTGATTTATTTAACATTGAATATATAATAATGCCCTTAAAGACTGTAAAAGGCTGCTTTTCTGTAGTATTTCAGGAGAGATGCATCCAGAGGTTGGGCACATTCAGGTTGTCTTCATGAGAACAAAAAGCCTTTTTTATAGTAAAAGAGACACTGCAACTCTGTAGTGTAATAGCTTTTTTTTAATCTATGTATTTGTCATTTCATGGTAGTAATTTAAACACCAGATTTATTGACTGTGTAAATTGTATATTTGTGGTGTCATGTTAAGAAGGAAAAGTAAAACCAAATAAGAGAAAATTACTTCATATAAAATGTTGCTACTCTAGGTTTAGTTCTAAATCTTTATTTCAGGCATAAAGTGTAGTCAACAATTTAAAGGATAACTTCAATTTTTTCATGTAGGAAATGTTTGGAATCGAGAATATTATTTTCTAGTCTTATGAATGACAGTTCAGTATGATTTTTAAAATGAAGATTTTATTCAAATGTGTTAGTGAATAAAGTTTATTTTACAAAATCTTAGTAAACTTCTTAGTGATAAGAGAGCAAAAGTCTTTCACATTACAACTAATTTCTTGATCAAGAAATTTCCTCCTATGCTTTGTCTTTTGTGATCACAAGTAGCTTCCCCATGAGTTATCTGCTTCTTGATCTGGTCTGGATATTGTTAGGCATTTGTGAATGAGGCATTTTGTTAGTATTACTGTCCCTAGAAATATCAGGAATCATTCAAAATTAGATAGATTTTGTTTGTTTCTATTCATGTCTTTTGTTAATACTAGGAAATATACAAAATAAATAAGGAAATCAATTTCTTTTTACTGTAAAAAGCTTTACCACAGTTAACGCAGAAAATACTATTTTCCTTATTCCTTCTGTTTTGTAAAGAAGGACTAATATTCCTTAAGTTTTGTTATCCATGAAAGTTTTCGCTAGAATTCTCTCAAAATTTGTAGCTTGATCAGGAGGAACAGACTTAAACCCAAGTGTGCCAATTGACATGGCATCTGAAGTTTTCAGTGAGAGAGAACAAAACAGAATCACGACCTAAAAAGAATATTGCTGGATAGATTGTTTGGGTGTGTTCATTTATATATGTACAGGTTGCCTAGCAGAATTACTCTTTTCACTGAAAACCTACAGAAGCCTTGATCTCATATGCATGTGAACTCTCTAGGATGAGTAGAAGAGCCTGCTGTAGCTCACTCTGTGTGCTTTGTGTCTGTGTGGTTTTGGACAGTTTGTGTAACCTCTACAACTGGCGCTACAAGAACCTGGGTAACCTGCCTCACGTGCAGCTGCTGCCAGAGTTCAGAACAGCCAATGCTGGCTTCTTGTATGACTTCCAGCTTATAAATGTAGAAGACTTCAACGGTGTAGGGGAGTCTGAACCCAATCCTTATTTCTATCAGGTAAGGGAAATACTACATGTGTTATTTATTAACCTCAAGAGGGTTTGTTAGATCTGCAGTGAAGACAGACTATCAAAAACAGTAAACTGACATTCAGTTCATGTTCTCTGATATCTGAGTCATGTGTATGATTTTTTCCTCCTTTTAATGAGTTTTGAATGTTGAAAATGAAAACATTGTTCTGGGGCTTTTGCTCAGTGAATTACTTTGTTTTCTCATTGTTATGGGAAGGATGAGACTTGGTGTAATTCATTACAAAATGTAATTTTGACCTAAGGCAAATTAAAGTCCATTGTAATTCAGCTGTACTGCCATGATAGTGGAAAAACAGTAGCACTTCCCCTGAACACAAAGAATGGAAGCTTGCTTGGTTGCTCATACCTGAGTTTGGAGAGTCACTGTGTTATTTGTGCTATAGGTAGGAATGCTAAAATGCCCCTTCATTAAAGAAAAAGACAGTACTGCTAGTAATATACATAAGAGGCATAGAGACATTGAGGGTGAAGTAAATTGCCAAAAAAACCTTAATCTTGGAGTTTCTCAACTAAGTTTTCAAACTTTCAACTAAATTTTGAAATTAAGCCATCATCAACAGTCTCTATCTATTTCTCTTAAATTAGGAAAACACTTGACACTTGTAATGAGATGCTTATATTTTCAGTCCTTTTATTTTTCTTGTTTTAAAAACTGGTGAAACAAACTATGGTGCCTAAAATAGCAAACCTGGGCTTTGGAAAAATTAGAGCTGGAGTGATGTGCAAGTTAAGGAGTTTAATTCAAACATGGAATCAACACCCTATATTTTGCTGAATTTTATGGAAATCAAACAATATACTTTATGATGATAATATTCATGTTCATTTTTTCCTCTGAAGATCACTGAGACTTATGTGAATCTCTGTTTTTAAAAAGGTATGAAATATATTTGTAGGTTTTGCTTGGGTTCTTCTCAATGCTTTTTCAGTACAAATTAGTGTGCTACTAGAGAAGAAAGCAATGGTTAATCATAATCCACTTTATCCCATTGCTAGATTGAGGGCAGAATTGCTTGGAGATACTATTTTGGTTTTGTTTTTGAAACTCTAACATGCAAATAGTAAAAAGTTGTCCAGTGGAACACAAACAGCTGAAATGAGTGCCTCATAATTGGGAGTGCTAGCACTGCTTTAGACCACTCTTCAGCTAAAGAAGATTAAGAACACTGACATGAGGACACAGAACACACTTCTCATTATATCAGCACTCTCATGTGCACACTCTTCTAATACTTCATACCATTACCTTTTTTTTGCTGATCTTGATAATTGAATGATATTTAGCAGAGTATGTTGGTGGCATTCAAGATGTTTTCATGAGATAACAGTTTATTGTCATGTATAATTCTCTTTGTGAATTTGGGCTTTTCTTTCCAGAGTTAAAGGGGATTAAAATTTGTAGAATAGCTTTACACCCACAGATGTTTGATATGCCTGGCAACTGCATTATTCAAGTAATGCAGAGCCCACTTAGTAAGAAAAAATAAATGAGGCTGGTATGTCCAGCCTATTCAAACATACGCCAAGTGGGGATAAAATTCCTTGTATAAATAGAGCAGGAGTAAATGTCAGTATTTAAGAACAACTTTTTAACCTGAAAGATAATTTTTGTTGACAGGAAATGGATTTCAATAGCCTATGAATAACATCAGTCTGGAAATAGAACAAAGCTTCCCATAGCCAGAAGAGTAGTACTTTGGGACAGACTCATAAAGTAATGACAGAGAGAGAAAGTTACAATATACAAAATAACAGCTGGTAATTTGTAATTGAATAGGATGGCCTGCAGTGGAAATAACTGGATTTGATAATCCAGATGTCTGTCTCCTAATTAATACTTGAAAGGACTTTATTTATACTAGTGCAACTAGTTCTTACTTTCAGTTTACTGGGCAGTGAGTCATTGCAGCTTTTTTGAGTAAATATTACAAAGTTTCAATTCAGTGCCTAACAATAATATCGATGCAGATATTTTTAGCAGCTGTCTGAAAAGGAATGAAAGTGAAGGTATTAAACCTAGTTGTGGTTCTTTCACTCTTTCAAAGTGGCTTGTGTGAAGTGAGCAAAGAATCATCAGATCTAGGGACATTTCTCTCAGCACTAAAATATTTGTCTAAATACCTGACAGTGTTACAGGTGTTATTCTTTGTAACCTTATGCGATGAGTAACCATTTTTTTTGTCTTTTTCTTCATGTCTTTTTCTCTTATTTTAAACTTTAGAATCTTGGTGAGGCGGAGTATGTTGTGGCAGTTTTCATGTATATGTGCCTGCTTGGTTATCCTGCAGACAGAATAAGTATCCTGACAACATATAATGGACAGAAACACCTGATCCGTGATGTCATTAATCAGCGATGTGGAAACAATCCTCTGATTGGAAGGCCAAACAAGGTGACTTTGAAAGCATATCAGTCATTGCACTAGTTCTGGTTGCTGTGGTTTTAAATTGTCATATTGCAAATCAGGCTAATTTAAGCTATACTTATACAGGTATCTGTGGAAATATTTCCTGTTTAACCACATATTTATGAACCTACATTCTATGTAGTTTTATAGATTAGTGACCTTGGTTTTGCCCATTGATAATTTGACAGAGTGAAATCAGTGAAGGTAAAAAGTCTACAGGCTATGTGGGACAGAATAACTTTTTTTTATCATTTGTTTGTCCTTGATAATAACATAATTCCTCAAAATCACATCATAGAAAGATCCACCCAGAGTGGAAATTATTTGATAGGATGTATGATCATGAATCTGAAGAAACAAATTAAGAATATAGTTATAAATGTCTGGTGCTAATTCTGCAGCTTAAAACTGTTTTACAAAGCTAATGGCTTTCCATAATCTTTTGGGATTAGCACCTTGCTTCTCTGTCCAAATTTAAACAAAAAGAAGTAAAAGAAACAGGATACAGTCAGACAAAAGCTCCTCCCAACATATTCCAAAAAAAGATGGCTTTTTGTTGGAAGCTAGCTAAGTCAGTTAAGAATTTTCTCTTCATGTTTACTGCAATCTCAGTCCAAGTCAATGTTAAAATTTTAGTGTCATGTTTTCATTGAAATGGCAAAGATTAACGTATAGAGTTTTTTCCTTATTTTTTAATTCTCTAGGTAACAACTGTGGACAGGTTTCAAGGCCAGCAGAACGATTATATCCTGCTTTCCCTAGTGCGTACCAAAGCTGTAGGTCACCTTAGGTATGTAAGAATATCTTCCCGTAGTGCTATAGCAGTACTTGTACTCTGTATCAGATACAGAAATGTTTATGGTACATGGTACAAAAAAATCTATTTTATGAGTATGTAGTAGAAATGAAGTTCAATGCTATGTATATAATGAAGTTCAGACAGACTTCCTTTTATAACTGCCTGGTACCCTCTTCTCGAGCACTTTATCCTTTGGTAATGGCTCTTACCCTATAATTAGTTTATATTGCTGCAGATAGGCTGACCTTGGTTTCACCCTAGTTGAATGATAAGACTCTAGTATTTGTTGAGCAAATGCTGGCTCAAATTTTCTCATAGATCCTTTCCTGTAATCAAGGTTTTTATTTATTTTGCATTAGAAGTGTTTGATCATTGCATAAGTTGCATTATTGTGTGTAGTTTTAAATGTTTGCACTTTTGGTTTGGGATGTGATGGAGAAACACTTAATCTTAGGTAGATGAGTTATCAAATTCATCTTTACTTGTTCAGATACAGAAATGCTATTGGGATTTTTTCTCAATGTTTACTCTCAACTTCTGAGGTGTAGGAAAACAGTAGAGGGTGGTTTTTCATAGTGGTATTGGTACAGTGAACCAATACATTTATGTTTTTATATAATGGTACTAGGATTTGCTAGTTACTGGAACAATGTGTAGGAAAAAAAACTAAAGACAAGATAGTATTTGGGCAGAGGATTTTATATTTCTTTTAATTAAGACTCATGTGTATGTCTAGTTATTTTTATTGCAAGTGGATCATTGGTGGAAAATAACGTTTGATTTTATTTTCCGAAGGGATGTCCGACGATTAGTCGTTGCCATGTCAAGAGCCAGACTTGGACTTTATATCTTTGCAAGGGTATCACTATTTCAGAACTGTTTTGAGCTAACTCCAGCTTTCAGCCAACTCACAGCTCGACCACTTCACCTCCATATCGTTCCCACTGAATGTTTTCCAACGGCAAGACAGGTAGGAACAGCTGCCCTGGATTTTCGTATCTATAATGGGTGTTTGTGTTTGCTCACTTTTTTTGAGTAGGCTGCAAGAGGTGAAACTGTTTTCTCTGCCAGACTGGTGCATTTGCTTCTTGGCATTGGACCAGGCTGCCCAGGGAAATGATGGAATCACCATCCTTGGAAGTATTTTAAAAAAGGTGTGGATGTGGCACTTGAGGGTATAGTGGTGAACTCAACAGTGCCACTTGATGATTGAATTTTGTTGATACTAGAGGTCTTTTCCAACCTTAATATTCTATGAATAACTCCTTGGAGTTATCTTTTGTCATGATACACACCAGATGTTTCCACAAAAGTTAATTATCAGTATAATTTAATTATCATTAGCTGTTGGGCCTGCTTTTTCCTGAGTTCTGCCTGTGTGAATGATTCAGTATTCTTCTTTTTGTGATCAAAATAGTGTTTTAGTTCTTATATGTTTTTGGTCTTATTATGAAACTAAATTACACTATTTCTCAAACAAAGCTACATAAAGCTACTCACTTCTCATTTAAAGAGGTAAAATTACATGTAACCAAGTAATTCAGGATTACAAGTTAATTTTTTTTCTCTTTAAATTGGTTTCAATATAATGAGAGTTTTGCTGCTGAGATAGGTTCATAAGTACAAAAACCTAATTTGAAATACTGCTCTAGATCTTTAGGGGAAAGGTCCGTATGGAGGGTCTAAGCACAGGGCACAAAGCAGCATGCTAAATGAAGACACAAAGGAGCATATCTGCTCTGCTTTCTGAAGCTTTGAGAAGGGATGCCTGCATGCACCCAAAACTCAGTTACAGCTCTTTCCCTGGTTTTAAATGCTGTTGACAGGTTTGGGAGGGAGCCCTTTCAGTTTAAACTTTCAGATCAACTGTGCAACAAGAATGCAACAAGTGTGGTCAGTGAGTGTGAGCAAGGAGCTGGGCTGCGACAGGCAAGGGGCTAAATCCTAATCTGATCATAAACAATTTGTGCCTTTAATATGTTAAATTACTCATGTCCAAAATGTACTTCATGGAGTAAGAATCAGAACCCAGCCTCCCCTTTTGAAGTTTCTTCTCCAGGCTATAGTATAATGATTGATGCAGTTCCCCAAAATGTAAGACCTATGTTTCCTAACTTTCCAAAGAATTCACCAATTCTTTTTTTCTTTGAAAAGCGTTATTTAATTTCTTGGGGCTTTTGACTTCTAGAATAACCTTTGAATGGTGGTTGTTTTGCTTTGCTTGCTGAATGTCAACTTTTTTTCCCCTTCCTTAGAATGGAGAAAGACCAGCTCACCAAATACATGTTATTAAGAACATGCCTCAAATGGCTAACTTTGTATACAATATGTATATGCACATGATACAGAGTACACACCACCATCAACAGGTAAGGAACTTCTAAGTTTTGGAATGCATTTAACATAAAGCATGTTTTGTAAATGACATGAGAAGCTGTTGAGATTTGAGTCTGTTTCTGTTACATTTAAAATTCAAGAAATATTCATGACTGAAAGAATACTGAGGTCTTGTAAAATGTTGTAGTAGCAAAAGATGTATCTTCTAGTAGTTTAAGCTCCAGTTTAAGGCCCCAAACCTATCAGTAATTGATGACAAGTGCATTGATAGCTCTCTCTGGGCCAAAAATGCTGTTCATTAATACTATAGAACTAGCTTTGGGGGAAACTTGTGTGTTACCTTTCAGGTAAGTGTGGGATTTCAGCTAGTTGGATTATAACACCACTGCATGATGTAATAATGTTTTGTAAGGGAAACACCAGATCATGTCTTGAAACCATTTTCATCCTGTTGAATCTCCCTATTATCCAGGTTGGTTTGCAGCTGTAATGTTTTTTGTTCTGGAGCAATTTTTTTCAGCCATACTTCAGCATTAAGGAGAATTGCACGGGGTTGGAAGCAGTTGTAGACACTTCTGTACCTAGTTTTGTCATTGTTTGATCCCTGAAGCTGAATTCAGAACCCATCAGAAAGTCTTTGTAGCCTCATGTAAGTGAGTGGAGAATTAAGGTAGCTTGGATAGTGTGCTGAGCAGAAAGCTGCCTTTACTCCACATACTTGGAGCTTGAAAGCCTAGAGGTAGTTAAACCAAAAGGAAATGGTCTTAAATGCTCCCCCTTAGCTGCATCAGCTTCACACAGTGTCTAGGGTCTGTCATCTTACCTATATATTATTCTTCATATATTATATAATACCTGTATGTTGTATTACCTATAATTTATTCTTTCATGGTTCTCTGAAGTTCCCTTATTGGTTTTTGCTCTTCTGAAAGATTTCCAAAAGTGGACAAAATTGATGTAAAAGGACATTGCTTAATCTGTGTTAGCTGACTGTGAGAAGAGAATGTGAACATGATTGTCCTTGAACAGATAGTCTAAGAGATCTAGATCCTATTCTTTAATGCAGGGATGTCTCTGTCACATCCTCTTCCTTTTTTTCTTTCACTTCCATATTTCATCTAATATGGAACAGTGTAATCAGTAGAGATCAGAACCCAAAACTAACTGAATGTCAGACTTCCCAAAAATTTATTTTTCTCTGCAGTTCTTACGCAGTGACTTCTGGATTTTAAAGCTTCAGCCAAATTTGAAGTTTTTTGTTACCCAGACAAATCCTTTTCTAGGCTGTCTGAACATAGAGGATACTTTCTCACTATTTTGAAGAAATGCTGTAATTACCTGTGTGCTATAAAAAAAAGAGGATATACAAAGAGGATGCTATTAGAATTTCTTCTTACTGTAATTTTTTTTAGCAGTAGTGAAGTAAGCTCACACTGTTTTTTAGAAACCAGTCCTATAAGCACCTGGCGAGACTTGCTTTGAAGCCAGTTTGTCTAATATAGTTGGTGATCTTTCAACCATGCCAAATGTTATGTGATGAAGACTTACTAGATTGTGCAGTAGATTGGCCACATTTAGGTGTAAATTAATAGCCCTGTCAAAACAGGGAAGTGTATACATGTCCTGAAAAGCAGATGCTAGCTCCTAAATTTTACCAAAAAGCATTTGCTTGACACCTTAATCAAATGTGGACACATTTCTCCTGCTAATACCCGTTACTCTTTTTGGCATCCTAATCTTATCCATTGCTAGCTAAAATTAGTTACAAAACTGCTGTTTTCCTACTGTGACAATGAATCACATTCTCCTTGCAGGAGAAGCTGATAAGTGAACTACTGAAAAAAGCAAAGCTGGCACTAAATTTCTTTTACTCTATTCAGTACAACATTATTATTTTCCTTTTCTTTTACACTAGTCCTTACAGTAGTTGTCAAAAAGCACAACATGCATCTAAGTAAGTCACAGAAGTTTGAGTTTGTCTCATACATCAAGAATGTATTTTTGTAAGATCTTTGGTTTGGAATGACACTTTCCTGTGTACAGATGGATATAGAGACCAGTCTGATAACTTCAAGGTCTATAGAAAATACTTTTTGTATCTCTGCTGGTAATCATAATTGATTTGTAGATTTGCCTATGCAAATTTGTAATATTAGTGTCATCTAATTGAAGGTAAAACTTCACTGTAATTAAACACCTCATTTGTCAGGTGATACAAAGTTGCTTTTTGAGCAAAACAAATGGTCAAGTTTTTCAAGATTGCATTTCATTAAAATGATCCAAAGTATTCTAAAGAAGTATCCATCATGTCATTGAATAATGTCAGGCTGCAAGAAGTATGAGTGCTTCTGTTCAGCCTCCAGTTGTATAGCATTCATCCATACTCATCAGCTCAATGTATTCCTGGTATTTTTGTCCACTTGTGTTACTTGGCTACCATTCCAGCCTATAATGTTTTACAAACTATTTCTTTGGTAAGCAGAACACTGTGAATACATGAAATTACTTTTTCAGAAGTATTGTGTGAAAATATTTAAGCATTGTTTAACTGTTAGTAAAACTCGAATTGTGTAAGTACAGATAACATTCACATAGTATTTTATAAGATGCTGCAAGGGGAAATTATGGATATGAGTTGTTAAAGACAGGCCTGTTGAAGGCATCAAAAACCAAGTTAAACATATCTTGGAGTTTGCAAAGGTGACAGATGAGATTTAGGTAGAAATACGCATATTGCTCCAAGTAGGGATTTACCATAACTCTATTACTTGTCTGAGTGTTTGAGATAATGAAATGTCCTTAAATTGGAAGTCCTGAGATTTTTTACACCCTCTTTTAAAAAAAATATCTAAGATGACTATATTGTGACCATTATTCTAATTTTTTTAATATATAGGCATGAATTGCTTACAAATCATTACGACTTCTAAATTTTAGGTGTTTGTTGTTAATGCAAAATTCTAAATATGAGATAAGCAGTTCAAGCTAAAGTGTAAAAACTTAAAATCCTTCCTTTTTCAATCATCCAGCATTTACTGCCCCCACCTGCCATGATTGAAGAACCAGAACCAACACAAACTGGAGAGACTGAAGCGGAAGGTGAAGTTCAGGGCCTGCAGGAAGATGCAGCAGAAGAAAGTGAAGTAGTGGAAGAAATGATGAAGGAAGGAGAATTGAAAGTGGATGAAATTGATGAACATAGAAAAATGCCAGAACACCCTGGAAGAGACAGTGATAGTGGAGACAGTGAACCTGAGAATGAGACTGAAAAGTGATTGGTGGAATCCTTGCCCTTAATGCATTTTGGGAAATTGGCAGGGAAGAGAGCAGTTGGAAAAATAATTGCTATTTTTACATTGACTTTCCTTAAATGGTTGCCTCTGTAATACCTGGTTGGTATATTTTTCACTGAATACTTTGTGGACAAGCAACATATTTGGCAAACATTCTACTGAGTTCTTGTCACTATTGGTAATGCGATTTGTTTAATGGCCTCAAATTATATGCATTTTCCTTTTTATAAGTTGTTCAGTAAAGATGCTTTTTATACTAATTTTGAATATTTGACTCTTAATTCAGTGACCCAGTAAACCTCACTAAGTATATTCAGTATTGGTCAGACATGCTTTATGGTTTCCTTAGTATTTTTCCATGGAGAATTCCTTATGCAGAGCTGTGCTTGTATACACTGAGATGGTATTTTAGGCATAGGCTCAAGTTCATTAAGATATCTGATTGTATGTCTGAGAAATGTGAATTGTCATGGGACTTGGAAGTGATCAAAAGCTTTATTGAATTTTTACCTTATTGGATTCTCAGGATCCACATATGTGTAGCAATTTCTTATCATTCATATCATTCTTCTGATGTTTTTATTCTGTACAGAAGAAGGAAGGATGCAGCTTTTCAACAGCACTGGGTTCTAAATCAGTGTTTTGAAATAAATTTCTCTTGCTTGAAGAAGACATAGTAATTGCCCAGGCTAAAGCCACACGAGGAAGAAAAGAGAAAGTAGTTCCCTGAATGCAGGATATGTAAAACACTCAATATTTATATTAATGACATAACGGTTGAGTGGGGTTTTTTTAGGATAACTTCTGAGTGTACATTTCATAAAGTGATCAGAGAAATTATTTGTCCCTGATTCATTATGAATACTTGCCATGACGTCAAATTAGTCAATGATTTAATGAGACTTTGGAATTTCCAAGTAGATTTTCAAACACAGCAATAGCCATAAGAACACCTTTTGCTGGCAAAGGGAAAAACTCTTGGATTTGAAGTGTTGCAGTTGTGAAGCTGCCAGATGGACTTGCTAGAATGATTAGAAAATAATTAAGTTCCAAGCTTTTTTAACAGCATTGAAGTTTAGGTTTTTTTCCTTAATATTTTTAAAGTATAGTACAGGAAAAAACAGTATCAAGTTAAATGTATGCCAAGCTCCTTGAAGTTCATCTATTGCATACCAGTCTGTGTGTGCTGGGATCTCATCTGCCCCTCCTCCTGAAATCATTCTCTCCCTTCTCTCAGAGGGAAGCTCAGGAGTAGCAAATCTAAGTACTTACCTTCAGTACATGGTGTTCTTTAATGTTCTTCCTTTGCTGAAATGAAGTTTTCTCAAACAAGAAACTAATAATAATGCAGAATTTTTGTTCCATCCTTGTTTTGTGTTTTGATTTAAAGGATGGTACTGTTTATTACTGAATTGCCTGCCTTGGAAGAACTAATTGTGTTGAATGTATGGGTATTAACTTTCATTCAGTAACAATCATGTTCTTGCAGAATTTAATAATAATCAGCCTTCAGGCCACAAGCAGCTAGCTCAGATGAGGGTTGTCATCTTTGTTTTCCAGCTAATTTTCTATAAATACTGAGTTTGACAATAATTTACTTGGTTTAGTATTTTAGGAATTTGAAAAGGACTCTCCAGTTGTTTGCGATTTTTTTTCTAAAATGAATAATTTAACTGAGAGAGGTTCTATAAAAAATTAGGGCAGAATGACTCTTAATGAACACCTGAAGCTGAAGGGGGCTGCAGAGACCTTTTTGAGTTGTGCAGTTTGCAGGGGACAGTGTCCACAGCTGGCTGTGCCGCGCTGTGCTCTGTGTGCTGGCCCTAGGTGTGCCTGGTCACTCCGGCTCAGTCCTTGCAGAGCAGCAGCCAAGGATGGAGCTGTCCCAGACACACCTCAGTGGTGCCCTGAAGGCAAAAGAGGAGTGGCAATGGAGGTTGTTTCTGGCTAAAGTGCAGGAAGAGGCAGTGAAACTGCAAACAATTGTAAAAGCTTGAACAGCTTTAATGTGCAGCTTTCTGATGCACCAAGCACCACCTATAAAAAAGTGGAAAGTTTTGTTGAGGTAACTTGAGCAGAGCAGGTCCTTCATTATCCTTAATGCCATCTTCCACATAATAAAATTGACTTTTTTTCAGAGACATATTAGGAGAAGACATCCTCGGGAATTTGGGAAAATCATGCTGTCATTCTAGCAGTGGTTGGAAAGTTCTTAAGGCTTTGATTTGGAGTGTGAGGTTGGGTTTGGGGCCTTTTACTTCCAAAGGTTTTTAGTTCTGTTTTTAATTTTTTGTAAAGGATGAATTTTGTCTTTTCCACCAAAATAGTTTATGATTGATTCACATTTTCTTTCAAGAAGGATTAGGTGGGAGAAGTGAAAGAGTCTAAAACTGTAATTTTAATCTATGTGGTTTGCTTTCCAATAGCAATATTTGCTTAGGACTTAGCATCTCTATTCAAGTGAACAACAATATCCAGTTGTTAAACTAAATGTATTGAAAGTTTAAAAAAATACACACAAATGTAATTACTTTAAAAAGATGGAATCTTTAAATTAATAAGATCATTTTTAATTGTTTAAAAAAAAGTCTTTTCAAATATTATTGCAAAGATTATAGCAGTGCATGAAAACCTAGTGAACAAAATTAACATCTTTCTGAGGGCAAGATCCCCTAAGAGTATGAACTGGAGGAAAAGATAGAAAATTGCTTTATTTTATTGTTCCAAAGCTAAAGAGTAAGAAATCCATTAAGGACATTTGAGTGAAACTAAAGCACCATTAGGGATTTTTCTTCATATTTATTTATCCAGCCCTTACATGAATTGCCTCATTTTCCTCGTACACCGAACCTGTAAAACAACTTAGTTACTACTTTCCAGACTTGCTTAGAGACTGGTTTGGAAAGAGCTGACCCTTGGGTGCTGATGTAGTGCTAATGCAAAAATTATACTGTAAGGCAAGGTCCTGTTCATTTCTGTAATAGCCAGAAAAAGGAAGGTAAAGAGCAATTTACTTTGGGCTCTGTCATCCATATATAGGTGAAATAATGCTATATAAATACAGGCTGTTTTCTGTCTGTGACTGAAATAATGCAGGTTTTGCTATTATCAAAGAAAATTCCTTGGTAACTCAGAGCACGGTTTGCTTTTGCTTTAGTTTTTAGTATGGACTTTGAAAGGGCTTGGCAAAGGTGGTGGGCAGGTCAGGACTAGAACATTCAGGAGCAGTTTTGCCAAGGGGAAAAGAAGGGACAAGTAAATGTAAGACATACAATATATATAATATGTAATATTAAATATAATAATATATGATAAACTTCTAAAGACAGGGCCATTACTTTTTGCTACCCTACATTGTATTTGCTTTAGTAGTGTATACCAAGTACTGCTCTGTGTGTTCAATAAGGTAGAACCTAACTTCCTTTGGAGGGGAGGCAAGCACTGGCAGTTTCCCTTCCCTCTTGGAATGGATCTTGCCATTTCCTGACATGTAAAAGGCTATGAATCCTGAAGGAAAGTATTCTCACAAGGACTAGAAATTAAGATTTTATTTAACAGAATGGCTTTGCTGACAGGACAAGGGAGACCAGCTTTCTGAAATCACTGAATTCTTTTGAAAGAAGACCTAGAGGTGGTGACAATCACATGCTCATAAGCATGGTTACATAAAATTCTATTGAAATGAGAAGCAGGTAAGGTTTGAAATCTTGTAGCAAGCAAACAAAAAGGAATGTCCTGGTCAACAAATGAATCACAACCCACAGCAGTCAAGAAGCTGTGAGTGCTGTTAATATAGATGACAACATAGTTTCCTTTGCCAAATATGGTAATGCTCTCAGGAGAGAAAATCAATTGAAAATGAATGTTTTTGTGGGAGTTTTGGAAGCTGTTTTTATGGCCCTTAGAGTTTCCTTTGCTATGCAGTTTCTCAAGTGTAGTTCTTTTGCAATCCTTTTCCTCAAAGTATTGGTTGCTTAGGTACCTGTTGGAAAAGCCCAATAACAGTGTAATGTTCATGTGCTATAATGTTTTCAAAGAAAGCTGTTTCCATTGCAAATTGCAGAACATTCTTGAAAGACTTTCAGCTAAGTATCCTCTGTAAATTATGTATTTTCCTAAGTTTTCGGGAGGTATCTGAAAAAGTACAGTACACAGACTTCCAAACCTTGCAAACATGAGCATCTACAAAATGGCTACATTGAAGAGAAGAGAGAGAAACAATAATTGTAGGTACTCCCTCTCAGTTTCTAAATAGCAGTATTTCTGACTAAACACTACTACCGTAATGACAAAGTGATTTTTTTTTCCCCCACACTTACGGTAGGTAAGAAGGACAGATCATCTCTCCAGGCCTTGCTCTGGCAGGGCTTTAGCTTAATCTAAACAATATGAGGGACAATGTAATATGTTGCTATTAAGAAAGATGATGTGTTTTATTTAGCTGCCATTATGATTTTCACTCACCTTGAAAAAGGAGCAAGGGCAAGGATAATTGAATGAAGTAATAGCATTAATTATGTGTAATACAGAGTAGCCTGTTGCTGTATCGCTGTATCTGGAAAACGAGATTCGAAAAGAAGCTGAAGAGGAGTTGTTTCAGCTATAGGTAAGAAACTTCCCAGAGTTCAGGCATTATCTTTCTGCTTTAGAAATACTGTCAGAGCAGAGTATGTTTCTGTACAAGTATGTTCTAACAAAATGTAGACCCAAACAAAAGGTTGAGCCAGCCGCTGACAATGACTTAGTTCACCTATAGATGTCAGTGGAAAAGCTATATACAATAACAGTGCATGTTGTTTGCTTAATCAAACTTTGCTTAGAATTTTGTGATTCCAAAGAACAGTATAGAAGAAGCAAGCTGGATTGCCAAATAAGGATCAGGAATACATCAGTCCTGGCACCATTTGCAAGAGATAAAAAGAAGCCGCCCGTATTGCATTTATCAAGTGTGAATTCCTAAATTGCTGCAACCCACTGTAAGAGAAGCTCTGCTACACATCTAGAGACGCTTCAGCATCCTGCTGTGCTAGTCTGACATCTCTTGTGTGTCAAGAGCATTTATTTTTAGATGGGACAGTCCTTAGGGACAGAACGTGTCTTAACTACTGTAAAGGAAGAAAGGAAGTAGTTCAGGGACAGCAGAAGTGAGCAGGGAGAAGCTCAGTACAGAGGCACAAAGATTCTGTTTCTGACCACAAGCCACAGCAGTTTAAGCTTGCCCTATTTTTTCAGGTTGAATTTTGGCAGCAGCAGTCATGTCCTATTGGACAATACCTGTTTTCTAAAATGAGACCATGTTTTGCAAGCTGAGTCAGAGAGGGGAGAAATCGACTCACCGATAATCTACCTCTGCTGAGGACACATTCAAGAGCACTGGAACAGCACTAACTGGGATGAAAAAAGTCCAACTGGACTGGAAAGGTTTTCTTTCTGTCTGTCACTGACAACCCCTGGAAATGTGATCAGGGTTAAATAAAAAAACTGCTGTATTGTAGTTATGCAATGTAATGTATGATCTAAATTTGAAGAGAACTCATGCAAATCCAAATATTGCATCTGTATAGCTCTGAATTAAACCTAAGAATCACTAAATTTAAGATAAGAAGAGATAGTGGTTTTGCATTTGAGAAAGATATACTGAAAAGTACTATTATTTGATTAAAATATTTACTAAGCTTCTATTAGGAGTTCTCTAGTTTCATACAGATTCTAGAGGAGAATGCTACATATTCACCTTCGAGAAAACTTTGAGTTCTTATTTTGCAGACTGTTTTTTTACTGATAGCCTACTGTGTATTGATCTGGATTCTCTTATCTCTGTTGATGTGTAGTAGTGAGAAATCTTGTGGAGAGCAAGGCCAGAACCCATGGCTTCCAGTTCAATTCTGTATTATAACTTTGTATCTGAACTATTCCAACATGTGTATTACATAAACTTTAAGTGATGAGCTATGGGTTTTCAAACAGAAAATAAATTACATTATTTGGAAACTCCTGTGGGATATTGTTTTCGAAAATAATGGGGTTCTAGACATGATGACAATTTTCCCAAAGCAATGCTTTTCCCAAAATGTTGATTTAATGTTGCAATTTGTTGGGCACTTATTTAAAAACAAACAACAAATAGAAGCTGTTCAAGCACTTGCCTTTAGTAATGTACTTTTTTCCCTTCCATGAATTATAGATTTTTAGGAAGTCAAGGGATGAAATAGAAAGTAAAAGATGCAATGTTGAAAAACACCAAAAGCGAACAAAAAAATCAACCAATCAAACAAAAAACCCCACCCACACCAAAAAGCACCTCAACATAATTGATTGTTTAAAATTTTGTGTTGTTTTGTTTTGTTTTGTTTGTTGATCCAAATAGCACTGAAAGGAATTTAAAATTTGGAGTTTCACACAAAAGGAAAACATCAAACTATGACCAGCTCTGGTCAGATATGTTTGGATGTTGAACCATTCCTGCACTACCACTTGTGTCCCTGTTTTAAAAAATGGCCAATCTCTGTGCAGAAGTGGGTGATTCACCATAACCTTCATAAATTTCAAGCTATTGGAATTGTCCTAAATGCCCTGCCTTCCTGTCCTGGTAAAAGATGTAGTATCATAGTGTTTCTTTCCTTGTCCACTCTGTCCATGTTTGAGGCACCTGCTAGTTTTACTCAGAGCTAAGAAATGCTAAGAAATTTTCACAGGCTCAGTTCTTTATCTCATTTGATCTCTAATGTACTATGAGCTAATCTTGTTCCTGCATGCACAGATACTTCAGTGATGGGACAGTTGTCCTAGATTGCTCCCTGCTCCTGCAGTGCTCACCCACTGGCACTCTGTCAGTCTGAGCTGTGCAATGAGAGCAGACACTGAGGACAGCTGCTGCTCCTGACTCATCTCGGTGCTCAGTACCTTCCTGTAGTTCTGAGCTGAAACAATCACTGTAAATTGGAAACAAACACTGAGCAAACACAGTGGGTATAATACTTTAAATTTTTATCTATTGAAACACAAAAATCAGTGGAAGTACACATGCATACCTTGTGGAGTGGTAAATTTATATCAAGCTGATTCTAAAGAGAATTTCTTACTGTTATCACAAATGTGTTCAGTTTTGCCAGTATAAAGCCTGAGAGTTTATCTAAATATAAGGTAAAACCTATTTTGTAAATTATTATTTTAAACCGGCTTTTTGATACTGTTTCATTTTAAGGAACTGAGTGAATGTGCTTTCTTCATATGTAAATATGCAAAAAGCCTTTCAATTTAAACAACATAAAAGGGTTTGTCCTGCAAGTTTAAAGTTATTCTATTTGCATTTATTTTATTACATTTAGAAATTATGCCTTACAGTGTTCCCAAATGAATACAGTGGAATAAAGGGCCAATGCAAGTTATTGCTATTGCTAATGCTTCTCTACCATGGAGGAAGTGTGAAGAAGGCAAGAGAAGGCAATCCCTCTCTTACATTTCAGAATTCTGCCAGCAAAGGAGAGTACTAGAGGAACACAAGTTTCACCCAAGGTAATGAGGCTTTGGATCAAAACTATTTATCTTGATTCTCTTAGACCTTAGAGAAAGATGCTAAATTTATCCATATATAAATTTGTCCTAAAAATCGCTACCCAAACCTTTTCATAAGGGATTGCATGGCTGCAAGTAACTGGGACCTGGAAGGCAATAGGTATAAGCTGGTGAGACCATTAGATCGGAGGTGCATAATATGCCATAAGCACAGCATGAGGAGATGCCCAGTAATGTGTACCAGTGAGCTAAATGTGTACCTCAGTGGTTTAGCTTTAAGTTATGAATGTAACAACAGTTCCGTGTTTCTTCTGGCAACATCTTGTAAATGAACTATAAATACATCTGCTTTGATAAAATATTTTCCCAGTTGGCACCTGTCTGCACCTTAGGCTACTTTTCTCCTTTGAGAAGCAAAAGGCAAATGTGTTTGCTACTGTTTTCACACTGATGCCTGCAGAGCCAGCTCTCTTCCTCAAGTCAACCAGAAAAGCCTTAATGGGAATCTTCCCCTACCCTCTGCCTTCTGCCTCACTTTGCTGTTGATAGGAACTTCTCAGCTTGGAAACTTTGCTGAATGAGTTTTACAGATTTTTGCACTCTAGGTATGGCCGCCTTCAACACACAGTTGAAGAGAAAGACATAAGCTTAACCTTGCAAGGTGAGTCTCTGAGAGATTAATGTGAAAAAAGAAAGAATTTGTTCATAAGCAGAAATCTGTATGAGGTTTATAAGAGCAACTGTAACACTAAAGCGTCAAACTGCCACTGCCTGACTCAATGTCAGCCATGTACATCAAAGTCTCTCCTAAGCCACACAACCCTGTTGCATTAGGTAAGAGATATGTGCAGATTTTCAGGTTATGGGTTTTGATTTTGATGTTTACATGCTGTTTTATTCACAAAAGTTTTGGTTTGGCTAGGGGTTTTTCCTTTCAGATCAACCTCTATGCTGTTATGGGTATCTGAATCTTTTCAAATCAGCAATCTTGAAGACAAGGAACAATTATTTATAACAATCTTTTGGGTAATTCTGAGAAAAGACTTGAATGTGTTCATAATGTTTTCATTAAATTTTTTTGACTATCACCATTTCAGATGCCCTTGTAAAATCTGTTTAAAATAGGGAACTCCCTCACCCAATAGAAGAAAAAAGACTGTACTTTCTTCTCTTGTTCTAGCTAGAAGCCAGACTTGGGACATCATAAATATATTCATAACTGAGAACTTTGAAGACAGATTTAATTAGCTATTTAATTGTTTAGGAAATGCAATCAGAAATTAGGCATCAATTTCCAATGTTTTTTTTCTGTGTGTACACATTCAAAGTGAAGGTTTTGTTTGTTTTCGATTGGAAGAAAAAATTCAGACCATCTCCAAATTGGTGTTAAGGGCCTGTTCAGCAAATATGAGACTGAAGGTACAGTGCCATTATTTTGCTGTGTCCTGTGCATTTTCTTTATTTTAATTTGTTCTTTTGCTTAAGTTGACTGTGTGTTTAAAATTTCAGCTGACAAGCTGTCAGGCTTGCCAGCAGCATTTTAACTGTGAATATCATGACATCCGTATACTTAGATTTTCAACAAAAATATTTGTTTTGCAGCTTCAGTGATGGAATAAATTTATGGAAAAAACCTGACTTCTTCATATACACTGTGAAAAAAAAAAGTTGACATCGTTCAAATCAACATATATTTACATTGACTATAAGATGTTTTGTTAAACTAAATGCTCAACTCATTTTGTGGCAGAGACTTTCTTTGAGATATCTCCATAAGAAGAAAGTTGCTTAGAATATCTTACAGTGTTTCACTCTGATGTGATTTAATATAGTCTAAGTGAATTTTAACAGAATTTTCTGGAGCATAAACATTTTTGAATTATAAAAAAGCTGTCTGTACAAAAGCATTTGTTAAATGCCTTTTAAAAAAATTACCAAATGTGCTAACAGAAATACAGACTGAACATTTCCTGGAAGCCATAGAATGTTCTTGTCATCTAGCAAAATGATGGCAAAGACAAGTTAATTGGAGGATTTGAGGAAGTGCTTGTATAATGAATAAAAACAGAAAGTTTCACATAGGGTTTTTGGGACATGTTTTTCTCCCTGTCTGGTTGTTTCCTGTTTCTTTGGTATGCCTACACCAAAATCACAGAATCACAGAATATTTGGGTTGAAAGGGCCCCACAAGAATCACTGAGTCCAGCTCCTGGCCCTGCACAGCACCATCCCCAAGGGTCACACCCTGTGCCTGAGTGCATTGTCCAAACATTTCTTGAGCTCTGCCAGGCTGGTGCTGTGAGCCCTTCCCTAGGGATCCTGTTCCAGTGCCCAACCACCCTCTGGGGGATTTTTCTGATGTCCAATCTAAACCTCGCCCGATCGGTGCCATGTGAATGACATGAAGAATATGCTGTTTCACAGTGATCACAGTCAAGTTTTCTGTAAGATCACTGCAAAATTTTTCTAGCCCTCTTTATTTTTCTATTCCTGTCATGGAAAGAATGGAGGGACTAATTTTTAATATCTTCAGGTGTGCCATGTCTCTCCTCCAGAAGTTTTCACTAATCAAAACACAGCATGTACATGCATTAGTGTCTGTTTTTAGTTTCCTTGCCTCATGTTTTTGTAGCTGAGATCAGAAGAAACTTACTGTATTCACTGAAATGCATCTGCCAAACCATAACTGAGGCTGGAAGCTGCATCTTCAGCTCTTCAGAATAGGTGACATACAAGGGTCTTACCAGGGCAGCCATCAATGCCTCTTGGGATGTGCAGTCTCTGGCTGATGCTGGTGACTTCTGCACATTTCTGTCTTTGCCCAGCAGCTCCAGATAGCCCAGCCACCAGTTGGGATTCCGTGAGCCAGCACAAAGGTATTTCCTGCCATGGTTGCCAGTTTACAGGTGTGAGTGTTGGGGAATGTCAGGCTCAGGAGCACCTCAGTTCCTGAGAGACATTTGCTGTCTACAGAAGTCCCTCCATTCCTTGCAGCCCTCCTGAGGCATGAGCCACTTGCTGAGACCATGCCTGTGGCTGTGGCACAGCTGTGTTTTGGCCACAGTGGGGCTGGTGGTGTTCAGGTGACACAAGAGGAAACAGGAGGGTGACAAACATTGTATTCACATTGGTTTCCTGCTTTGGTGAATGCCCACTGCAGAAAATATGATCATTTAGAAAGCCATAAATCTGTGCTGTCAAGGCAAGGAAGGCTGCTTCCCATATGTTTTTCTGGTTTTACTCATAATTGATAAATTTGTATGCTTTACAGTATGACGTCAAAAGGCAGTAAAAATTCAGGTAATTAATCCACACCTTCTGATCTTTGAGCCCTTCTTTGGTCCATTTGCATTAACAGGAATGATGAAAACTGCATTAGTATCTTAGATTAGCATGTTAGATTGTGTGATTGTGTTAGTATGATTAGTGTGATTGCTATGAAATTTGCCCACGAGCAACACTCTCTAGGTAAAGCTATACTGTTCAAGAAAGCATTCTTTCTGATCATACTTTAAAAGCTTTGTAAGCAGAACTTGTCTGAAGACATGGAACTGTGTATGTTGCCCATACACCGAGATACTCTTATTTTTCATATCATTATTTACTTTGTCATGATTTTAAAGAGGTGCCTCCTGTGTGTTGTTCATGTATTTCATTAACATCTGAATTAAAGCAATCTGTTTAACTCAATAATACTGTACCATATCCAGTTATCTCTCATTAGGCTGAGTAATACTGCTTTTTATTACCCCAACTTTTGCTTCTCTTTCTCTCTCCTTGATGTTTAACCCCTTTATCACCTTGTATATATGACTAGTTAACAGCAGTCATCTGATAACCAAGAGTGTACAGAGTTCTTGGATTCTAATTTTAAAAGAATTTCCTGAGCAGCTTGTATTTTTACCATGAAATCTCAATTATGAATTATTAAAAATGAAACATTGAGAAATGTCTCAGTATTTTAGATATGATGCTTTATTTTTCCATGTCATACTGTTTTTAGGTTTATTTAGTTGTTGGACCTCTCACAAGACCATCAGAAAACAGCAGGTTGTGTTTTCAATTGTGTGGTGTTATCATAAATATATCTGCAATTTTCCAGTCTGCTGAAAGGATGAGCAAGGCAGAAATAAAATACTCTGACAGCTCACAACACATCTCAGTCATTGGGGAGATAGCTGTTAATATTCTTAGTGGATAATAGGCTTGATGGATCTGTTAAATAAAGCACATAGTCTCAAAGCTCATCACAGGGAGTGGGTAATAATGAAAAGAATCAGCAGATATGCAAACTTAATCAACCTGCTACTGGTTGTGTGCAACCTATTCCTCGTTAAGCCAGAAAATAAGAAATGTTGTCAGCCTGCAATGTTCTGCAGCTTTATGGACTAGCCCTAGTCTTATTCTTGGGATTTTAATAATGTATTATATTCCAAATGTATTGTCTTCCATACATTAATTTTATTCTTCATCTATAGCCATATTTTATCATGCACTGAAGAGACATTGAAACTTATCTCTGTAGAGCTGTGTTAAAAATTTGCATCTAAGTCATTCTGCTCTAGAATGCTCTACTCATTTAAGTGAATCTGGTATTTTCATTTCTTCCTCAGGAAGAAACCCCAAAAGGCATGTGTGACTTGGTATTTTTTAAATTAGACTTTTGTTAAATAGAGGAAACAGATCTTTCTTGGCTGAAAATATCTTTCACTCCCTCCCTCAAAAAAAAAAAAAAATTCAAACAAAAGCAGTCTATCTATATATCTCTATATGCACTTGCAAGTAGATAGAGATAGTATATAGAGATACATCCTTCTTTTCCACGTCAGTGGTTTCAGATGGCAGAAACCACTCCATCTGCATATCATGGAGATTATTTTGCCTCATGCCTTATTTTGCTGGTGTTTCTTGGCTGGCCCATAGGTGTAGCCTTGTGTGCCCTCCCTGGATTCCTTTCTCCTCCCTTGGCTTCAGCAGGTGACGAATGAAGCGAAGTGTCGCTGAAGGGCGAAGTGTTGCTGGGGAGGCAGCGTGCTCACAATGCATGCAATGGGCAGCTCCTGTGCCAGGCAGTGCAGACAGCTCTGCATCAGACCAGCTCTCAGCTGTAGTCTGTTGGATTTCAGAGTTTACTCTGTTCATCCTTGTTTTTCAGGTTGTTTTGAACAACCTTTCTCTTCAGCATGTCACAGAAACCTTAACAATCCAGAGGTTTGTCTCCTAAAATATACAGTGGAAGCTATTGTAGTGAAAATGAGTAATGATACCTCATACTTTTAGAAGGTAGCTTACTTGGAAAAGGTGGGCATATATATGCATTTGTCAGGTTTTTAACTCAGTGTCAAAACCTAATTAATTAGAAACAATTGAAAACAGGAGGATAGGGCAGCCAAGGTGGAGATAGACTTGAATGTAACTAAGAAAGAATGAGGTTATAGGGCTGATGAGATGGTGTTGAAAGATTTAGAGGAAAACAATGCACACAGGAATGGTACTTATCTCCAACATGGTTGTGGAAAACACACATATTACTGTGACAGTAATACTGGTGAAAGTAAAGACACAAACCTCACTGGGGGAAAAGCATTATGGTGCTATATGATGTCACTTCTGAATTTCAGCTTCCTTTTTTAAATCTTCCTGAAAACTTTGTGCAAAGACCATTCAGTGAAAGCATACCTTGCTTGCAAAGTCAAGAATCTAAAGTCAGGAATGTTTCTCTTACTGATTAAGTAGAAGTTAAATGACTGCATATATTCTCTTCAGCAGGGGTTTTGGTATCACTACAGGGATGTGCTTTGGGTGTGATGCTTCAGACTTTAATTTTACTCAAACCTATTCCAGAGCTTTTCATATGTGGAGATTAATGTACCCTCTTGTTCTGCAGGACCCTTGGAAAACTCTGTGGTGAAGAAGGGTGCAGGAAAATGTCTGAGGAAACCAGAGTCCATCTTCTCCAGCCTACAGCTTAGAGAACCATCTCCAAGGCTGTTTACAGTGTTTATGTAATGCAGTTACTTTTTAGCTACTGAAAGAGAAGAATAGATAGAGAAACAACCCTCAAATATCTCTCTTAATATCTCAAATATTACCTCTTTTTGATGATGCACCTTATCATCAGGGTATAGTGAGAGATTCAATCCTGTGTACAGCTATCCATAATAACTCTTGTAAGAGCTTCTGTCTAGAGCTGCCTTGAACTTGGCTCTGAGAGGCAGTGATATGTATTTCTACCTCAGTAGGAACACAAAAGGATTACATACACTATTTGAGAATAAGCTATTTATGAATAAGCTACTGCAATTAAAAAGCCTTTGGAAAATAAAGTTGGCCATAACTGATGCATTTTTTAGCCTTTAGAAAGTGATTTCAGGCTGTGAATACTGAAAACTGGCAAAAAAGAGCATCTAAGCTTTGAAGATGAATGGTATTTCAGAAATACCCTTGTACTCATTTAGCCTCAACCTTCAAGCATCCTATGCTGAATTGGGTGATGATACACAGGAGAAATTTAATATTTTAGAGGATAGGATCAGAGAATACACAATGCTGACTGAGGTGATTCACTGGGTTTTTTTTTTTTTTTTGCTGATTCTGTTCTCTGAAACATTTAACTTCCCTGGTGTATTAACATGGGAGCTGTGAATTCTGCTAGGGCAGAGCAGACAGATAAAAATTAGACATTAAACATTCATCTAACACTCATGTTAATACATCAGGTGGAAATATGAGATTTAAATTGGGCATGTGTTTTTGATATTAAAAATAAGAGAAATAAATACACCCAAACTCAAACCCTAAACTTAGTATGTGGTTCATGTGAAGGACTCCCTATAGGTTGGTTTTTAAGTGCTGGAATGAAAGCATATTTTTTGTTTGACTTATTTAGCACAGACAGGATGACTCAGATATTTTCTCTTCTCTCTCTCTTTTATAGTTCCATAATGATGAAACAGAATTGAGAAAAACTTCTGAAAAATCAGATTTTTTGTTGAAAGCTGATTTTGAAATATCTGTATGTGTTAAGTTTTGTTCTGCATAGAAGTCCACTTTCTAAAAATCAATCTTGTAATTAGATTTCCTTCTCAATCACAAATGTTGCTGTGTGACTTCCAACAGTGATTGCACTGGCTGGTAAAATGGAACCTCCAATGTACAAAAACATCTTTTAGCTACTCAAGCCTAGCAGGTGCTGCTTGGGAGCACTGGAGCAGTGGCTGGTTGGCTCTTTGTGTCACTTGTGTCACACACCCAGTTACACACCCACAGGGCACCAAAGTGTCAAGGCTGTGTCTGTGGCCCAGAGTCCCAGGAGGATTTGTGAGACACACACTGGGAATTAGAATGTTGAGTGATCTCTATGAGCACCTCTTTAATTTGCTCTTCCCTCCCCATCTCCCTCAAATTAAAAATTAGTAGGTAATTGCTCAAAACTTTTGGACTGCAATGAGTTTTGGAACCCACCAATCAAGACAGATGTGAATGTTGGTCAGAATAGCCTCCCTTCCCTTTCACTCTTAATGTGCCATCCATCTTTAGTCTCTTTAAGTCTTTCCTCTATTTTTCCTATTTTGCTGGCTTTTTGTTTAGTTCATTGTAATTTTTGCATCTTCTTTTTTTTTTTTTAAGATTTTTAATTTTTTTTTTAATTTGAGATTTTTAATAGATTTTATTTTTCCTTCATTATATTTTCTACCTTCTCCATTACACACTTTACTTTGTTAAAGTCCCTTTTATATTTAAAAAGCTGCTTTTATGCCTGACATAGCAATTGTAGAATTCCTTGTGCTAAGTATGTCTTAAGGGGTGGTTGCATTTTGTTTTGTGTTGTGGTGTTTTGGTTTTTTGTTGTGTTTTTTGGATCACAGTCTGTTAAACCTTATGTTATTAAGTTTTCTTGTTCAGCCATCCTTGATCAGATTTTGGACTACATCCTATTGTTTATTGTTTCCTAGTTGGAATGGGCTTCCAGCATGAAGTGTTCCAGGCTGGTGGTCTCCAAACTTTTTTGATTGCACACCTCTGTCAGTAAAAATTTTAAGTGAGCATATCCAATCTCTATATATTTATTAATGTATAACTTATGTATGAATGCTACTGTAATAACACATTCTGTACACTATAAAACCTATTAAAAAAACAAAATTAGAGAGTGAATGAGATAAAAATGAAACAAACATAATTTTAAAAATATTTTTTATCTTATCTATTAATGGTACAATGAATATGTTCTTCCTGCACCCCAGTGGATTTTCTTGTGCACCCCCTTCGGTCCTTGTATCCCATTTGGACCCCACAGAATTTACCTTTTGTAACATTCTTCTCCCTACTCAAATTTCTAGAACAATTTCTTCAATTTTCCTTTTAGAGTTCACCTATCTCACATGTTTTTTTCCATTCTAAGTAATTAATCTCTCATGATATCATGCAGGTTGTTTTGCTAGCAGTGACATTTTTATATCCAACTTCATTCTCCCAACAGTTCCAGAACTAGGAGGTAAACTAAGAATATATGTTAAGCTGTGATTTTCAAACCCCTTGTGTTTCTGTGCTCAAGATTTTTTTTTAAATTTGGATAATGCAAAGATAATTTTCCTAAAGGTAAGGCCTCCAGTATTTAGTTTCCTTTTTATTAATAATTGAATGCAGAATCTTACTGCACTTTGGCTTCAGGTGGGTATAACTGCTGAAACCAGCAGTACTTTCTAGGGCTTTCAAGAATATCAGCTTGGAAAACATCGCCGAGCAAAGGAGTTTCCTCATGTTGACAACTATGTCATCATGTTAAAGTCATCTGTAAAACTGCATGCCCCAAAACACTCGAAGGAATGGGGGATATTTAGAAAATTGGAGGACTGTAGGACTGATGCTTAAAGCACTGGAGTGGTACTTCTAAGAAGATTTTTTTTCCATTTTTGGGTTGATAAACAATTGATGAACAATTTGTTAATCAATAAATCATTTAACCTGTACCTCATTGCTTTATGCATAGGAGCCTCACAGGAATTTTGAGAATGTAAAATTCACTAAGAAGCATGAACATCATAGTTATCTCAGGCCAGAAGACCTCTGAAGATCCAGAGAACTATTGACTTTAGGACAGAGGCAGGCTGTTAGCTAGCCCAAGAATGTAATTACAGTGCATACTCTATCTTTTTCTCTTAATTTTCAGGCTTTGAGAACTCATTTAGTTTGTATGTAAACTTCTTCGTGTATATACTTCCAGGCCAACTGGAATTTTCAGAGTATATTTAGACACAATATTTTCAATATTCATCCTATTATTTTTTTAATCTTGAATTTATTTTATTCTTGTATGGAAATGCATCTTCTTCCTGGTGTTATGGAAATTGACTCAGCAAAATAATATGTCAGCTGCTTAGTTCAACAGGAATAGTCCAGTTTCTGCTGTGGTTTGAACTCCTCCAGTATCCTTTCAAGGTGACAACCTAAATTAACAGTTTTGTAGGGTACAGAATGATTCATAATTAATGGCCAGAGTAAATATGCTAGTTATATTTCTACCAAACAAATATTTCTTTATCCTTGGGCATTTACACTTTCTATTTAACTATAAATAGTTGTTGGGTCCTTCTTAAATTGATAGGAAAGCAATATACTGTAGAAAATTCTTCTTGGGCTTATTCCAAAGCCAGTAAATTCAGTGAGAGTTTATTAAGAATTTTGGTGCAGTTTTTATGAACTCCTTAAGCTTTCTTCTAAAGATTTTCTCAAACATATCATGCTTCTGAATTTCCTCGACTATGAATGACAGAAAAAGGAAACAATGCAAATGAGTCTTACAGAATACAAAGTATTTCTTTTCAGTTTCCAAAAGCTTTAACAGAATTTACATTTCAGAAGAGATTCTTGTATTTAAGGCCTTTACCTTTAAAATGGTATCTTTTTTGAAAGCATCATAGATTTTAATTGTTGCTTTCAAAAAAATATGTGTAGTGTGCTAAATGTAAGGAAGGCTGGAGGTGCTGCATACCTAATTCTTAGTTGCCTCTCACTCAGCAGGAGTCTAGAGAATTGGCATAGGTGTCTTGGTTCCACCTGCAATATGTGAGATGGCTTGGAACCCTCAGCAAGTAACAGCTCTTTTTTACTACTTTTTGCTGAATCATTTGTTTTAAGGCCATTTTATCTCATTTTGAAATGCACTATGATATATTTGAATTTTTTTTCATGTCAAGCTATGCCATGAAGACAGTACAATCCAAGATAAGACATTTGGCACTGGGAAACAAATGCTTATCATTTGTTAATTCCTCTGAGGGCAACCTTGTAGTTGCCTTGGCAACCTGGTAGTTTATATACCATTTTGCAAAGTATTTAGATTTTCCTTGTGGTCCCTGCCTTTGGTTGTATTATGTATATTATTTTCAAAAATATTTTATGGGGAAATAATTGCTTTATGAACCATTGAATTGACCTTTCTTTTTTTTCCCCTGAACATCTACTATGCTTAAGGCAACCTATTAAAACTGTGTTTTCAGCAACACTTTCCCCAGCTGACTTAAATGATGAACTTTTGCCAGTGAGATTTTACTGATTTCCATCTGGTACTTTCTCTGATCTTGAGTTACTGAGATTTTAGGTCAATTACCTGTTCCTTGAATATGTATTGAACCTTTCAAATTCGACCTTTTTTTCCCAGAAGATTTCCAGGGTTTTGCAATGATTCAAACCCCCACCTGCAATGGATCATTGTTCCCAAGCTTAGAATAGTTCCTTTTAGTCAATTCTTTACTGGATGAATGACAATCAATAGAAATTTTAGCTATGCCTTAACAGTATTTTAAATGGAAAATTTTTTTGCTGCTGTCTACAACTCCTACCTGTAGTACATACTGGACAACTTTATACAAAATGCTATTTGAAATTTGAATTTTAGACACCTTTGTAGAAATCATAAAGAATTACTAAGTTTGATGAGCCAGTAACATAACTTCCTATGTTAAGGATGACAGTACCTCAAATAAAGTATTCCAATACATTGGAAATCCAGTATTCTGTTCTACAATTAACTCAGAAATGCCACGTTTTCTATCATGTTAATGAAATATTGGCAAATGCTTAGTCTTGTATAAAACAGGGCTTTTTAGCAAGAAAAATGAGGGACTCCCTGACTTATTTTTTTCTGTAGTCAGGACTTTGAATAAATAAGTGACACAATAAATTCTGGTAGAAAATATTTCCCACTGTCATCCTAGAATACTATTTAGAAAATTATTAAACCCTGGACATAGTCCCCTTTTAGTCCACTGAAATTGTTTCCATCACCAAGCATTTTATAATGGCTTAAAATGTGGGTTTGCTATTCTCATTTCACTCTGATGTTTTGTTGTGGTATTGGTTTTCTTAGCCTGTAGGTACTCAATAGGAGTAACTCAAATTCTGTCTGAGATGTTAAAAGTCTGTCAGTACTGTTAAAATGTTGCACGTATATTTTATGGGTAAAATGAAAAATGTCAGTCTGCTATGGATTCTTATTAGTTGTACTGAATATATGATGGAAATTCTGGCTTGGAATTAAGATTGCATTACTGAAGACAGCTCATTGTAAGATATGGATTTTGTAAATATTTGGGTGTTCTTTATAAAACACGCTATGCAAGTTACTTTTGATAAAATCTGGTAAAAAGCCTAAGCCATACCTGCACAAAAAATGCAGCCATATTATAGGTTCCCTGTGAAAGCAAAATCTGTGATCCAGTGGCTGAGTGAAAATTCAGGAAATGGAACCCATATTACATAACCATTCCTTCCCTGATAAGTGTAGATTTTTGAATTACGCTTTCTCTCTCAATCTTTCTCTCTCTCTTACTAGGCATAAGGAGAAAAAATGGAAAAAGTTGGAAAAAATTTCCATTTGTAACATGATATACAACCACAATATAAAATATTTGAATTTACATACATAAAATATTTGAATTTACATAAAATACAATATACAATACATCAGTTTACTCTTATAAGATTTTGGTTTTCAATTATATAGACTCTCTTTATAAGGAAACATTGTGGAAGCTTCTTCAATCTTGTACCCAGTTGCTTAATTGCTAATTGTTCAATTTTCAAGGGAATTGAAACTGTTATGTTTATTATTAATTAATTATTATTCTTTATTATTAATTTTTCATGTTTGAAAACAGTGAGTCAAAAAAAAATTTTTCTACTGAATTTGTCTAGGGAACAAAAATATTCAAATACTTAGAAACAAAATTTGAGAAAAAAAAATTCCCATGAAATGATTTTTTTTTTCATAAAACAGATAGTGTTTTTCTGTGAAGTAAATCTGTAGCTTTGTGGATTTTTTTAAACTGTAAGAAAGTAAAATGAGGTGACTTGAGAGCATTCTTTGAAAAAGTGAGTAACAGACTTCTGGGGTAAATGTATTTTGGTGGTACCTTGGTTTTCTAGCAAGATAAATAATTTTTACAGAAAGTTCGAAGCCACTCTCTGCATTATCCAGTTCTACACCTGATCAACTTATTTCAACTCCATGTAAAACAGTGCAGCTACACACTCTGTTAATAAGTGAGATTTTTTTCATCTAAATCACCTTATACCTTAACAAAATTGTATGTGGGAACAATCACAAGTTTATGAGACCCATAAAATATCTTTCTGTTCTTTACAGCATCAGCAGGATGCATGGATCTTGTAACACAACATTTCTTCTTCTGAGCTGTGGCAAAGAAAACTCTCTGCATACACCACAAATTCAGAAAATATTATGTACTCATATGTGAGACAAATCAAGTGCTTCTTATTCAATGGCAAAACAGGTCCTCAGGAAAAGGCTTCAATTCTTAGAGAAACTGCAAATTTCCAGTGAGACTTCATCCTGCTGAAGCTTAGCTTCTCATAGGTAAACCATCACACAAGACACACTTGTGTGATCCTCCTTGACTTTTTCTCCTGCTTTGGCAGCATCTGTGGGCTTAGTTTTGGCCTGTTTTGGTCCTTTGCACTGCAACTCTTTTCCTCTCAGACCATTTTTTGAAGACACTAAATCTCCTGATATTCTGGTATTTTTCGGTTTTTTTCAGTTGCATTTCATTTGATCCTATCTCCTTTCCAGAGTGTTTGGAAGGCTTTCTTTTCAGGGTCGCAAGATTCCGTTTCCCTTCCCGAAAGGAAATGAAATTTCCTTTCGGGAAGGGAAACGGAATCTTGCGATTTCAATGGGGACTAAAAGGGGAATCTTTGGTGCATGTGCCTGCACTTGATGGGCATGCCATGCCTTTGGAGGGCTTTACGTTTGCGGAAGATTTTTTCCTTGTTTTTTTCTGTTTTTTAAGGATCCATGCCACATCGCCCATATCTTCCCCTCCACCTTGTGTCTTCCTCCCTGACTTTTTCTCCTGCTTTTGCAGCATCTGTGAGCTTTGTTTTGGCCTCTTTTGGTCTTTTGCACTGCATTGGATATAATCCCGGTCCATTTCCTTGTAGTCAGTAAATTTCCCAAATTTCTTTTTTTTCTCCTCCAATTGCAATTCCTTTGATGGTATCTCCATTCCAGAGTGTTTGGAAGTCCTTCTTCTCTCTTTTGACCTTCAGCACGGATCAATTGCGGCAAGCTTTAGAGCATGTCCCTGCAATTGATGGGCATGCCATGCCTTTGGATGGCTTTCATTTTGGGGAAGATTTTTTTCTTTTTTTTTTTTTTTAAATTTTCCATGCCATGTCCCTCATATCTTCCCTTTCAGGGTTTGTCTTTTTCTTTGAGGTTTTCTCCTGTTTTTGCAGCATCTGTGAGCTTAGTTTTGGCCTCTTTTGGTCTTTTGCACTGCACTGGATATAATCCCGGTCCATTTCCTTGTAGTCACAAAATTTCCCAAATTTCTTTTTTTTCTCCTCCAATTGCAATTCCTTTGATGATATCTCCATTCCAGAGGGTTTGGAAGTCCTTCTTCTATCTTTTGGCCTTCAGCATGGATCAATTTGGGCAAGCTTTAGTGCATGTCCCTGCACTTGATGGGCATGCCATGCCTTTGGATGACTTTGGCACAGCCTTCTTTTTTTTTTTTTTAATTATCCCTGCCATGCCCCTCATATCTTCCCCTCCAAGCTGTGTCTTCCTCCTTGACTTTTTCTCCTGCTTTTGCAGCATCTGTGGGCTTAGTTTTGGCCTGTTTTGGTCCTTTGCACTGCAACTCTTTTCCTCTCAGACCATTTTTTGAAGACACTAAATCTCCTGATATTCTGGTATTTTTCGGTTTTTTTCAGTTGCATTTCATTTGATCCTATCTCCTTTCCAGAGTGTTTGGAAGGCTTTCTTTTCAGGGTCGCAAGATTCCGTTTCCCTTCCCGAAAGGAAATGAATTTCCTTTCGGGAAGGGAAACGGAATCTTGCGATTTCAATGGGGACTAAAAGGGGAATCTTTGGTGCATATCCCTGCACTTGATGGGCATGCCATGCCTTTGGAGGGCTTTACGTTTGCGGAAGATTTTTTCCTTGTTTTTTTCTGTTTTTTAAGGATCCATGCCACGTCGCCCATATCTTCCCCTCCACCTTGTGTCTTCCTCCCTGACTTTTTCTCCTGCTTTTGCAGCATCTGTGAGCTTTGTTTTGGCCTCTTTTGGTCTTTTGCACTGCACTGGATATAATCCCGGTCCATTTCCTTGTAGTCAGTAAATTTCCCAAATTTCTTTTTTTTCTCCTCCAATTGCAATTCCTTTGATGGTATCTCCATTCCAGAGTGTTTGGAAGTCCTTCTTCTCTCTTTTGACCTTCAGCACGGATCAATTGCGGCAAGCTTTAGAGCATGTCCCTGCAATTGATGGGCATGCCATGCCTTTGGATGGCTTTCATTTTGGGGAAGATTTTTTTCTTTTTTTTTTTTTTTAAATTTTCCATGCCATGTCCCTCATATCTTCCCTTTCAGGGTTTGTCTTTTTCTTTGAGGTTTTCTCCTGTTTTTGCAGCATCTGTGAGCTTAGTTTTGGCCTCTTTTGGTCTTTTGCACTGCACTGGATATAATCCCGGTCCATCTCCTTGTAGTCACAAAATTTCCCAAATTTCTTTTTTTTCTCCTCCAATTGCAATTCCTTTGATGGTATCTCCATTCCAGAGGGTTTGGAAGTCCTTCTTCTCTCTTTTGACCTTCAGCACGGATCAATTGCGGCAAGCTTTTGAGCATGTCCATGCAATTGATGGGCATGCCATGCCTTTGGATGGCTTTCATTTTGGGGAAGATTTTTTTATTTTTTATTTTTTTTTTAAATTTTCCATGCCATGTCCCTCATATCTTCCCTTTCAGGGTTTGTCTTTTCCTTTGAGGTTTTCTCCTGTTTTTGCAGCATCTGTGAGCTTAGTTTTGGCCTCTTTTGGTCTTTTGCACTGCACTGGATATAATCCCGGTCCATTTCCTTGTAGTCACAAAATTTCCCAAATTTCTTTTTTTTCTCCTCCAATTGCAATTCCTTTGATGATATCTCCATTCCAGAGGGTTTGGAAGTCCTTCTTCTATCTTTTGGCCTTCAGCATGGATCAATTTGGGCAAGCTTTAGTGCATGTCCCTGCACTTGATGGGCATGCCATGCCTTTGGATGACTTTGGCACAGCCTTCTTTTTTTTTTTTTTAATTATCCCTGCCATGCCCCTCATATCTTCCCCTCCAAGCTGTGTCTTCCTCCTTGACTTTTTCTCCTGCTTTTGCAGCATCTGTGGGCTTAGTTTTGGCCTGTTTTGGTCCTTTGCACTGCAACTCTTTTCCTCTCAGACCATTTTTTGAAAACACTAAATCTCCTGATATTCTGGTATTTTTCGGTTTTTTTCAGTTGCATTTCATTTGATCCTATCTCCTTTCCAGAGTGTTTGGAAGGCTTTCTTTTCAGGGTCGCAAGATTCCGTTTCCCTTCCCGAAAGGAAATGAATTTCCTTTCGGGAAGGGAAACGGAATCTTGCGATTTCAATGGGGACTAAAAGGGGAATCTTTGGTGCATATCCCTGCACTTGATGGGCATGCCATGCCTTTGGAGGGCTTTACGTTTGGGGAAGATTTTTTCCTTGTTTTTTTCTGTTTTTTAAGGATCCATGCCACGTCGCCCATATCTTCCCCTCCACGTTGTGTCTTCCTCCCTGACTTTTTCTCCTGCTTTTGCAGCATCTGTGAGCTTTGTTTTGGCCTCTTTTGGTCTTTTGCACTGCACTGGATATAATCCCGGTCCATTTCCTTGTAGTCACAAAATTTCCCAAATTTCTTTTTTTTCTCCTCCAATTGCAATTCCTTTGATGGTATCTCCATTCCAGAGGGTTTGGAAGTCCTTCTTCTATCTTTTGGCCTTCAGCATGGATCAATTTGGGCAAGCTTTAGTGCATGTCCCTGCACTTGATGGGCATGCCATGCCTTTGGATGACTTTGGCACAGCCTTCTTTTTTTTTTTTTAATTATCCCTGCCATGCCCCTCATATCTTCCCCTCCAAGCTGTGTCTTCCTCCTTGACTTTTTCTCCTGCTTTTGCAGCATCTGTGGGCTTAGTTTTGGCCTGTTTTGGTCCTTTGCACTGCAACTCTTTTCCTCTCAGACCATTTTTTGAAGACACTAAATCTCCTGATATTCTGGTATTTTTCGGTTTTTTTCAGTTGCATTTCATTTGATCCTATCTCCTTTCCAGAGTGTTTGGAAGGCTTTCTTTTCAGGGTCGCAAGATTCCGTTTCCCTTCCCGAAAGGAAATGAAATTTCCTTTCGGGAAGGGAAACGGAATCTTGCGATTTCAATGGGGACTAAAAGGGGAATCTTTGGTGCATATCCCTGCACTTGATGGGCATGCCATGCCTTTGGAGGGCTTTACGTTTGCGGAAGATTTTTTCCTTGTTTTTTTCTGTTTTTTAAGGATCCATGCCACGTCGCCCATATCTTCCCCTCCACGTTGTGTCTTCCTCCCTGACTTTTTCTCCTGCTTTTGCAGCATCTGTGAGCTTTGTTTTGGCCTCTTTTGGTCTTTTGCACTGCACTGGATATAATCCCGGTCCATTTCCTTGTAGTCACAAAATTTCCCAAATTTCTTTTTTTTCTCCTCCAATTGCAATTCCTTTGATGGTATCTCCATTCCAGAGTGTTTGGAAGTCCTTCTTCTCTCTTTTGACCTTCAGCACGGATCAATTTGGACAAGCTTTAGAGCATGTCCATGCAATTGATGGGCATGCCATGCCTTTGGATGGCTTTCATTTTGGGGAAGATTTTTTTTCTTTTTTTTTTTTTTTTTTTAAATTTTCCATGCCATGTCCCTCATATCTTCCCTTTCAGGGTTTGTCTTTTCCTTTGAGGTTTTCTCCTGCTTTTGCAGCATCTGTGAGCTTAGTTTTGGCCTCTTTTGGTCTTTTGCACTGCACTGGATATAATCCCGGTCCATTTCCTTGTAGTCACAAAATTTCCCAAATTTCTTTTTTTTCTCCTCCAATTGCAATTCCTTTGATGATATCTCCATTCCAGAGGGTTTGGAAGTCCTTCTTCTATCTTTTGGCCTTCAGCATGGATCAATTTGGGCAAGCTTAATGCATGTCCCTGCACTTGATGGGCATGCCATGCCTTTGGATGACTTTGGCACAGCCTTCTTTTTTTTTTTTTAATTATCCCTGCCATGCCCCTCATATCTTCCCCTCCAAGCTGTGTCTTCCTCCTTGACTTTTTCTCCTGCTTTTGCAGCATCTGTGGGCTTAGTTTTGGCCTGTTTTGGTCCTTTGCACTGCAACTCTTTTCCTCTCAGACCATTTTTTGAGGACACTAAATCTCCTGATATTCTGGTATTTTTCGGTTTTTTTCAGTTGCATTTCATTTGATCCTATCTCCTTTCCAGAGTGTTTGGAAGGCTTTCTTTTCAGGGTCGCAAGATTCCGTTTCCCTTCCCGAAAGGAAATGAAATTTCCTTTCGGGAAGGGAAACGGAATCTTGCGATTTCAATGGGGACTAAAAGGGGAATCTTTGGTGCATATCCCTGCACTTGATGGGCATGCCATGCCTTTGGAGGGCTTTACGTTTGCGGAAGATTTTTTCCTTGTTTTTTTCTGTTTTTTAAGGATCCATGCCACGTCGCCCATATCTTCCCCTCCACGTTGTGTCTTCCTCCCTGACTTTTTCTCCTGCTTTTGCAGCATCTGTGAGCTTTGTTTTGGCCTCTTTTGGTCTTTTGCACTGCACTGGATATAATCCCGGTCCATTTCCTTGTAGTCACAAAATTTCCAAAATTTCTTTTTTTTCTCCTCCAATTGCAATTCCTTTGATGGTATCTCCATTCCAGAGTGTTAGCAAGTCCTTCTTTCCACCTTTGGCCTTCGGCACGGATCATTTTTGGTATTCTTTGGTGCATGTTCCTGCAATTGATGTCATGCTTTGCCTTTTGATGTGTTTGGGGAAGATTTTTTTTTTTTTTTTTTTTTTTTTTTTTTTAATTATCCATGTCATGTCTATTGTATCTTCCCCTCTATGGTGTGTTCTTTAGTCTATGCAGGTTAAGAAGTGTTGGTCCGCCTGGTTTCATACAGAGGTGGAGGAAATGTATGTAAAATTATCAGGAGATAAGGAAGGATTTGATGGTTCCCTCTCTTAAAGGGTAATTCTTTAGTGAGAATTTGATTAAAAAACTCTTAAAGTGCTGTTTCTGTTGTAATCATGAGACATCTGTCTCTGATTCTGTAAAATGAAAAGGCAGCTGAGAACCAATCTGGATAGTCTCACCTTATTTTGCAGCAGGTGATCGATTCAGGTTTCTTTAGTTTCAAATTAAAACAATTTCTTCCTAATATGTAATCTAAATCTACTCTCTTTCAGTTTGAAGTCATTCCCCCCTTTCCTCTCACTCTAGACCACTGTAAGAAGTCCCTCTCTATTTTTCTTTTAGGCTACTTCCAGGAAGTAACCGCAAGAAGGAAGGCCGCAATTTGGTCACCCTGAAGCCTTCCTTTTTTCAGGCTGAGCACTCCCAATTCTCTCAGCTTTTCCTCACAGGAGAGGTGCAGAATGGAAGTAAGAATCTCATCCTTTCTTTGGAACTGACATATGGCAAATAATACTCCTGGAGGATAAGAGACTCAGAAGAATGAACTCCTTTGACTGCCACTCACCTCCACTTAGGCTGCCCGTGGCTAAACCTCTCAGCTTTGCAACAACATGTTTCAGCTGCACATCTGACTCCCAGTGCCCACCCCATGATTTACCCTTTCAGCGCACACTTAAGATGTTTTAGGGTAATTATAGAAGTGGAGCAGCACATGAGCGAGTGAGAGAGACTTGCAGGGAGATGATAAGAGCCTGCAATTATGTGAAGGGTTTAAATGCTGAGGAGACAAGGAATATATAAAGCATGAAACATGGGCTAGTACTTGGGTGGATGAGACATAATTAAGAAAAGGGAACACCCAGTGAATTCTCTGGAAAAGTTTACCAGACAATGTAATTATTAAACTGGGAGACTCTTCTAGGAGAAAGATTTCTCACTTGGAAGGCTCAAGACTTCAATAGTTTCATAGGGAATAATTTCAGATTTGTGGTGACTGCAGAACTGTCTTCTCTGGCTTCTCTTGGTATGTCTGCATTCACAGGGAGATTCATAATTGCACAGACACTGATAACAACCCATGGCTCCTTTGTGACAGTGACTCCTTCATGACAGTGATTTTCATCATATATTGCATGTTTGGCATTCTTATCTCATCAGGACTTCTGCCCATCAACAAGACTTTACTGCAATGCTGCTTATATTTCTAAAGACCATATAGCTCCAAACAGCTGTTGTGAGACAAAAGAAAACCTGTCAGAATGGCATTTGCTTCTTATTCTTGAAAATGTTAAATTTCTTTCAAAGACTACACTGGCCTGAGGCTTAAGAGAGGTAACATTTGGCTCTCTGCTAGGACAGATTTTATATGTCAACATCCATTGGATTTAGAAAGAGCAGATTTTAAGTGAGAAGTTGCTGTAGAATGTGATAGGTCAGGATATACTGTACATAAAATTGTTTGGTATATTATGAAAAATTTATTGATTTTATTGGGAAATTTACAAAAAAAAAAAAAAAAAAGCTGAAAAGCTGAACTAAAAATACAGAGAGGACCCAATCCTACACATCTCCAATTTCTGAATGCATTGCTAAATACTGTAAATAATCTGAAGTCTGTTGTAGTAAGTGTTCTATGCTTTAAAACTTTTAAAGAATCATGGCTATATTTTTAAGCTTTTGTATTTTTTTTTTTAGTCAAAAGCTGAATTGCAGTTTTGAGGATTTCTAGGCATCATAAGATCACAGTGTGATTTTTTGGTTCACATTTTTACCATGCAGAGATGCAGAGGTAAGGACTCATGCTCTCATTTCGGCTGCAGCCACAATAGTGTGTTGTTGGTTGAACAACACATCCAGTATTGCCCATATGCATGTGTCTCATATATATACATATATATATATATATATATATATATATATATATATATATATATATAGACACATCTCTCTCTATATATACAGACATACATGTATTTAATTTTGCTCTCCTATTAATAATCATACACACTGAGGCTTCATGCTCCTGTGTGTTCAGGCTGTTCTAGGGACATGCAGATCATGTCTGTCTGCTCTCCAACACCCTGTACTGCCTGTGTTTCCCTTGTCCCTGGGGTCACTCCCAACAGCTAAGTCATGAAAAGTGTACACAGCATGTGGAGGCCCTGGTCAGCCAGAGCTGCTGGAGTGTTATTCCTGTAGATGACATTGCATAACATACCTCAGTAGGTTTTTCCTTCTCTGGTTTACTCAAGTCTGTGGATTATTTTGGCCTAAGTAATAACTTTAGCTGGGCAATTTTCAAGTGGCTACAAGGCAGGAAATGGTATTTTGCGATGACATATGTTGTGTTGTGCCCTTTTCATTTGACCTTGCAATAAATGGGAGTGTGTTGGTCTGTGGACTGATGAGTTCTCAAGTGCACCGGGATCCTAACTGTGAGTCCTGCTGGATTAGAAACGTAAAACTTGAGGAGATAGTACAGAAAACATAAATTTGGTTAGGCAGTAAACAAGAAAATACAAACTGTTTCATAGATTTTTTCAGTAAGAGCTGGCTCTGTCTCAGTTTCAGGAGAGTCTGTCTCTCCCTAGCCAGAGGGAATGTAGGATGTGTCAGAGAGGGTCTGATTGGGGAGGAATTCAATGCAGTTATCAGCAGTGGACTTCTATGTAAATACTGCAACACCTCTGAACTGAGCAACAGCTGAGATAACACTGTAAACTAATCTCTAGTGCTGGCAAAGCTGGTCAATCCCTCACATTATATGGTTTCTGCAGAAAAGATGTGCTAGGGAAAAAAAATAAGCAGATTTAAACTATATATGGCAACTTACCATGGGGTAAAATATGCTGACTTTTTAAAATTGAAAGCAGCATATGGTATTTTTCTCTTTGAAAAGGTGCTCTGTGCCAGGGTGTACATACTTAGAAATCCCTGCATCTTGTATAGAATTCAAGAATGTAAGATACAAGAATTCAAGAATTCATGTATGAATTCTTGTATAAACAGGCATCACTATCACCAAAACATTTCCAAGTGTCTGTTACGTGGGCCTGATCAATTTAGATAAACATATTCTTGCTTGGGGTCCTTATCCCACCAGTATTGATTTTGGTTGATTTTCCATCAAGACAAAGCAAAGAAAGAGCCAAAGCTTGTCCAGAGCAGAAGCATTGAATCACAGTGTTTTGCTGCTTTGACCTTTTGAGGTCACTGCATTTCACAGTCCTACACAGCCTTTCTTAGGTAGCTAAGAAAAAAAACCCAATATATAAATAAATACATATACACACAGATAAATACATGCATATAAAATATATATGGGCATATATATTTATATATACTGATGTATTAAATAAACATACACAACTCTGTACAAAAATGGTGTCTCACCTGGAACAGGTTCTCTTTCCTTGCAGCACTTAAAGAAAAGCAGGAGCTTATCCAAGAAGTTTGCTGCTACCATCTCTTTCAGAGCTGTGCTCATAAGTTGGCACAAACCCAAGATAAACTGGGGTTGGGGTGGAGCTAACCACCTCATTAATTGTGCTAGAAACGGGGAAACTGATGCCACAACTGCTGATTTCAGAAGAAATCAAAGTCTGAGGGTCTCTGACGCCCCCTTTGGATATCGTTTAGAAACAAATAGTGATTTCCAGTTGTTGCACGCTTTGTCAGAGCTAAACCACCGCACAGACTGCTCTTCCCTGAACATTTCTCAAAGCCCCCAGACTGAAGGTTGTGTAGCATTCACAAGCTCTTTCCTTCCACATAATTTAAGATGTATACACCCATGTGATGTCTGCCAGCCTTTGTATGGCATCTCATGAACTGGACCTGTGTTTAAGCAGCTGATCCACTTGAGTGTTGTTCCTCTCTTGACTTTGAATCTCACCATTCCCTCCTGTCCCAAACCTCAGTTCTCCCCACTGCATCGCAGCATTGTTTCACAGGCAGACATGGGGCACTTTACAAGATGAGCTCCTGGAGGACACTGTACTCCACATTATAATGAGTCTCTCTGGGACATGAGTTGACAATCTCTGCTTCCACATACCAGGCCAAACCCACTCAAGGGATGCCTCTCCAGTCTTTCTATTTTTAACAAATAAAAAAAAGTCCTGAAGACACATGGATTTGCTAGGTTCCACTGCTGCAACAAATTATCAATGTGGATGTTTCAACAATTGAGCAGGAAAACAACTGTCACATTACATTAATACCATAGCTGGGTTTTGTCCAAGCTATTTCCATATCTCGTCCTCTGCCCTAGACATATCACTATCTGTCGCTGATCTGGTGTGCATTAAAAGAGCAAAGACGAGGAGTTTCAGCATATGCATATTAACCTAAGTGAGTACATCCCATTTTGTGCTATAGATGTCAGCCAAAAGCAGAGAAAAGGGTGATCTTTACAGCATGTGCTCATCAAAGTTTAAAAGAAATTGAGTGTGCACTGCTCCTTCCTAAGGCAGCAGAGAAGAGCAGATGCCGCCCCCATGCAGGAGAGGAGCCTCAGTTGTTGGCACCGAAGTAACCTTATCACTCGTTGATTAAATAGAAGCTCGACTGGCCTTTTCTTTCCGATGGAAAAATGAAAAGCCGGGGGCGAGAACACCCGTGCGGCTTCCCTCGCACCCTCCGCCAAGCCCGAGCATCACGAGTTGGAGGCGCCGCACCTGGCCGGGCACCGGCGGCTGCTGACCCCGGGGGCCGAGCCGGGCTGCGGCCCCTTCCCGGCCCCTTGCAGCCCCTGCCCGGCGGCGCTGACCCCCGGGGGCTGCGCTGGGCTCCCTATTTGGCCATGCGGCGGCCGGGGCCGCGCTGCCCCGCGCCTGCCTTACATGGGCCGGGAGGCCGCGCCGCGCCGGGGCTGGCCCAGCTCCATTCATGGCTGCGCGGCCGCTCGGGGCCGCGGGAGCGACCAAATAAGGAGAAGGTGGCTGCCCCGGTCCGCCGCGGCCCCGCACGACGCTGCCCCTCGGGGGGTATAAATTGGGGCGTCTCCGCCGAGCCAGCAGCCCGGGTCTCTTCCGCTGCCCCCCCGCCGCCGGTGCTGGTCTGGTGAGTAGCGCGGCGGCGCCCGCAGCCCCGAGGGGCGGGCCGGGAGGCTTTGGGTGGGACGGGACGGGACGGGATGGAATACACGGGAGGGATGGAATACACAGGAGGGATGGACGGGAGGCACCGCCGGGCGGCGGACGCCGGTCGTGCAGGCGCAGCCGGGTCTGGGGCCGTGCAGCTCCCGGCTGGGCGCTGCTCCTGCCGGGGACACCGCCCGCGAAGCGACATCTCTGCGATTTAAAAAGCTTTCCCTCCCTTCTCGATCTGCGGCCGGAGGGATCCGCTAATGACGCCCTAATTGAGAGTCTTGCAAACTGGGGCGGCTTTTAAAGCGCGGAGAAGAAAGCGGCTGACGGATCCCGTTTAGAGCTCTGCCCACGAGCCGTCGAGCATCCTCCCGGGACGACTCAAATTTCCCGCTCCCGCCGCAGAGATCCGGCCGTGCTGCCCGGGATGGCGGGCGGGAGGGCGCGGAGGGGCTGCCCGCGGGGCTCTGAACGTGCCGCCCTGCTGTTTTCCAGGTCCGTGCTTCCGCCCGAAGATGTGTGACGACGAGGAAACCACCGCACTGGTGTGCGACAATGGCTCGGGGCTGGTCAAGGCGGGCTTTGCCGGGGACGATGCCCCCAGGGCCGTTTTCCCGTCCATCGTCGGTCGCCCGAGGCACCAGGTAAATTCAGAGGCAGGACACTCCATAAAAATGGGTTTTTAAATGAAAACATTTACAATTTGTATTTTTTTTTTAATCCTGGATAAATTACTGCTAAGGTTGCATAGTAAAATGAAGTATCTTTGATCAGTAGAATGCTAGTTTCCCTCTGTATTGTCCTGTTTAGAAACTCCTTTTCCTGCTCATGATATTGTGCAGTTTACTTTCAGTCAAATTTTTGGAAATCAGAAAGAAACAAATAAGAAAAAAGAGTATGAATATAAGAGATGTATTAGAAATGGGGGAAAATCCATTAATCTCATGGAAGGAAAAAAAGATTTTATGAGAACACCTCAGATTCTGTTGACTTAATATTTTATTAATGTTAAATTTATTTTCCCAAACAGCCTTTCAGGGGTGTGACTGCTAGTACCTTTCTTGAAAATAAGATAGTTAGAATTGTAGAATCAAAGAATATCCTGACTTGGAAGGGACCAACAAGAATAATCAAAGTCCAATTCCTGGTCCTACATGGGACAGCCCTGGGAGTCACACCATGTGCCTCAGACAGTTGCCCAAATTCTTCTTGAATCCTGTCAGGACTGGTGCTGTGACCCCTTCCCTGGGGAGCCTGTTCAGTGCCCAATCACCGTCTGGGTGAAGAACCTTTTTCTAATATCCAGCCCAAACCTCTTCTGACTCAGCTTCAGGCTAGCTGTCTGTGATGTAGTTGTTTGGGCTCTGTGATGTCGTCTTCCTCAAATAATGCTTTTCTGTGTTTTCTTCTCTTAGGGTGTTATGGTTGGTATGGGTCAAAAAGATTCCTATGTGGGTGATGAAGCTCAGAGCAAAAGAGGTATCCTTACTTTGAAATACCCAATTGAACACGGCATCATCACCAACTGGGATGATATGGAAAAGATCTGGCACCACACTTTCTACAATGAACTCCGTGTGGCCCCTGAGGAACACCCTACTTTGCTCACAGAAGCCCCCTTGAACCCTAAAGCTAATCGTGAAAAGATGACCCAGATCATGTTTGAGACCTTCAACGTACCTGCTATGTATGTGGCAATCCAGGCTGTCCTCTCCCTGTATGCTTCTGGTCGTACAACAGGTAAAACAAACAAATAAACACAGTTTAGATTCTGTTTCCTTTCAGGAACTCTCCTTCCTTTCCATTCTAAATAGGAAAACACATTAAATTTACAGAAAAATAGGTATTTTTGGTTTATAGCAATTAATGATAACAGTAGCATAAAAGCCAGTGCAAAATAGGTCCACATTGTTCCTTCCACAGACAATTTGCATTGCTTTTGGAGAGGCACCATGGAACTGGCTGTGCCACTGCTTGTTGTGGTGCAAATGAGGAGACATTCCTGTAGGGATACTGCAGTCACAAAAGTGTTAAACCTGTTTAAGGGTTTAGACTGGACCAAAGATGCCCATTATCAGACCAAGACAATCACTATTGCAAATATTCTTACTGCTCAGTATAGTAGTGGTGGAAGTCAGGTTTTATGGATTATCCTAAAATATGTGTGGAGCAAGTATTCTGTGTGAAAATTCACACCCCTCATGAATGTCCAGGCAAGCAAAGGCAGAAAGAATTGGAAAGATCTTCGTGACTGAAAAAGAATTATGCTACTTTATACTGCCTGAAAAATCCTTTATTTTGTTGTGTTTCTTGCTGCTTCCTGTGTGTAAGGGCTCTAAGCATTCAGTAGGTGATTGCAGCTGCTCTCTGACATTTCTCCCCAGGTATTGTTCTCGATTCTGGAGATGGTGTCACCCACAATGTACCTATCTATGAAGGGTATGCCTTGCCTCATGCCATCATGCGTCTGGATCTGGCTGGCAGGGATCTGACTGACTACCTCATGAAGATCCTCACGGAGCGTGGCTACTCCTTTGTGACAACAGGTCAGTCCTTCAGCTTTTCTCTGCTGTGAAAATCCTCACGTCTCTCTTGGCCCACCATCTTCTCTAGTGTTGTGCTAATCCAAAGCTTGATTTGATTCTCCTATATCTACAGCGGAACGTGAGATTGTTCGTGACATCAAAGAGAAATTGTGCTATGTTGCACTGGACTTTGAGAATGAAATGGCCACTGCTGCCTCTTCCTCCTCTCTGGAAAAGAGCTATGAATTGCCTGATGGTCAAGTGATCACAATTGGTAACGAACGTTTCCGCTGCCCTGAAACCTTATTCCAGCCATCCTTTATTGGTAAGTGTTCCCAGGAAATTCTCCTTTCTGTGGGAGGTATGAATTAATCAGAAGATTTGGAAGGTGCCCTGCTCCTCTTCCTGCTTACCTAAATTTGGCACAAAATCCGACATGAATGAATAATAATTTAGATCATTTGGTTCCTGTAAGATGGGCTTGATGTGAGCTCATGTCATAATTAGCTGAGTTCCAGGCTCTTTGCTGCAAGGTTTAGATCAAGTTTTAGGGTCACAGTTTTTTAATGATAAAACATACAGTTACAATACCATCATTAAGGAGTTGGACTCCGTGATCTTTATGGGTCCCTTCCATCTCAAGACATTTTATGATTCTGTGTCACTGATGGCAAGAATAGCCTTCAGAGCTGTATTTGTAAGGCTTACACTCGAAACAGTATCTATTTCCATGAAGAAGTAAAGTGTCAGAGAGGGGAAGGACATGGAGTGAAGGTGTGTGTGTATTTATATACACTCTAATTAACATTGCCATGGTCGAGATGGTAAGCCTTGCTGGTCATGCATGCAGCTGACGGATGCAGCAAATGTTACACCCTTAAGTCCCAAGTAGTACATGCAGTTGTTCATCAGCTGACTTCTTACTGTGGATCCAGTGTCAGCCCTTTCAGGAAGCACCTGTTAAAATTAACAAATTGGAATGCAACCTACAACCACTTGCTTCTTGTTTCTTTTTTCTTACCATCAAGTACTAATATCTTAATTCTGTGTCGCAGTTATGTCTTGCCTTGATGATTCTGAGTGGTATAGACTACATTTTGAGTAGACTGAAGAATTACTATTGTCTTCTTTAGTTCTACTTCAACTATTTTTATTGTCTTCATTTGCTGTCTTTACTATATTCAGCTAATGCTTTCAGTGAGACTGACATAAACCAATAGTCACGTTTTCTGTTCTTGATACCCTTCTTCCACTGACATTTACTAAATGAGTTTATCTCACATGTCTACTTGTTATCTTACTTGTTATATTTTGAGTCTGTTGCCTTTGCACATGCATTATGATTCTTACCTTTTCTAACAAATAATGTTCACTTCCTAAATTAGTTTTGTAATTCTATTTTTTTAATATTTTTCTGTAACACTTTATAATCAGGAAACATTTTTACAAGAAAAAGGCCAAAGAAGTTCAAGTTAACGATGATCAGGAATGCCAACGTTTCATTTCATGGAGACCCCTTGTATAATTCACTGGCCTACTGTTTTTTTTTTTTTTCTCAAGGTATGGAATCTGCTGGTATCCATGAAACTACCTATAACAGCATCATGAAGTGTGATATTGATATCCGTAAGGACCTCTATGCTAACAATGTCCTCTCGGGTGGTACAACAATGTACCCTGGCATCGCTGACCGCATGCAGAAAGAAATCACTGCACTTGCCCCTAGCACTATGAAGATCAAGGTAAGGAACTTGACTCTGTGTTATAAAATGTGGATAAAGGTGGAGACAATGTCAGCTTCATTAAACTGGGATATGGGAACAACTCAAAAATGAGATCAAGAACTGATGGGCAGATGAGCAGAAATTCCATTTAATCAGAATAATTATCTTGGTTAGAAGAGAAAAAAATATGATTACAGATTTTTTTAATACATTGCATGTATTTTAAGAGCTGCTGAAGATCAATACCATTATAGAAATGTTCTTTACTTGCTTGAGGAAATATCTAGTGGTGTGTAGCAATGACAATACGCATTCACTGTTCAGAATTGAGGATTTTGTTGCTTTTCTTTATCCTAGATCATTGCTCCTCCTGAACGCAAGTACTCTGTCTGGATTGGTGGCTCCATTCTAGCATCTCTGTCCACCTTCCAGCAAATGTGGATCAGCAAACAGGAGTATGATGAAGCTGGTCCATCCATTGTACACCGCAAGTGCTTCTAAGCACTCCCCCCTCAATTTACTTCCCACTCAGGATGACGACAATATGCTTCTTGGAGTCTTCTGGCAAACCTTCCCGAACTCTTCAGTCATTGTACAGTTTGTTTACACACCCGTGCAATTTATTTGTGCTTCTAATATTTATTGCTTTATAAATAAACGAGATCTGGGACTTGCAACCTACAAAATATTGTCTTTTGTCTTATTTCAAGTATTTTTTGGTCAGAAAAATGAGACTAAACCCCTGGGATTTGGAAACTCCCATCAGACCTATGAATACTTTTACTGCATCCATGTCCTAACTGATGTATGCATGTTAGGTCATGGTTTTCTGTTAGTAAGAATTTACACTCTGTAGTTTTAATTTTGAAATTTGGAACAAAAGAAGCAATATATTTCAAGGCTTATAAAGAAAAAGCCTTAGGGCTGACCCAGTAAGTGGAAAAAGTGAAAGGAAACCTCTCATACTCACTCACTCACTTAAGAAAGATTCTTCTATGCCATTTATTGTAAGCCAGACATTTTAATATTCATTTATTAAAAGCCAAAGCTTCTGTAAAAGAATTATGTTAATACATTTAGAGTGTGATTTATAAATAATTAGCTCAATCCTAAAGACTCATGCAATTGTTTTCCATGGGCTATAAATATTTATGACAAAACATTAATTGAAACTGACAGCTTACTAATCTTCCCCTATCTCTTCAAAGCCAGAGATAAAGAAGTGAAATCTTTATTGTACTAATGCGCAGGAATCAAACTTCTATTGTATAAACCCAGAATTGTTACAATCACAATTATTTTCACGTCATCATTCATATATCTTAGGCGATTTTTAATCCTTAATCTTTGCTATCCTTTCTTTGCTATTTGACCCAGATACTACAATCATAAACTGCACACTTCTGTGGCCGTTTGTGTTCCTCACCAAGACTTCTTAAACTGAGCTCTTTGACTTTTTTCAAAAAGTAGGAGCTAAAAAGGGAAGTACAGAATGATCTGGGACATTTTCATAAAAGTAGTGGAACCAGTCAGTGTCTTACATTCCACTATGTACAGACTGGAATATGCCCAAGTTTGGGTTAGGAAATCAGTTAAAGCATGTATCGAACTGTGTACACAGTTAGCTGAGTTTCATCAGAGCTGTTTGAAAATATAAGACTTTATGCTAACTTTATAATCCAATGTTAATTAAAAAAAAATTTACACTTTTTTTTGGAAACTTTCTGTTCCTCTTTGTTGTTATTTTCTTGAAAGGCATTAAAAATAGTAATTAGATGTGATCTGTAATTATATTTTACTCTTTTCAAAAAGATGAAGATATATTTAATGTTTGCCCCTAATTTACGTATCATTAGGTGGCATTTTACTGCAGGACCACTGTAATTTCCTAGCATCTCCTTGCAATCAAAATATTAAAATATTTCTCGATATTTTTGGGGTTGGGCAGAGAAGTTGGATGGTATTGTCAATTATAAAGAAATTTAAACATAAACATGACATATAAAACATTTCACAATATGGACATTCATTTAAATATTTTAGGCAAACAAAAATTAAATTTTAACAATACCAACATTTAAACATAAATGTGAAATACTCATTTTAATAGTGCACACAGTATTACTGAAATGTTGCTGCAAATGTGCCTTCATATAATAAAATACAACTTTATTAACCTGTGAATCTGTTAAGGAATAGTCAACAGCCTCCACTGCTCTCAAGAATGTTCCCACTGAAGGTAAATATTCTGAAATTCATACAATGAAGAAATTTTTTGTGTCTTGAAAACATGGGAACTCTTTCAGATGTCTGACCAACACAGATGTTTGCCAATGACTTTTGCGTATTGCTGTTTAGAACCATTGCACTTTTTTCACTTGACTTGCCTGCTAATTTGAAAGATTTGGCTGGGTAGAAAGGTTATCTCAGGTATTCGTGTGAATTAATAGGGTGATACTGGACATAAATTGCAACTAATTGGAGCTTAAAATGTTAAGCAAGTATGCAAAGGGCGTGCTAAGTCAGCCCCAGTGGATGCCTGCCTTGACTGGCTCTGACTGACAGGTCAGGAATGGCAGGCAGCACTTGGCACCACACTCACTCTGATCAGGGATTCACTGCTGGGCGTGTGGGCATCAGCAGGGAACTGAAGGAAGCCACTGACTATAGGACTGATGGAAACATTCCTTCCACAGGCATTTCGGGGCTTGTAATTCACAGTTTGTGGAAATGGATAGGAGCAACAAGGATTGTACAAAATAGCATGTGCTTGCATATAGGCAGGACAGGACAAAAAAAGTCCCAATGCCTTACCCTTTTCTTCTTCTAACAGAGTTTTTCCAGATGCATTCATTTTTAGTGCAATTATCCCATATTTGGCCATTGAAAATTATATATTCCCACTCAATGCAGTGAAAACTAGTAATTCAATCATATGGGAATTATAATAGCTATCTCTGGAAGCAAAGCTAGATCTAAATTGATTGATTGAAAATTGAATATTAAGTCATAATCTAGGATTCAGAATACTGATAAGACAGGCTTCTGTTAAACTTTGCCTTCTGTTTACATTTTACGAGAATTAATGGGTTGTACATTTTGCATGCAAAATGAAGATGGTGAAATGAGATGCAGAAACTAACTGCAGAGCACCCATATGATAGGTAAAATTACTTTGGATATTTCCTTGAAAAAGGTAGATTTAAAAATATCTGTACCCAAGATCGCTGTGGTAAACAACCTTCACCTCTGAAACACCTCACCTAATGAAGAAATTGACATTAATTTGAAGACTAAAGGAACCCAGACAACCTTCACAGCTTTTGATGAGATGCCTTTTCAATGGAAGAACAAGAATAAATGTTTAGCCAAATTATAGATTCAACACACATATTTTGAAAAGCAGTGTGAATACGTGGAAAAAGGTCTGTCTGCCACACTGAAGGGTGTCTGGTTATTTGACTTTGCAGCTCCTTGCTGCTCTGTATGTAAAATGGAGAGGAAGGAATTCTGTGGAAGTTAGTCTGGTGTGATTTTTAAGCTACATAAAGAAGCTTTATTCAGTAGGAAGGGCTAAATAGTATTAAGAAATAATGACATACATCAGTAAGAGCTGAGACAAAATCTTATTGCCTGTTCTGGCAGCCAGAAAAACACTGCCCAGTACTTGTGCTTTTGACTGAAAGGCATTGAGGTATTACCACTGTTGGCTGACCCTCAGATCTTACAGAAAACTTTCCTTGTAGACTGATGAGCATGTTGGCATTTGAGGAGTATTGACAATTACCATCAAAACATGATGCTTTTAATATCTCTACTAGATGTGTGCTAAGGAATCATTGCGATTCTGCTTAAAAAGATGGATTTTTTTTTACAGGAAATAAAGACATATTTCAGATGTTTGTTTGTGCTTAAAGTTTCCTTAAAAAAATTGGTAGCAAAGTCATAAATTTGATAGAGTTGTCTATTTTGTAGTAATCTTTTCTTAAAAGGCTGTTTTAGCTAAAGCGTTAAGAAAGTCAGCCTGAGGGGTAGCACTAATAGGAAAAATTTTGGCTTGAATAATTGAATTCTGTAGAGTGGTAATTTTTTAAATATAGAATGAGAGGGTTTTATACTTAGTCACATCAAGTGACTCTAAATATATGTGACAGTCAGATTAACCTACAATACTAACACTAAAATAGAAAACAATAGATAAACTCCTGCTGTTTGGATAACTGTATATGAGGCCTGGGCAGAGAATGATGCTTGCTTCCAGTAACAGCTGAATCCTGTCCTACCCTGAAGCAACCTGTGGCAGAAGTCTCTGTCATTATCAAGATATGAGAAAGAGAATAAAATACTATAAAAATGAGTGATTATTTAATCTCACTCATTACCCTTCACAAAGAAGCAATTCAGGCAGTTAATATACTACCAATTACTTTTGCTTTTTATCCTGAGGATGGCTACAATTGCTGAAACATAAAAAGTAAGCAATCAGAAAGGTTAATTATTGGAAGAATGTTCTAATGCTGTTATATATTTAAAGGATGGATTTAATTTATGATTAAGCTGTCCATTGTGAATAATAGTGAATGAAATTAATATAGTAGGCATTAACACAAATTAATATATCTGGTGACAATTTTATGTTGCCATCATCATAAAGGTAGAATTCACAAAATGCAATATGTATGTTGTCTACCAAAAGCAGGGTAGTATGCTCTTTTAGAGGAGATGAACTGTATTTTAAAAACATTTTTTTAACCAGGAGATATTTATTCATACAGAGAAAAAAGTGGATGAGGCATAGCTTAAAGCTTTACTGACATAGATTTGTGTAACATGTAAATGATATAATAAGTCTGGGAAGGTACAAACAAGATGAAGGTAGCAAGGAAGTAAGAAAGAGCTTAAAGATTAGTTCTGAGTCTCTAAGCCCCTCAGGTTTAGATCACCAGAAAGGGTGATTAACATTGTCATTGACATTATCATTGTCAATGATAATGAGGGCTACATGATCCTTTCTTTCCAAAGGATCCCAAATGCATTGGGAGTTGCAGTGTGGCTTCTGGACATGCTTTTGCAAAAAAAAATAAAAAAAAGTGGTGCTCAAAGGGAAATCAAGGAGCTCCTGAATTTTAGAGGGGGCCTCCAACTCCAACTCCAGCTCTTCTAGAGAGAGTGGAAATACAGCAGCACAGCAACTCCTGCCACACAGGTATCCCCCTCTTCAGCTCCCTGCAGCTGGTTGTGACAGCAAGCAGGTGAAACATGCAGCTGATGCCTTCTGGGAAGGAAAGGGTCTGGGAGGCACATATTGCTGGGCCAATAGTTGTGGGGAGCTCTTCCACAGCATCCAGAAGCACAGCAATTTTACAGTATCTGCTATCAAGGAAAAAATCAACATTTAGGGAATACAAGCCATATCCTCATGTAATAGATGAGTTCTGACACTAAATTTCACATTCAATCTTATTTATATTTGATATTGATTATATAAATTATTTCCAAGACACAGACTTCCATCTTCAAAAACAGTCACTATTTTATATTAAAAAACCAAACCCCAAACCTAAAGAGAATAAGAACCATTAACCTTAAACAAGAAAATTGTCTACTTTAAGTCTGTGTGTATATATGTGTTTACAATGCTCTGATTCTCTGATAAGTCATGGAGGAGAAGAGTTCTTGCAGAACTAGAAATCTCAGCAGATTTTAAAGACAAACCACTGAACAAGTAATAAGAAAAAAACACTTTACTTCTTATATGTATATATTAGAAGTATATATATATATACATATATATACACACACAGACACATACATGCACACCAAAATATATTTTTACATATTTGTGCATATATATGCATACCAATATTTTCCCTAAGCCTTCTCTTTAACTTTGCCATGGCAGAGTATCTCTGACTTGGTAACAACTTTCAGAGACCACATCTGTACCACACAGCAAATGGAAAGGAAAATATTTCTGGTCAGAAACATCACAGAGGTATTTTAGTAAGACAAAACTGTGAATATTTTGTAGCCTTGTTCCTAAGGCAGAAGTTAATTCTTGATTTATTTTTGTGCTCAGAGGAAAACCTCCGAACTTTGGAATTCTGAGATCAGAATTAAGTATTTTTAGTGACAATGTGAAATACTCTTTCCTTCTTACAATCTACAGTCAAAAATTGCCACAGAGATAATATACTGCTAAAAGTGTAAAAAATGGCCAGAGAAAACTTTTGTGACGTCTGGTGTTACATTCTGCATTTTAATGGCTGCAGCAATGGTTTTGTAGACTTTTCCTTCTGATGGAACATATTTTCACCTGTTTTCATCAAACTTTTTCTGCCATTTCAGCTAAGATCATGAATTCTGTCCATTGTACTGGCACCTAATGAAAATAAGAAACTACATTCTGACTTTATTTTTGTAAATAAAGAGCAAGTGAAATCATCAGGAATAGTAAGTATCCTGCAGGCTCTTCTTTTTGCAGGAGATATTCAAAGAGCTCCATTGCTCATACAAAGCAAATATCTTGCCATTGAAAGTGCTGTGAGGCTATTTCTTGTATAAGAAATTATACAGAGATAGTGATTGTGCAATCTCCTAATAGGGTCATGTGGTGACAGAGGGACAGTGGGTGCTATTAAAAGCTTGACATTTATCACTCACAGTGTTTAAATTTACCATGGAATTTGTGGCATTTGCCAATCTAAGTATAGAGAATATCACAAATACCACAGAACAGATAAATACTGCTATGCAAAACCCAACAAACTGCTGGTGGTTCTTTCCTAAATCTACAGCACTCTCCATTCTGGAAATGCAGTGCAGGTGCTACTGGCTGGAATTTCTCTGTATGAAAAAAGAAAAAAAGATGTTTGGTTTGATTTTCTTTTCCTCTGTTTTGACTAGTTAGATTAAAAGGTTTTACGTATAGGAAATTTTTCTGTGTAGTCTGTCTGTAGCCTCCAGAGAAATGGAGTCCCTATGTAAGTTTTAGTGTCCTAAAGCTAACATAAAACAGATCATGGAGTAACATTTTGTGTTATAGTTTAGTGGTGATATTTGGGCAAAGGTTAGATTTGATGATCTTGGGGGTCATTTCCAAACTTTATGATTCTATGATGCTGTGGCATATAATTTACACAGACAAAATATACATGACAGTACATGAATTTTATAAAATGTTCTATTGGAAAATGCATTATATAACTTGTGATGAACAATTGTGGAATTTCTGTTGGAAAAAATTACTTTTCTGTAGATAGTTGTTCTCTAGGACTCTGAGCTTTAGAGCTCTGTCTAAATCCTGAAGGACAGAATTAATATAATCAATCACACTGTACACTTGCTCTAAGAAGCACACAAAAGTCATCATTATTTTCTTTGCAATAACTGCAGAAAGGACATTAAGATGTCCTTAAGATTAGTGTTTAACGGAGCTATATTTTCTTCATCTAACAAAGCAGCTTTGATGGTTGGCGGTAGAGGAGATAAAGGCTTTGCTGTTGTCTTATGAGTTTATGAGTTTAGGTTTATGGAGTCCAGGCACCCAAATCCAACTTGTACCTTGGAAGGTATTGTTTCTTGACTTCTCTTTCCCAAGCTCTCAGGACAGCTGCTCTCAAGTCACACCAGCAGGTGCAGTTCTGTCCCTGCTTGGCTGGAGGTGGTGTTGTGGTGCAAAACCTACAATTCTTCCTAAATTGTGTAAAGGATGTTTTGCTACAGCTTAAGAAATTGAGGCAAAAGGTTGAAAGAATGTGTTCATAGTTGAGACCAAGTTCTTCATCTTTTACAATGATGTGTGCTTGATTCCTTAATGGGATTCTAGCCTCATAGAACAACCCTAAGCCTAGAGTTCCCTGCCATGCAGCTATTGAGACTGGCTATTTGATTATCTCTGAAATTTTTGAATGCATCTGGTTACAGCAGATGGCACTGAAGAGTATATAATGAAATTCCTGGGCTATCAGCAAGACCTGTGTGTCACAAGTCACTCCTGCTGTTAATTCATGGCATGAACTCTTCCCGTTCATTTGCTATTCTCTTCCCAATTCCCTGGTCTTTCTAAAACCACAATTTGCCTGGTGAAAGCAATGGAGGGAAGCAGCTAGGGAAAGAGGGTACTGTATCAAACTTCAGCCATTTCTGTAATGATTTAAAATTTACAAATTTACCTTTTGAAAAATCTCTTGAAGAGTCTAATATATTTTGCTTCAGTAAGTATTTCTTTGGAGGACTAGAACTTCAGATATACCTTAAATGTGGAACAAAAAGACTGAACTATATTCTTAGGTCCATTAAAAAAAAAAAAAAAAAAAGAGAGAAAAGAAAAAAGGGCCAAAAAAACCGGCCAAAATCTCAGGTCAGATAAATCTAAACACTGCTCTTGTTTTGAAGCTGATGATCCTAGTAGGGCTGTCTAAAGTAGGTGAGGGTATGGATATTTTCCAAAACATTTTTATTCCTTCCTATGCTGTAAATCTCCAGTGCATGCTTCCAATCAACCACTGAATATAGCAGCTAAAAATAATTAAGTGGATATTTGTCTCTGTGAAAGGGCATTTTGTGTGGATATTTCACACTGTGTGATTCAATCTAGATTCTAGTGCAACCTGATGCATACCTCTGAATATACTCTCTGACTTCTGAGGAAATGATTATCATAATAAACATCATAAGTAAGAAACACTTTTGTGCTCTCTTAAGTTAGAAGGTAATAATACCCAGTCACAGAAGTCCACTTAGAATTTGGGTTATGTACTTCTTTAACTTTGCCTTTTCTGTGTGTATTTGATTTTCTTATCTACACATTCACTTAATGAAAAATAAAAATATTTTGACAAGTTAATTACAGCCATTGTAGCAGCATGCTTGATTTGTTTCAGAGGCAGCTGTGATAGGTCTCTGCAGGACAATCATCATGCCTTGTGAAGCAAGTATGTTGGCATTTTTCAGTTCTGGAAAGACTGTTTTCCCCTGCTGCTGGGAAAAGAACAATTAAATATTTTAAATTTAATTATTTTGATATATACACTTGATATATTTCTCTGAACAATCCTCCCAGTGAAAAGAAAGCATAGCATCTTATTTATGATGTCAAAATCAATGTCTTTACATTATACTTGCTCCCGCCCCCACCCCAATCTTAAAAACGGAAGAAAATCACATTATTGAGAAGGGTTGATCATAAGAAACATGACCTTTCAAAAGGGGAAACTCAGACCCAGCTCCCTGTTTGAGAATGTTTCTACAGTCATGGTGCAGGTGGGAGTCTTGCCACCCAATTTAGTTTATCCTGTTGGCCTCATTGTCTTTCAGAGTGAAACATGTGGCGTTAAATTGTATTTTCCATTCAGCAGAAGCTGTGCCTACGCTGTGTGTGTGACTCATCCACCTGTCTAGTTGGTGTTCTTTTGATTAATTGATCTATCTTTGAGCTCATGTTTTCTCTCATATTTTGTTTGTTTTTGTGGCAGTCATATTTGGATTTCACACATTTATTTTTGCTGTGCATTGTGCCTTCAAGCCCGAGGTACAGTTTGCACTGACATTTCAGGTAGCATGGCTTTGGACTTTGATAACATAGTTGGTGTAATTAAACTGAATATGCTTCACAAATATTTATTAAAACCCTGTGAGACTGGCTGACATTTTTTTTTCTTCCCCATTGCACTAGCATTCCTGTGAGCCTTTTCCCTTTGTAATACAGTTTCTGTCCCAAGACTGATCCCTCAAGCCAAGGAAATAGTTAAAATGATGAAGTGTATCAAAAAACACTAATGAAACAAAGCAGACCAATAATTTATCCATGTTTTTTTTTTTTTACATATTACTGATTGAAATGAATTTTAAAGAGATGAAGCCTTTAAGTGCTTATCAGAAAATGCTTGAATCACCTTGCCTGATTTTTGTCCACTAAAACTGTAGGATGGATATACTTACACAGTGAAACCAGGGCTGGAAATCAACTGATTTCTATCTTTTAAGATCAGGAGAGGGCCCATTTTGAGAAAGCAGTGGGGAGCTATGTCTCACCATAGCATCTTGAAACTCCCATCTGAAAGCTGTGTGTAATTTTCATCTATTTTAAGCACTGAAAAATCTTAATTAAATCAAAAGCTTGAGGGCCCTAGTCCTTCTGGATTTTTGATTCACTGTAAAACCTCTTTTCTTTTTAGGCAAAGGGAAGTCTCTGGGATGCAACAAGTCCTTCACAGGTTCATTCTTAGAAGTTTCCACAAGGAAGAATGTGTTTCATCCAGCCTCTGTGTAGAAAATCAGGAAGGGGAAAGGGAGAGCTACTGTCCAATGTTAGGAGGTATGACCTCCTTATGGGCTTGAATACAGTCTGAGTGACTCTGTCTTGAGAAATTTGTGTGTGAAATGGAGATATTATGTAGAGGGTTATTGAAGAAAAGAGATTTCTTTTATTGTGTTTTGTCAGGTATAGACATACAAACACATAGTGTGTTTACACTCTGACAGGTGTAAGAGATGCCTGAAAACCTGAAAAAAACCCAGAAAACATAGGTAAAACCTGATCTATTATTGGCGATACATCTTAGTAACTGGTAAAAAATCAATAGTTGGTAAAAATGTTTACAATATAAAATATTTATCCATTTGCATGTAAATATAAATATATGACATTCACACTCTGTTGCATCCCTTGAAGTTCAGCTGACAAATATTTTAAAGACTCTGTGGTTCAGGCTCTGGTTTAGGTGTTTATCCACACAAGAGGTGTGTAATGTAGGGTGTGTAATGCAGCCCATCAGCTGCCCTCGATTCTCAGCAAGGTGTGGAGCTGGGCAAGAACAGGGATGTCCAGGGATGACTCAAAGAGATGCTTGCTGCTGCTGGTAGGGTGAGCCAGCCTGCCCACCCAAGGCCCCAGCTCCTGGGAATGTGGTAAAGATGTGAATAGAGCAATGGAAGATACATCTCTCTATGCTCTTTCCTACTTGTAGAACAGACACAGCTTTAGATTAGTGAAATCATGAACCAAGGTACCACAAGGTACCATGACAAATTTTCTTTTCCTTTTTTTTTTTCCCTATAAATCAGTGATAGCTTGGTTAAGTTGATCAGAGGAAAACAATCCTCAGGTTCTTGCAGGAAAAGTGTGAAAGAGGTTGCAAACACTGCAGAGCAGAATTTCTAAATCTAAAATGCCAAGTAAATACTTGATTCAAACAAGGACAGATTTGCATAGGATGTTCATAAATCAGTGCAGCCCTTGAGCAACTCTAACCTATGCAAGAAATTATGAGTTTCACTGTCATCTAGAAAAATAAACTGTAACTTCCAATCTATAGTGTCATTACACATAATGCTGATTTGTCCTTTTCTTAAAAACATAAATAAATCACACACATTTGCAGCTATCCTACAATGTTTCAAGAATGATTGAATTTATCTTTTTCTCTTGTGTCAGATTCCTGCATTATAGTTGAAAGTACACCATTTCTATAGATTCTGAAAAATATAGTTATGACTTGAATATTTCAGAACATGAAATATTTTGCAAATCTATAGGTAAGCATTCAACTTCCTGTGACATAAGAGAAATTGATATTCTGAATTTGATTTTGCTCCATTTTGAAATGGAAACATTACAAAATTTAATTAAATACTCATCCTGGAAATCTTTTTCTTTAGGAAAGATTAACAAATGGTGTTATGAAAACAAAGCATGTTGCACAGCATTGAGCAGATGCTGTTTGTTAGTAACAGTTGTGGAACTCACAAAAATGCCAGTTTTAATCACCACCTGTGAAATTTCAGATGTGCATGATTGGAATGGGTCTGAGAAAACATTCTGGCTCTATAAATTGGTAATTTCCAGTAAAAGTGCTTAGCTCTATATACCAGATTAAAGATTCTAGACTAAAAAACTGATACTACTGAATATTTATAAACTCACATTAATTTGAAAATAATTTTTAAAAAAATTAATGACCTCCACAAAGTATGTAAGATTCTTTTCTCAAATCCATGACTATATATTCTTGGTCCATATGTACTAATGTCACTGAAAGCCAAAATTCAATAGCTTTTACCTAGGATCTTACCTGGGACAAAGTCTAAAATCTTGTGAAATTCAAATATATTTTCCCCACAGAACCAATTTAACTCACTTCAGTAATCTCATAGAGGAGGATTCCTGGATAATTCCTATGGATGGGTTTGCCTTTCCTTAATCCAGACACATTCCTCATATGCACTATGGGGGACTTTATCCCCTTCTGTGGTAAGCAGGTTCTGACTGAGCAGGGCCAGCTCAAGAGGTGGAGCCTGCAGTGTTAACTAATCAGGTGTTAACTAATCAGGTGTTAACCAATTTTCACTAAAACCTAAATCTCAGTGTTTGGAAGTTCCACCACCCACTACTTTCAGTGTGGTTTTTAACACTCCATTGTGCCACTCAATTTTTCCAGAGGCCAGTGCATGATAGAGAATATGACACCCCCAGTCAATACTGTGCTCTCTGGCCCAGGTGTCTATGAGGTTATTTTGAAAATGAGTCCCATTGTCCAGCTCAGTTCTTTCTGCAGTTTCATGTCTACATAGTACCTGCTTTTCCAGGCCCAGCTGGGTGGCTTTCAGCTTGGCAACCTGACTTGATCCCCCTTGCCCCTCAACAGTTTCTGTCTCACCACATGGAACTCCCCAGCCAGGACACACATGTATAAATACATACATTTGTGCACCCTGGAATATGTATTCATACCTTATGTATCTAGAATAGAATTAATATCAAATATATTTCACAAATTTTTGTTACAACTGTAGAATCTGTGAATGACAGAAGGATTAAAAACCATCTGCATTTCTTACTGAGCTCCTGCTTTTCACTCCCGTTCACTGACATAGTTTACTTTCAAGTCAATCACTTGAATGCCCTAGTTATTTCAAGGGATTGTTTCAGCCTGGCTTCTGAAGGGAAGCTTTAATGTAACATGAATTCCGTTCTGTGACTGGTGAGATGGGGAGGGAGAGGAAAGGAGTGGGGGCACCAGGAATGCTGAAGACATATGGTGGTGTAGTGATCAAAACAAAGGAAAAGGACTCCTTGGTAAACCACGTCATCGAACTGAAAGCAGCTGGGAGCGCAGAGATTCAGCATTTGGTTGAAGGCAAATGTAGACAGGGCAGAGATAAGCAGTAGGTCTGAAAAAAAGTGCTTGATGTAATGCATTCATGCTGAAATACTGAAGCATGATTTCTCAACCTTTATTTTCTTTTTTTCTTGGGGTTTTTTTTTTTTTTTTGTATGGAATAGGAAAAGCATCAAAATGCTGCCAGGAGTTCCAGTAGAGAGGACTCTTTTCTTATTACTGGATTTTATTTTTCTGTTGTTCTGGATATTCTGAAGCATTCAATAACTTTCTCATAATTCATATTCTGCCATAAAAAAATTTAAAATGTTCTGGTATAAATATCTTCAAGGTTTTAAAATTCTGGCTCATCTAAAGCCAGTGGGAATTGCTATTAGTACAATGAAAATTTACTACCACAGAATTATTTAAAAATAATACATTTTTAAAGGTATTATTAAAGTTAAATTTAATTATGTTTCTTCTGATGAAAATTTGTAACTCTTTTTGATGGAAAAGAAAAAAAATAAGGTTTGCCAAACTGAGTCTAACAATATTCTGCATTGGCTCTGGCATACTGGTATAATTGGCTGGTATTTTGCCACAATGCCCTCATCGGTTATATTAGGCTACATTTATTTTGTAATACATATCTTTGAAAGAATAGACTCTAGGAATAAAATCATTTGTTCAACAGTGAAAAATGTTCACTCCCATATTGAATTAATTATTATATTAGTATGTAGATATCTTTTTCATTCTTAAAATGTGTACTAAATCTGTTTATAGAGGAATACTTCATACTCTTTTCTGTCCAAGGTATTTTTGAAAGGCTCTTTCATTAGTGTATATGAAAACTTAAAAAGAAAACTGAAACAAAACCTCACATAAGATTGGCTTACAAATTTACACTTAAGTCATCATAATCCATGAAATTCCATTAATGGATGTTTGGATGCTTTAGCACAATGTGAGTGCTTTTTTGAGATTGGTGAGAGTCAAAGAGGAAACTCAACAGACTGGCAGCAGATGATCTGGTCAGTAGAATATTTTACTTTTGTATTTCTTTGCAGAGCCTGTCAAGTAATAAGTATTTGTCCTTCTCCTGGCTGCATCCTACCTGCAAATAAATCTGAGTTTGCAAGAAGTGCAAATGCTGCTGCATTAGGAGCTGTAAATATGCCAGAAGTAAATGCAAGTGTAACTCACTATATAGGTCCAAGTTATTTCCTAGGAAATTGATTTGAGCTGTTAATTTGTGCATAGAAAGGTCCCTGTGGACAGCTTACAAGAGCCCCATAAAACTTAGGTGATTTTTTTTTCTGTCAGGAAATAAAATATTCTGTAACTAGAAAGTATGATACTTAATTTTTTTTCTTTAAAGCAGTTCTATTTTGATATTTTAAATCCCCTTAGTTGTCAAGATTGTGGAATATTTACTTAGTACCTGCCCCCATTGTGAATGTTTCTTATGATAGCCCCCTTACCCCCTTGCAAGAATAGTTATGGAGCTTCAACATGACTTATGAAGCCTCACTTTCAAAGTTAATGACTATTCATAGATTTATTCCTTCTTCACTGATTACATTATTTGTTTTCTTGAATAGCTTTCCATTTATTGCAATCTTCATTTGTAGATATGGACCTCTGATGCATAATAGAGTCTTAATTTGATTATTAAGTTATCAGAGTGTTTTGTTTGTTTATGCATTACAGGAAACCCTGAATTCTGTGCACTTGATGCAGCTACTGTCAAGCATGAAGCATATAAATGCAAGCTCTATTCCATGCTCACAACAAGGACCACAGGAGCCCACCTTGCAACTGACAGCTTTGACACAAACACTGCTGACTGATGGGAAGAGTGTGCTACCCATTTCTTGGCAGCAAAAATAATATTCTTGCAATGTTGCTTTCTCTTGTCAAGGACTGAAGTCATTAGCACATCCAAATCTTTTACCTTTTGGGAAGTCATTACTTTCAAAACTGTGGGAAAAATACACTTTCTCTGCTTTGATATACTAGAGTTATCCTTTGAGGGAATTTCATTTGAGAAAAAGACATGGAGAGGGATTTCTTATTAAGATCTACTTTCAGCAGCTAACTGTAGCTAGAGCTGTACTCATACAGTGGAGAGGGAATGTACACACAAATGCTTATTTTAATGAGAGAGAAAGTGTAGGTAGAAGCAGATGACCTAGATGATTTTATGAATAAAAGATTTAATCTGATGCAATCATTTCATTAATACACACATGGCACCAAATGAAAACAGAGCATAGCAGATGGCTATGAGAGGTCTTAAAAAGACATTTTCAGTTTAGTAGCTAATGACTTAGATTTCATGGACTACACCAAATACTATCAGAAGTGAAACATTTATTGTAGAATCTTCCAAAGAATGTTCTAAAGCTTTATGACAGTAATGCTGAAAAATCTCTCTTTTGTGACACTAGTTAGAAAATTCAGTCACATTATACATTATACAGCTATAGAGCAATGTAATTTTTTCACACAAACTGCGAAAAGAAAACTCCATTATTTTCTTTATTATTAGCCTATATTTATTTAATTTAATTTTAATTTATTTAAGTAATTTGCTTCAAGTTTGCTACAAATGGTGGAAATAGTGGTTTCCAGTGTAACAATGAAATGCGGTCATTTGCCATGCAATTTTAGAATATAAATATGACATATATTCATATGCTATGATGATGGATCCACTGCAAGCAGCTGCAAAAAATTGCATTGAGGGAGATTGTTGGCATAGTACTAATAATTGATTCACTTTAAGATAAAATCTTTACATAAAAGTGTACATTTAGGATGAATGTGTAACTTTAAAAGGAGGCAGTGAGTGTGGAAGGTTCAGGTAAGATCTGTATTGTGTTTTTACATTAGTAATACACACTAATGTGTTTTTACATTAGTAAACCTCAGCAGAGAGAGCAGGGAAGCAGGGGAATAATGCTGTTTAGCTCACTGTATTACAGCACTGGCCATGTGGCTGCCTCAGCCTGACCCTCTCATGTTCTCCATGTCCAGGTTGCAGGGGGTCTACAGACAAGCCAAATGTGTCAGTTCTGCTCTCAGTTTGCTCTGCTCCATCCTTGAGGAATGTGCATCCTGCAAGACTTGATTGCTCTCCAGACCCTTTACAAAACCAGATCAGGGCAAAAGGGCTGGATTTCTTAGAGAGAATCTGGCCTACAGCTTCTTACAGACAGATTAACCTCAGTTTGGCTTCAAACTGAGGACACATTCAAGTCTCATTCTCCAGACCTAATCCAAGATCAACTTAGTCTACATTACTTCATCAGAAATTAATATCACGGCACTGGTGTCTTTGAACACATGCAGACTGAATTTCCTTTTGAAAAGATTGTTTGAGATCCTGTTAGGAATGACAGAGTTTATGCTGAATTTGGATGGATCAGGAATACTTATTGTCTTTGAATGCAAACCAAGAGGAGCAAAAATACACCCTACCACCCAAAAGCCTATGTGTGGAATAGCAAGTTGATTTTGTTTCCTTTCTATGCAACAGATAAAAATATTGAACAAGACAAGCTTAGCCCTGTTGCAAACTGTTATTGCTCCTTTATTAGGAAACAGTTCTTCATAAAACAGGAGACATAAAGTTTTGATAATCCTGAATGCTTTTTAATGAAATGTAGGCATGGTTTTCTAATCTGAATGTGTACACTGTGCAATATACATCCACAGCATCTTTGGCAGCCTGCTGCTCTGCAAATCCTGGCTTTGCCATTGGCTGAAGTATTCAGGGGAATGGTGTAAAAACTAAGATGAACCTTTAGAAGCTGAAAATCTTCTTATGTCTACAACTTACACTCATGACTATACATAGTCTGAGCACTTTTTGATTTAGACAATTTGCAAGCTAAGTCCAGAGGTTGCTGTCTCATATAAAGGATAATGGAAATGCAGTTAATTGCATTCTTCATACACTTTTCACTGTTGTGTAAAACATTCAGAGAACTTCACTTTGATTTTTATTACTTCTATTTTGACAGCAAGTCGGGCCTCAGATAAAGGACAGAAATTCAAAGCCTCAGAAATCATATATGTAAATTTGAGGTATAGAAACTTCCTTTTAAATTTTTAGCCATGTAAAATGAATGTTGGCCTTCTCACTGAATTTTTTTTTCAAAACTCACCAAGGTCTGAAGTCCTGTAAATTTTCTCAAGAGGAAGGCCAAGTATCCTATGTGTGAATGTGGTTGCAGGGTGGTATATGAGGTTACTGTGGAAAAAAGAGATATCAGGTATTCCAGAATGAGATGCCACTCCTGTAAAAGAAGGTCTGAAAGAATTTGACTTTAAACTATTTTTAAATCAAAAGCAATTGAATAACAATGTTTCTATGTTTTCAGCATTCATTTATGATATTTCCCCTCCTTGTCTTCATGACTGGGCTATCAGGAACACAGGAAACACTGACTAACTGTTAATTAATAGGCCAGTTTTTGATATGATCAGAATGTAATTCCTTTTCATTTCAGAGTTCTAAAAGCTCAGATAAAAGAGTTTTCTATCCCAGTATCAGGGAACAGCTTTCCTTTGTAGAAATTCTGTTATTTGTCTATGAACCAAAATCTTGTCTGCTCTCTTCAGTAGCTTCTATCATGGGTTTCCCCTCTGTTTGGTGTGCTAAATAGGATTATCATCATTAGCTTCTTAGCATATTCTCTGCCCTCTCTCCTTCTACACACGCCTTACTGCTTCCCTTACTGCTTTGATTTCTCTTTTTCAGCTCCATCTGCAAACAGAAAATTTTGGTCTATATGAGACACTCAGTTATCAGCGTAGCTGGATAGATAACACAGTCCTCTTAAAACCAACCAAACCAAACTCCAACCTCTTCTTTTTAGCTTTGGTGTTGCAGAAGCAATTTTTAGAAACAATATACAAAAATCCAAAGACTCTTGACTGGGAGAGAATAAAAATCTCTCAATTTCTGTGCAGAATTTCTGTGTATTCACTGATCCTCTCTTGTTTGATACTTTCCTAATTCAATCAGTCAACTGACCCAGTATCACGTGAAGCAGAGACCATCTGCATAGTCCTAATGAAAAGACAACAAACCTTGGGGAGTCTAAAGCATACAGATGCCTTCTTGCACAGATGAAGCACAGTCCCATTTATTCAGAAAACACTTAACATCTTTAATATAACATGAAATTGGTTCATGAGCTGGAAAAAAAAAAAGGACTACATTATTTATTATTACCTATGCAGTTCTGCTTTAGAAAGAATTTGATTTTACTGAATTCAATGTAGGAATATTATGGTAAGACCAATAAGAATTTTTCTTATGTTGTTCTTTAATGAGATTAGTTGAGCAGGTGTGAAGGTTTACTTGATTATTTTGTAAATATACAGAATACGAGAATATATTTTACACTGCTTCACTGGAGAAGTCAATTCCAATTGGTACCAATATTTTGTGTGGAAATGTTTGGTGATGTTTCAGGTACAGTCTGTAAGGGTATCTGTAAGATGAAAAAAAATACTTTAAACACAGTTTATGAGAACAAAGTGTGCAGACTGACTATAATGCAGGGATTTATTCAAGATACTTTTTTCTTGTACTGTTTAGAGATGCTTTGCATGAAGATTTGGTGTCTTTTCTAGCATAAATACAACCTTAGTCTCAGAATTCTCTGAAATGGGTATAAATGAGCTTCATTTCCCCGCAGTGATTCTTATAACTGTAATCAGGCGAGAATAAAGATGCAACTTGAAGTCAAATATCTTCCAGAGCTTAGCAGTTCTAACAAGTAAGGTCACTGCTGTATTCCACCGCTGTTTTGATCTCTAGGAGTGAGGCAAAGCCCAGCAACCCCAGGGACCCCCGGCCAGGGGCCCATGGCTGGAGAGGGCGCCGTGTAGCGCTCCCGCCCTGGAGCAGCGTTTCGGACGGGCCGCGGGGCAGCGGGGCCCGGTGCTGGCGGAGCTGCGCTCCCGGGCGGAGCGGGCTGTGCCGGCCGGCGGGGGCGGAGGGGCAGCGGGCGCCCGGCCGGGGCGCTCCGGCAGGGAGGCTGCACAGTGAGCCTCGTGCCTGCCGGGGCAGCCCTTCCTCCGCCCTCCCTCCTCCTCCTCCGTTTATTTATTTCATTTATTTTTATTGCATTTATTTGTTTGTATTCACCGGAATAATAAAAATGAGAAAATCCGAGCGCTGCTTTTGGCTGCTCTCCACCAACCTGTCAGTGACGCAAGCGGAGACTACTTAAAGGCAGATTAGAGGCAGCAAGACATTAAAGCCAACCTTCCTCCCTCCACGCCGCCGGTCCGCCCGCCGCGCCGCGCCACGAGCCGAGCGGGCCGGGCCGGTGGCCGCTGCCGAGCGGCCCCGAGCCCCGCAGAGCCGAGCCGAGCCGAGCCGGGAACCCTCGGCAGGGCTGCCGCCTCCAGCCGCCCTCCCGCCACCGGACTGCGGGCAGCAGAGACGGGCTGCTCTTCGGTTTGTTTTCCCTCCCCCGAAAAAAAAAAAAAAAAATAGGAGGGGTGAAAAAGGCAGAAGTGAAGAGATCCCCTACGCTTGCCAAAGTCTTTGTCTCCGGATGAACAGCGATGGGGGAATGGACTATTCTAGAGAGGCTACTGGAAGCTGCCGTGCAGCAGCATTCTACTATGATAGGGAGGTAAGGGTCGCGGGAGAGCTCCGGGGAGCACGGGGGGGATCCTCTCCTGTCCAAGCCGGCCGCCCGGGAGGTGCGCGGTGCCCTTCGGCCGGGCTCTTTCGGGGTGTGCCTGGAGCTCGCGTGTGCTCTGTGTGTGTGTGCTCTGTGTTTGTGTGTATGTGTGTGTGTGAGTGTGTGAGTGTGTGTGTGCTCTGTGTTTGTGTGTGTGTGTGTGTGTGTGTTGGGGAGGCTGGTATGCGGCACGGGGCGCGGAGGCGCGGGGACACCGCAAGCGCCGCCGTCCTTGTCCCCGAGGAGCCACGGGGCACCAGGCGGTCGTCGGGGAGACCCCACTGCCATCGGGGTGCCGCTGCCGGCGCAGCCCCGCTCCTTTGCCGGCCGTGCTCCCGGGGGCCCCAGGGCCCGTGTGGCCGCCCTTCGGCCGGAGGGGCCAGGCGGGGGCCAGCGCTGACCGCCGGCCGCGCTCTGTGGCACACGGCCGCGCCGAGGCGATGCCGCGCAGCCTGCGCGCCCCCCGCGCGGAACCGGGGCCGGTTCGCGGTGCCGGGGCCGGTTCGCGGCGCCGGGGCCGGTGCCCGTGCCGGGGCCAGGGCCCGGTCAGCACTGGACAGCTCCCGGCCGCGCGGCGGCGGCGCGCACTGACGGGCTTCTCTGTTGCAGGATCCTGCTGACCGTGGTGGTGATCTTCAGAATTCTCATTGTGGCCATTGTAGGGGAGACGGTGTACGATGACGAGCAAACGATGTTTGTCTGTAACACGCTGCAGCCAGGCTGCAACCAGGCTTGTTATGACCAGGCTTTCCCCATTTCTCACATAAGGTACTGGGTGTTCCAGATCATCATGGTGTGCACTCCCAGCCTGTGCTTCATAACGTACTCCGTTCACCAGTCTGCTAAACAAAGGGAACGGAGGTACTCCACTGTCTTCCTTACCTTGGAAAGGGACCAGGATTCAATGAAGCGTGAGGACAGTAAGAAAATCAAGAACACGATTGTCAATGGGGTGCTGCAAAACACTGAGAACTCCACCAAAGAGGCAGAACCAGACTGCTTAGAAGTGAAGGAAATCCCCAATCCTGCTATCAGAACTACAAAATCAAAGATGAGGAGGCAAGAAGGCATTTCTCGATTTTATATCATCCAAGTGGTCTTTCGAAATGCCCTAGAGATTGGATTCTTAGTGGGACAGTATTTTCTGTATGGATTCAATGTCCCTTCCATGTACGAATGTGACAGATACCCTTGCATTAAAGAAGTAGAGTGCTATGTTTCTAGACCCACTGAGAAGACTGTATTCTTGGTATTCATGTTTGCTGTCAGTGGGATTTGTGTGGTGCTTAATTTGGCAGAACTGAACCACTTGGGCTGGAGAAAGATCAAAATGGCAGTGAGAGGAGTACAGGCAAAAAGGAAATCCATATATGAAATCAGAAATAAGGACCTGCCAAGAATGAGCATGCCTAACTTCGGCAGGACTCAGTCAAGTGACTCAGCTTATGTGTGAGGCTGTGACAGAACTGAAACACTGTGCCAGGTGGAACAGACCCAGATACCATTAGAGAAAGGTACATTGCTTAGGCAAGCATTTTATCAAACCACCAAGAAAGCCATTAAGGTATTGGATCTCCACTTACTGAACTAGCTGCAAAATGCAGCACTATATAAAAGACTGAAAAAACAGCTATAAAACCATGCTTGACCTAGCCTTACAGCACAGCTACTATTATTCCTACTTTTCTTTCTAATGATTGGGTTTTATCTGTCAGTGAAGCAGCTTTTTGGTCGTCATTAGGATGTTTACAGTTTGAATTGTCTGACTAATTGTTGTAAATGTGTAGAATGTTCATATCAAAAACTCTGCAAGGATACTCTATATGGGGTGGGGTGGGGTGGGGTGGGGGACACTGTTGCAATGTGCAGGCATAAGCATGTTTTAAAAGGAGGATAAGCACACTGTAAGGAACCTAACCACAGCTCAGTCAGGATATCTGCGTTCACGTATCTCACAGATGTCTTATTTTGTTTGTCTAAATCACAGACTTTATTCCTGGTGTGTATTACTAGCTATTTTCTATCATGGTTTGTGCATCAATTAGTCATGCTAAAAATAAATGCTGAATATAATTTTGCCATTTTTTCTTTGCCTGTCCGCACACACACACACACACACACGCACACACACACACACATGCACACACACACACACACACACACACACACACACACCAGAGACCTTAAACATCTTGCATTAGTTATGACCTGCAGAATATAGCAGTACTTTTTGATTGATTCCCTAATATGTGCATGAATAAGATAGAGTTGGTTCATGCCAGCTGAGTTATGCATTTACCTACAATCACCTATGATGACACACATACCAAAGGAAGAGAGTTCATTGCATTTAACTGTGAATATATCATCTTTTCTCTGCTCTTATTTATATAAGTGCCATACTTGAAACATCTAACTCTGTACTTAGTCAAAAGGTTGTCTTGCGATACCAGCTGGAGTGAATCGATTTTATACTCTCTTTTGTTTATTTTATGCTATTTGTTCAGTCATCGCAATGGTGTAAAAAGCAGCTAAAGTATCTATTGATAAATAAATACTTGCCTTTTTTTTTTGTAAGCCAGAGAAATTTGTTCTTTATTCTTGTATACAATTGTAAAAAAACTTACAGGGTTAAAATAATTGACTTACAACAATTATTCTTCAGGGTTTAAAATGTCTTGTTGGTATTCTAAACTCTAAGCAACAAAACCTGGAAAATCAGGACTGTTTTTTATGCCTGTTTTCCTCCTTAAGCAAGCTTCCTCTGTCTTTAAAGCCTGATCCAAAGCCCACTGACACCAACAGCCTTCTTTCTGCTGACACTAAGGGCAACACAGTCGGCTGCCAAGGTCACTCTAGGAATAGCCAGAATACATTTACCCATAAATGGAGCAATTGCAGCTTTTCATCAGGGAATCCAAATAGTAACCTCAGCTTTTCTGCCTTACAGCTGGTTTAAGAAATATGTTGTTCATGTCCCATCAACTTACTAGTAAGCCACTGGGGCAGTCCCAAATGAATCTCTGTTAACAGCAATTATCTTAATATATAATAGAATACTAAGGTTTACTTAATGATTTTTTTTAACATTTTTAAAATTCCTTCGAATTCAACAGAAAATATTTCTCTGGCAACAGTAGGAGTTGGATCAGGACTAAAAAACATACAAGTGCATTTCTAACTAAATAGTATCTGCCCTTTAAAGAAAAGGGCCAAAATGGTGCTGGAAAATCTGGGGGTACTTTATAACATAAGAAGGAGACATGGGCTCAGAGTCACAAATGGCCTTTTGATTGTATTTTTTGTCAAGCCTGAAAATGGATTTTATTATATATTGGCTTGGAGATGATGCATATAAATCTTTTCCTCTTGGCTTACAACAAATACCTTAACATTCCATTCTTGTCATTTGCCAGCATTGTCACTTTAAAAAATGTTGGTTAATTCTTAGATAGTCTATCCATTATCACATTCATCTGTTGTCTTTTTTCTTCCACTGTGAAGCATCAAAGATGTGTCATGTTTTTAAAGATTTTAAATATATTTTTCCTTATGTATAAATTTAAGAGTGTTCCTGATTTGATTATAGAAACCTCTAAAGATGGATTTCTCAAATTCTTTGTGATAAAAACGCACACTGATATTGCTAGTTGACTGCATGCTCACTGGAAAACTGCATGTTATTTTTAGAAGGACAACATGGCAGCTAAAATCTCCATCTGCAAAATAACAAGCTTCTGAAGATTATTATTTGACTCACAAATCCAAGTCTGATTTTTATTTTGCAGAGTCCTGGGATGGTTTTCAAAATCTCATTTTGAACAGATATTGAAAGACAAAATATTCCTTGACAGTCATAAACACTCCTTTAATTTTGAAGAAATGGGAGATTGTGTGCAAAGTGCTTGATCCAGTGCAAATTAAAGTTGAAAAAACAACTTCAGTGGGCTTTGCTTCAGGTTCAGCATATTTTCCTGTTAGGCAGAAGCCCTAATGCAAGTTTTTTCCAGTGGCTGCATAGCAGTTTTCAGTCAAACTCTAGTGAAGGTGCATGTCTTGAAAGCGATACGATTTTAATACCTTAAAATTCTAAGGTAATATATAGAAAGTATCTGTTTATATTAGTCAATGCAAGTGAATCAGTTAATTTAATTTTTTTTAATGTAGTTGCACATTTGTAATCCAGTAAGTTGGGATTCTTTGGATTTGTCCAAAGAGAAGAATATCAGGAAATGTAAATGCTGATTTATGTAACAGGATCAGTGATGAAGTAGGCAAAGAATTATATTTTGATCAACAGAAACATCATCCACCATACTTGGAATATGGCTTTTCATATTTCAAATGAGAGATTAAATGTGTCAAGAGATCAGTTATTCTAACCTTCCTTTTAAATTGTTATTTTTCATTTCTTACCAACTACTCATTTGTCATGGACAAGAGAAACATAGCAAACACTTTTTTTGTCAATGTATGTGAGAATCATATGATTAATGCTAATGGACTGTTTGCATGAAAGCTGACTATTCATTTACAGAATAAATGCTTTAAAATTGTCACAGCAATGGAAAAGTGTGTTAACTGAACAGCACTGAGTGAACATGAAGCTGAAGAGCACATTACTGACTACTTAGGTCTTGCTCCTGCCTCAGTGAAATAAGTTAGTCTCACCATTGGCATCTCTGTAAGGATTGGACATTAAAATTGAAAATTGAGTTAATGTTTGTTTTCTTCATTGTTTACATTGTTTTGCACTCGTGGACAACATTATGTGTCATGATAAGTGCAAACATTAATGCTATATTCACTAAGCTCCTATGGAAAATTGCAACAGAATCTAATAAACCATTAGTTTCAAGGAATTTTAAAATGTACATAAAGTAATGAAATTATTTCATTTCTATATAGACTTGATCTTGTGCATTCCACACCTGTGTGAATTTCAAAAACTATTTACATAGGAGCTATGAATAATTTCACCAGATATGTATAAGGTACAAGGAGAGTTGATTAAAATATTTTTCAAAAGAGGAATTTTTTTTTCATAATGAAAACTGGCTGCATTTTTATGTGTAGCATTTTTGCACAGGGAAGTTGAATTCACTGGTCCCATAAAGAGTTTAGTTTTAGAGACCTCTGACTGAAAAAATGTAAGGGTTTTCATCTTTTTCAAGGGAAAACTGAAGAACGGAGAGATCAACTGAGATTAATGAATCACAGAAGTGGTCAGATGGATTTTACTTTGTTTTCCACTAAAGAAGTATGAAACAGTCAGAATCTTCAGAGTAGGTGCAATGCTTTCCTGGCATTATACCTAACAGGGTAGGACGAAACTGCTGCTGTGTAGAGAACTGCAGGAAAAGATGTACATGAAATGTTAAATGTGAGGAAGAATTATTTTCCTGCATTTTTAAAAGATTACATATTTTTTCAGGGCAAGAGGTTGGATCACGTGGACATCGTGCCTGCCTTCTTTTGGCTTTATTTTGCTTGAATATAACTGTTTCACCTTGCTCCTTCAGCAAAAAAGGTTAGAAGCCTTTGTTTGGTGTACAAGTATGGAAATGGGAATTAAAAAATTGGGTCATATGAGGAGAACACAGGCATATGTTTTCAGTACTTAGCGTCTGGTCTGGCACTTCATGAATTTAATGACAAGACTTCATTTTCTGTGGGACCAAGTCAATTCCCAGCTGGGTGAAACATTTTTATTTCATGAGATTAACAGGAAAGGTTACAGCATTTCTGTGTTGCACACCTATCCCTCGATATTTTGGAACGTTCTTTCCAGAAATTCTATTTTATTGTAAGCTTTCAGAAAACACACTAAGTTAGTATCAGCTACTAATACCAGATGCTAAACATCACCATTCTCTCAATGAAATTCTGATAGTATCTTTATGAAGAAAAATTGGGCTAGGAAATGCTTCGTATTATGTCTATTAAAATGTACCGAAGAAGTCAATCAAGAGTCAGCATTCCATTAGATAGGTGCAGATATGGAGTATTCCCTGGCACTGCATTAAAAATAAACCATGCATATGGATATGTATATGTGAAGCTAAATGTTTGCAAGATCGTTAAAAGATTTTGCCTAAACTGAATTAGTGTGTTACAGATTGAATTGCAGAGATGGATACAGAAGTCCCATATCCAGAGGCAGTTAGAAACTGAACTAGATGCAATGACCTGACTGGGTATTTAACATGCAAAAACCCCCAACAATCACCCTTTTCCTCTGCTTTCTGGGGCTATGGGCTGTACCAATTGCTTTAGAGAGTTTAGCTGAGCAGGTGTCTCTCCAAGTGACAGCTTTTAAGAGGCTTGTCTTCACAACAGAAAAATCGATCAGCTTTTTTGTGGTGGTGCCTGAAACACAGGATGAATCTGATCTCTAGGTTATGGAGACTCACGTATAAAATGACTTTCTGATATTCCCTCAAAGTGAGAATTACTCTTGTATTCAACAGAATGTGAAAGTAAGGTATTAATCCACCTATTTTTTGCATATATAGTGTGACAAAAAAGGACATAGAAGGGTTACCAGTATTTGGATAATGATTAATACACCGTAAAGTGATGACACAAATCTTGACTTTTGTTTCTTTCACTGGAGACAGCATTTTCTCCATATGATTTATCTAGAAATATATTTCATGGCACATAATTAAGTGTAACTTTAATTTTTGAAATATTTTGTGAAGTTTCCAATGAAATCGTAATTGATGTTTTCATTTTTTTTTCAGAGAAAGGTTAAAAGATTACTGTTTGAAATCAGCTCTTTATTTTTTGAAACATGTTATAATCATAAATCCTATATTTTAAATCTGCTAACAATTTGGGGTTTTGTTTGAGGAATGCTAAAATAGAAAATTATTTGTACCAGTAAAGCAACCTTACATTTGGAAGATATGGTTTCCTTTTCAATTAGGATCTTTGTTTGTCAAATCCTTTATATTTTTAAGTTTGCACTGAGCAGAGATTTTTTTAACATTTTTGAAGTACATATTGTGAAGAGATAACTTTAAGGAAATGTGTAACAGAAAAATTGGGGGAAAAAAGTAAGGATTTGTGGGCATTAGAGAAAAGTAGGTGTGCTATGGACTTACTTTCCCCTACTTATTAACAGTTTAGGTATTAAAGCGTATTCAGAACATATTCCGAGCAAATATACAAGATTCTTTGCATTATCTCTTACGTAAGCAAAATGATTCTAGAAATTATTTCCAACTATTTTCCAGTTTTACTTTGAATAATTTAAATAGTGCATTACAATGTCCAAAGCCATCATGAATAGTGATGTCCCTAGCTTCACCCCTAATTTCTGGGGTTTTTTTGAAAATGTACCACTGCTCTGTAAGGAAAACCATTTTGCCACCAGAAAATCTGCCTGTCAGAAAACAGTTGGTACCTGGCATGGATATCAAGCAGGCTTTAGAGGAGCAACCAGACTTAAAGCTGCACATTAAAGGGTGACTTGTGATGAGCATGTTATGAATGGAGTTACTGCAAGGCCAAAACAACTTAAATAAAGGGGCTTCCACGTTTGCACTGCATGTGATAATCAGGTGCAAGAGATTCAGGGTTTCTGAAGAAAGAGAAGGGATGTAGGAATTTCTTTACTTTCTCCTTTGAAAAAAGAAGACAAGACCTGTTCTAGCAATGTTCTTTGTGTAAGAACATGTATAATTCTACATACGTACAACTCTGAGAGGAGTCCACATCTGACATTGCTAAATGCCCACCAGCAAGTGTTGATTGAGCAATATTTAGTTTGCATATACAGAAAGATAACACATTCAACTCTTTACCACCATTTTCTCACGTGCAAGTGGAAACATAATTTGTAGGACCAAGGAAATAATTTGTTAATTTTGCTATATATGTTTGTGCTAATTTTCCAAAAGTGAAATTCTTCATATTTATCTCTCATGAAACTTTTAAAGTTCCTCTGTTTATAAAAAGGTTGAAGCACATTAAGAAAAAAAAATAAATTAACATGTTTATATTAGTGTCATAATTTGAGGTTTGGGTTTTTATTTATTTATTTATTTAAATTCTATGTGGTGCAAATTTTCTTGATGTATTCTTCAGTTTAATATTCTGGTTGTTGTTTGGATTGTGTCTCATACAACTACAGGGAACTGTAATTTTTCTGGTTTTCTTTTAAAATTATTATTATTATTAACTCAGATTCTGCACATATGTTAAAGTATTATAATTCTTAAAGTATCAGCAAATATAGAATTTTTCAAAAAACATGTACAAGGCATCCAATTATGTTTTATTTAGTTTGTGGGAGTTTTGTTTAAAAATTAAAACCTAATTTAATTATTATTCCAATTTTAGAAATTATATCTCCTGCATTTATTAATGTAATTTTTATGTTAGCAGAGACTGAAAATTTTATCTGCCTTCACCTATGTGATCTATAGTTCCAATTTCAGCTTACTTTGAACCAATAGGACCACAGAGCATGAACAATCAAGAGAATAATAAAGCTTAATGAGGCACATTGAACAAGAAGTGAATTTTAGAGTGACGTTGATCTTATAAATAAGATCAACACTGAATTAAATCAGTCTTTATGGCCTAATAACACATAAGTGAATACATTATCATTGTATATTGTTGGGAGTCATACTAAGAAAAAGCCAGTGTTACTAATAAGAAGGACTTTTTTAAAATCATTGCATTTTTAGTTTCTCAAATAGTTGTTTAAAAATCTCTTAAAATGATGCAAAGATTGAAATGTAACTGTGACACTTGCCCATCCTAAGTTGCTGAAGCACAAATTATAAATACATCTCTATTGATAAAATACTTCACAGAGTCACAGAATATGCTGAGTTGGAAGGGATCCATAAGGATGATGCAGTCCAACCCCTGGCCCTGCACAGGACACCCCAAGAGTCACACCCTGTGCCTGAGAGCAGTGTCCAAACATTTCTTGAACTCTGTCAGGCTGGTGCTATGACCACTTCCCTGAAGCCCGTTCCAGTGCCCAACCTTCCTCTGAGTGAAGAACCTTTTCCTGATATCCAACCTGAACTTCCCCTCAGTTTCCTGACATTCCATCAGGTTCCGTCACTGTCACCACAGAGAAGAGATCAGTGCCTGCCCCTCCTCATCCCCTCACCAGGAAGCTGCAGACTGCAATGAGGTCTCCCCTGAGTCTCCATCTCTTCAGGTTGAGCAGAACAAGTGACCTCAGCCACTCCTTATACAGCTGCCCTCCAGAGCCTTCTCCATCCTCGTGGCCTTTCTTTGTACGCTCTCTAACAACCTTTTATGTCTTTTGTGTATTGTGGTGCCCAAAACTGCACACAGGACTCAAGGTGAGGCTGCCCCCGTGCAGAGTAGTGCTTCTTTGTTCATATATGTGTACTCTTCAACTTTGCTTAGCAGGTAGTCAAGAGAGAAGGGGCTCTAATTGTACAAGTTTTATTAGACCGCAGTAAGAGCATAGACAGATAAAATATTTATAGCGTGATTCTTGAATTTGGCAGCATGACTCCTATTAACATTAATGGAATTTTTACAGCTGAATCTTTGTGCATTGAGTAAAAAATATTCATTCCTGCTGTTTGCTCAACAACTTAACCTTTCTACTGTAAATTAATACAATATTTTGAATTAATTTAAGACTAATTAAACTTTGAGGCCCTCTTGTACTCTTTCATGAAAACATATATCAGGGAGAAGCTAGTTTGTCAGCATGAGCATATGGTTATCTAAATTTAGCCTATTTTATTGAAAAGGTGTCAAATTTGATACATTGAAACTGTGGCACCATTGGAATAGAACCTTACACTTTGCAGTATTAGAGTTTATAGCAATACAGTGTGCCAAGGAACTCTGCAGCATTGGATATTTGATTCCTTTCAGTACTGGAAAGCCTATGAATATTTGTTACAGTGACCTTGCTTTGAATAAAGGAGAAAGAAAGGAATTCTGCCAATATTATTGGTCAGGAGGTCCTTGACCAGGCTGTCTCCTTAGCAAATGTGAGAGCTTCTGGAATAAAAATACAAAAATACAAAAATGGAACTGTGTTTAGAATACCAGTCCTATTCAAACTAGAGTTTTTCTTAGAAATGTCCCCTGCTAGACTATGAATGGTACTATGGGGCTGTGAGATCTTCTGCAAGGCTGCTGCAATCCTGTATGAAAATATTTAATTGTAATTAACACCTGAGTTGCCACTGGTTGTCTGTCTGTCTTGAAGGTACTGTATGACTTGCTTAACTATTAAAACAGCTAATCTCTCTAATTTGTTTTGGCCAGCATTTCTTCACACAATATCTACCAAGACACAAAACTCTCATTCAGGCAAGCCTGCTTTCTCAGGTTTTATCCTAGGACAGTGGCTCATATCCTCAGGAACTAAAGAACACAAAACTGGCTCCAGCCTGTTCAGCAGCATTAAGCAAAGCCACGGGGGAGGGAGAGAGAGAGAACAGGAAGAGCTGGCTTTGCCAGTTTTCTGCTGCTAAGGAGAAGTGGGAAGGAAAGCTGTGCTTGTCCTTGCCTTCACCCCGTCCTCACTTTTCAGAGGCGCCTGTCGCCTCGCATATGTGACCGTTCCCTGGAGCCCGCAGCTCTGGGGAGCTCTGGGATTGTACTTGCTGCTCTCTCCTGCCTGCTGGTGTCTTTGCAGGGGCTGTGATGGGCTCAGCAACTGAAAGACCCTGGCATTTGCTAATTCTTGCTTGTCTAGGGATTCTTTCACCATCCATCAGAACAATATCATGCATTTTTCTTGTGCAAGACAGCTGAATTATCAGGAGTCCAAGGCAAGCCTTGATAATTCATGTATTCACTCCATAGTGAATTAAAAAAAAGGTTTATTAAACACAGGGGTTTTAAAATGAAATGAAGGCTGTAATTTCTCAGTTGCTAAGAGATGCACACAGCGAAATTCTTTATGTTGGAACCTTCATCCAGAAATGCTGACTCATTACAGAATTAATACATATTTCACATTAAATTCTACCTAAGGAAATGTGAGGTTGGCCCTGTCAATGTCAATTAGAAATCCTTAGACTTGTCTGGAAAAGAACATAATGTTACATGCAAATTAGAGAGAAGACTGAAAAACAATAAGAAGAACTTTTTCTAAAAAGTTCCCCTATATTTAGGAAAAAAATACTACTACAGGTAAAAATCCCAACCATCCTCCTGAACTTCCTTTTTTATTACTGATAAGCATAATAGGTAATTGTCTCTGTGCTCTTTTTAAAAAATCTTTTTATAAAACCTCTCATACTCATCATACTCAGAGCTCCAGGACAGTTCAACACTGAAGATGAAAATAATTAAATAGATAAATATTCTAATATGTAAAGGTCTTCCAAAGAAGAAAAATATAGTTGCCTGTACACTCTAGAAATACTTTGAATTGTTTTTTGAAAGACAATTAGTCTTTTAAATAGTTGGAAATAATTTATAGAATTTATCAATGCAATAATTAAATAAGTGCCAGAAGAGAGTAACTTAATGTATTTAAAGAACTGGGGCAATGAATTAAGATAGGCACTAAAAATGTTTAACATATTGAGTGGTGAATTTATACTTTGCTGGATCTGATAGCCCTGAAATGGGTAAGTTTCATGCCCCGTGTCCAACCAGTAGCAAGACTGAGCAGATATTCTCAGGGTGCACATGCACAGGTGCACACACAGGAACATCCATCACACATAAACGTGGCTGGCTACACAGATCACACACAGTACACTCATATGGAGCTCATCCCACTTCCATCTGTTTTGTGGCATGGAGATATCCCAGTGAAATATATATGTGTGTATATATATATGTATATACATATATACATGCACAACTTGCCACTAGATCTCAGTCTCCTCGGTTGCTGAGCCCCTGGGGCTGCAGCCTCACTGCAGCTGCTGGTGCAGAGCCTGCACTCACACAGAGACACACACACACATATACACATACCCAAAGCTGCCACTGGGTTTCACTCACTCAAGCCTCTCCAGTTCCCTCCATACAGGAACATGGAATTCCTGACTCGTGGTCTGACTGCAGCTGCTGGTGCCCAGATCCAGGTACAGACACACTCAGTAGAGTCCCTCACTGAAAGAAATTTTGAAAGAAGATGGGAAAGGCTGAGTAGGTCAGCTGCAGCTCTGGCCAGAGAAGCATACCAAGGAGAGAACTGTCCCTGACTGGCCTCTTTGTTTCTTCTTATCCACACACTTGCTCCTCCTAAAATTGTCTAGATCACCTTCTTTCCCCACCTTTGGCTTGTCCCCTAAATATCCCAGAATAAATCTTGAAATTAACTTTTCTTGCATCCCATGATATGTCCCATGCCCTTAGGCACATTCCCCACCCCTCAGTTAGGGTAAAACCATGAAATGATGCTGTAGTCATAACTCATGCTGATGGCCTTAATATCTAGGCTTTGATGCTGAGGATCTACTAGGGCAGCTCTGAGAGAAGTCTAGACAGAGAAATCCTTCCTTTGAATCTTTAGTTTGGGTCCTCTCCTTGCTTTTGTGCTCCTGCACTTCTCTGGTCTTAAAGAGATGAGTATTTTATGGGCTGATGGCTCCTGTGGTGGGTGTGGCAGTAATTGGGAAGGGTGTATTTTGAGTTTTCTCACCTGCTGTTAATCTTTCTCTCTTCTTTTGTGGGTGTGCAGATGAGTTTTGATCACATAAAGTGTTTTGCCAGGTACTGATGCAGTTTTTAGAATCTTTCTTATGATTCTCTGACAGCTTATAGCAGAAATGCATGATAGAAAAATGGAATTTTTGCAGCTGTATCTGTGCAATGTCCTCTAACAGCTTTCAACGTGCTGAAGGAGATCTAACTATAATGAGGAGATTTTTAAAGAGAAAGTTGAGCTGTGCAAATAGGGAAGGTTTATTCTGCTTGTTTTGTAAGGGTAGTCAATTACTTTTTGTCAGTTCTTTCCTCAACTAAGTGGAAGAATTTCACAATAACACAAATGAAAGTTGGCTTAACACTTCAAGAATTCAGTACTGAGGAGTCTCCTGCAGAGAAGAGGATCTGAGACCTGGAGCAGGTGACTTAAAACATTTTGGCTGTTCTTCTGCACTCTTAGATCCCATAACTATCAACACTTTTAGGATTCCATACCTATCAACACCCTTAGATCCCATTCTCAGCTAACAAAACAGCTTCTGTCCTTCAAAGGCATGCACTAAGTTCCTTTCTTGGATTGAGACATTAAGCTCTGTGGCCAAATCAACAGGAAGAATGCCATGATTTTTGTAAAGGCAGTAGGGTTTCTGAGAATTTAGGGTAATTTGCATCTAAAGTTTTCATTTAAAAGGCAAAATAAATTAGTTTTAGATATATAGTATCATTTCCATGATTCTATTAATTTTGATAGCTGTGTTATTTAGAGAACGTAGCAAAAACTTAAAATCTGGAAAGTTTTGACTATCTTTGATTTACACTTTCCTAAACCTATGAAGGAACAGGTAGACTTATTTTGTTACTTTTTTCTGTTTTAATTCATTTTATTAAGCTGGTTAGTTCAAATGATAGACTGTATCTCAGCCCTTGCACTTGTAACTCTGTCCCTATTTTTCAGCTCGATGGCTGTTGACAGGCGCAGGAGAAAGTATTTCAGAGCATATAAAATGTCTCTCGTGAATGTTCTGTTAGAATCCCAGCAATGTCTACTTGAACAATTTTGCAATGTTCTATTTCAGATGGCAGGTCTGAGATCACTGGGAAACAGCAGCTCACTGCCTGCCCTCTTGAAAAGGCAGTGCAGTAAGTACAACAGACATGGAAAAGACAAGGACACAAACAGCTAAATGACAAAAAATATGCAGAAATATTTGCAGAATGGGTTGCCCATTGTGGTCTGGAAAGTTGTCACCCGTGAACAGAGGGGATAACTTCACTGAGATAAGTAGATTGTGTGAAGTTACATTTTCACCATGTCAACAGAGAACCAAATCTGGCACTGTTTTTACAGCTAGGTAATATCATTAAAAATAACGTTGGTTATTCTTTGCACAATTGTTACAGCTTTACAGCAATATGAACTGTAGAACTGTATGACACCTCAAAATGAGTAAGACAGCTGTTAATTTTTTTAAATTCCATTCACATTTTTGTTCAATTTGCTAGTTCCACATTAAACTCACATGTGTGTCAAAAGACAAGTAAATAAATGTGTATAGTAGAGATCTGAGGTTGTATTGACTATCTGTATTTAAGTTGTCTTTTAAATCCTTGTGAAAGGAAACATTATAAAAAGTCCTGTTCATTGCACAGACATCCTAGGCCTTCCATGTGCACAGTTCTTCGACAGCTGCTTAGCCGTGGGCTTCTTTTGACTTCATTCAGGTGACTTTAAAAGCTAATGACAGAAACACTTGTTAAGGAAAGTGAATGGCTCAGCCCCATGGCACAGCAGAATGTCTTGTGATCACAGTGAGAGAAAATGCAGTCACCTTTATTTAAGGGTTATTTTGTGCAACCACACATGTGGAATTTGGCAGTTATACTTGTTTAACTACCCCACAGACCTGAGTACTTTGAGGAAATCTGTATATCTCTCTGAGCCATCTAGTTCCTCTACACTTTGCTGTCACTCACTCACTGGGAGTATTCCCATGCTGCAGCTGTGCTCAGATGTTGTAATGGGCCCGGCCATCCTGTCACACCACCCTCTTAATGTCTGCTGAGTGCAATCCTACTAAGGTTCACTGGCCACAGTTGAACTGAACACAGGTTTTATTATATTCCATAGCGGGCAATGTGGGGACCGCATCCTCAGTGTTCTGTGGGTTTTCCATGTACCTTTAGATTTTGGTAGGACTACACTGTTATAAAAGGGAAAATCATGAAGTGAAATCCATTTTTTTTCTGTCGTTATACGGCCACGATAAGAGGCCTCAGCAGCAGTTTTATGAAAAATGTATTGCATGTTATGTCATAAAAACAATCATCTTAAATGAGATGTTTTATTGTAGCAACTATTAGTTGCTCCTCTATGGCTTATTAATTTTCTTTCCTTCCTTGACTTTGTGAGGTTTCTTATTTCTTCAAATGCAGCTTTTTTTCATGTATTATCTTTTGATACCTTATGTGTAAATAGCAGTCTGTGGCTGCCAGGTTGGAAAAAATATGGCAGACATAAATTACACATCATCATCATTGCCAGAGCCTAGATTAAAACTTAGAGGAAAACCAAAGGCCTAGTAATTAAAAATCAGCATCTGACTGGTTTCTAATGTTCTGTCCTTAATAGTTGGCGAACCCAACTATTCACAATTAGTTCACAATTAGTAGGAAGTTATTCAAGCATCTATTTGAATCTGTTAACTGATATATCACACAAAAGTGGTATGTCATACATATCACATCTAAGTCATGAAGTAACTCAGCTTTGCCAGGTTCATTATCGTTCACCTTTGTAGCTCATGTATGAGCCACATTACTAAATCACATAATCTCTAAATCATTCAGCACTAAATCCCATCAATATAATTCAAAGTCTTCTCCTGACATTGCTATAATAAAGCACAATGGCCAAAAGACTACCCTTGGTGTTTGTGATTAGATAAAGCTGTTTGAGAGACATTTTTAGCTAATTGGTCCAAAAACTTCCATAGTGTGGTTTAGCAAGTTAAATTGTTATTTTAACAATTCTTGCTTTGAATGAGTTTATTCCAGGTAAGAACCTGTAGTTAAATAGATTTCACACATCCCTCTCTCACCCTCTGTCTTACAGTGCTGCACAAAAAGAGGTATAAGAAAAGCAAAATAGCATCAGTTCTCTCCACTTTCAGGTTCATCTGTTATGCCTACAGAGGTGTTTATGACTCTAAAAATATCCTGGAAAAATAAAGCAAGATCTGGGAGTGAATTAAGCCTGTAGATCAGTGAAAGGGCAAGGCAGAGGGACAGCCAGTACTCCTAGTGCAGGATTAGCCACAGTGGAGGATTGTCTGCTCACCTCAGGTCAGGGATTGCAAACAGTTCAAAATCTGACAGCACCTGGAAGTCCTGCTACCAGCAACTAAAGGACTACCAGAAACTTTGGATTGTGTAGGAAATGATAACTTCCCTGAAAGTCATGCAACATTTTCATGCATGTTGAAAATTTCATACTTGCTATGGCACTTGTGCGGGGAGCCAGCATTTGGTGCTGTTGAAGGTGTTATGATTCAGGACCAAGAACTCATTCAGATGTAGGCCAGTTTTATGTCAGGAGGGTCTGACCACTATCTAAAACTGTGGACAAGAAGAAACATTTCTAATTTTTGTTCATTATTTGGCTTTAATCACTTGAATCCAACCCAAGGATGCTTATAAGAAAGTAATGGGTAATTCATCAGCTTTTCTCAGCAAAACCAGATGAATAGAAGTGAATCACATTATGCAAAAATCTTGAAGGTGAAAGAACTGGGAATTCAAAAAATATTCTCCATATGTAGTGTGGTGACACCTGAAGAGAACTTGATATCAAAGGGAAAAGTGAGATATGCATCTAATTTGCAGCCTTGCAAAATTATTTATATGGATTACCAATTACCAGCTTTGCAAGTCCACTTTTTCTAACCACCAAATAATGTCTTCATTTTAGTGACGAATAGATTTTAATTTTAAACTTGTTATCTTTATTTCCACACAAAAAAAAATGTATTCACATATAAATTTGTACTGATTTATTGAGAAAATTGCAATAATTTTTTTAATAAATTACTGTGAAAATCAATTTTCATTTTTCAAGATGACCTCTCTATTGAATAAAGAATATTTCCTTCAAAGTTTTTTTATTTTTTTGGGGTACAAATTCTAGGTCCTTTTTGCAAATCTGCTTGAAAGAAATTTCAGCCTTTTTTCACTGGCAAAAGAAACTTCTTCAGCATAAGTAATTCCCTTGACCAGTTTGTTTAATTTAGCAATTTGCCTTTGAAAATTAAAACTTGGTACCTAATCTGTTCTAATTTATTTTTCCACTTAACTAAGACCATTGAACAATGCCTTCATGCAAGGTTAATTTCAATGAACAGCTTTACTTTCATTATTGCTTGAGATTTAGCAATGACAATGTAAAATACTCATCATCTTTGTCACTTTCTCTCTAATTTAGTGGCTATTGCACACAAAGACAGGTGTATGATCCGTGCTGCTACATTTGCACTCTCTACCTGTGAAGCAAATATTTCTGGCTTGTCTGTGTTAAACAAATGTGGAAATTCATAGCAGACTGCTATGCTGACAGAATATCTTCCAGTAATATTTGGTAACCATAACGATTGTATTTAGTCTGGGTAATCACCCTCATTTGTTCACTGTCATTCTTACCTGTGTTGTGGTTGCTTAGCCACTCTATGCCATTTAATACTGCTGTTTAAGTCAGGCTCTTCAAATTTACCAATTTCTCCTTTTTTAGCAACTTCCAGTCTGCTTGGGAAAGGAACATAAATGGTGTGGGAACATGACAGGCCTTTCTAATAAGGTGGGCTTGCTTATAAAATAACCACAGAAAAGGATGAATCTAAAATGTGATGAAAGCTGCAAACTAATTCACAGTGATTAACACCTCTATGACATGAGCATCTCAGGCCAGATGAGGAAAAGAATCTTGTGGAAATATTACTCCTTGAGCTGAGAGGTAAACTTCTCTCTGTACCAAAAAACTCTGTGAAGGTGCTTTATCAGTTTTTTTAACAAAAAACCAACCTATATATATAATTACATGGTTTTTTCTACCATTAATTGCAGTAAGAGGGCAGAAACCAGTGAAGTGAAGAACGGACAGAACAGGTTACAAAGCAACAGTTCTAAAATCTATTTGTTCTTTGAAAAAATCTTGTTTATTGAAACTGTCAGAAAAATAGATAAAAGTTTTGTCATTTGAATTTTGACCACCATCAGAAAACAAATGTTATTAGACCCATATTGCAGGAAAAAATAAGTTGAAGAACATTGATGCATATCTTTAAAACTAATATTGAGTTAATTTTGATTTAATAATTAAATAATGAGGATCAAAATAGAAAACTAGAAGATAGTGCTTTGCCATGTGTGTAAGATACCTTTGTTAAACATAGTTATTGTTCATATCTGATCATCCTGTGAGCACTTACATTTGTTCAAACCTACCAACTTCCTGTTGGTTATGTGTGTGTATCTAAGAGAAGAATTTGGTCCAGTGACTTCATTTGCTGTTACATAAAGTAACTAGATTACTTTGATAGAAAAGACTATAGGGGGGAAAATGAATATATCTGTATGAATTAATTTTATTTAACTACTACAGGATTTGATTTAATGATTAAACACACTCTGTTCTTTGGTAAAAAACAGGTACCAGATGGTATGCATAGCAAAATATGTTTGCTCTCTACCTGCGGGTTTTGAGGTAAAATAAAACCTTCCTAACATCTGGCATACCACCTCAGGACATCTGAAAGTGCACAAAGTGGACGGATATTGTCAGACTACAGAAGGCTATGTTGAGTAGATTTAATTTTAATTTTATACAGATAGTGGCACAAAATACTTAGGAACATAAGCAGCATACCAAGAAATATCAATTCCATGCAGCATTTTACATCTAATTTGTAGATTGTCAGTTGTGCAATACCAAGTTTCTTAGAATAGCCACAATTGTCATATATAATTTATTCTGTAGTTTCCATTGCTAAAAAGAAAAATGTACAGAGAGTTATCTAAAAATGTGTTGACATGCTGGCTTGTACATAAATAATATATATTTTTGTATTATTTCCTAAGGGAGCTGTCAGAGAAGAACTCCAACAACCTTGGGTATCTTTTCTTTTTCAGGTTTTTGATATACACGACATTGTTTCAGTCAAACACAGGATCTGAATAAGTCCAGAAGCATCAGTAACATAATAGAGTTATCTAGTGGAACTGTATGGATACATACAGTCCCATTTGAATTACTGAGAGGTTGTGTTCACAGGGCACAATGCAGGAGTATGGAATACTGTAGTGACTTTAAGCCTGGTTTTTGAGCTACTCAGGGCTTTTAACAAGGGTAGCCTTCCCCTAGAACTTTGAGTGTCTCTTCAGAGCATTTCAGAGTGTTGTGAATCTTTTATTTCCAAACTGGTAAATTCTATGTAATATTGAGTGTCTGCTTTAAAGGTCCCAATATATAGGAATTCTGTGGCATATAGAATAATATGCAACTGTGTGATCTTATGAGCTGACATTTTCCATATCTATAATGTGGTCTGAAATATGCATGTTCCTTTTTTAAAATTTTCTTAAATTGGTTAAAGATTTTCTTTTGAATAAAGAATTTAGGAAAAAAATACACTTTTCTTGCATTATACTTGAGCTTTTATTGGATTGGCAGCCTAAATAGTCTGCACCCAGAAGTGTGAGAGGAATGAGCAGACTTCCATGCTGGACTGAACTTGACTCCCCATTTCAGATAAACAGATGGGGTGCCTGAATCCAAGGCTTCAGGGACAAAAGGCAGTAGTAGTTCTGCTGCCATGCTGAACAGCCTGGAGGACCCAGTTGCTTTTCATGCAACTGGTGTTAGACCCATATTCCAAACACTATTCAGATGTCTTGTGCTCTGCTATTAAAGTATCTCAGGTGTATGAATGAAAAACAACTGAGATAATGTCAAGCATTGTAAATAATGAGTCAAAATTCTGAAGGAAAATCACCAGATTATGGTGTACCTTAAACTGATCAAATACTTCAATGACAGCCTGAATCTGAATACTTTCCTAAAAGGGTATGGTTGAATACTTTTCCATGATGTATTTGTCTAGTGTTATTAAACTTAGCAGGAATAAAGTCTACAGTGTGTTTCATTTTTCAATTTGGTTCAATGGACTTTTTCAGTGATGCTATATTCAGAGGAATCGTTTCTTTGTACTAACTTTTTTCCAATCTGAAAACTAAAAGCTTGAAAACTGTCTTGTCTTTAGGTATGCATTTCTCAGAATCCTAAGTATTACCCAGAACAGTTGATTTTTCTTCTCTATCACGAGTGTCTGAAATGATATTTGAAGAGGAACAGAACTATATATCAGAATGTTCTTCCTTCTTCCTTGTATTCTCAGGGAATGACACTTCTTGAGAAATTTTGTTGAGAGCACCTGTTTTAGATATTGTATAATATCTATATTCCTAAGAATGACTGTGTGACATTTGTACTAAATAATGTGCCGTTTACAAATGAATCAGAACAGTGCAGCTCAGTACAGAACCAAATCAGTACAGAAAGAAACATTGCACTCAGAAATGTTGTTCTGATTCGGACTCTACAAGAAGCAGCAGTTTGATAGTGATAGGAAAAAAATGCTTGTCAGGTACACACTAAGTGAACACCTCTAGTCTTTTTACATTTCCCTAAAACCACTATGCAGAATAGTCTGCAACAGTTATGACATTTGAAGGATTAAAATCAGGGCTGATCCATCTGAAGCCTGGTTGTGCTGAGTGCAGTTATTTATATTTTGGTCTCATTTCCATTTAATGTAAAAGAAGAGGGATTCACATGAGCATATTCTGTCCTTCACCACAGCTGGAAGTGTAAGCATTGTCAGCTGCAGTTCATTGTCAATCTGGAAACCTGCCATTCTGCTGAGAAAAGGCTTATGGCTGGTCTAACCTTGCAATTTCTTGGGGGCAGGTGGACTTATGGGCCAGAACACTGGCCTGCTGAATGACAGGCATTGGTTCTCTGTGAGTCATTTCAAAGACTTGTTTTAAGACAGTGCTTATTCAAGAAAGTTATGTAAATAACTGGAAAAAAAAAAAAAAGGAATGGGTGAATGAAGGCATGGACAGGTAGTAGATTGAGTTATTTTGCTCTCTTGACAGTCGCTGAAAACTAAGTTGGAGACAGAGAGGCAGACTGACTCCTCCTCAGCGTTCACCTTTGCATCTTGACCCTCACAAGCAATACTGTGGGCATGGGCAGAGTGGAATGCTGATGCCTTGCACCCCTCAGATGCACTTCTACTTCTGCTCCCATTTGAAGAATATGAGCTCATCTGATATTGCAAGTTGTCCTGTCTCCTCTGAGCTGTGCAGAAGACTTGTGACCTTGCAGGTTGTGAGAGACCTGGTCTGATGACAACACGTGATTGAAGGAGGACAATCAAAGGGGTAATGGCAGGCCCATCTGAAAAATATGTACCTTTCTATTGGGAAAATATCTCAGTGGGGTGGAAATATTAACTGTTCATTGCAATTTTGAAACTGTAGACCAGGATTCATAACATCTGTGTTTTATTGTTAACTGGACTAAAATACTGTGAGGGTGGTATCATAAATGACTGTCCCTGCACTTTATCACTGTGTGAACAACAAGGTTGCTATACTTAATTATTGAGCTAACATGTTCCTAGCAGGCCAAAGAATGAAGGTAAGGCATATTTAGTAGGTTAGGGTTGACATATTTTCTCTGGTTAAAAAAAGAGAAATTCACGTAATCTCAATCCATTCTTCTGGACAGAAATAAACTGGTGTGTCTGTGATTTTAATAATAGATGACACAAGTGCATATTTACTGGGTAATTCCCACTTCATCTATTATCTAAAAGATGCAAAAGTATCCCCAAGTAAGAGTGGCCTGAAGTAAGTCTGGGGAAACTCGGCTTTTTTGTAATAAAAATAGCAAGGCCACATGCAGAGGTATGGGTTCAAGTGGTGTTTAGAAGGCGAGGCATCCTCTTGATCTGTTTTCAGACACATTTTTTAATGACTTGGATTGGAGGATAAATTCTACCACATCACACTCAAACTAAACTCTACTGCAAAAATAAGCAAAATATTATAGCAGAAGCAGAAGTGGAAGAACACCTAGAAATTAATAGTCTGACATATGAAGAATAACCTTATAAGTTTAAGAATAAATTCTGTTTGAATTGAAGATACAGGAAGAGTATATGGACTATTCTGGCTTTATCAGCTATCTGGCTTTATCAGCTTTCTTTTCTAATCCTAAAATCTTACCTGAACATATTTACCCAACTTCTCTTTTATTCCAGTTATTCTTTTTATGACAGGACGTATGTCTAGAAGTTGAGATACTCTCCCAGACCATGTAGAAAATGTAAGTTTTCAAAGCAATACACCTTTCAACATTCTGAATTTAGCATCTACACTAAGATTCATAAAGGCAAGCAATTTATAGGGATCTGGAGCTTAAGGGAATCAGAGGTTTGAAGCATTATATGTACACAATAAAAAAAATAAAGCAGAAAGTAAATTGCACTAATAATTCTCATTGAGATCATAAGAAATTCAAGATTTTGAAAATCAGGTTTTAATTTTGTAAAAGATCAGAAGCAAGGCACAATGGATTGCACCTCAGCATCAGGCACAGTGGGACCCTCAGCTTAGAGAAGCTAATCCAAAGAACAAGGAAAAGAACAAAGTAAATTAATATTTCTATATGTGAGCCATATAACAGATTGCATAAAATCACATAGTCAAAATCTGCCTGATCTCTTAGTAGCCAAAACATAAAGGAATTGAATGCTGATAAAATGTAACACAAATCTATAGCGAGAAATGTTTTTATTCTTCCTTTCCATAATATTTTAGAGAAATGCATGAGCAAAAGTAATATATTTTAAATATATTTTTAATGTAAATTATGATTTTAAAACGCTGTTTTAACATTTAATACTGAAAAATTACATGAGAGCTGAACACAGTAAATTAATTCGAAAGCAAAGGGGCAAGGAATACATAACATCCTGGCTCAGGATAATGGATAGTCCAGGGGCAAAAAAGAGGATAGTATAAGCTCCTTAAAATCCCTGGATTACAGAATAAACATTTTTTTCCTTTCCTTTAAAATTGCTGATTCACTAAAGTAATACATATTAAACTTCTATAGTTTAAAATTATCCTATGTGCTATTTAACAATTTCAACTAGCTCTTGCAAGTTCTTTGTAAACCTCCCTGACTGAAACAGATGGATGTGTAATTCAAATAATGAGCTGGATTCACTCCCTGTAGCAGTCAATTATGCAGGGTTTTTACAGTGTAGTATTCAGGAGACTAAGATCTTTCTCTATATATAGATCACCTGAAATGACCTTGCTTATGCAGTGTCAGAGCCAAAACAGAACAGTAGGATATATATCTTGCTGCATTTTTAAAAGCTCAAACTGATGGTTTAAGAACTATTAGATATGACATTTGCACTTAAATTGTTCCCAGTACTTAGCACTCTGATCTTTTAATGTGATACTTTCTCTCTAGGTAAACTGCCCAGAGACATCTGATGTCTGAGCACTGAATGCCACGCAAGGACTCCTAATAGCCCTGTATTGTGCTCAGGAAATGATGGCAGTGAGGGAATGCATGCTCATCTCATTAACAATAAGTGATAATCTCTAAATAGTGAGAACTCATGGACAAGATTTAATTTGCTTCTAGCACTGAAAATTAAATCATCTAAAGACCTGGCAAGTGGTGTGTGCACAGTGTTCATCAAAATTATTACACAGAGACTGATATTCCTCTGCGCTTGTCAACATGCACTCTGAGCCAGCTAAAACCATAAAAACCTTTACTTGTAAAAGCATTTGTCCAAGTACTGTGGGAATTTTTCTTGATCTCCAGTAAGGTACCAAAGACAAAACTCTAGCAAAGTGTCATAGGATTTGAACACTTCACTAAAAAATGACGTGAAAATGTTGAGCTTGGCTAGGGGTCTCACTACTGCTTACAGACATTAGACTCATCAGGAATTATCAAGGAAAAGAGATGTGCTGCCTGCCTTGGGCTTGCCTAGCTCCACCAATGCTGGAATGTGTGAGTTTCTGAGGTAAAACCTAAAAAGCCTCATGAGGCCGTGCAGTGGGTTGGAACTATACTGCACTCATGGAACAACTTGGCTGCTGCTTAAACGAAAGCTTCTTGCCCATTCCAGAGCAGCTCAAAAAGTGAGAAGCATAATTATTTCTATTCTGTTTTGTATGACTTGTTGGTATGTGAATATAAACACTAATTGCATGTGGCTGCAGTCAAAATGATGTGAAACTGAAGAATGAGAGAGAGCTGAAATCTGGATCTGCAGTTAAAAACAGCCTTGAAGCACAGCTTTTGCAAAGACATAGGATATAATATGCTAGAATTCGTAATCTGATGAGTTTAAATCCTTCATTTTCTGCATGAAGGGACACAGAAAGTCTGGAATTCCTGTGTTACATGATATCAATGAAATAGCTTGTCTGTATAACCTACAGTTTTCAAATAGGTTGCCATATATTAAGTGCTCAAATGTACTTTGTTGATTTAACAAAGATACTGTTATGCTCTGACTTACCATAAAAATGCAATTAACAATTGTACTGATGCACTTTGAAAGTACTATGATTTATTTGTTATTTGTAGAAGAGTTCAAAAGAATATTTACAGCAAATGGAAGGAAAAGTATTGCAAATAAGACAGAAAGTGTTTTTATTCCTCTTTATTTCTGAATGAGAGGGATCACTTTTATTTTTGGCTTACCATAGAAGCATTGCTTTACTTTTTTCTTGTTCTCTCAATATTGTTCCATCATTCAGAGTAATTAGCACTTTTAGAGCATTTTAGGTGCTTCCGTTCACTTCAAGTTGTGCTTTTCACTTTTTTTAGTGAAACCCAGAATTTTTCAGACAGGGGATCAAGAAATTTAAAAACGATCAACACTTCTCCATTGAAAAAGTGGGTTAGAAAAAGAGAGCATTTCCTCATCATCTGCATTCCTATCCTTTGTTCTTCCCTGTGCCTAAGGAAAGGTTGATTCATATCCCAGAACTATCCTGCACTGGAAAGGCTATCCACTGTGAGCACTAAATTCAACCCACATGAAAGAGTTCACTTGAAGGAGACCGCTTCATTCCTCCTTACCCTGCAGTCTCTGCTCTGGAGATGGGCCAGAAGTTTAATGTAGGAAAGAAGAGGGGACTAGGGGTATGTGTGTGACTTTAAGAAGGGGGCATAAAAAGGGCAGAGTTTGGAACATCTAAATCAGGAGGATACAAATTCTTACTCCTGTATCATTTCTGACAGTTTTGACATACTAGTTCAGAAGAACAGATTAGCTAAGCATTCTTTGCTGTTATTATTTAACACAATGAGGGGGGGAAAACCCAGAGCTCTAAACTCTGTTTGCAATAAACTGTATGGACTATGACAATTTATTTCTGCTCCATTTTCTGCTTCTGACAATCTATTTACTTTTCCTAGAGTAGATGAATTTACATGATAAGAGACATGTACTAACAATGTGAACCTTCTATGATCTCTACCAGAAAGAAAAAGTTATCTCTTAGGTATGTGAAATAGAGTCTGAGTGACTTCTTATTATGAATGGTCAGTTATAAAAAAATAGTGGGCCTAGAATAACTGTGACCTTTTTCACTAGCTGTGAGGCTGATGCTGATTAAATAGGAGGTGACAAAAATTAAAATTTTTGCTAACATCTTTCTTGAAAAGAAAATAGCATTTCAGGAGGTGTAAGAAAGTACATTTGCTCACTGTTTCATCACCCTTCAAGCCTGCTTGCATTTTTATACAACGTCTGTGCTAAGGGTTTGTAGTTCTCATACGCTGATGGTGCTTTTTATGCTTTAAATCTCATATGCTTTCAGTTTCTCTTAGTTTGGATGGGGTGCTGCTCCTCCCACAGTAAATGACGTGAAACTTGATGATGTGCCACACTCCTTTTGCATTTGTACCACATAAATAGAACAACACAGATGGATTTATGCTGCCTTATGATACACTCTTTTGCCTAACAATAGATTTTTCCTTAGCAGCTGGTAAAGCAGGAGTTTCATTGTCATATCTGCTTATGCTCATTTATGTAAAGTGGCATAACTAAGGTCTACTGGGGACTGTGCCATCTAAATGTTATCTAAATCACATTCTTTGTATGTTCCCTGTGACATTGAATGACAATGTATAGATAACAATCTTGGTAATATAGGCTGTAAGGCTCCAATAGCCTGCCTGTTGGTGCCAAAAATGACCAGTATAAGCATAAGTAATTAAATGCACCTAGAAAATTCATTATTTAGATTTTTGTTCTCATATTAGCCTATGTTTTTGAAAAGTAAAACTAAAAATACTTCAGTAATTCTTTGTTGTTTTTATGTAGACTTCTGGGGTTGTCAGATGAAGAAATCATTTGTGCAACACAGTTCCACCACTCTTTTTATTTGAGAAAGGACACAACTCATCTTTATTATTGCTTTAGGGCATTGTCATAAAGTAAAAGGAAGTTCTATTATGGAGTCCAGTGAGATCAGTCATAAAACATTGGTTATTGCTTTCTACTTATTCTTCATTGTTTCACACCTGTGCATTTTTCTTGAATTTCCTGTAACTGAGGTGGAGTCTTTGAATTAGATTTAGTGCTTTAGAGTCCTCTATCCTTGATTGACCCCTTCCATTCACAACACTTGAATTTATTTCCTTTTCTAAGCAAATGACTCTCGGATTCTTCCCTCCATCTAGTTTTATAGCTGTGACTGTCTCTCGGGCATCCCTTAAGAAGTTGCTGGTTTTGTTTTTTCCATATTCTTTCTCTCCATTATAGCTAACAATTCCATGCACTCAGGAGAGTATGCTTCCAACATCTATTTGCCTTCCACATTATTGTGCTGCTCCTATTTTTAAGTGCCTGCAGCTGATTTCTAGATGTAAAAAGGAATATTATAAATATGTGAAAATGTTTTCTTTTTTTTAATAAACATTTTCCCAGAATATTTATAAAACATTTTAGAACATTTGACCGCAGTTTTCTCTACACCAAAAAAAATCCCTTTTATTTAAACAGTAAAATGTAAACTGTCATGACACAGTATTGTTTATCTTATTCATCAATGTCTTGGATGAGGGTGCAGATCCCTCCTCAGCAAGTTCACTGGTGACACCAATCTGGGAGGAGTGTTCAAAACCCCAGAGAGCTGTGCAGCCTGGCAGAAGGACCTTGACAGCTTGGAGAGATGGGCAAAGAACTTTCTGAAATTCAACAAATGCAGATGCAGGGTCCTGCACCTGGGGAAGAATAACCCCAGGCACCAGTAGTGGCTGGGTGGCTGAGCTGCTGGAAAGCAGCTCTGTGGAGAAGGACCTGGCTTTCCTGGTGGATAACAAACTGTCCATGAGCCAGCAGTGTGCCCTGGTGACCAAGAAGGCCAATGATCAGATTTGCTGCATTAGGAAGACCATGGCCAGCAGGTTGAGGGAGGTGATCCTGCCACTGTTCTCAGCCCTGGTAAGGCCACATCTGGAATGCTGTGTCCAGTTCTGGGCTCCTCAGGGCAAGAGAGACATGTACCTACAGGAGCAGGTCCAGGACTGTAAAGATGATGAGGGGTCTGGAGCATCTCTCTTATAGGCTGAGGCAGCTGAGCCTGCTCAGCCTCAACAAAAGGCGGCTGAGAGGGGACTTCATCAATGGACCTCTGTGAGTATCTGAAGGGAGGGTGTCAGGAGGATTGTGCCAGGCTCTTCTTATTGGTGCCAAGCAGCAGGACAAGATGAAATGGGCAGAAAGTTTTGCATGAATAGTAACAAAAAAACTTTACTCTGTGCGTGTGACTGAGCACTGGAACCAGTTGCACAGAGAGGTTGTGAAGTTTTCTCCCTTTCCATCTGGGAGCAATCCCATGCAATGTCCTCTAGGATGCATGAGCAGGGAGGTTGGACCAGATGACCTGCTGTGGTCCCTTCCAACCTTACCCAGTTTGTGATTCTGTGAAAAAAAGAAAAAGTATTCTTGAAGTGAAGCCGTGACAGCTATTGAAAATTTAAGTGTTCCCCCAGTTCAGTCAGCAAGAATCTTAGAATAGTTAAGTGCAACAGTAAAGGAAACACTAACAGAACATAGTAAGAGGAAAATTGTTTTAAAATATTTTTTCTTTAAGTTTATTGCTTATTATTGACTTCACGCCAAAAGCAACATATTTAAAATGTTCACATTAGGTAATTGTACATTTTTCAATGAAATTTTAGGATTGTTTTACTAAGAAACATTTTCATTCCCTGAGTGAAAAACCCCTAATTTGACAGATTTGTGAAAGCAAAGTTGCTTGGGACTTTGAATACAGTCATCTCAGTCTAACCCCTGGCTCAGGACATCTTTGAAGTGCAGACTGCTGGAACTGAGATGACACATTGGGAAAGTGTAGCTTTTGTATTCATGGCTTGTACATCTTGTAAAGGTCATGTATTTAGGTTAACAAAGTTTTACTTGGAGCAGTATCTGTATTTACTCTTAAGAAATATCCCTACATATATGCATATGTACAGACGTATAACCTGGTTCCAATATGATATTTTGTGATGAAAACCAATATCAACATTAATGTCCCACAATTTACAACCTCTCTATTCCTGTCATGGCCTTTATCCAAAACTCAGTCTCCTGGGCTATAAATTACATGACACATGATAAGATTTGTGCTTCTTTCTGTCTCCAGGTCCTTCATAATACAGTAGTCTTCATGAAATCTTTTAGACTACTCTTCATGCTTCCCTGCTACTTCAGCTTCCCCTTCCAGTTTCTGTCTTCTCCTCAGTCTTCAAAGTCATACTTTCCTTCAGTTGATGTTTCATTAGCAGCCCTTTGGATTCCATCTCTTTCAACACTCATTGCCATAAGTCACTTCACTCTGTACTGTTATCTGCTCCTAGAATTACTTTTGAGCCTGAATATGTTACTTCCATGCACCAGATCACTGCCTACTACCTTTGATCCTATTTTGGCATTGAAGCAAATTTGTGCTGTGTTTTGAGGCAAGAAAGATAGTGAAATGGAGCTCATACAAGATATGTACCTCAATTTTACCCAGTGTAAGATACTTTTCAGCAGTCAATGCACAGCCTTGCCTTCTTCTGGACCATGACTGAGTTAAAATAAATGTCTCTTGCTCTAGAGCATGACACAGCTTTGACAACAGAAGTGAAGTTTGTGCTGGCTGCAGGAGGGATGAATATCAAGCTGTACCAGAGGAGCAACATGGATCACATCCTTTAAACTGATCCTTATGGATTATGCTTGGCTCTACCACCAGTCCATCCAGCATGCCCTCTGTTCTTGTTGGAAAATCACAAGAAGCTGAATCATTCTCACTTCTTTGGTGCAAGGTAAGAAGCTGTCAGCTCTACTGGTGACATTGGCTATATTATTTAACTTCACTTTAACCTGTTGGAACAAAAGATTGACATTTCTATAAGATTCCTCTTGAAATTCTGTTACTCTCTGTCTCTGCTGATATGAATAAGATAAATTAGGAATACTTATCTCTGTACTGTTCAGCATAGACTAGCTAAATGCTAGGTGACTACTGGAAATTATTTTTGTGAAGTTTAACTCCAGAACCATTCCAGTTTAACAGTGCTGTAGCTGTCTTGCCAAAAAAAAAAGTAGCATTTCTTAGACTGGTTTCCTGAAGGCAATGGGCTTATGCAAGCAAAATGTTCATCTGAGCCTGTTCCTCGTCTGACACTTTTCTAGCCTCCAGAGTGATTTAAAAAAGGATAGGAAATCCCAGAGACAATTAACATCCTTGAAGTTTTAAGTAAATTAATAGAGGGAAGACAAGAGCTCCCAATGCCAGACTTACTGTCTGTTTAAGAATAACTCCATGGCCAACCAGTGAAAATGCAGCTGGTTACAGGCCTCAGCTCATGCTGTCTCTTCCCCAGTGGAGGGTTCAAAGGAAGACAGAAGGAACTGTGATCATCATAATAAGGTAAGCAGCAGGAGAGAGATTGGGATAAAGGTTATGGATCTACAGGAAACCACGCTTTTGCAGCTCTGCTGCTCCTGGGGCAAATTGTCTTCTGGCTTTTCAGGGTCTTTTTATTTCATAAGAAATGTATTATTTCTCTGAGTGCTTCTATCATAGTTTCTCTCACTATTCTAGGTGTCAAGACTTAGGTGTCAGTACCTATTTCTTTCATCAGAGTTTTCATGCAGACATTTTCATTCTGACTGATAGCTCTAATATATCTGTAATACAAGTAGAGGAAACATTCTTATGATACCATGGCATCATAATCAGTGCAAGCCTGGACTGCAAGCAGCTGCTGTCATGATTCTTAACTGTAAACAAATGATACTCTTTCTTGAGGACACAAGATGGTGTCTCAAGCTATTTTTATTTATTGCTTTAAAATGAACCTTTCAGAAACATCAAGAAGTGTTGCTGTTTAAAGTGAACACACTGCAGATAATGCAAGAAATGAATGAAAAATACGAGTAAATGAAGTATAGAAGGCATACAAACCAGCCCATAAAATACTAAGATGTAATGGTTATAAATTCATTCAGTAGAAAATTTCCTCAAACTAGAGAGAAACAGAGGAATTAGAGAAATGAAAAAAGGATCAGTGGAGCATTTACTGCAGAATATAAAGTGGAATAGCTGCAATGTGTTAATAAGGTTGTTACTAATAATTCTTAAAAAATACAAGAATGTAGCAGGAAGGAGTGGAACCCCCCGTGGGATCATAGAGAACAGAGTCTGTTGCTATCTCAAACCCTTTCAGTGGAAGATGAAAATGCAACAGGGATACTGGGGGCGTGCAAAGTAAAAAACCCAGCACAACCCAGCCTTGAGTGAATAATGTGCAAGGAGAGCCCATGCAGACAGGTTCCATGGTGCTTGTTCATTCACTGCCTCCTGCAGCCAACACCCTGGCAGCTGTGAAACCACAGAGCTGGGCTGTCTTTGTGTGCTTGATATTTTAAGTAATTTGTGTATTAGCTTTATGATGGATGAGGAAATTGCAGAGTGTAGCAGTGATTTTGAGAGGATGCATCGCTATTTATTCTTTCTTCACTACATGCAGGAGAAATCTAATAGTCATTACCTTTGGCTAGGAACAAGGGAAAATGATTGTCAAGTACACACGTTTTCAAGTATTGTTTGCCTTCAATGGTAGAAAATATTCTTTTGAGTCTTAAAATACTTTAAAAGATTCTTTAGTTGCTTTCAGAAGCTTTTGGAGAGGACAAGGGATTCACATCTTTTTCAAGGTTATGTTACAGACATGGGCTAGAAAGCAAAGCACAGCTTTGAGTAATGATAGTTACATGTGACATATCTCTTTGGTTTGAGTGTGTTTCTATAGGTAGCTTATGCCACTATGGAAAAATAAGCTAGGACAAAAAAAAAATTTACACTTTTAGATATCAGGTTCCGCATCAGATGAAACTAACTTTACTTTCAGAAATACCAAACCAGAAAGTATTAGAAAATTTTAGCTGTCAGAAAGACTGCTAGAAGTCAGAGTTACACTTGGGAGCATGTTGTGGTCATTGTCATTCATTGTCCAGCTGGATCCTGGAGAGAAAGGAAAACCCTGATTTTGTAGTCACATACTGCTGAGCAGAGGTTCAGTTTAGTAGCTGTTCAATAAATGGCTGAAAAAAAATTGTTTTTATAAAAAAGACTTACACATTCATAATGGGTTTTGTGATGATTAATAAATATGCCTTTCCCCATCTGCTCTGAGGGAATGGTTGGCATGACATTTTCTGTGCACTTTGCCTCACAAACCCACAGGAGCAGCTGAAAGCTGCAAATCTTGGCTCTGCTAAGCAATCCACTGAAATCCATGTGGAGTTGTGGAATGCTTTTTTTTAGCTACCCCAGGCAGCTTGGCCTGGTGTATTGATAGCAGGTGGAAAAATAATTTCTCTTGTCTCATCTCTGAACGTGAGAGCCTTGTTCAAGAGGAGAAAAAATTGTGGCCTCAGAATTTTATTTTTAAACATTATATTTAAAAGATTTTAGGACAACAAGCACAAGTTGGATTGGGGTTTCTAGACTATGTGTCAAAATGTAGCAAGCTGTAGCCAAAAAACATCGGGGCACTAGGATTTCTGTTTTTGTTCAGCAAGGGCAGTCTTTCCACCCACACAACGAAATTTTGCATATTTTTAACAACTTTGCAGCTGCTGTCGTCATGAATATCCTTAGCTGCTGTTCTGAGATGGATTTGTTGATAACCATATTCAAAGGGGAGGGGCAGTGTCAGTCTCATGAGGAGCCTAAGGAGAAAGAAAGGCATGGGCCTCTCCCTCCTTTCACCCACATACTGAATGATTTGGATTTCTTCGTAACTTAACCCAGCAGGAACATAGCCACATCCTGTGCCTGGGGCTCAGACTGGCTCCTTTTTTTTCTAACACCTGCTCTGCCCAAGAAGATGCTTCTCTTTTCATTATCAGTAGGCAGTGAGATTAGAATAGCATGACAGCTGGATTTATTTATTCGGAGTTTATGAACCAGGTTTTGATTTGAAAAAAACCCAGAATTTCAGGCTAAATTGCTGAGTTTGCCTTATTTTGATTCAGATTTGATGTCCCTTTGTTGAATTGTTTCTTAAACTATCAAGCCTCTTCTGCTGAACTCTGCATTTGTAAACCTACACCTTTGAAAGGAATGAGTGAAGACAAGGAATGTGATGTGTATCTTTCTCAAAGTCTTACAGAATATTATAGGCAATTCTTAATGTTTGCTTAAATATTAATTATATGACAAGTTTCCATAGAAAAATACAGAAATTTTGGCTGAGATGTAAGGCAGGTGAACCAGCAACACAGTAAAACAAGTTGGAACAAATTTCATTTTGTGAATTCATGCAATATGGCCCTTAGAATAAATTAACAGATAATAATTAAGAGAGCCTTATCAAATCTATTTGCTGCCTTATATAAAAAGCATATATGATGGCAATCCAGCTATGAATCACAGCATCCTATTCAAGCAGTATGTTTTATATTCTAGATAATGAATTAAGATATTATCTCTGTTCTAAAATCAGTTCACTGTGTCAGCTTTGCCTTTGTCATTGTGCAGCTCAGCTGTGGCTCTCATGTGTTCAAGCATTTCTCTGTAAAACACAGTTGGAGTTGAGGATCACGTTGACAGAAACATATGCGGAACCGGCAGCCATTAAATCTCCCAGTCAGAGTTTTCTGGCAGACACAGTTGAAAGTTGTAGCAGAGTCTCTGCATTTTTCAGGGAAACAGACTTCCAGTTTCATGTTGGGATAAGGGCACTGAGTGGCACGTGACAGACTGCAAGAAAAAATCCTTGGATTTCAAATACTTTTCCAGACATATTGTTATTAACCCACTTTTTCAGTAGTGGCTGTTTATATTTAGGGAACTAAATCCCTGTATTTAAATGCTCAATGGAAAACTCTCCTGTGTGCAAAATATTGATTCATGTGCTAGTTAAAGCTTCCTTAAAGCTTTATGTTTATGCTTGCATGTTTCTCTGGTATTCCTGAGAGTCTTAAGGACTAGAGTTCCTTTGTTGACTCTAAAAAATCACCAAGTATCCCTATGGCAGTGATTTTTGCTTTAAAAAAGGAATTGACATGCTTGCCTCCCACTTAAATGGCTGAAATATATTTATGATGAGATCCTGGCCATATTTGGTTTGGTAGGGTGCTTTTTGCCATTGTCAGTAACAGAATGATATTTGATCATTTTATCAGGTTACTTATATGGCATACTGCATCTCTGTCAGCCAGCTGAATGCTAGCTGAGTACTCTGTGTTAGCTGGTGAACTTTGCTTCTTTGGGGGATAAACCATAGTATCTCTGAACAGTTGTGCATTGCATGATGTAGAAATACAGATTTACAGAAGTATGAGTGTTGGGTCAGATTAGGAAGGTGGGTGATTATTACCAATACACAAGACCAAGTACAGGATGGTACACTGATGAAAACTCAGGGATCAGCCGTGAATCAGAAAGGCAGAGTGTCCTCCCCAACTGTGTAGCAGGAAGACAGCTTGGCTTTACACTGCTGTTAAGGTTTTTTGAGATGCTGCAGAAAAAGATCACATTGCTGTCCTTTGCTGTACTTGTTTCTAAGCTCTTATATTCCCTGCAAAAGCAAAAAGCCATGCAGGATTGTTTTTAGGTATCAGCAGCTGACCAGAACCAGAGCAAATTTTGCTGTGACATTGCATACTAAGGCAGTTCTGGTATTGACTTTCAGTGGGACAGGAAGAGGCTGGTAAATGGATGCTCTGATTAATGGCTCTTGTGCATTCTCAGACTGATAGTGGGACAGCAAAATAACACCTTGGAGTGGAAGGGTTTGTTTGTTTCTAAATCAGAAAGGAGAGCTCAGCTTTTGCTAGACATTTATCACCAGGTAGTCTGATGGTGATGCCAGTTACAAAGCAGAGCAGACAATGGGCTTTATCGCTCTGTAGAATATATAAATGGTTCCCATATTTGATTGGTGACAATGTTCAGGACTGGACATCCTTCATACGAAGAAACCTGTATGTACTGAGGCAACTGTTTCAAGGAAAATTTGGGTTTTTTTGAGGGGGGAGGATACAACTTGTACTACAGACAACAGGTGTTTTTTCCCTTCAGGTTTTTCTGTCTCTCTTTTTTTAGGGAATCCTTAAAAACTTCTACACAATCTCCAAACCAGCTATTCAAATTTTAACATAATGCCATGTCAGTCATATCAAAACAAAGAGAAGCAAAAGAGGGCTCCAAGCCAAGCAGTTGCTACTGCAGTTGGTACAGCAACTGGATATTAAGTAGAGAGTGAAGTTAAAAACAACTTTGGGTCTCAACTTTCAGTACACACATTCAAACTTCTTTTCATGCTTCTTTCAATACAGATTGACATTAGAAAATTGTGGACATAGCTTTAAAGAAAATCTGAATATAGCTTAAAAAAAAAAGCTTTATCTGGACATAGATTTAAAAAAAATTATGCCTTTTAGATGTTTATACTGTGAGTATATCCAGATTTTTTTCTCTATTTTGTTTTCAATGCAGAGTTAGACTACTTGGGGGCTAGAGATATATGCAGATACTTGGCATATGTAGTTTCATTCATACATTTTTTGAAAAGGTGAATACATGCACTCCAACTCTGAAAGTTTTTAAATGTGTCCAATATTATGAAAGTGCTGAAGCTCAATTGAATTCAATGGAGTATATTTTCCTTTATCTCAGTTGAGGTTTCATACTTTTACTCTCAGCCAAATCTTTGATTTCAACATGGTAAGAGTATATGCCTATGTGCCTATGGCTGATTTAGAAACACAGAATGTACAAAGTTCTTAATTAAAACTATCCCTCTTCACCAAAACCTGTCTTTAAATAATGCTGATGCTAGTGTTACTTTATCTGGGTCATTGTCTGGTCCACAGTTTCTGATCCACATTTTTACTGAGTAAGAAAAAAAAAATAGTCTACGAGTCTGTAATAACTCAAGATGTATTATTCTCCCAAAGTTTGGTGGTTCTGTACACAATAGTTTTGCCTCCAGATAATACCAGAAAAGATCAGCCCCTCTGTAGATAATTCAGTCATTCTATACCAGGTGCCATAAAGGAAGAATCAAGGCTTACAGAAAACCCTTGTATAATATAGAAAAAAAGGAATCTAACCCTTAAAAAAAGCTTCATCTAAACTGCTTGTCACATTGCTCAGAACCCAAAGCTAAGTTTTGTGTATTGAGCTAAGACAAGCTGCCATCACCAGTGACACAGTGACTTTTAGATGTGTGCTGGGGTGATGATTGGAAAACACCTAAAACTCTGGTCTTGAAAGAATGTTTGTGTGCATGGATGGCCCCTAAGCTTGTAGTACACAGCTTCATGCACAATGTGCCAGTAAAGGATTTGTATGTCAGGAACACATACTGGCTTTAAAAATTCACTTACTGATTGTTAAGGCATTACCCAGTTGGATTAAAAAATAAATGTTTTCTCTTATGACAGATACATGAAATACATTTTTCCTTGGCTCCAAAGGTTTTTCTGCATGTTGCTAACCATTGATTCTCTGAGCACTGAATGTCAAATTCATTAGCATGGGCTTATCCACTGGAAATGGGTGAGGAGGAGGAGATATGCTCTCCCTAATAGAATTAGTAACTACACAGTGGTTTTCAACATGAGCTCAGAATATATGATGCTGCTATTTGGCCTAATCTTTTGGGACATGGCAAGTTCCAGGGTATTGATAATTTCAGATTAAATTTAGCTCTTATATTTGAATTGGTCCCTCCAGCACTGCTGTCAGACTAATAGCAGCAATAAGAAAGATCTCTTCCCTTCTTAGATAAGAAACATTCAGGCAGGGCTTTAGCCCATCCCCCAAACACAGCACTGTTACTTTCACAGCATTAACTGCATGATGACTGTGAGTAAAATATACTGCAGGCTTTATGCTGGCCATTTCCATTTGATTTTGCAAATCAAATCTGCGTAGTTGGGATCAAACTTCTTGGCTGATTAGATTAAAAGATGAGACATTTGGATGAGGGAAATAGGTTATGTACTCTCTCAGATCTGAAAAATGTCTAACTATTCAATTCCAGCTTTACTCAAATATGCCTGAAAGCAGGATTTGGCCCACAATTGCAAGATTTGATGATTGTTATGATACTTTCTATGTACAACTTTACAGGAAATCAGGCTCCTAGAGGTAAAACTAGTGCCCTTAGGCATGCAAGATGAGAGCTGTCTGGCTGAGCAAGGCTGGGGCACAGCACACACACTGTGTGACACAGCCTGGCACCTTGGGCACAGAGGGCATGTGTGCTGTGGGAAGGCAGTAGAGGCAGGTACTCTGCTGCTTCCTCTGCTCCCAAAGTGTTGCCTTCTGTGGATGGAACCCCAGCAGAACCCATCCAGCTGATGCATAGAGCAGTAGGGATTCCTTCTGTTCTTTGTTTAGTGCTCAATCCATCCTATTCTGACCAGACACTGACACACATCATTAAATGATATTTAATACATTGGGAGAGATTGCCAAGTTTTAGCGCTCTTTATTTACAATCAACAGGGAAACATTCTGTCTATCAGACACCTCCTTAGGTGAGGCTATTAATTACCAGTAATTAAATAGTGGCCTTGATAATTAATATAGTGGCCTTGGTGTTTGCAACTAAAATGTGTGAGTGCCTGAGAAACAGTACTTAGTCTGTAAGTAAATAAAGTAGCGAAATAATTACGAAAGTGGGTTTTGTTCCAAGGAACATGTGCCATGACACGAGAACACGGTAACCATTGCATGGAGAGAATAAAGCATAATAAACCTCCCTTTCTACTTCTCTCCAAGCTCCCTCTTTCCCAGCTGTAAACACAGCCCTCCATCCGACCCTGCAACCTCCTTCACTGCCCCACAAATGACATACCTTAATCTCTGGTGGCAATGCCTCCACAGCCTCCCTTCCTTGGCATCTAGGACAGTGAGACAACATGGTTGCTTCACTGGCACACTACAAAGCCAGTACTTTACGCACCCCAGAGGGAAGGAAATTGAATCAGGAGGATATTTATAGATTATTCAGATGGACTTTCTGATTGCTTTGGAAAAACAGCAACTAGGAATTAAACATGAAACAGTTGTACTCTTTTTCCTCTCTTGAAAAAAGATCTACACTGCAAAAAGAAGCATTCAAAATTGTGGACTGTCAGAATGAAGGTTGCTTACACATTTTTAATTCTGTTCCTCTGTACTTATGCATTATGAAAGCAGAATTCATTCTGAGCCATTCCCATGGCCTGCTCCTATAAAGGTTGTCAGACTAGATGATCAAGATGGGCCCTTCTAGTTTTGTAATCTATGGAGTTCTGATCTAAAATGACATGATCACACACCATTTTCCCCTCAGCCATGCCTACTTCAGTGCACCAGGTAGATCTGTACTGTGGCTGAATTAGTTTTCTGTCTCTGGGATAACTGTTCCATTTGTTGGAGAATTTGTGAGATATATAGGGGAATGGGTAAGCTTAAAAAAAGTAAAAAAAAAAATGAACAGTCACTCTAGGGAGCTGGATTCTACCCTTGAGTCTGTCACATAGTTTCTGTGTAGTGCAAATTTAGACTGGCTTTCAACACGCAGTCATTCATTTCTGAAGATGTGAGTTGTGTTGCTGATCACTTAATTGGAAAGGCTGGGCATTTAAAGTTGTAACTAAAACCAAGATGTCTTTTGTACATACATGCACAATTTCCTTGCAGAAGGAGTTGAATCTGGGAATCCAAATTAGTGCAGAATTCTGATATTTATGTATCTGACAGAAATACCAGCTTCCACAGTAATGAAAATGAATATGAATAACATTTGTGAGGAGTTATGAACATTGGACAAATGGAGGTAAATAATTGGGTGTTCAGAAAAGAGATCAATTGCTGTGCCTTAAATAAGACAGTATCACACAACCATTAATGAAAATTTAGCAGAATAGGAAGTAGCTAATCTTTTTCTACTGCACAAAATGAGAAAATACATCTAATTTATGAAATGTTACTTTGACATGTATGAAAATTAGTGGATATGATTTTCAGAAACATTTTAATGATGAACAAAGCTAGATGAAGGACAAGTTCTTGGCTGGTTTAAATTGTGAGCTGCTTTCATAAAACCTGCATTAGACAGAGATCTTCACGGATCCATCAATTCTAGAGAATACTTTTAATTGTTCTTTAAAATCAATAATAGCAAAGAACCACAAGAATAAATTCAAAGGGGTTAACATTCATTTTACAAAGTAACATGAAGTACTTTATTCTCAAGATGACTTTTGGGTCATTCCTTGGTCTGTCATCCAGGAATGCTGACCAGAAATGCTTCTATGATAACATAGCTAAAATATTAGAGCTGTAATATTTCCCACCCAACTATGAGCATTTCTCTCAGTTGTTGAGTAGCTTTTTTGAACCACTGTAGTCTTTTGTCAGACACCTTGTCACAGCCAGGTGTAGAACATTCCAGAGAAATAATGGCAGTCTTACAGTACATGGGCACAGATAATAGCTCAAAAGAGTGCACGCATGTCCCTTTCACAGAAATATTTTTCCAATCCCTGTATCAGATTCACGAATTATAGTACAAGGACTAAAGCATATTTTTCTGGAGACTAAGTTCACTTGCAAGAAACGGTTCAACAGTCAGTTTAATAAATGAGTAAAAACATTGATCAACTAGCCAAGCCTCTTCTAGATGCAGGGACCTTCTGAGGTGGTAGGAAGAATCTGATGCTGCTGTTAAGACATAACTGTGTTTTCTAAACTACAAGAATCACCAAAAAAAGCATTTTGGAAGATGTATCTGATCTACCAGTTTACTGCACTAACATGAGTTTAACAGGTGTGATACATCAACACAGCATTATGAGCCTAAGATGAATGATAGTACCCTTTTTCACCAAGCAGCAAACTGCAGTGGCATATTGCACAAAGCTCAGTGTGTTCAGTCACTAGGCATTTATGCCTGCTGCTGAAAATAGAATGTCTTTCTGTGATGGGTTAATCCCTCTTTGGCTCTGGTCCTGGGTAGATTACTAGTTATAGCAAGCTATGAAAGACTGCTGTGTAAGGCAAGAATTTCACTTAAGTCACTTTGCAACATTCTTGGGACAATAGAAGTTTCTCGTGCATTTTTTTGCAATATGGGGAATAGTTTCATTTCCTTTGCTAAAGCTTCCAATGTATATTTTGATAATTATTTTTTACTGTGTATTAGAATATTAATCATAGTACACTTTAAATACTAGGGAAGAAATCAGTCTTTGATTTTGCCTAAAAGTTCTAATCAGTGTGTGTTCATAATTAGAGCACAAAACATATTTGGTTATTCCATATCACTTGGGTCCTTTTAAATTCTGGGAGCTTAAACTTTAAGACAAGACTGCAGTGATAACTGCAGTCTACTTTACACTCACCTGAAGGTCAATAAGTATCAGAGCTTGGCAAAGAAAAAAGAATATTCCTTGAACATTTCTCTGTAAGAAAAATGAGTTTATTTCAGCTGAAATTGTGTCCTCATTTAAGAACCTTTTAAGTAATGTTTAATTAATTGAATTTTCCTGAAACGACTGTGTACAGAAGCCAAGTTTTAAAATTTTACACTTTTGTGTTAAAACCAGATACATTTAAAGTGCTTGACTTTTAAGATGGGCTAAATACTTATTTTTATCCAACCAGGTAATTTTAAAGTACTCTTGGTGTTCAAATCACTATCCTCATGGCACGTCAGCAAAACTTTGTTTTTGATTACATGTTGCCAGAGCTTGATACTTAGTCAGAGAATGGAAATAGCTCTGTGCAATAACCATAAATAACCACTGCTCCCAGATACTGTGGGAACTTCAGGGGGAAATATTGAGACATTAGCTCAAGAGAAATGAAAGTTTCACCCCAAAGACCTTAGTTACTATAAATAAAGATAATTCTTAAGTATCTGTTAACATTTGTGCATGAAAAGGAGGAGAAGCACACTATTATCTGCTGGAAATATGGAAAAGGAGTGGGATAGTGCACCAGGAGAGGTATAGATTACACATTAAGGAAATTTTTTTCACAAGTAAGTGGTAAAGCAACTACTCAGGGAAGTGGTGGAATAACCATTCCTAGAAGTATTTAAAAAACATGTGAGTATTTGAGGACATGGTTTAATAGTGGCCATAGTGGTGGTACTATTTTGGCAGCTGGACTTGATGATCTTAAAGGTCTTTTCCAGCCTTAATGATTCTATGAATCTGGGAGTGATAGAAACAAAAAGCCCAAAAACAAAAAATCCCAAACAGAAAAAGCCAATAACCAAATTAAAAAAAAAAAAAAAAAAAGTTAAACCAGGGATATTTAAAAAAAAATTATGGTGAAACGAACTAAAGTTTCATTTCTCATAGAAGAGAAGGATCAGCATCAGGGGCATGGTAGTGACTGCTGACACCAGATTTTTCAAGGTCAACTAGAGCAGTTGTACTAGAGATATCTGCCAAAATCAACAATATCATATCACACCTGTCAGAAGCTACAAAATAATTGCCCTTGAGTGAGTCATGTTAACATTCATGTACTCAGCAAACCAAGCAATTATAAACAGGTCTCTGCTCTCCCTGCCACTCATTATACTTATTTATTCAATTTGTTGCTTTGCCTCCATTCTAGTTAATGTAACTTATGAGCACTTAGTGCATACTGACTGGAAAGACAAAGGAGAAAAGCGACTCTGCTGAGTGTCTGGGCAATTGTCCAAAAATCCTAAATCTATAGCGACAGACAAAATTGGTTCTGACTCACAGGAGAATGCCGGATTATGGAAGGGGATGCTGCTAGCTGGCAAGAAAACAACAACAGTGAAATGAAACAAAAAATCTAAGACTGTAAAGGAACCAAAGTTCATTTTTTCTAGGGCATGACAGTAAATACTTCTGTAGCACTTTCAGGATTGCTGACTGTGCTGGTATATTTCCATGATGAAAAGCTCACTTTCAGTAATTTCATTTTGTAAAGAGCACTAGAGTAGGAATTAAGAAAATTCATATTAACCCTTTTATATTATATGAGGGAAAAAAGCAGATTATGTCCTTATGAACTTGGCTACCTGTAAGTTCATCCAGTATTCAGGTGATGACTTAGATTTTCTGAATAGCAGATGTTCAGAAACTGGGAGACAGAAGCTGGCCAAGAAAGCTGCCTCAGTAGCAGTGCAGGTTATAAATTCAGCATGGACAATCTGTTCTCCAAAACAGAGCTAAAGTGATTTAAAAGGTTCATCAAGGTCACTGAAGAATGCTATACAGCAGTGCTACAAAGCACCAGCTGTCAGGACTGTCAAGTCTTGCTAATGAACTGTGGAATCTGCAGAAAATAATACTAATGCTAATTGAAGCCTGAATAGCTTGAAATCTAGTAGGTCAAGGCTATTGATTTATTTCCTATGGTAATATCAGCTATGCAGCATTGGACAATGCCTAGCTACCTACAGTAGTAGTTAACCCATTGCTGATGCCATTCATACAAATATCTTAGAGGTTTGAAGCCCTCCCCGTGAGGTGAGGAGTTTGGTTGCATATTTTGCAGATGGTGGATCACTTTTTGCTTTTTTACTAAATCCTGAACAGTGGCCTAGTTTCAAAGAAAGCATACAAGTGCTCTGAGTTCAAGAATTTGCTAGTTAAAGTGTCTTGTGGGGGGTGATATGGGAATAATCTGAGTTAGAATTCAGAACTCAGCCTAGTCCTGGGCCCAGGCATAATCTAAGTGTACACTTGAGTTTAACAGAACCAACAAGCCCTACTTCTTGGTTCAGGAATTTTTGCACTCAATGGATTATGCCCCTTATGCCCTCTTTTGAATCCAGTTGCATTTTAAAATTAAGACTTAAATTCTTTCAGGAACAATATCCATGTCTAAGTGGCTCTCAAGAGGTTACATAAAACACATAACAAGCATGCTTAATTTCAACACAGTTTTTAGGCTGTGTGTACTGACCATTCAGAAAACATTTATAGAACATCAGTCTAGGACTTGATAGTCCTTGAGTGCAGAGGTCCACGTAGGTTCTCTACAGCAAGTGATGTTGTTCCTTTAATTGAGTTTTTATACTTTATTTTAGAAGTTAAGTAAATAGGGATCACAACATGTGAACAGTGTTTGTGTAAAAGTTCTATAGGAAGGCACTTTGATTTTTGGGAATGAGGGTCTCAATCTACCACTGAAAAGGTACAGATCCTCAGAGACACTAAGTTATTACTACTGAAACAGATACTTGCCATGTCCTCCCTTTGCTACTTGTCTCTGCTTGTACTGTACCACCATTGCAAATGAATCCATTTAGTGACAAATTACAATTTTCCAGATTTATGCTGTGTTCAAATAGTCCCCACGGTATCTGTTTGTACATATTTTCCAATTTAGCCTCTTAAGTAAATCTCTGTGTTTTGAATTGCAATTAGTTTCAACTAGCAAGCAATTAAATGCAAAATGTTTTCTGATGAGTGTTTTAGTTGCACTTATCATCTTCAGGTTTCATTTCACACTATGAAGATTGTAAGGTTTGCTTGCCAACCAAATCTTGAGTTTAAGAGTGGAGTCGTTTTAACTGAGCTACGCAGTTTGTTTTCTCAGTGTTATGACTAAACTTCGCTGATGTTTTACAATTGTTTTTATTTTACTCTGTCACTGTCTGAGAGTAGTTATACACTGCTGTTAACAGATATACAACAGATATGTCTAACTGACCTATGCTGATCCTGAGTAAAATAAAAATGAGAAGTAGTTCAAATCTCAAGAAGCTTAGGATTTAAATAGGGCAATTCAAAAGGCACCAACTGATCTAAGCCTGGTAAGACTTTGTGCTCTTCCATATCCAGATCCATATTTTCAAGGAAAGACGAAGCAAGCAATCATTCTCTGATACAAATGGGAGGATTATCTGATTTTTCTCCAAAGACATTATTTTTAGTATCCCTTTTAAGCCACTGGCAGAGCTCCTTGAGTTTTACAATGAATAGGTGCAAAGAACGCAATGAAAGTTGTCTATTATTCAATTAACTTTTTTGAATTGAACTTTTTTGAATTTAGCTTGAACTTTTTCAAGCTAATTATATCACATCAAATCTTTTGATATTTACTTTCCTAACTCACTAGAGAAACACCTTCCTTTTAGCCACCCGAAATCCCAAGGTGGCCATCAGAAATTATTCCACCACTGATGCTCAGCCATTATTGGCCTTTTCCCAAAAGCATGCAATATGTAGCAAACAGTTGATAACGCTGGCAAGACGGCTGCTCCAAAGTCTGGCTTTCTGGTTAAAGTAAGAATGCTGCAGAAATCAGAGATCAGTGTGACTGTGGAGCTGGATACACGAGTTAAAAATAGCTGATGCATCAAATGGGTCAGTCTTCATGTGGGACTCTTACAGAGAATGGTCGAAACTTTTAACAACTCTTGAAGCATATATTTTTGGAAATTAACCATTTGGAAGCTTGACCCAAATGATCTCAGTCCTTACCACAGAGGTGGAATATGCACAGAAACTACCTAGTGACTAATGAACTGGGAATGCTCATAAGTTGTTTCCTTCATTTAAAAGTGATTAAGTGATTACAGATTTTGATTCAAAATGCCTTTAGGTGTTTAATGAAGTGTCAGATACTATATGCACTACATGCTCTATATAGGAAGTGCAGGTCTCAAAAACATTTGAAAGTGAATGGTAACATACACAAAAAAATTAACTTAAAACACAGTAAATATAATAAAAAGAAAATGAATGAATAATGAAATGAAAAATGAAACTGTAATTTCAGCATGACAAGTTTCATGAGGGTGCTCTACATTCTTGGCTATCTTTACTATTTTCAGTGTCTTGATACAAATTGTATATTGTATAAATCCAGTACTCTGACAATTTTATCTTGCTTCCTTTTCTATTAAAAAAAAGAAACAAATGTAATCCTGTGATTTTCAAAAGATGTAGCTTGTAAATACAAGAATATTTATTTCAAATTTTTGCATTAAAAAAATTGCTTTAAAATAGTGGATGCTAAAAAACTGATAAAATATTTTTAGTTCTTAATAATATTAATAATTCATATTATATTTGCATGAAGTTAGGACAACAGTGTTATCATTATTTTGTTTTTCTAGAAGAAGTAATGTTTGATAAAGAAAAAGAAGGAAAGTAAAGGTAAGAAAACAGGTCAATACAGCTATACATCTCCATTTTGTTGACCACAATTTCTGACCACCTTAAAAAAATCATTAGAATACATCCTTATCTTAGCATAAATGTGTAACTCATATTGTCTTAGGTGAAACTGAAGCAGAAATGGAAGTCCTTTATTAAATATAAATGTGATAACTCACTGGCAAAACAAGTGTTTGATCAGGACTTAATCAATGACAGTTTATGAGGACAGGAGTTACTGGTACATCACTCGATGTGTCAGCCATGACTAAAATGTTTGTATTTGCTGTAGTGTATTCTCTGAGACCAGTTTGTTTTAGGATTATAAACTCAGTAAAGTCTTCATAATGAGAAGCAAAATTACTTGATCTTTTACAAATCAAGATTCTCGAAGACTATTTGACCAAATCTAAGCAGGCAAGAAATCCTGTTAAACTGTTGAAGCAAAATCCTAAATTATGCCTGTGTGGCCTCTTTTTCTCACTATTTAGAAATGAATTTAATGCCTCATTAGATAGCACATTGGCAGTTCTACCCTACTTCTTGCAAAAGAGAAACACTACAAACATAAGAGGATTATATTATCATTAGGACTCCTTCTGAATTAATAAGCTTAGGAGGAACCTGAATTACAATAGCAGAAAATGAGTTACGGTAGAATATTTTACATGGTACCTTGAGTCTAGTTTGGAATCTCTCCCTGCAGCCAATTTGGATGATGTGGTTTAGAAGACTCCCTTTTGTCACAGGAGCTAATTAGGAAAGGCTCTATTTAGACAAATTTAATACTGCTACTAATGAACAAAGATCAAACTATCTGCCAGCTGCTGCTAAGAATACCTTATTCAGTCAGCATTTCCACTCCCCTTAAATTCTGCTGCTGTCCAGTGTTGTGTGAGAGTGTATTTTCCCAAAAGTAACTATTTATAGTGACAGTTAATACTAGGGCAAGAAAGCAGTACTCAAAACAGGCATGTGCCTTGCAGTGGCTGTAGAATGTCACCCAGTTACACATGGAGATCTACAGGTTGTAGAGCTTTCCACAATTCCTTCCTGATGGATGAAAGAAAACTCAGAATGGATAAACATCTAGCCTGCATGGATGAATGGGAAAGGGATTGTGGGGATAAACAGATGTTCTGTCTTATGTGGGATTTTATGTTTGATCCTTCTAGGGCAATGGACAGGAAGTACTGTCTTGTCAGACAAGCAGTTTCCTGCCATAGGCAGAAGATACTGACACCATCTCCTGAATTTCTTATTTTAACTTGAGCAGAAGAGTCTCAGGAGTTGCAATGCTATTTAGATTATTTTAAAACAGCTTACCTGAAAAAAATAATGGAGACATCACTTTTCACTTGCAGGATTTTGAAACTTGAAAAATACCATAACTGGATGTCTGAACAGAAGATAAAATATCTTTGGTTTCTTTAAAACATCAGCAGAAACATGTTTTCTTTCACAAAAAATAAGGCTGAGACTAGGAATTTTTTAGTGCTTAATAATTTGTCTCTTGCGTATTAGGATAAAAAATGCTTTAGAAACATTTTGGAGAGTATAAATAACAGCTGAAGTATTACCATTTTAATACAAAATGAATTATTAATACTTTATCTGTGATTTAATGGTCACGTCACATCCCATTACAAGACGAGTCTTTGCTTTGTAAGGAATGAATGCATATAATATGTGAATGAAATAAACATACAGTATTTTAGATGCATCTTCATACTTGGATTTCTAGATATCCATATATGGCATGTTATACATGTATTGTATATCTCAAAATTATAGATTAATGAACTCAGCAGGGCAAGAAGATAGAAGGCAATATTTTAAAAACAACTGGTCAAGTGTGGTTTTTATAGTATAGTTCAATAATGATACTCCTAAACAAAAATATATTTGGTCTTTAGGTTTGGGTTAACTCAAGACCCCATATTTCTTTTTTATGCATAATTAACTGAAGACCTTATGTATTATTGAATTGCAATGGGATTTTAAATTCCATATAATTTTTCAAATGTAAATTATGTTTCAAAAATGCATAAAGTCTTTTGGAAATTTTAACCATAGGTGTGCTATTTTGAAAATATCACCCAAAGTGATTTTTTCAGGAGTTCCAGTTCCACAATGACAGAACTTAACTATCAAGTATTTTCATTCCAGTTAAGTGTTCCTAACTTTATATGAAAAGTCAGTGCCCTATTAGTGTTAGGTTACTATTAATATTTTATAGTGTAGATATACTTACTCTGTCTTCTCCTTGTTCATAGAATTGACAGTTTTAAGATTTCTACCACAAATTTGCACAAAATAAACTCTTAAACCACTGCAGCAAACTTAATAAATCCTGTTAACTCATCCTCTAAAAATCATCTTTAGCCATGCTTAGAATAGTAAAGAACTGAATAGTATAGTTAGTATAATCATTAGAACTGAAGGGTCCAAAACCCTCAACTTTTCATGTTTTTCTAGATAACAATGAGTGGAAAAAGATGGAATTAGATTGGTTGTCACAATAGACACCAATGCCAAATGTTAAAAGGAAAAATAAAAAAAAATAGCCAGTCCATCTTATTATTTAGATTTATCAACTTTTCCTTTGATGAACACAGATCCTGATATACTGAGACTGAATTGTGTGATTTACAGTTTATCCTTGTGTTGTAGAAGAAGTACATGTATACCAGCATCATTAGGCATGGAATTTTGTCTCAAGACTGTGAATCATTCAGTGTTTTGTTGCTTGACCTTGCTTTTCTGCCTGTTTGCAGATCTGAAACTGTGTTGATCTTGAGGTTATTTCAGCTGAAGTGAGCTTGCTGGGCTTCCTGTTGAGCTAGGCTGTTAGGCAAGACAGTTGCCTGACATTTGCTTTAATTTGTTGACACTAAAAATCCCTGAGTTCAGCTCTGATGGAAGACAGATCATGCAATGCCCCTGTGAAGGACTTGGAGCATTCTTCATGTAGAGGCTTCAGACCAGAGAGCAGTTTTTAATACTAGATTAACAAGAAGTTATAGCATTTTGGTAGTCCTTGTTTTAATGGATATCTGAATTTTGCCTTGTGGCTTAACACTTTTTTACACACTCTGCAAGCAGTTGAAAAAATTATTACATTTTAAGGTCTTTTTTCATTATTCAAAAGAGAGATTGCAGTAAGTTGCAAATCTGAAAAAAAGTGCTTATCATGCTGTCTGCCCAAAAGGCATTGAACAATCTTTGGATTTATTTTTGCATGGCAAGCAGTTATAGAAAAATAAAGAAATTAGAGCAGTACTTACTAGACAATGAATACAATATTTCTGTCAGTATCTTATTATGTAGAAAAGATTAAGTAAAGCTTATGGTATATGATTTTTTTTTTCATTATTAGGGATTCCTAACAATCATCCTCTGCTTTTAATTCAAGAATTACTTCCTCAATCTCTGTTAAAAGTTTAATTTTCAACAAAAATTATAGGATGCAGCTATTTTTGGTATACGGCATGTATATCAGTTTCATGAAAATGAAGAAATGCATGCCAGATAAAAATCCCTGCTACAACCTGTTCTCCAGGTACCCAATCCCCTGTGCTGTGAGACAGAGACAGGAGGGAGAATGAAGCCCTCAGAATCTAAGGGGAAATGCTCAGAACCTGCTGTACAGACATGCACAGGTCTATGGGGCCAGATGGAATCACCCAAGGGTATCAAAGGAGGTGACAGAAGTGCTCCCTGAGGCCCCCTCCAGCACCTACCTGCAGCCATGGAGAGCTGGGGAAGTCACAGCTGCCTGGGGGTTATCACACATGATGTGCATCTACAGAAAAGGCTGGAAGGAGGATACAGGGAGCTACAGGCCTGTCAGTCTCAGTGCCAGGGAAGGTCACAAAACAGATCATCCTGAGTGCCAACATGCTGCACACACAGGACAGCCAGGGACTCAGGCCCAGCCAGCATGGCTTCATGAAAGACAGGTCCTGCTCAGACATCATCTCCATCTATGACAAGGAGACCTACTTAGTGGATGATGGAAGGCTATGGATATTGCCTTCCTGGGATTTAATAAAGCCTTTGACAATGTCTCCCACAGCCTTCTGGAGAAACTGACTGCTCATGGCTTGGATGGGTCCACTCTTGGCTGGGTAAAAAATGGGTGGCTGGGCCAGAAACTGCTGGTGAATGAAGTTGATTCCAAATAGTGACTGCTCAGAAGTGTAGTTCCTGAGGGCTCAGTACTGGGGCCAGTCCCATTTAATATTTTTGTCAATGATCTGGCTGAGGGGATCGAGCACACCCTCGGTCAGTTTGCAGATGACACCAAGCTGAGAGTGTTGATCTTCTGGAGGGCAGGAAGGTGGAGAGCAGGAAGGCTCTGCAGAGGGATCTGGCCAAGGGCAGAGTTATAGTGTTCAACAAAACCGAGTGCCAGGTCCTGCAACTGGGTCACAAAAACTCCAGGCAGCACTACTGTCTTGGGATTCAGGTCTGGGAAGTTGCCCAGTGAACAAAGAACCTGGAATTGTTGGTTGACAGTGAGCTGAATATGAGCTAGCATGGCCAAGGTGGCCAAGAAGGCCAGTGACATCCTGGCTTGTACCAGAAATAGTGTGGGCAGCAGGGTCAGGAAGGTGACTGACCTCTGTACTTGGCACTGGTGCGGCCACAATTCCAATCCTGTGTCCTGGATCGCTCAGTACACTTGATCACACTGGATCACTCAGAAACACTTTGAAATGCTGGACCATGTCCAGAGAAGGACAATAGAGCTGGAGAAGGGTCTGGGGCACAGTTCATATGAGGAGCAGCTGAGGGACCTGGGGGTGTTTAGCCTGGAGAAAATGAGGCTCAGGGGGGACATTATTGTTCCTACAAATATCTGAAAAGAGGATGTAGGACGTGGGGGTTGGTCTCTTCTCCCAAGTAACAGGTGTCAGAATGAGACAAAATAGGTTGTGCCAGGGGAGTTTTATGTTGTATATGAGAAAAACCTTCTTCAGGGAATAGGGGTTCAAGCACAGGAACAGGTTTCCCAGGGAAGTGGCAGAATCATCATCCCTGGAGGTATTTAAAAGACATTGGATGTGACGCTTATGGTTGTGGTTTTGTGGTGAACACAGTGGTGCTGGATTAGCAGGGGCATTTAATGTTCTAGAAGGTCTTTTCCAACCTTAACAATTATATGGTTCTATGTTGTTACAGAAATTCCTGATTTTCCTTGATAATCTGAGACTTCTTCTGTTTCTGTTTTAAGTGTTTAAAGACTCCGTAATGATGTTCAATGTGACAAGACACCAGCACTCTGTTGTCCAGTCCAAACACTCACTGAAATGTAGATATTAATTAACAAGAAATAAAGTTATTATATTTCTGAGGAACTTGTAGGACATACCCATCTAGACCACTGGGAAAAATCTAGCAGAATGCCACTGGGATTACAAACCCTAAGTAGGTGGGTGCAACAAGGAAGCAGGTTAGAGAAGGGAACAAAGATAAATTAACAACAGAAGTACCAGAATTATGAATTCCTGATCAAATAAGAGCAGTAACAACAGATCTTTGTAGGCTCTGCTGTTTAGATTTCTGCTTTCTGATTGTCCTACAGCAGAAGAGAATTTTAAGAGAAATAAGGAGGAATAAAAAATCGCTTTTACAGAGGAAATTTGGAACATCATGCTAGTCTATATCAAGCATGAGAAGATCAGTACATGATTAAAAGACTTTTACAGTTAGAGGGTTGTCTTAAATATGCTGTGTCAATGGTTTATTTGTTTTTTTCAACTGCATGATTTTTTCACCTGCTTCTTGCTGGGCCATACTGAAAAAAATAATAAAAATATTGTGTGTCCCAGATCCTCCAGTCCTCAGGGTGACTGTGCTCTTACAGCCATATTTTCATAGAGAAGAGATCCTTCAAAACCGCCCACCTTCTGTCCATGCTGTGACAGCCACCCTAATGCAATCAGCCAACTCACAAGCACAGGAGAAAGCTTCAGGCTCTGCCCCAGTGACAGGCACCACGTGCCCCAACCTCAGGTGGCAGAGTCAGGGTAAAAGAAAGAAGGCTGAAAATACAAAGAAACAAGGATGCAAGGCTAAATAGCCCTTCCTGGCATCCCTCCAAAAAGGAAAGCTGCGATAAAAATTGATTAAAATAATGAAGGAAAAAAAAAGACCTGAAGGGAGGAAGCTGCCTGGGAAAAGTAGGGTTTAGTCTAGTTCTGAATGGTTTACATGTCAAGAGCCTGGGGAAAATAGGATACAGGGTAGGAAGCCCAGTTCCATTCTGGATACCTGCACCAGACCTCTTTGTGTAGAACATTTGATGATTGCCCTTAAAAATCCTGCCTGACTTGTTGGATGACTGAGAGATGCTAAGATGCTATATAAAGATCACCACTGCAACTTTCTAACACAGAATCTGAAGGAATTAAGAAGAATGACACAGTCTACAATGTCCCATATTTTTTCTGTTAACTTGCCCTTATGTCTTTTCAGTCCAGATAAAGAAATACATGAGGCAACTCAGAGCCACTCATAGCAGCACATTTTATTAAGAAGACGTGTTTACTATGAATCCATTACATGCTTGTTTCATTTGTTTTTCCTTAATACTTCTAGGAAGATATTGTCATGAAGATGAAATCCACTGAATATATCCAAATGCTTGATGGCAAGCTTAAATATGTGGACCTTACCTGCCTTTGCAGCATGCAAAATATAGAGGAGCAGAACATGGTTTTTTTGTAGGGCAGCCGTTGAATTAGAAACAGAAATAGAATGGAATGGTTTGAATCACAACCAAAAGAGTTCCTGCTAGCACCATTGTGTTGATGTGAGATCTGGTCTGAAAATAAACAGGAAGTGATAAAGAGACAGGGTGAGGCTCAACATTGATAAGTTTTTCCATAAAATGCTTTATTTGATTCTAAAATACCACATAGACAAGAAAATCTGCTAACACCCTCTGCAGAATGTTTTCTATAGTAACTTCTCACACAGACACTTCAATTGTAAACATTTTAGAACTTCGTTGTGTTAATGAGTAAAAATAAGCTTGCCTGTCACTTCAAAGCTAGTTGTATGACATGGTGAAATAAGTGCAAAGAGTAAATAATATCTGTGATCCAAAATCTGCACAGTTTTGGAGTTATGACTTTATGCATGTGGTGGAAAAGGTTAGAAAATGTACTTTAAACACTGCCTTGTCACAGCTTTCCTTTGAACTCCAGGTTTCAATTCCTCTCCTGGAGTGAAGTTTGTAATTCACTGGGCTCTAAGTCACACACTTTGACATGAATTTCACTGTTCACTGAACTGGAGTAACTTCATAAATAATCCTTATTCCCTGGAGAGTCCAGTCTATTCGTCATTCCCTTCGATGTTTTCTCCCATGCAGATTAGCCTATACAGGATTAAAAAAAAGGAAATGCAACTAATAAATGAATGCTAGCTCTTTGTAAAAGGTGATAACAGTACCATTTCTTATGCTACAGACTGGAGAAGTCAAGCTGAATTATACATTACAGACATCTTACTCATTCTGCAGTGTCTGTGTTGAAGGCTATTATCTTCTGTCCTTTGGGAACTGCAAGGAAGTAAAGACATGGAAGCATAGCAGAAAAAAGAAGGAAAAAGAGTTTAAACTTTTTTTGGCTAGAAGCAAATTTTAGTTTATTATTCAGCTCAGCTCCACTGTGTTCCACTTTCAAAGTTTCACTAGCTGTTCCACTTAAAAAGCATATGATAGCGTGGAAAATAAAGACTCCTTTAAAATAGTATTACTTCAAGGGGACAGGTCTCCGGACTTCTGCCTAACATGAAAGAAGATGGATTTCCCAAAATAGATTAGGCAGTTTTCACTTTTATTTTCTTACTTCTATGAAACAAAAATAGTTCACCAAAGTTTATAGCTCTTTATGTTGAGAAGCAGTAGTTATGTCTAGACCAAGAGGCCAGTTGCTTTTTGACTCATATTTCAACATGAAGAAAATTCAGAACATGCTTCAGATCGCTCTCTTTAAGAGCCTCACATATGAGAGGTTTTTTTCATGTATAGAAAAAGTTTATGGATATTAACTTCCTTCCCATGATACTTTAGGTAAATGTTGTGGCTTTTCCCCCCTTTTCCCACAGGGCACTCATGATGTCTCATTGACAAGCAGCACTATCCCCCCAGAGACTCTAATGTGACTTGATCCACACTTTTAGCAGTCTGCACCATCTACTCATGTACAGTGAATATCTACTTGCTGAAATGCCATTTGTGTGCTGGGCTCCACTGTCACTGTACACACTTCAACAGGATATACCTTAGGAAGAGACATAAGCTTTGTTGAGTCTGATAGAATTAGTGTTTAAAAACAAAACAACAGTCCAGTATTAAAATGAGAATTCCAGCCTGCTGAGAGAAACAGTAATTATGATATTCCTCTTGTAATTGAAACATTTTTTCACAAGCATGGTAGAGGATTTTTCTGTCCATGGATTTTGCCATTTTTCTCAGTCTCGGAACAAGAAATGTCATAAGGCAACTTTGTCACAGGAAAAACATGTAGTTTTTCTGTTCATGAGTAAAGTCACATACTACTTTGTGTGAATATATTTATGACTGGCTTTTCTTGACTGCATAGTAATCGAATAGGAAACATTATGTAAGTAAACTAGAGCATAGGGGGTTTTGGTATGGATTAGAAAAACAATTTACATGCTTGTGTGGCTTGCTTCTGACCCTTTCACATCTGCACTTCTCTATGTTCAGAAAGCCACATTTCAAATGGAGAATGTGCTTATTGCTCAGTACTCCTCTGGTCTAGTAAATAATAGAAACACTTTTTAAAAAAGTCTGTTCTGCATTAGACAGCAAATAAATAACATATTTTCTGGAAATTCTGTCTATTTAGTGGTCAGTTTGCATTTAGATGAGAATAGCTTAGAATTTCAAATCTGGATCATTCCATCAAGCCAAGCTTCTCTCATCAAGACAATGATTTTCATAGCTTTGTAGGGAACAAGTTATAAGACTTCAATGTAAATATTAGCTATTTTAACTAGAAATTATGCATAAACTAAAACAACAATTATAAAAGCCTAAACATAACTTACATTTACAACAGAACAGCTTGTATGAGGATAGCTTTTGCCACTTCACACTCCAGTGAAATAGTACCTTGATAAAATGGTTCACTGGAAACAGATGAGAGCTGTTGGGAAAAAACGCCCGTAGCAAGTTTAAGCAACATCTTATCTATCTCATCTAAACCTATGCCTGACAGCACAGAAAGTAGAAAGGCTCTCATAGCCTTTCTGTTGCTTATGACAGCACAGGTAACATATGTTTTTTGATTAACTTTTGGTCTGGTAGAAGCTGCTGCAAGCAAGGAATCTGCTATTTATTGCAGGCAAGGGAAGGGGCACTTGAAGAAAAAAAATATGATAAAATAAGGCAAATGTATTGTCTCTGACAGAACTTTCTATAGGGTCTGTCTGAAAAACAAATTGAAGAAAAACAGATATTGGCATTTCCATTTCTTAAGGCCTGTGTTCAGATATTGAATTTCTACCACAAATTTAAAAGATTAAGTATCAACAGAAGAAAAAAGTGAACCTGGAAACATAGACAGTACCTTATATAGGAAAATACAGGATGGAAACAAGACCTCTGTTACCTCAGGGAATATAATAAAGCTTCTGCTTGATTAAAAACAATGCCCTAGTTTCCTCCCTCTCTCTTTTTATGGAAGATATATATTTGAGAAAAACAATACTGATGAATTTTTTCAGTCTAAAAGCAGAAAGGATCGCAATATCAAAAACCTTTCTTCTTTTCATCTATACCTTAAAATTCATGGAAGTTAGCAGAGATTAATCAAAACCAATCATAAGTAAATCTGAAACAAACTCAGTCTTGCATCAACTAAAAAAATCATTTATTGTCAGGTATTCAACCTCTTAGATTCACATGGGTTTCCCTCAATTTTCCTGCAGCAGCTGTAAATAAAATGTGTCAAGCTGAATTGTAGGCTGACCCTTTGAATCTTAGTTTTTGCTGACATCTTGAAAACACCAGCTGTTATACTTCTTTACAGGATGAATATATTTTGAACATGCCAAAAAAGAGGTTATGTAACATCTTGTCTTGACCGTAACTGGAGTCTAGCAGTCATCCCCAAAACCAGCTCACTTCTCAGGTCAAATCTTTTGCTCAAATACCTCCTACAAGAAGCCACCCGAGATTTGCACATCAATTACACGTATTTGAAGAAAAAGAGAAAATATTTTGAACCAATCTAAAAAGACACCATGAATTAGTCCTCTTTAAGAGTTTTGCAAAACCACACCTAAAACTGTGTGCTCAGCCCTGGGTTTTGTCATGGGTATTTGACAATATCCTACAATTTACAAGGACAAACTTCCTTTGATGCAAACTTTGTGACCTATTAAATACACACACAGAGGCAAACTCCTGACCTCTTGAAATTAAATTATCCTCTTCCAGTGCATCATATTTAAACTGATTTTACAAATTGGGATAAGCTCAATTTATCCTAGTTTTTCAGATTAAATAATGTTAAAATCCTCCCTTTTTGGAGTCACCTTTCTGAACCCTTCCTGTTAAAATGTCCTTGAGAGTACTACCAACATTTGTTTAGCTTTGGGACATTAGGAAACATTAAAGAAAGAAAAACAATGAAAAATGGAACTGTGTTTTACTTTGGTATTTCCTGGTTTCTTTCTTAATTTTTTTTTCAGTGTTCTATATTGCATCGGTACACCTATGATTGGATTATTATGGATTAAAGTCCTTATCCAGAGGCAATTTTTAACTGAATTCTGTTTTAAATGCAATTAATTGTTTTGAATATAAACTCTATGAATTTATAAAAATGATACTGCTCAATCTAATTCCAAATACCTTTTAATGTCCAAATATCAGTTACTTTGTTTTTACATTGACAGAACTGAAATTAATGTTATTTTTCACTGACACAGAGACTAGGATTGTTCTCCCCATCCTTTTTGCAAATGACTTTTTGGTACAAGTATCTTGTCCTTTCAAGTCTGGAAAAAGAGTGTAAAAACAGTTTGCAAAATTTCAGGACAAAACTAAAATCACTAGACAGAAGCAGTTTATCAAACTAGATATCCCATGCATGTGTAGACATGACCATCTTTTCTTAGGACTTGTAAATTCATAGTTTTATTATAAAAGGTGAAATCCTGAGTCAGTTACCTAGGAGAAATGAGCACAGCTTCAATGTCGTTGTCTAAATGTTCAGGTTTTCTACAAGCAAATTAAATAGGTGAGAGTTAATCTCTCTACCCCAGAGTGAACAGAAAACTTTTGGGATCTAAAATAAAAAAACTACAGGTTTGGATTTTTATTTTTCTTTTTGCCTGATCTTCTTTTGTTTCTGTAAAAAGCCACATTGAGCTATTGCATTAGTAAAAAACAATTTTTTGGAAGAGGATAAGAATTTATTAGATGCTTATTTGCTTTTCTTTAAGATTTTATATGAAAATCTTAATTCCTTATGATAAAGGGGTTTTAAAAAATGGGGTTTATAATAAAAGTAAAATTCACTGTCAAAGACATTTATCAGACAACTCATAATATAATAGCCAGACAAAAAAACCCCAACCTTTTAATTTTATATATTGGCAAACTCAGTGGGTCACAGAGAAACATTATTTAGAAAGCTTACTTAAACTGGAAAAAACCAGTAAGTGTTGGTAAGAGATGGGCATGCAGAGACATGTTTTACTTCTGTATGAGTTCTGTGTGTGTCTGTGTGAGTGTATGTATGTCTGTGTGCTGGGGGACAGGCACACACCTACCTTCATCATATTAACATGGACTCTAGTTCATCTTATTTATCAGCTTCTTCAGAAAAAGACTTTGCTCACACAAAAATTCTTTTTCTTCCCCTTGGAAGGTCCTCACTGTTTAACTGAGACAGAAGAGTTAATTTTTTTTACTTGAAATGTTAAAGTAAGCAGCTAAGAATTTCAGGAAAAATAGTTCCAGAGAGATAACCAAATGAACATACCAACTCTCCTTTATGCTGCAGTCATTATAAGCCCACAGATATGTTCTATATGACTCCCAGTAAAAAAATCTTAGGCTGCTGCATTGTACAATGCACCCGCAAAGCAGGTATTTTCTTTTTAATAGACAGTTGGAAAACAAGCATGTACTACTTAGAAAATTTTTTTAACAGTTTTTGAGGCTGATGTACAGAAAGATTTCTTTGGATTTGCTCAAAATTCAATTTTCCACATCGTTCTGTCTTAGGCTTTTTCCTGTTGGACATCTTAGGTGTGACTCCTTCTGGCAAAGGAATCAGAATATCCACCAGTTGGCAAGGCATGGATTATTTATCCTTTCAACTCAAAAATAGTTATTATTTATCTCTTCTCAGTGTACTGAAAAGTTAAGCAAGCAAAATTTTTTGCCTAGAAGTGTGCTCTGAAAATGAGTAGGTTCCATTTTCTTAATGTGAATGGGAGCTATACAGAGGGATATATATATATATATATATATATATATATACATACCTATTAACAGAGGGAAAAGGAGAAAGATTAATTTATACACTTTCACATTAAATTTTGCCTTTCAAAGGAAGATAAATATGTTTTAAGTGGTGAAAAATTAGAGTAAAAAATCAATAAATATAAAAAAATGATTTTGTTCAGTTACTTACATAATTTTTTTACTCAATTATTTCTGGTAATTGTGCAGTTTAATGTAGCAAATGATTTGTAACAGATTGAAATCTTTTTACTGGAGTATTCTGTTCCATCAAGGTAAGGTAGTATCTTCTTTGTCTGAAATATGTCTGTAACAACAATCCTACCTACATAAATGGATGTCAGTGACACTCAGGTAGTTTCAAAAGTAAAATTCTTTTTCGCCTGCGTCACCAATGAGAATGCCATCACTAATGCTGTTAATTAGTTTTCTGCATAGACACTAAGATGTCTAAACACCTCAGTTTAGTCATTGGTTTCAACAAAGCTGGTTTCTTATGCCTCTTAAGTCTTCAACCTTGCTCTGCTGGGATTTTTCCTGTGTCTCATGGTTCCCTTGGAACAGTGTTCCACCATGTTTTTTCTCCCTTTTCCTTTTGATGCCCATTCTTGACTCCTTTGATATTTCTTTCTGCTACACCTGACATGCAGCTTTCAAGTTTTCACTTTTGACCAAATATTTTTTTTTATGTAGCTTTTTTTACTCTCTTATTTAACTTTCCTTGAAGTGAGAAAATGATACAAGAATTGCCTTTTAAACATGAATGAACCAGTATCAAACACTGTGTTGTCCAAAGCAGAGAAGTGAATTGATTTGGGGAAATTAAATATTGATACTGTGCTCTCAGAGCCAGCACAAAACTAGGCAATTTTGCAAATTTTGCGTGGCCCTCTGAGACTTGGTGTGAAAAGATATTAAAGAATAAGTAGGACAAGTGGCTACAAGGGAGAAGTCTTTAGCTGTCACACCAAGATTCTAACCTATGGTGTGCTATTTTTGGCTGGGATATAGTTAATTTACTTCTCAGTAAATAATTTTCGTCACACTAATTTAGTTAGTTATGTTTGGGTTTGTGCTGGAAACTGCATTGATAATACAGGGATGTTTTTGTTATTGCTCTGCAGGGCTTGCATAGAGCCAAGTCCTTTTCTGCTTATCACCCCACCAGTGAGGGGACTGCAGGAATTTGGGAGGGGACACAGCTGGGACAGCTGACCCCAGGTGACCAAAGAAATATTTTATACCATACAGCAACATGACAAATATATAAAGAGTGGTCAAAAAGGAGTAAGGAGAGAAGGCTCACAGTGATTGTGTTTGTCTTCCCAAGTCACCTTATGACAGAGTCCTGCTTTCCCAGGGATGGCTGAACACCTGCCTGCCCACAGAAAGTGGTGAATGAATTCCTTGGGTTTTTGCCTTCCTTGCACATGCAGCTTCTTTCCCTATTGACCTGTCTTTATCTCAACCCACTAGTTTTCTCATTTTCACTCTTCTGATTCTCTCCCAGAGGTACCAAGGAGGGGAAACAAGCGTCTGCATGGAGATCAGTTGCTGGCTGGGTTTGAAACAGAGCACATGAGTTCTTGTGAAAAGTCTTGCACAGCTCCATGGAACATAAAATGGTAGCAGGCACAAGGTCCCTTGCACCATATTTACTCAGCCAGAAATGCTGACAACTTGGTTCCATTTGAGTATGTGTAATTGTACCTGCATTAAGCAAATGTGAAACTGCATGGGAATTTGATTTGGAGCTGGTCCTCAACATGAAACAAACACGAGGAGTTACCTTCATAAGCTGCATAAAATACATGAATGGGACAAACTTCTGGGCCACTCATCAGTCAGAGAAGGTACTTCTATGGAAAAGATTTGATTTTTTATGCATAAGACTGAATGTTAATTTTTGTGCTAGCAATTCTTTTCTATTTTGCATTATGAAATAATAAGGAGCCAGAGAATACAATATAAATGAATAAATAATATTTACTAATATTATTTTACTATTTTTAATTTAATACAATTTTTAATTGTACTTTAAAATAAATAAAAATATTTATCAACTGTGATTTAAGCTGAACACTAGCTTTTATATCAAAAAATGAAGACCCTTTTACTTTACTGGTTATTTTTTCACACAAGAAATTGTGGCTCCAACCCCCATAATACATTTGAAGAACACTTACATAATCTAAATGTACCTCTCTACAGAATATTAAAACCTCATCCACCCTGTGTGTGTACATGAATGCACAGAAAAGGACAGGTCATGAAGCTCTTACAATACAGACAGTCTTGTTCGTGTTAGGAAGGGACACATTTAACAGTAGGGCCTAAGCTGATCACTCAAGGTCAGAAACTTGGAGCAGTCTAGCCAGTAGTGTGTGATGGTCAGCAACACTGCTTTTCCTAACCTTTGTTTTGTGTCAAATTCAGAAGAATGTTTTCTACTTACACTTGTGAATACATCTCATATCTATTTCCAAAGGAGAGCTGATGTAAAAAGCAACTTTACAATTTGTATCTACTAATAAAAAGGTTCATTAGCTTTCTTAAAGAGAGTATAATGAACCCACTTAATCAGCTCATTAATTTAGCTTCAATGTTCACTTTACAATTTCAGAACAGAAAAGTTCTCTCCTATTCTTCTGTATTCTAACCTATACTTCCTTCTGTGAGCAAAATCCATTTGGATACTGATATTAAAGAGGCAATAAATTGCAGCCATATAAATGACTGCAAATTTTATTCTGCAGTCTAAAAAAAGCACTCTGAAGAAAAGTCATCATCTCTTATATGTGTTTTTCACTTAGAATAAACTGTATTTTTAAGAATATTAAATTGCTGAATTTAAAATTGGTCGAAGTCCAGATAACCTAAAAGAGGAAAAAACCCAAGCCAAACCAGAAACTAAAGCTATAAATATGTTTTAAGCTTTATTTTCCCTCATTTAAATCTTCTGTGAAATATCAAACTTCTGAACTTTACTTATAAAACCCTTTTTCAATAGTATTTTTATAATACCAGTTCCACATTATCATTCTTTATTAGCCTTCTCTATTTTCTTCAAGCTGATCTCTTTTATTACTAAATATATTTGTTTTTCTAAATACAAAAATTGCTTCAGCAGTCATATAACTTTATGAAACTAGCTATATTTATTGTCTCTAGTTCATCAGCTACCAGTTCTTGAGCCTTTTATTGCTATTTACATTTAAATGAGCATTCTGATCACTTACAAATACATACCAGAGAATTATCTGTAGCTCAATTTGCAATATATTTTTTTGTTTTCTGTACTTTGTAGTTCCTACATCTTTCTCCTTCCCAGACTTTCAATATTGTTTTCATTTTTAAAAGCCTTCTGTTTATTGCTTCCACTAATCTTTAGATCTCTGCTTAACCTCATTGCCTGCTATTGCCCTTTTCTACATTTAGATTTAACCAGCATGTCAGTTACAGTCTCTCCAGAAGGTTTCTTACAAAAAAAAAAATTCACATTTACATAGTACTCATGGTACCACAGCTTTCCTCAAGTTATGTGTCCTGAAAAGTCTATACTTCTCCTATTTCTATAGGATATGTTGTCAAGTGGAGAAAAGATAGGAAGTAAATATTTTTGGTTGTTGTTTTTAAAAACGTTCCTCCCTTTAAAAAACCTCACAAAAATCTTTGTACCTCTACATTCCGCATCACTTGTGATAGAGTTTGGAGAGAAAGACCAATCACAAATGGCAAATGCCTTTAAGCCTGACAGAGAGAGAAGTGCCTGAAAGAAGTCAAAAAGAACTTACTAATGTTGTATAACATGCATCTGATAGGATACAAGTTATAAATGAATCCATAAGTTTTGGAATAGGAGTAATTATGGCCATTTTCTCAGTGTTGCTTATTGCCAGATTTAAAATTTTTCATAGTTCTAGTGTGCCACATTTAGTGCAGTCTTCATTGCTTTCAAAAAACTCATCTTCATTATTATTACCTACATTTAACTATAAGTTTTCCTTTTCTGCAGCCTCTAAAAGAAAGGTTTATGTTGACCTTGAAATCTTGAGTCTACAACAAATATTGAAGTCATCATTCTAGAGTATCTCTGAAAATTGTTCTTTAAAATTGCATGGCACATTTTTAGACACACACCACCCTTTTAGAACTTATCTTGACACTTTTTCTCACTGCTGTATCATGTGGGTCAACCTTATCAACCTATACTTCTGCAAAATGAACTTTATAGCCTGGAGTTGTAAGCTCCTACTGCCCTGATTTGACCATTTCCTCACTTGAATCACCATGCCTAATCTGAAAATTTTAACCTCCTTTGTTTAGACATCTTCTTTACCTTGGTATGGCAAACCCACATCCTTAATTAACCATCAGTAATTTTATATTGCATTTGTGTGGCCAGGATTTTGTTGTGGGGGAGACTACAAGGGTGGTTTCTTTGCTTTGCTAAGAGAACTCCCTATGTCTGAGAGAGCCAATGCCAACCCAAGGTTCCAAGATAGAACTGCCAGTGTTGTAGGCTGAGCCTGTTAGAAATGGCAGTAACACCTCTTTGAGAACTCATTTCAGAAGGATAAAAAGCAGTTGTGCATGAGTAATTGTGGCCGGAGAAGACAGGAGTGAGAATATGTGAGAGAAACAGCTCTGCACATACCAAGGCCAGTGGAGAAGGAGAAGGAGAAGGAGGTGGTCCAGCAGCTGGAGCTGAGATTCCCCTGCATCCTGTGGTGCAGACCATGGTGAGGCAGGATGTACCCCTGCAGCACATGGGAGTTCATGGGGAAGCAGATCTCCACTTGCAGGAGCCCCATGCCAGAGAAGGTGGATTCCTGAATCAGGAAGTCTCCTCTCCCACAGGAGACTTTCCTGTCCTTTGCCCCTCGGTGGGGCAGAGAAAAGTCTCCTCTTCTTTAAGAGGAAGCAGCAGCAGAAACAACATGCAAAGAACTGACTGTAACAACCATTGCCCTGTGGTACTGGCAGGGAGAAGGTAGATAATTGGGAAGTAAGTTAGGTTTGGGAAGGAGGGAAGGGTGGGGAGAAAGTGGTTTTGGATTTATTTCCCATAATCTTGCTCTGATTTTGATTGGTAATAAATTCAGCTAATTTGTCTAAATCAAGTCTGTTATGCCCATGATGGCCATTGGTGAGTGATCTCTCCCTGCCCTTATCTCAACTCACGATTCTTATGTTGTTTTCTTTGCCCTGTGTAGCTGAGGAGGGGAGTGATAGAATAGCTTTAGTGGGCACCTGGCATTCAGCCAGGGGCAAACCACCACAAATTTACTCATTTATGGAATCTTGAATGTTTTCAAATTAGTAGAAAGGAAGAACATTTTCTATTGATGATGCTGGAAGTGATGCTGGAATATGTCAGTAAGCAGTAAAAATTTTGTATTCAATATAAAATATGGTTCTCAGCTCTCTGGATGTGGAAGCTTCTCAAAAAGCCAAACTCATGTAGTTCTACTGAAAAAATGAGTGGAAAATTACATCTGGACTGGAGGACACGGGCCAGTTCCTTGGGAGACAGAGGTAGTCATCTCCCAAAGTGCAGAAAGAGTACTATGAGCAGATGGTGTTATAGCTGCATTTGGGTAATAAAGCATGGAATTGCATAACCCATCTTTATTCTTATGCTTTAAACAACCATTTCCCCTATCCTTGTGAATCATCCCACTTGAAACTCCCTTGACCCCCTGCATTTCATCAATGATTTTCTGTCTTGCTTCCCTCAGACTGCCTCATTTTTTAATTTGCTCAGTCCACTTACTTGAGTTCTTTCATTAGATAATCAAGAAAAAAAACCAATCCTTTAGAGGGATTAGTAATAAGTCTTAAGGTTGTGTCAAGCAAGCTTATGGTAAAAGGATTTCTTAAACATATCATGCATTAGTGAAAGTGATTGGCTAAAAGGTATGCACTCTTTATCTGTTGCCTGGTTCTCTGCTGTGCACGTCTCCCCAGCCAGCAAGCAGAATTGTTTATCTGGCATCAAAAGATGCCATTTAAAAATGTAAGAGTTCCAGCTAAGGAACACTAGTGAAATTTTATCATACCTGCTTTTGAGAGGTTTTGTCTTACCAAAGTACCATGGTCCTACAGGTGCTGTAGTGGCAGTCTTTGTTCACGTCACTGCATCCTTGCTTATTTCTAATCCCTGCTTATAACCCTAAGGCACATGGAAGCTAAGTTTATATACCATGTCAATAATCACATATTCATTTTTAAATGCCTTGTACTTACAACTGATTTCACCAATTTTTCAAATCATTAAACAGTTGTGAACACTTTTCAATTAAACAGCAAAAATCCAAAGATGCAGAATTGAGGTTCAGTTTTTGACGTGTGTAATGAGTCTCCCAGAACATAGCTACCCTACTTTTTGTCTTGAGAGTGTTCACACATAGCGCAAAGTGCATATCATGATAAATACATCACAACCTTGGATAATTTCTACCTGTCAGCAAGCAGTTCTAGCCAGGGTGCCCAGATCTGACTTTTGAAAGGGAAGAACATGTTTATTATGACTGCCAGTCACTCTGATTGGAGGAAGGGACAGACTGACTGCAGCAGCGTTGAGATTAGCAGCAACTTGAATAAACAGACTGATGTTTTTCTCTCTCTTTCTCTTTTCATACTGCTGAGGAGAGGAAACAAACGTTTTCCAGCTGTGACAATTTTCTATTTTAAACTACAATGTCTCTTTTGACTTTTTTATTCATCCAAAATGACTTTATAGACAGTAGGGAGTTCAGATTTAGAATATTTGATCTACTTAGTCGGATAAATACAAGCAATTAACAGGATGAAAAAAAAAGTTTCATTTTCTGCATCAAAATCTCGTATATTCCTTTCTTTAAATATCTGCAATTCAATCACTGGGTGAGGATTTTACCATTAGAAAGGAATTATGCTTTCAAATATAAGAAGTAATGAAAATGGAGGTACATCCTCAACACAGCTACAGATGTTCCTTCCCAGTGATGCCATATATAATTATCAGGTAACACTGGTCCCCAGTTCTGCTCATCCATATGTCAACAGAACCTTGAGCTTTCAAGACCCCATTGAAACCTTTTAATTACTTAAAGCAGAACTTCAAAGGAGACAACAGTCAGCAAAGAAGTGTGAAACTTGTAATAATTGAAAGTAACATCCACATATGCCTGAAAAAAGAGTTGTGAATAAAGCTGGCTACACAGATGGGAAAAAGACAGAAGAGGAAGAAGGACAAGACTGAAGTTTTGAAACAGAAATCATAAACAGAGAACATAAGAAAGGCCATCATAACAGAGTCAGCAAACCTAAGCCAGTCCATCTGGACCTATTCTGTTAGGAATTAATCACAAAGAAATCTGAAAGGGAGAGGAAGAGGGGAAAGCTATAAATTCCTGGTTTGGGTATCTTCTGGGGCTATTGTGGACTGAGATTAATTTAACAGCTGAGAGTGAGTGGTGTCCTGACACCTTGGCTTTTACAGACATCTCTTGAATTTGGTCATTTCAGATTTGAGAAGTTCCCCATTAAACACTGCATCTTTTTACAATGTAACAATTATTTCCTATGAGAACCCTTCTTATCATACAATTAATTGCCTGCTTTAGGTATAAATCTAGATGAGGAGAATATGATAAGTAAAAACCATAGTTCAGTGGGCCTTTACTCAGTTCTTGCTAAAAGAATTCCTCCATGCGGCTGGAGATGAACTTTAGCAACCACTGCAGCAGAAAATTCTTCAGTTTTATGTGGTTAGTCACAGTTCTGAACTGCATTTAACTGAAGTTTGTTTTTATTATCTATGAAGGATTTCTTCCTTCCAGAAAAGTTATTGTATTGAAATGAGACAGATACCTGAAACAGATGACTGACATAAATTACATTCACTGTCATGGTACTATGGCTGATTCTGATATGGATTCTAGTCTAAGCCTCAAAATAAATATGAATTTGTATTTAGAGAGAATTTAAAGTCACAGCCTCATAGATACATAGCAAGAACAGCTGAACAATAAGAGACATTGATTAGGATAAACATTTTTGTCCCTTGTGAGACTATAAATAACAATTAAAAAAAATCAAATGTGATCAAATTATTTATTCATCTCTATTATATTATTTAGATCATTGAGAATTGTGTTACTTTAATTATTGAGAAATGGAAGGATTTTGTGAGGGAATAGGGAACCTTTTTAAAAGTCCTTAATGTACAGGCTAATGGGAATTGCTTCCTAAGTGGAAATAGCAGCTCTCATTCACAAAAGTAAACGCTGCCACTGCAGTATCTCAGGTGAAATTCTTTCTAGAATGCTCCAGTTCTGGTGAAAAGCCAGGAGTTTCTTGGCTTTTTGTTTTGAGTGCAGAAATGTTTCCACAGTTATGTTACCCTGCAAGAAACTTCACTCAGACAAAATAACAGAAAATGTTAACTTAAAAAACAGACTGTCACAGCTGCAGTTGCTTTTTAAAAGCTTGTCAGAGATGACCAAATTCATCTCATTCAGAAAGTCAAATACTGCAGAGACATTTGGCTGCTGTCAGTTTAAAATAGCACCATCCTATACACATTAGTCTTCTAAACATACATTTCTTTTTGAACTCATTGCTCCAAAAAATCCTCTTGTATTCTTTCTATCAGTATCAAAATAGACCACAAATCTTCCGATGGTGTGTATATATATATATATTTTAATTGTAAATCTTAAAGATTTACAATTAATTATTTACATGTATAAATATAAATGTAAAGTAGATTTATAAATATCTTAAAGAGATGTATCTTTAAGATCTGGGTAATATTTATTTCAACTGGCCTTGTATTTTTGATACTTTTCACAGAATATTCCTAAGTTGGAAGAACCTAGCTGCATTGATTCCTGTGACACAAAAGAGGCAAAAAACAGCTAGGAGGTACCTAAGGAACAATACCTTTAAATCTAATTGTTTACTTACCCAACTAGTTTCCATGATTAAACACAGTAAAATGTTTAAGACTATTTATTGACACCTATATGACTAAACTATCAGAAATGTGGCTCTTTGCAAGTGGTTTGTTGGCCAGCTGCTCAGTCTTGCTTTGAGAACTGTGTTATTCTGAACACCCCAAGAAAAATAAATGTAATAATGAAAAAATGGAAAATCAGGTAAAGCAAAGTGAAAAATAGACATTTTTACCTCCAACCTATCTAATAACCCCCATCAGGAACAAACAGGAATAAATGTATCTGTGCCAAATAAACAACCCTGGGTGTCAGCACTAGTCATCTTCTCTAGTTACTTCAAGGCACACCGTTTATTTAGAGTAAAAGAGGTAATTGGAGGGGTCCAAAGCACTCCTGAGTATTGCCATGTCACAATTCTCTCAAGAATTTCAATTCCCTCATTAAAGCAATGTCATTACCATGACCTGATTGACATTTCTCTAACAATGCACAGCAGAGAGGATCACGTTATTCAAGCCCACCTCAGCTTTTTCCAGATCATTAGCTGAGAAAGGCAGTTTTGAAAGCAAACAGAATTCTAAGAGAATGCTTAAAGGAAATGAAAGCCTACAAACTATACGGAAATGATTATTACACAAAGTTAACTTTATGAGGCAATGTGAAAAAGAGCAGCATCAGAAGCTGTTAAAGGTGCAGCACATCTCCTCATTCACTGTATGGGTACTTCAGGGTCAGAACCAGTGCTGAAGTTTTGATGCTGGGCTTTCTCATGCATATAAAAAACCTCTGGAACTAATATGATGAGACTATCCATGTTTTTTCATGGAAGAATTTTCCATGAATTCTTCTGTAGGGCAAAGCTAGTACATTTACTCAGACTCCTACGCAAATTGTCCCAGGATCCCAATTTGACGTACTCTGGTGGAAAGTGATTAGGGTCAGAGGACTTAAGCTGTATTCTAACACATATTAGATTTAAATAATCCTGTCTCATCTCTTCTGGCTCCTATCCAGATTATTTTAACATGTTTTGCTGAGTGAGTTGGTTTGTAAGGTCTAACCAAGTTTTAACAGCATCTAGTGACATTTCCCTAGCAAGCAGATGAGTCCCAAAAATCCAGGCTACAAAGTGCATCAATGTTCAGTTTTCAGAAAGTTTCACAGGAGAACAAATTTCTCAGAGGAAACTAAGGAAACATGGTTTGCCAGACTACACATCTCAGTCTTTCAAACTGTATATACGTTGCATCTCCCTTTAGAAGCATAAGATATATATTTTATTTACTGTACACTGGCTATTAATGGTAGCTAGTGCCAAATGAGAAAATTGCAAAAAGCTTACTAAAAAAAGCCACCATATGAGTACTGCAGTCTGATTTCTTTTTTAATTTTTAGCAGCAACCTGACAGGATGTGTCAGGGCTCATTATCTAGTCTTTGAGGACTCCCCAGAAAATATGAGGGAAAGCTTTTGCTTCTCTTTCTTTCCCCCTCATTTCTCTATCCATATGTTGCTACCTGACTTGAAAGCAGTGCATAAATATAATTTGAGGAAAATTATAGGTTAATTATGTCAGAAAAAAATAAACTAGAAGAACATATGAACACAAGAATGTGTGAACAGACCACATCTGTTCACACATTAATCTGTTTTATATTATCAGCTTAACGATATAAACTGCAACAATGCATTTTAATTGGAACTCTGGAAATACTTGATTTTATTCTTCCCCTTTATTTTTCATAAGTCTTCATTGTTGTGACAGTAGACAATTACTATTTTAAAATTATTTTTTTAAGTTCATCCTAAGCCATTTCACTTGAATGAGCCTGCAAACCATTGAAAAGCCTTGTTCAGAATTTAACAATGAGACAGAAACTTTATCAGCATTTCACAAGGTTGTTCCCTGATATAGAAGATGGCCTTTGGTTTGGACACCATATGTTCTTATCACCTTCAGGTACTACAAGTAGTTTTACTGAATCTTATTCCAGACTCCCTGGGGAACACTATCTATTTCTGAATATGGTATTATATAGAAATAATAAATTTAGAGGAAGGTGAAATATTTCCTTATTCCAATGGTAAATGGAATGCAAATGTACACAATACAGCAGAGTTTTTATATCAACATAAGAGAGTCCAGACCACATCAGAGACTGAAAAACTGATGGGCACAGACTGGTGAAAGGCAGACCAGATTGGAGTAATGCATTTTCAAGGACCTGATCTGGCTGCTCAGGTCTGTTTAACACACCATGATAAGAAGAGTTTGGAGGAAGGCATGTTTTGTGTTGAGTTAAATCCTTAAATACAGCTTATATTAGTCATGGCATTAGCTAGGAAACCAGCAAAATGCAATCTCTGTTGCTGTAAGCATTGAAAACTAAAACAAAAGAGTTCCAGACTCTATTCTGAAAACCTCTCTATTTGTTCCACCTTGCATGCAATGAATCAAGTTTAAGGATAATCAGATCCATGCACACATTAATACAAATGTCTGGAGATCAACACCCTGCTTATACTAGTAATTTGTCAGCAGCAGCTAACTTTATGGCTGCTTTCAGTACAAGCGGTTGTCTTGACAAACCAAGATAAGAGATTCAGGACTGTTTTCCTGTAATACTAACAAGGTTATTTCTGTAGAGGGAAAAGAGATATATTAAGAAGGAAACCTGAGTACAGACTTTGCAAGCAAAGTCAGTCCTTTCAACTGAGATGTGATATCAAACGGCATGGGGACAAAAGGGAATTCATGAGGTTATGCTTCTTTGCATCTGTAAATAAATAGAATTGCAAAATATGTTTAGTGCTTTTAAAATATGATTCAGCAAAGAAAAAGAGCAGCGTGGTGAGATAAAAAGATGATTTATCCCATGGCCACAGTGCTTCAAATTGACCGGAGAAAGTAATCTAATCAGACTTTATTAAACTGATTCTGCAGTACATCCTTGATGCCTGGGAGCATTGTCTGAGCTGGTCTTCAGTCTAATCCTGCTTTAGGATGTTTGCCAACTATTTAGCCTTTTCGAAGCAGAAACACAGGCACATAAAATTTAATTATTGCAAACTGTTTTAATTAGAAAAAAATGTGAACTTTTGATGATTCCTGGCTTCTGAGAGAAGCTACATCCATGACAGAAGTATTTAAATAACTCTGAATAGGCACATCTGTTTTACTCAGAGCAAGCCATAGCAGATATTGTAGGCTCACAAACCAGCCTAAAGAGCTGCTGCCAGGTTATATAATCTTTGAGCACTCATCCAAGGCATCCCTGAAGGCAAGTGCAGAGGGGAGAAGTGCTAAGGGGTTGGTTTTGCTTCAGCCATTTCCCCCATTGCGTGACAGTCCCTGCCCTGAGAGCTGGCAATATTGATGGTGGCAGTTCCAGACCCATACTGAAAAGGAAGCTCCATTTGTGTGACAGAGAGCTCCCCACAGATCATCAAAAGAAACATGGTCAAAAAGTAAGGGCAGGAGATGTTGCTAGTCCTCTCTTGCACTTGCAGATATCTGTTTCCTCTCCTTATCCCTTGTTTGCCAAGTTAATTCTCAATAAGTTCCCACATTTTGTAATAAAAAGATAACATGGACACACCCTATTTTTTTCACAGAGCTGAAGGATAATTTTCTTCATATCAGCTGGTAGGTTGCTATTTTTCATATTTGTGAACAAAACAGTAATGGATAACCCAGCAGTGTTTTTGTTATTGTACTGCTGAGCAGTGCTTACACAGCCTCAAGCTCTTCTTGGTGCTGCCAAACAATTGGACAAGGGGCAATGGGCAGAAACTGATGCACAGCAAGTTTCACCTGGATGTGAGGAAGAACTTCCTTACTGTGATGGTGACTGGGCACTAGAACAGATTGTGCAGCGAGGTTGTGGAGTCTGTCTCACTGGAGATATTCAGGAACTGTCTGGATCAATCCTGTGCCACATGCTCTAGGATGGCCCTGCTTGAGCAGGGAGGTTGCAGCAGATGACCCACTGTGGTCCCCTCCAACCTGAGCCATTCTGTGATGCTGGGATTTCTCACCCACAACCTAACAGCAATCAGGCTGGGGGTATGCAAGAAAATGGGGTACACAAGGAAGTGAGAGAGCCCAGTTGACCAAAAGAGTATTCCATGCCACACAATTTTCTGTTCAGTAATAAAAAGCTAGGGAAAGAAGGAGGAAGGGTGGGAGACATATTTGGAGTTAGAGCATTTGTCTTCCCAAGTAACTCTTAGGCATGATGGAGCCCTTTTTACTTGGAAATGGCTGAACTGCTGCCTGCCAATGAATTAATTCCTTACTTTGCCTGCATAAACAGGATTTGTTCCCCTTTCCATATTACACTGTTCCTATCTCAACTCCCTGGTGTTCTCACTTTTCCAATTCTCCCCTCTATCCCACTGGAGTGAGTGAGCAAGAGACTCTATGTGCCGGAGCTGCTGGTCAGGATTAACCCACAACACTTGGACTCTGGATCTTTTACTACTTTACTGAGGATGGTGCAACTGTGATCTGTACTGTCTTCCCTGATACAAGAATAACATAGCACATTTTAAGTTAAAAATCTGAGAAAAACCCAACTTGCTGATCACACCCTTCAAGAAGTGCTCTCTATTTTGCCTGCAGTAATGCCACAGTGCAATATTTCAAGTCCCACTTAATTAATCAGTTCTGTACTCTTTAATCTACCAACTCACATTATATTCTTCCTGTTATCTCCCTCAGCTGTGAGGTCTCTCACCCCACACTCTGCAACACCAGCCACTCTGTTCTCTGCTTGATGAATACTTCTGCAGAAAGTCTATGCTTCTTTCTCTCTCTCCTGGTCAATCAGTGTGTGCAATTCCTTGGATATGTGGAATTAAATATGAAATATTATATTTCTTGTACATCCACCTTCTGTTTGTTCATGACCTTCTGCTCTTCAAGAAACAAGTCTGTCACTCTTGCAGAGCTGCCAAAGTCTATCAGGTCTGAAATAATGAGTTCTCATTGCCCTTCTTTCTTACCTCAGTGATTGAGTCCTTGTTAGATATATGTACATAGAAACATTCAAGTCTTGATTTTTCAGGGCACATATGATGCAGAATTATATGAGAAGATTTTCCACATTTTACCATGAGCTTTTTGGTAAGGCTATGCTGCAATGCACAAAGGCAGTACATAAATAAAAAAACCTGACAAAATTCAGAATAACTGGAGGGATTGAGATCAGCAGAAAAAACTGTGTTCTTTCTTTCCCAGTGACACAATGAAGCATTGAGTACCAGAAAGATTCTACATGATGAGAAATGAAAAGTAAAACAAGATGCAAAGTAGGATTCACACTATAGCATTAATATCTACAACTCAGATACCTTGAACCACAGTAAAGGTTTTCTAGAATTATTTAGTTTTCCTGAATTTTTCTACAATTTCACATCCTACTCTTTTTGTGATTTCTCTTCATAACTGTCAGAAAGAATTTCCAGATTTTTCTTTCCCTTTTGGAATGGTGTCTAAATGCTACCATTCCCCTTATTCTGGCCTTCCTAAGACATTTCTCCATTCCCAGTTGTGTATGCCTAAATCACCCTCTTTTCTAATAATATTAGTACTAATATTATTCCACTTCCCATTCTAGCTTAATTCAGTCACCTTCTTTTTTGTTCACTTCTCATCTCTTTTCATGTAGAAGGTTCTTTCTATATTCTAATTGTCTTTAAAAATATCTTCATTTACCTAACTGGTTCTTTCTGTTGCTCCAGGAAAAAAAATAACAACTTAGTATTGCCTTATATTAGTGAAAATCCTGTCTTTGGTCACAGCAGTAGTTTCAGGATAAATGGGGTTGTGATACTGTCCCTTGCATGAACCTTGTGAGCCATGCAAAAAGAACATGTGTCTGTTCAGAGATGAGATGAGAGAGGAAATCCTACATTGAATCAGCTGGCCTTAATAATTCCCATCTATCCTAATCCTTGTGCTGGCAATATTTGTATTCCAAGAAGAGTGTAGTATTATGGATTCTCTCAGTCCTCCCACTCATGCACGAAATGGGTTGGAAACATTTTCCTCCGGAATTCCAGCAGTTGCAGTGCTCTAGAAGATGAGTCATGGGCAGCAGTGAAGAGAGAACAATAGCAACAATGCATGCTTCCAAGTAAATCTTGAAGACATGCTGCTTTTGGCCTGTAAAAATTCTTGGATCTGATTCCATCAAAACCAATTTGGCCAATGACAATGGGCATTAACCATGGTCAATGATGCCAATCATTTCAGTCCTATCTAATTTGTTTTGAAGAGCTTTGCAAACCTTTTACTCTCCATGTGCCTGCAAATCACATGGATTATAAAGGCTTGATCCTGAATGAAGCATCATTGAAGAAAAAACTGAAAATAAGCAAAGAATGTCACGTTCCTCAAATTTTTTTGTAATTACTGACTATTTTCTATGCCTTTCAAGAATAAAGCATTAAAAGGCAGGTTTAGGACACTGTCAGTGAACACGGGAGATTAGCTGCCAGGTTTTAGCTGCCCTCTGACCTTTCAAACTGCAAGCCTTGCAAACCTCATATTTCTAACCTGCTTCTTTAGAATTCCTACATTTTTTATGTGAGGTGCTAATCCAGTTATTTTATTTGTTTACTTTTTTGTATGATGGCCTTCCATTTGGGAGGCTGCCTGAGGAAAGACGCCTAAAGGAAAAGAGGGAAACCAGACAGCTATAAAAATATCTTGCAGTCTTTTCACAGCATAAAATGCATGAGGATGATGGCAACTCTCCCGTCTTTTCTTGTTGGAGCTGTGTACAGTAGAGAGACCACATCAGTATTGCCCTGGTGTGATCTTTTGTAAGATGCTGATAGTGCCATGCTGGGATATTTACAGCATTGTGCCCGTGTTTAGTGGCAGATCTGCTCACAGCAGCAAATCTATTCCTGGCCTTGCAAAGTGGAATTCTGCCTACTCACTCTTTCCTCTCCCCGCATTGTCTTCCTCTTGTCATGTATTTTACATTTAGACTTCTGATGTTAAGTAGAGCCCAGACAAAAAAGAACTTTGAATCTGAGTGCTTTCAGATTTTTGAGTATGGGATAGATTTGAATTCCTTCACCATCCTTCTGATTTTAGTATTGGGTGGTGTCCAGAACCATATGGGACCTATTTTCGAGCTGTATTAGCATGCAGCCAAGAACTCACAGCCAATCTGAAGAAACCTAGAACAAGCTGACAGAAATAGTATGATAAGCAGAAAAATACTAAAATATTCACACCAAAGAGGGTAGAAACCTCTCAAACTTGAACTTCCTAGTTTTAAGAAAAACTGAAAACTAATTCTACTTTCTTTTCCATAGCAACGCACTTCATCTGCTGAAAATTAAGTGCAATTTCTAAGCTACTTGTCCATCTCTGGGAAGAGAAAGGGTTGAACAATTATTTCTGCAATTCTCAAGCAACCAATTATTTTAAGCAGAATGAATGGCTCACTGGAGGCTCCTTTCTCTCTCCCTTAACTGCAGTCCAGACATATGATGTTTACATGTCTCAATATTTTTATATATCCCAATGTTCTTAGCCTTTGTGTAACTTTTATAAGCAAAAAACATGAAGCAGGGTACCACTATGAAGCCCATTTTGTAGCTACCCCAAGGGCCATGGTTTTTGTATGACTTTATCAGGAGAGGTTAAGGCAGAGATCAATTTTAGATTTTTCTAAATTTATCTGGTTTCTTTAGATTTTTCATGGTTCCCTTAAAAATAGAGAGAAAAAGTTTGCAAAATCTGTGAATAAATGGGGATTGGCTGAATACTACTAATTAAAAATGGAAATAGCATGCTAAAATATTTTTAGGCACTGTTTATACAAGTATCAAAATACCCTCTTTTAAAAGAATCATTGCACCAAGTCTTTCGACTCATGTAAACTAAAACTGGCTCTTTCTTTGTAGAAATGGAAGAGAAATTTAAAGTAACATGAAGAGAGAAAAATAGAATCCGTTCTTCTCACTCTTATGGCTGTGTTTTTAGCATATTATCATTCTGCTCCCTCACCAAATAAGCAAATTAACAGTCATTAATCACCAAAGCAGTAATGCCTTTACTGTAACACTCACTAAAGGTGTATTTGGGCCTCCCCCATAAAGAAGAAAGATTGATTTAACACAGCATTCAAATGCTGGGAAGGGTTGGGCACCTTTTTTTCCCAGCATCAAAACCATTTCTAAAATGCCTGTAGTAGGAATCAGTATCCCCATTAGTATTTCAGCACAACTGAAGAAACTAAAGAGCATAACCAGTAGTTTGCCAAGCAGTTAGCTTTTAGCTATGAGGAGCTTTGGTTACCAAATTCCCCTCTTGCACGAGGCATGAGGATACAACACATTTGTGGTGCCGTAATGTGAGCACTGTCTCTCTCTGCATCCCATGGATGGCTGAGCCCATCAGCACTCACACAAGAGTGTACGCAGCTGGGGAAAACTGAGCCTGGACATTTCAATCTTGGAGGCATTAGAATGAGAAATTTTTAACTTCTGCAGTTCTTCTGAGGACTGGGAATCTTTTTTACTTGGGACACTTAAATCCTCAGATGTGCAGTCTATAATCTATCATCAGATAACTTGTCAGTCAATGTTTATGCCCAGTTTCTGATGTAGAAGTGGAAAGAAGACATGCATTTTAAAACCTTTTACAGGTTTTAATCTTTCTTAGTGGACGCTCCTCTATCGGGTTAACAAGATACTTAATACTCTGCTTGTTTGATTTGTCGTATATTAGAGATTTGTTAATAATGTATGGATGTAAGCTTGCGTCGTAGAGGGAGGACCCTGGTCACTCATTCTAGCAAATGTCTTAAAAATGTCTACAGCATCAATGTAATATTAAACATTTGTATAGGTCTTTTTACAGTTAGGCCCAGGGTAAGACGCAGTTTGTTTTTGAGTATCTACTGAATGCATCAAACCCCCAGAATCCTCTGGACTAACATGACAACTTAGAAATCACTGCTTCCTTCTTTGCATTCACTGACCAGAGAGTGATCTTCAGCTTTTCATAGTATTCTGCTTTGTGGTTCTGTTTATCACTATAAATTAAGACACAATCTCCCTGCCACAGCACTGTGATTCATTGTCCAGCTAGACTCAGCACAGCTCATCTCACTATTCCGGTCTTTAAACAACTGCTAGCCTCCACATAAGAATTGTGGTCCAAAAGCTGGGGATCCCTTCTCCTTGAAACACCTTTCTTTCATGTTGATACAATATTTGAACTGTCTACTCTAAGAAATGTTTGTACCATACTTCTTTTTACAGCACATACCCCTAAAGTTCAGCAGGCTTGGTACGGTACCATCCTATAAGTATAGGAATATATATAGAAATGTGCAAGAATAGAAGACTTCCTGAAACACTTTGAATAACCTGCAAGTGATGTTGTCCAGTAGTCAATAATTGCAGTCACATGGTGTTCTGATTATCTTGAAGATGCTGGAGGCAGAAATAGTGCTGTATGCTTTCAAATGTATGACTGAACATTTGCTATTTGCAGAATCTTGACAAACCAGGGAAAGCACAGTGAAAATTGTGTTTTATATTTCAAGTGTCCATCACTTTCATGGTTTTTAAGGAGTATTTATCACCCATGGACTGCAAACAGTGAAGTAGCTCATATTTGGCCTATTTATCGCCTTATACTTTTGTTTCAAATCAGCTGAAATAGATTTCAACCAGGCATAACTTTCTGAATTGTATATTTTGTTTATATGTATGCGTTGGATAACATTGTGCTTCCTCATATCAGCAGTTGCTGTCAGACTCCTTTATGTACTGTCAGAATAAATAACTTTTTAAAAGCATTGATAATTTAGCTATCAGTATCTGAAGGTGTTGGTTCTGTTCTCATGTCTGCTACATTTGTGGATGACAAATTATTTAAATTCTCAAAATTTCTATTAAAAATCCCGCTATTATAAATCTGGCAAGGTGAAAAAAAAGTGTGGCAAAGAAGTTATATAAAAACTAGTAGCCTTCTGACTAAAAAATAATGCATACAATGGGTGTATTATAATGTGGGTACAGAACTGAATATCTTGTCAACATCATAATATTGCCAGGAGGTGTTCATGATCCAAATCAATAAAATACCCTTTCCTCTGAGTACTCATGTCACATAAGATTGCACGCCTTTATGTACACAATAATTCAGTGTACTGAGGTTCTGTTACCATTGTTTGGCTGCACTTAGATGGCAGGCTGACTGGCTCCTTCTGCAGCTTCAGTTTCCAGCTGCACAGACCGTGGAAAACTTGGGACTGCACTGCAGCAGTTTTCGTTCTTGACCATTCAAGGTTCCTTTTACAGGAAAGGGGGCTGTGGGAGGCACTGTGCGCATACAGGTATCGTTCATACAGAGCCATCTGCCCTACAGCTGACATGCAGACTGTGCTTTGCCCAGGAACACACTGTAAGAGGTAATTTATTCTAAGAATGAGCTTGGGTCATACTTTTCTAAACAGCCACTATCAGGCATCTCAAACGTGTGTGATAGCCTTGTCTTCCTGTGCAGACTTGACTGAGTAATAAGCGATTCCTTAGATAACAAGAATTTACCTACAGGCTCCATAGGATTCCTATATTTAGCATTAAAGGGAAATAAGTATTTTCCTTCTGCTCCAGTTAGTGTTAAGTGCTATAAAAATTAGCAGATACAGACTGTTGTATTCCTTGCACCGAAATTGTTGTGGAATGTGACATCACCATGTGCCTTGTAACGAGTGAGACATTTTTTCCCCCATGTACTTTGTTTCTAAATAAAGCAACAACAATTTTGCCCTCCTCCCTTTTGTCTCTGGTTTCTAATGCTGTGATATTAATAAGGAGTGACATGTTTAAAGCCTTTCTTTATACTGGTGGAGAATATTTTTGCCAAGTATATAGTGTAGTGCACCAAGTTGAGGACATTTTCATGGTAATTTTATGGCATAAGGCGAGAGAAGATTTTCTTCACAAAATAATTAGGCAAACAAATAGGTCATTATAGTCAATTAGGAGAGAGAAATTATTTTTGTGGACATTTCAAGCAATGCAATTCATACAATTGCCATCTAATAAAAGTGCTGTGATGGTGTGCCTGATGTATGTGCTATTTACCTTGGCCAGGCCATAGGATTATGTTCAGGCTCAGAGTGGGAATCAAAGGAATGGAAATGTTTTCACTTTGATAGCAACAGCTGTTACAGCATAGTAAGAGTGCAATTCTGCTGGCCCACCTTCTACATCTTGCCCTTCCTCAGTATTCTCTTCAATCTGAAGGTCAGTAAATTTCTTAAGTATCCAGTGACCATTTCCTAAGGCCTCCCACACACCTTAGGGGCTGTTATTTGCTGTTGAGGGTGGCACAAGCACATCTTGAGTTTTAGACTTCTCCTACACAGTTCTGAGACAGATTCTGCTCCATTTTTCTCTATAAAGCAGGTTATTTTTTAGCAACTTCCTCACTAGCTTTGATGACCAGTGACTTCAAGCAGCAGATTCCCAGTGTTTCTTTCTCCCAATCTCATCAAGTGAGGAGACCTACAGACAGTGAAGTGCAGGAAAATAAACAGTCAAGTCAGTGGACAGCAAACCCAGTAACCATCCACACAGCCAATGAGTATGGTTAGGTTTACAGTCCTCTGTGCTGGAGGAAGGAAAAAACCAAAACTTTTTGGAGTGAAAAGAGGAGACAAAGCTACTAAATCCCTTCCTAAACCCTGCTCTAATCTAATCCAGTCATAGAATTTAGACAGCATATTTATTAATAAAGAAATATTGATGTCCAAAAGAATAGCAAAACTAAAATACTCTTTATAAACAGAGGATCTTATACTTTGTGCTATCCAGTGGCATTCTTTAAGGACACAATTATACCTTTTGATTTAAAAATAGAGGCATGCAATCTCCATCTCATTAGTAATCATTTGAAAAGAAAATCACCATTCTACTCTGCAGAAGGAGAACAGCATTAAAAATACTGACACAAGTGGCAGTACTCAGTTATCCAAATAATCTGGCTCAGAATATATATCAAAAATTGTGTAATATTTTCATGCATATACTTCTAGAATATATGTTTATTAATAATAAGAAAGTTCTTTATTAGATTCATTTTGGAAAACATATCAGTATCCCACTATACTATGACCTTGAAAGATTAGGTATGACATTATATATTACTTCTTGCTTACCAGAAACAGTTGTGAGTTGCTGGCCTGGATTGTTATTTCTCCTTTAAAAACCTGAGATAGTTGATGCTGTTTAAAAACATATGGTCTTACAAAGAGGCTAAGGACTGTCACCAGTGGAGACTTTCCCACAGCTGTTGAGTAACTGGGTGTGAAAATACTTATGTGCTATCCTGCCTTTCACATTTCCTGGTCCAGCTCTGTAGGAAAACTGAGAGTGTTCTACTGCATGATCTTATTCCTGAATCCATTTCTAATTCTTTAAGATATAAAATTCTCCTTTCTGAAAGAAAATTTTCTTCTGTGAATTGAAAGTGCAAGTTCTGTATGAAATAGCCTGTTCCCTTCCTATAAGTTTTTTATTCCCTATCTGGCATAGTGAATTTGCACAGAAAAAAAGTTATAGCACATTCAGTTATTTGGGCTTCTGGTGGTAGTGATGGTTTTCTTTCTACAAAAGCACTTTCTGCTGCACAATAAAAATCTGAATTATAGCATTTAGGAGCAAACAGTGTAGTTTTTTCTTCCATCTTACACAGAAGGGTCATTTCGCATGTGTTTTCTCTCTTGGAAGAAATGAGTGACAGGTGATTCCATGTTTGCTTGTGCTGAAGTGTCCACATTTGGCATGCACAGCACAATGCAAAGGTGTTCCTGAGGAAAAAAATTAGTCAAGTTTTCATGGAAATTACAAAGTAATTGACTTTTCAGGGGTTTTTTTTTGGTTTTTTTTGGGGTTTTTTTTGTTTTTTTTTTTTTTTTTTTTTTTTTTGTTTGTTTTGTTTTTGTTTTTGTTTTTTTTTAGAGAGGTAATAAGACATACAATTATGACTGACCAGTCCTGAGCTGATTTTTTTCAACGATTAATTTAGTTCAGCTGTCCAGTGTTTTCCTACAGTACCATTTTGACAGAGGGAAGGAAGATACTTTTTCAAAACTTTTCACTAAAAATAAGTGAAAGAATCAGGCTTCTTTCCACAATGTGAATTCATAAAGATGAATGTATGGAGCATCTTCTAAGTTATGATACCTCACAATATATTTCCAATTAGTTTTGTGGCACAAGAAATATAATATCTGATTTGGGATCTTTGCAAACATTTATCACAGGATAAGGTCTGCACAGTATATCATAAGGCAACACTCACTGGCTTTACCATTGCCTAACAGCAGCCCTTGTCCTAAATTATAAGATTTTCCAAAGATGTTAATTATGCTCTTTCCAAAGTGCTTAGATATTGATGCTAAAGATATGACTCTACTTGCTGTCTGAAACATGGACAGGTTTCATTTGGGTAACAGAATCATTACTCACTTCTGATAACCCTGGCTCTCTACATGGTCACACAGCTGCACATGATGCTGGAATGCCATTTTCAGAAAAGCTAGTTGGCATCTTCTGTTGCTGCAGCAAGATTTATATGGGATTTTAAGGTGTCAGGAATGAATCCAGATCTAAGTTTACCACCATGTAGGATATAGCAAGAAAAAAAGAGGAAGAAAATAAGTATAAATGCTTCCTAAATGTTTCCGGTTCATAATAAAAAATGTTCCTGAAGCCAAGAAGCCAGGAGTCATAGAATCATAGAATGGTTTAGGCTGGAAGGGACCTTAAATACTATTCTAGTTCCAAGCCCCCTGCCATGAACAGGGACAAATTCCACTAGACCAGTTTGCTCAGAGCTCAATCCAATCTGGCCTTGGAGACATCCAGGGATGGGGCATCCACAGTTTCTCTAGGCTAGCTGTACCAGTGCCTCACCCACCACAAAGTAAACATATTTCTTCCTTATACCTATTTTAAGTCTCCACTCTTTTAGCTTAAAGCCATCGCCCCTTGTCCTATCTCTACATGTCCTTCTAAAAAGTCTGTCTCTAGCTTTATTTTAGCCCCCTCTAGGTAATGGAAGGCCACAAAAAGCTCTTCCCAGAGCCTTCTCTTCTCCAGGCTGAACAACCTCAACTTTCTCAGTCTCTCCATATTAGAGAGGTGCTCGGTCCTCTGCCCACACATGTGGCCCTCCTCTGGTCCTGACTCCAACAGGTCCACATCATTCTTATGTTGGAGGCCCCAGAACTGGATGCAGCCCAGGACACGTTTGGCTCTCTGGGCTGGCAGTGCCCATGGCTGGCTCATGTGCAGCCTCTCAGCCAGCAGCACCCCCAAGTCCTTCTGGATAGAGCTGCTCTTAATCCATTCTCTGCCCAGCTTGTATTTGTCCTTGGGATTGCTCTGATCCAGGTGCAGCACCTTACACTCCAATCCTTGAGTTGTGGAATATTCTTGCTTTGTATATCATTAAGGTATTCAGATAAGTGTGACTTTTCATTTTCATGTTTCTCCAAAAGATTTTGTCACTGGGACCTTTAGGAATGTGGAGTCTTTTACTTCTTTACAGTGAATTAGATGCTAAAAACTCTGTACAAAGAAAATTCTAGACACTAACGGAAGTGACCTGTTATCAACAAATATCTAATAGGCCTTTTTGGAATGGCTTTCAGCACCAACAAAATCAACACTTGAAGCTTGTCGTTAATAAACGCCAATTTTCTCATCTTTCTTAGTGTTTTGTTACTGCTCCATTTATTACCTTTAAATTTTTCTAGCACTGGAAGCACCTGAATATGTAGCAGACATTTTTGTAGCACTGAAAATACGCTTTCTTTTTAATTCTGAAAATACAAGTGTAATGACAGTTTCTCTCATTATAGTAATTAATATTAAGAAAACTTTCTTTAGATCTGTTATTCTGCATTAAAAGCTTTAGAGAACATTAGTGATAGGAAATTAAATTACATTTCAGTACAGCAAGAGGAAATCAGTAGAGCAACAAAGCTAGTGAGGTGTCTACAGGATAAATCCTATGAGGAGTGACTGAGGGAACTGGGATTGTTTATCCTGGAGTAAGGGACTCTTGGGGAGACTTTATCACACTCTTCAACTTCCTGAAAGGAGGCTGTGGCCAGCTAGGAGTTGGTCTCTGCTCCCAGGTAAAAAGTGACAGGACAAGAAGGAATGACCTTGAGTTATACCAGGAGAGGTGTAGATTGGATATTAGGTAAAAGATTTTCACCAACAGGGTGAAAGCATTGAAACAGGCTGCCCAAGGAAGTGGCAGAGTGACTGTCCCTGAAGGTGCTTTAAAAATGTGTAGATGTGGCTCTTATGGACATGGTTTAGTGGTGAACTTAGCAGTGTAAGGTTAATGTTTGATCTTGATGATATTAATGTTATTTTTCAAATTAAATAATTCTATGTTTTTACAGCATTTTTGTCTAGGAAAAATATCACTTAACATCTAATTACATTTTGTAGAAAAATACAACCCTTTCATTTATGCAATAACTTTTCAATTTAATTTCTGGCATCTATCAGTTTACATGATAAAACCCACCCATTACAGATCTTTGCATTTAAATTAATTGATATAATTGAACTGGCAGATAAAGTTTTGACAGGGTTTCATGTAATTTTTTACCATAGCTAATCTTACATCCTCTTAAATAATGGAATCTGTAATTTCACCAAAGGATAAAAATAAATCTCTCAGATACTTTTGGGATCCTTTCATTTTCACTGATATCCCAGTTAGTTTCAAGGTTCTTTAACCCTTCTCTATGTCTGCAGCTCTAAAATAGCTTGTGCAGGCATTGCTCATCAGCCACTTGTCTGCATCTGAGCCACAGCCATGTGAGGTGCTCAGGAGATCACCGTCAGCGAGGCTGCCTCTTGCCAAGCTCTCTCACAATTTTTTGAACCACAGGAAGACTCTATAGTAATTTAGTGGTATCTTATATAGTATCACTGAAGGTTCAGGGCAATGAGGAGTCTGCCTGATGGAGTTCTTTTGTCCAAAGCACCAGAGGAATTAGAACTACTGTATATATTTCAGGTGCTTGTAGAACATATTCCTCATGTTTAGCAAACAAAATCTCAATACAAATTAGATTTTTTAAAATGAAAATCAGACAATCTACGTGAATACCTCAAAATATCTAGGTTTCTAGATAATTACCTTACAATACATACCCTGTAGCTTTTTTTGCCTGTGCTTGTTCATAAGAAAAGAATAAAAGGAAAATGAAGTGGCATTCTTCAGGTTCTTTTCCAAAGTATCTGATAGTCTTTGGCAAACATGAAAATTTTTTCCCTATAACTAGTCCCACTTATCTATATTCTAGACAGAAGACTTTTTCTTTCATTGTTGTGTAATATCTTTTAATTGAGGCTATGTCACTGCAATAATTGCAATATGAGGATATATTAGACAAACCATATCAGTGTGGTGTCATTTCAAGTATATGCAGAAATAATTTGATGAGTAACAGTAAAAAACACCTTTTTTTTTATAATTAAAATCCCAGCTGTTTGAAAATATTCTTAATATTTGTTCAGTCTACATGTTTTTTGCCATAAAATTTTTAAGTTTTTAGGTAAGAATATGTGATTGTTAAAAAGTGTTCTTTCCCCTTTCCATTTCCCTTTCTGTGGTATTAAATGGATCAAGGTAAATATCAGACATATTTTGGTCAGAGGAACATCAACAGCAAAAGCAACTGTGGAAGAAGACAGTGTTTGTGCTTTACATGTAATGCTGCCAAATCATCTGCTAGTTGCCCTTTTAATAACCTCTTTTTCTTCCTCTTCTGCTAAAAATATCTCAAAAGCCCTCAGTGAAGACATAATTTAACAAAATTCAATATCCTGTAAATAACAACAGGTTTAGGAGTCCTCAACCATGCCCTAGAAAAGCCAAAAGAACATGAACAATCTACAGTATTTCTGTGAAAAGACCGTATTGTAATCCTTTGCCGGCCAGAATCAGCATAGATTTTAAATCTTCTTCTGCAAATGTTAACCCCACAACTGACAAATCTCATGGGAGGAGAGTTGAAGCTTTTTACTGACTTCAAGAACAGCTCAAACATTATTTTTCTCGGTTAGCAACTGGTACACTAAAAATAAAGTGGCACATTGGAGATTAATTTTATTCGAACACACAGAGTTTTATATGTAGTGTTTAGATATTTGAAAGCTGATGGGAGAATCCCTTAACAGCAGATTGAAACAGAATAATGAGCAGAATGGGGTAAGGCAGAGGGCAAAGGTTCACCTCAGGACTCTATTTTCATTCAAACTTCTTGTCCTTACTTCAGGGGTTGAAAACAGTCTTGAATATAGACCTCAAATTTCAATTACAGATGCTATGTCAGGGTAGAAAAAGAACTCGCGCATATATTTTTGGCATTCAGATCAAAATAATGCAATTCAAACCTTTACACATGTGGTGGCATTTGTGCTAAATCACCTTCAGCATTTTCCCACAGTTCCTATGGAGAGATTTTTGCAGCACCATAAGACTGTAAAAACATTTTTAAAATTTGTTATGCACTGCAATAGCTGAATTTTTTTTTACCAATTGTAACTCAAGATTACAGTGTTTCTATAGGCAATTATTCATTCCCATAGAGCAAAGACATCATTTATCACGAGTTCTGAAAATTACTATAACCTTGGGTTTCGGCAGCAATCTGTGAGTGATCTTCAAGATAGCTTGGCCTGGGCAAATATTAAAAAAATGAATAATCAGAAGTAGATTATGCCTTTTGTTTGTTGAATTCCTCAGAACAAATGTTCAAACCCCAAATATTTATTCTGTAGCTTGATTTATGAATTGAAATTTTAGCACCACAGTCAGGTCTTTGATAAGCACAGATCTGTGCATTAACTGGCTGACCTGGACTGTGCAGGTAGCTGAACAGTTCACTTTGCAGGTTGCAGACTCCCAGACAGGCCAGAGCTGCAGGATTTAGTCTGCCAACCTTACTGGCAAGAAACACAGTGCAAATGTAGGAGTTATTTTTCGACACCCATAAATGTGGACGCATTCTTGTCACACAGATCTGGAGATACTAGATGTGAGTGAACATGAGCTGATTTCATGTAGAGGCAACCAAGGCATGTGTGCACCACAGCACTTCAGGTTCTGGTGGAGTTCACTATGTGAGATCCAGCATAGTGAAGAAAGAGCCACATCACTACTCGACTCTTACCTCCATGATCTCACATGCTTCTGCCACCCAGACGGTAAATCTTCCCAGAATGAGGGATAGCTTTCTTAACCCATGTGCTGTATTTTCTTCTTATTATTGTCTTGCCAAACAGGGAACTGACTGCAAGGCTTTACTGCAGTGATGGTGGTATTGGAGACTTAGTACATCATTCTGGCTTGAAATATGTGGAAGATCCTTCTCTCCTAGAACCATGATCAAGCCAAGCACTCTGACCCTGCAGGGAAGGGTACAGGGAAACAGCTCAAGGCCTGGTTAACTAACTTCAAGGGAGAAAAAAATCAGCATGGCTGAAACATGCAACTGCCCTTCTAGAGCTGGTCTCATCTTCTACCACACTTGCTTTGATGATGCTAAACCTTTTAGCAGCTTTATCTGCTAAATTCTATCCTCGCTACACCCAGCTTCATCCCATTTTCCATGCTTGCTGTCTTTCCTTCAAAAATCTTTCTACAGCAGAAGCCCTGCGCATGATGGAGGCGGGGCCTCTAGCTGCCCAAATTGCTTTCTATTTGGCAGCATTTTTCAGTCATTCTCCTCATCTCCTCCCAGCATATATATTTTGCATTGTTTTGCAGTAGTATTTAGAATGTCAGGATAGACACTTTGTACTTTCAAGTTTCCACATCACATGTGGCCCTGTGGCTGGTATTCACTAATCTGCAAATACTCAAACTCCAAAACACATACCAGATCTTAGGCTCTGGGCTACTGGATCCTAAACCTGTCGAGAGCATGACTCATATAGCTACCAGAGGCAGCAGGTTCTGAATATCAGTAACACTAAAGCAGTACTTGTATGGGCTCTGTGCTGTGAACACTATTTATAGCTCACTTGGGAATCAATTGTTTGCAGCATTCACTGGAGGTAAGAAGGGTTTTCAACCTTTAAAAGTAGATGTTAACAATGGGCCTGAATGTCATCTTGCATACATAATCACAGGTGAGTGCCTACCACAGAGCTGTAGTTATTGCCATCTGAACAGCAGCAAACAGCAGCATCAGTGTGGCACTGATGTGTTGATCACACCAGTTTCAAATATCAGGTTGTACGTGAACTTGTATTTTTTTCTCATCAGGTTTGGCCATGTCATCACATAGAACTGCAGGACTGGCTTGTGGCTACTTTCTGTTTTGCACCACTCTCCAGCCATTTGGTCATCTACTGAAAATGGCAGCAAATTCAAGTGCACCACAGGTGTTAAAACACGGTGGGAAGGGAAAGTTCAACTTTTTTCAGCTTTCTGCACCAAATTTGACAAGTCATGCCAAGTCAAGTCATGCCAAGTTTAATTCCTGAAATGTTTGCAGTAAGTATTCCTCATGCATAAAGTTCTGTAGGTCACACGGATTTTTTTTTTTTTTTTCTGCAATGATGACATTCTGGCTGTCTTACCAAAGATAGCAGAAATAATACAAAGTTGACTAGGTGACAAAGAAAAGGATTCAAATGGATTTATATAGAATACTATGCAAAAATATCTTTTTCTATATGTGTATATCTAATTCTTGGAAACAGATTTTTTTCCAGTACTCTATTAAGCAACATAAAATAAATTTCTCAAAATACTTGACACTTTGAGGAGATGTGCAACTTCAAGGCCTACAGTAGTTACCAGAATTCCATTCACAGCAAGGCCTGCCAACCCTGAAACAAGTGAAGCACTTCACCAGTTTATTCTTGTTTTTCAGCTCTGAGCAGGTAATGAACAAATTCTTTGCATATTTTGATTTGAATTAAGGTTGAAGAATGTATTTTAATAAATTTTGAGCTTGCATTACAAAAATACTATCACAAAGGCATCCTAAGGGTTTCTAAATTAGTCCTAACCTCTAGAAATACTTCCTAGCCACCTAATTCATTCCAATACAATTCTCTGTTTCTTTGGGACATTTCATGTTAGTAAGCTATTTTAAGGCTTATTTCTACATGAGGAAACATTTTTGGATGAAGATAGAAATGTCTAAACTGGTTCTTTTTGTCACAATAAGTTATCATCACAAAAGCACTTTAGGGAAGAATAAGTTCTAAGTAACACAGTCTAAGTTTGGGCTAAAATCAGCATGCTGATAAAAATCTCCAAACTGAGACTAATTAGACATGAGTGGGATCATGATTGCTTTTTGCAGAAGCAAATTTTGACCCAGACTATGAAAAATCAATACTGGTTGTAGTTTTAGCCAAACAGACATTAGATAGATTAAATGGCTGAAAATATTCTTAGAGGAATTCTGAGGAGAGGGAATTAGGAGTTATCCTAATATTTGCCTTCTTATTGTTGCAACAGAAACTGAAATTATTTGTTCCAACAACCATTTTCTCCCCAAGTCCTCTTATTTCAGGAGAACACTGGAATGCTGTAAGTGTCAGGACAGATAACACCTTCACATGTATGCTGCTCACTGACCTCAAACTACATGAATAAAAGGCCAAGAGAAACCGTGGTGGAATAAGATGCAGTGTTTTAGTAAGGAATACATGTTTTATATTTTTTTGGCATTATGCCACTCTGTTCAGAATTGAGGGATGGATTATTGTGGATTTGTTTTCTTTCAGGAATTAGGGCTGGCCTTGGCTTAGCTTCAGTACTGCAGAGGTATTAACTGCAATGCATTTCTGTCTTACAGCTTCATCCCATTTAGCCATTGTGACTTTGGAGTGACTTCCAAAGCAATCCAATCAGAATGAGTTGGCAGATTAATGTTAACTTTCATGTCAGGACTGAAGGCAATGCAAAATGAAAATGCTAAAAGAAGAGGCACTGCACCAGCCATACTGTAGCTAAAAATAAAACCAAACTGTCTCATGTGAGCTAATGAGCCTTTGTTTAATCTACAAATGGATAAAGCATTAGTAAACTGCCTTTCTGTGTATTAATGAATCTCAAATATTTAAATAAAATTGATACTATAGCCTCTGGACTGTCTTTTATTCATGTAAAATTTTGTATTATCACAGAAGTTTCCTTAGCAGACACTGAGTTTGTGAAAAATTTTATGTTGCAGTTCCTCAGCAACAATACTGGCAAGACTAGAAGTGATTCACTGTTTCACCTTTTGTCTGGGCAATGGTTCAAATTGTGCTTCTCTCCTTGCAGAAAAATCGGTATGGAGTATGTTGATATATATTTTAAGGATCAGAGGCCAAGGGGGGGAGTTTGAAACACTATAAATTACACACACCCCAATATAATTTGAATATTTATTCTAATTCAAACATCCGAGATCAGTGATCAATATAGCTCTTTGGCAGGACTATATTACAACTAATTAGAGCCTATATTGTCATATATGACTCAAGGTTTTAATAAAACACATTCCACTCAATCCAATGACATAATTTCCATTACAGTCTGATCAACACAATATACTAGCATTATAATACTGATCAGTAGTAACACAGTTTTATCTTCTCAGATCTGTAAACAAACTCCATGAGTTCCTAGTCATAATTAAATAAAACTAGTCTGTTCCTTCAACATCAAAGATATTTTTGTTTTCACCATACTATTTTTTCAGTTTCATTGTTATTCATTTTCCTATATGTTAGAACACAATTTAAAAAACCCTGGTCTTCCTGTCCTTCTCAGTACAGTTTTAATAATCCCTTGCTTTATACGTAAATACAATTCTCTCAGTAATTTATTTGTTCCAAGATTCAAATATGCTGTTTTATTCACAGTAGAATGGAAATCTCGGTGTATAATTTTGCATGTCCTCTCATTTTCCTTCTTTTAAGTTGGGAAATGCATGACAGAAAAAAACTCTAACAATGAAAATATCAGACAGTAGGACTTTGGACAAATTGGACAAATTATTGCTCTGATAATATCTCATACCCATATACTCATGCAGATGCTTTCTCAAAAGTTAACTGACACATAAAACAGCAAATAAATTAATAATGACATTTCTCTATGATGTAACAGCTGTATTAAATATAGAGAAACCCTATGTAGTCAAGTGGATAGACTGCAAGAAAGGGACTGGGAGAGCAAGTTCACCTCCACTGTAAGAGAAAATCAGGTTTGTGACCCCCTGAGCAACAAGGATGTACAGAAACCTTTGGCAGCCAAAGAGATGCATCCCAGGGTCTTGAGAGAACCAACTTGCCAAGTTACTCTCCAAGATATTTAAAATCTGATGCCAGTCAGGCGAAGTCCCAGGTGACTGGAAAAAGGGAGACATTGTACCCATCTCTTAGAAAGGTAAAGAAGAGGAGAACCTGGGACCTACTGACCTGTCAGTCTCACCCCTGTTCCTGGGAAGGTAATGGAACAGATCCTCCTAGAAGCTGTGCTAAGGCACTTGGAGGACAAGGAGGTGATTTGAGACAGCCAGCATGGCTTCATCCAGGGCAAGCCCTGCCTGACCAACCCTGTGGCCTTCTGTGATGGGGTGACTCTGTCAGTGGACAAGGGAAGGGCTATGGATCTACCATAGATATGGATCTATTAATCTATCTGAACTTCTATAAGGCCTTTAAAATTGTCCCCCACAAAATCCTTCTGTCTAAATTGGAGAGGGAAGGATTTGATGGATGGGCAGTGTGGTGGATGACAAATTGGTTGGACAGTCACAACCAGAGGCTAATGGTCAATGACTCAGTGTCCCAGTGGACATCAGGAACAAGTGGTGTCCTCAGGGATCTGTACTGGGACCAGTGTTATTTAATGTCTTCATTAATGACAGAGGGATGACAGATGACACCTGCAAAGCTTAGTGGTGCACCTGATACACTTAAAGGACAGGATGCCATCCAGAGGGACCTGGACAAGCACAAGGAATGAGTCCATGGGTATCTCATGAGGTTTAACAAGACAAAGTGCAAGATGCTAAAGCTGGGTCAAGACAATCCCTCATATCAATAAAGGCTGAGGGATGGACAGATGGAGAGCAGCCCTGCCCAGAAGGACTTGGGGGTGCTGGTGGGTGAGAGGCTGCACATGACCCAGCCATGGGCACTGCCAGCCCAGAGAGCCAAACGTGTCCTGGGCTGCATCCAGAGCAGCGTGGGCAGCAGGGCCAGGGAGGGGATTCTGCCCCTCTGCTCTGCTCTGCTGAGACCCCACCTGCAGGGCTGCATCAGCTCTGGCTGCCAGCACAGGAAGGACAGGGAGCTGCTGGAGTGACTCCAGAGGAGGGCCTTGAAGATGATCAGAGGGATGGAGAACCTCTCCTTTGAGACAAGGCTGAGAGACTTTGGGTTGTTCAGCCTGGAAAAGAGGCTATGTGAAGACCTTATGGGCAGCCTTGCAGTACCTGAAGGAAGCTTACAAGAGAGAGGGAGAGAGACTTTTTACAAGGGCCTGGAGTGACAGGACAAGGGGCAGTGACTTTAAATTTAAGGGTAGGTTTAGAGTAGATATGAGTAAGAAGTTTACTTATTGTGTGTAATTATTCAAATGAAAACAATCTCGGCCAACAATATTGTTAACAAAATGTCATCTTCAAATGTTAGTGACTTTTTCTAGAAGGTCAAAATGTGAAAAAAAAATTATAAGTGCTGAATGTAAGACCAGTTAAATTTCAAGGAAAAAAGTCACTACCTGCAGTTTTTTAAATATGAACTGTCAAATGTTTTTGTCCTACTTCCACTTTTGGCTGCTTTGATTCTTTCTTTTTTGCAGAGTAGACCTGTTTTACTCTGTATGTGGTTGCTGTTAGCTATGGATTCACGTGGGATGTCAAGGTGGTAGATATCTCCTCCTGCAGCATTTTGGCTGATGACAGCAGAACTTGGACAGGCAGAGTGATGCAGTTCTTATATAACACCCCAGGGCTAAAAGCTGAATTTCCTCCCATTTTCAGCAGCACTCAGCTTACTTTTCTTGTTCTGCATTGGCATAGAGTATTAGATATCAAACTTGACAATAACGAAGTACTGAATAATACCCACTTAATACTGCGGAACCTCAAATCTTCTTAATCTTTGTTTAATAAAAGCTGGACTAAGCAATTATATCTTTGGAATATTTCTCAGACTTTTTTCAATTGCTTTTTCCTCTTCCCTAAATTTTGCAAGCTATGTATGATGGTGATATTTATTGTGAAAAATTAACTTATTCAAATGCCATTCTTCATAGTACATGTTCACAACTCAGACATCAGAATTATTGATAGCCCAGGACACTGAAGCTTTATTTGTTTAATGGAAATCACATATTGGAAAACTTTTATTTCCTCAACATAAAATAAAGAATAATATATTGAACATCCTCCATAAGCCAAGTGCAATTTTGGAATGAGGAGTAGCAAATTCTCTAGATTAATAATTTGCTTGCTTTCAAGGTTTTTGATAGAGGATCACTGCTTATACTATTATCCTTTTGAATTTGTAGAAATGTGCTGGTAACACATATTAACATACATGTGGATTTGTGTCGTGTTCCATCAGTAAAGGGACTGGTTTGCCATTAAAAGTCAACTACAGGCACCTCATGGGCAGTTTTACTTACATGGTTGTGCAATGCAAGGTGCCTTTGCTGTGGCTCCCACATAAGGCACTGTTAGCATAGAACAACTTACATTCAGTTTACAATTGGACTTGATACTTAAAAAGGTCTTTTCCAACCTTAATGTCTGATTCTGTGATTAAACTGAACTAGAACAGGAATCAACCCTGGATGAAATATCAAGAATATTTGTAGCTCACAGTGTAGAATTTCTGTCAACATTACATTTTTTCCAGGTCAAATACAATCACATTCTCTTTGAAATGATCCTATTGTTTGGCAGATCAGTTTACATTGTAAGCAAAGAGCTTGCAGTTTGTTGTTTAAATTATGTAAGAGCAATATAAAAAAATAAAAATGTCAATTTAGCTTCAGCAATAATATATGTTACAGATTGTTCCTCTAGCCATAATTTCCCCAAGAAAATTAATTTGTTCAAAATTAACTTCCCCAGGCTCACAAAACCTGCTCTGTTCTGACTAGGTCAAAACAGGGTAAAGCATGCTTTCCTACTGAAGGCCTCTGAGCTAGATCCAGGCTTGCTCATATGGGTCTTCAGCACAATGCAAAGCTATAGTTGTGACAGGGCTTTCAAATAATAGTTGAGATCGATACAGTGGTACTTCAGTTCTGTATCCAGACTAATAGGTCAGACTGTAAAGCAGCCTGATTAACTCAGTTATGGCATGGCACTAAAGTCAGCTACATTACTTACCAATCTGGGTCACCATTGTCTCCCATTATATAGTATGGAAATATAAAAATAAGTTAGTTTTCTTCAGGATGAAATTAAAAAATAAAATAATCTGTCAAACCCTAGATCAAAACAAAACTGTCCAATTCTGCAGCAAGAGAATGAAGATATTTCCCATAAGAACTTTCAGTTCATAATTTCATCTTGAAATATATTTTGCTTATTCTACCTCACTGGGAACTGCAAAGCAATATGATAATACTAGTTCAGTTAATGTATATCAAAAGGTTGTTAGACTCACTAGAAAAACCCCAGAAACCAAACAGACCAATCAAACCCCAGTCTAATTTCTGGTCTGAAATGAAGCATATAGGTTCTGAAGCATAATATATTTAAGAAATTATATGGTAATTGAAATGTTAAGGTATAATGAAAAAAAAATCAGCTATTCTTTTTTTATTATGAGGATGTATTAGAGATTAAATAAAATAAGATTTTAAGGTATTTTAAATATTGAAAACTGCTAAATAAAAAAATTATTCTAAATAATGTTTTCACTGAAATATCATTCAACCAAATTGACTGGTAATAATCACACTTCAAAATACTTTTGTCATTTGCTGTTATGGGTTAAAGTTAAGCAAATATCTTACTTGACTTTCAGTTATTTGTGCTCTACTTCGTGGTCACACACTTTCAGTGCACAACAGGAATGATTATTTTACTTAACTGTGGGATTGTCCTTGCAGGTATGGAAATAATATGTATATATTTTTCTCTGAAATTCACTTAAAAATAGAAAATCTGCATTTTCCATAACATCTCTGAACTTAATAAAGTTATTTTAATTTCTTTCTTTATTATTTGCAGCCCAATAGCTTTTGATAGATATTATCTATCTATTGCATCCAGAATTCTTCTGTGGACTAACCATTTTAGATCCCTAGCAAGTTAAATCTCAGACAAGGCTAATCCTTGATTTTATATTTTTACAGAGGCTATATAGTGGACTGCACTTTACCTGAATGCCAGTTGTCCAGACAGTCCTGACAACAGCTGATTTTCCAGGCTAAATACATTTTCTGTATGGCATGTCAAGGACAGCAGAATATTTTTTTAAATTTGCTATTTATGGTCTCTAGTAAAAAACTCCTTTCATCCTCTAATATTTTCATCCTCTTGCAACAATATTTTAAGTTTTGCAGATGTGCATGGGACATTGAATGGAAATGCAAGAAAACAATTGTCTGGAGGAGTTTGTAGCTGAGGCCATGGGCTTGCAAAGTGTTCTGGACCCGCTCAGACTCTCCCTGTGACAGTCCCAGCAATGGTGATCCCAAACTACGTTTGATCCTACACCATTTAAAGCAGCAGGACTTTGGTATTAAGCCAGAGTGGGACAAACCTCCTATCTGCTGCAGGGATTCGATTTACCACAGTGAAACAGCAACATAAACCTAAGAGCAGGCAATACTGAGTTGAAAGTTCGGGCACACTGTGGGGGGATAAAATGTAAGAAAATAAAGATAGTGCAGAAGGTAATCTCACCTCTGAGGAGTTGCAGCTGTGCTAATTACCAATGATCAGGAACAGGCCTGCCCTTAACAGGCCACAGCTGTGCCCAATAAGGATGAGTGCTATAAAAGAATGGGTCAGCTGGGTAAGGAGCCAGGTGGCTCCTAGATTTTTTTTTGGTTGTGCCATGAAGAACAAGGAGTCAGTGCTGTAAGGAGATGCCCATGAGAAATCACCAAGAAGGTATGGGACTTTTGCAATAAGATGATGACAGCACAGGGAACATGGAGGAGTAAGAACTCCAGTTTCTAAGTTGTATTAACTTTACTAATGCTGATTGGTAGGTACTTGTTTGCTACTGAAACTGCTAGTCCAGATTTAGGAAATTCTTTAGGAATTTAGAAATTCTTTAGGAATTACAATAGAAAAAAGTCCTCCAAGACAGTCTGTAAGAAAGACCAATGAAGAAAAATAAGACTGCTGAGCAGCAACATTGCTAAAGTGGTCAGAAGAAAGTTGGATCTGGATCATTAATCCTTGTTTCTAATGGTCTTTCTCTGATAAAACAGGCAGAAGCAATGTTTCTCTTTTATACTGTATCCCAGTGAAAAGATTCAGGTCCATCCTTAATTTCTGTGCTCCATTTGAAAAGTAGATTTCCCACCTACTAAAAACATGATCTGAAAGTGAATTATTCAGAGATAACCTGACATCCCTTCCTCTGACAATAGCATATCTGAACTCTGAATGAGTTCTTGGCATATAAGGGTGACTATAAGATTAATCCCAACAGAAAAGCAAAGTGGCAGGACACCTAATTTGACAATCTTTCATACCCACATTGCAGCTGCTTGGCATTCTCAGGATATGTTCAGGATATCAGTATCCAGCATCAGGGAAATGGGCACCTGAAATGTGTTGGTGTATTTTGTTGGTGAGACAAATTTAGTGTCTTTCAGGTTAAGCAGCAGCTAAGCAGGGCTTTCTGAGGGTCTCACAGCTGGATTAGAGAAGGAGAGTGGCAGCCTAAACTTAGAGCTCTAAAATGCTCTCTAAATTCCATTACTATGTGAGAGTTTTCCAAAAGCTATGTGAGAGAGGTAGGGAGCTAATCTTCTATTGGGCATGGATAGCTACTTCCAAAGGCTTGGACCTAAGGAAAGCATGTGACAGTGTTTTGAGATACTGAGATTCTAATTCTTGTGCTTCTCTCTTTTAGTTCTTATGCTCCTCTCTGGCTGGGGACTATGCTGAACTAATTGCATGAAACAATTATGTCTCTTGTACTGAAATACAATCAATTTCTTGTACAGAGTTATAGAGATGTACTCATTGCCAGTCCAAGAGCTGCTCTAAGCTGCTTGGCATCTCCTCAATACTGAATAGGTGCTTGGAACAAAACTAATTGCTCCTAGGTGTTGTCTATGTTGCCTGAAATAGATCACAAATGGGAAATCTGGTACAGGCAGTTTGGTTTCTGAGCTTCTATGCATCAATTTCTGCTTCCTGGTGTGTCCTTCCTGTCCTTTAAAGCATGAAGTAGACTAATAGTTAATCTCTTACCTATATAAAATATGGTACCTTTCTTTTTGTGCCTTCTCTAATGTACTGCCTGAACACCACATTTTAACTCCACATTTATTTGCTAAAATCTACTTCAGACTTACTCATCAAAGAAAACCAGGATGACAAGTAATATTATTCCAAAATATCCCCTTGTTTTTTCTGTGACTAAAATGCTTTCCTTTTGAGAACTTGTATATTAAATATTAAACCATGGAGAACATTCATCAATAAATTACAGTTAGCTAGTAATTATATAAATCAAATTTAATGGAAACATTTTCAGAAATTTAGCTAAAATGTAATCTATTAAAAAACTATAACTAGATATATAGCAATATAAATATAACTAATAAATACCAATTTCTGTGTGATGAAGAGGTAAATTGGATAAAATAGCTACTATTCTTGGCAGTACACACTGATTTATAGAAACTCATGTTGTTTCAGCTTGCTGGTAACTTCATAATTCTTAGTATTATGCCACTGAATTTTCTACTAATCCTTCTTCTGATGTGGTGGTGCAGTTTTTTTAACTCTTTAAATAGTTCTGCTGGAGGGGGGACTTTTCCTGTAAAAATATGATAACCCTTTACAGATCAGACATGGATAGGTAGTAGGTGTCTGTGCTGGTACATGTATGGCAAGTAAAACTCACCTCTGAGGCTTGTTCAGGCAAGGAGAGACATCTGTGGATTATTTGCATACAGATAGAATCACTCAGAAGAGGAGGTGGAGGCTGCCATTGTGCTGCTGAATTCAATTTTCTGTTTGCAGACACGGTAAAAATGTGGTTTCCTTTTAAAAACTTTCATATGAGCTTATGTTTGTGACATACTTATATTTGTGTATGCTTATATCATTGAGAAGTAACTGTGCAGAAAAGGGCCTGGGGATGCTGGTGGACACCAAGTTGAACTGGAGCCAGCAATGTGCCCTTGCAGCAAAGAAGGGAAATGGTATCCTGGGCTGCATTAGGAAGGTTGTTGCCAGCAGCTGAGTGAGCTGCTCCTGTCCCTCTGCTCAGCACAGGTGAGGCCACTTCCAGAGTGTTGTGTCCAGTGTTGAGCTTCTGAGTAAAGAGAAAAATGGACATTCTGGAGAGAGTCCAGTGAGAGGCCATGAAGATGAGTAAGGCAGCTCTCCTGTGAGGAAAGGCTGAGTGAAGTGGTACTTTTCAGTCTGGAAAGAGCAGGTGCAGGGGGATCAATCAATGTACATAAATGCCTGAAAGGATTTGGTGTAAAGAAGAGGGAGACAGACTCTCTTCAGTGGCATCCAGTGGCAGGACAAGAGGCACTGGTCATAAATTGAAATACAGGACAGTCTTTCTGAGCATTGAGAACCAACAAGAGCTGTCAGAGGTTGCCCAGAGAAGTTTGTGAAGTTGCCAGTTTTAGAGACATTAAAAAAGCATCTGAGAATGATCTTGGTCATTGGTGAACCTGCCTGAGGAATCCTGTAATTTTGCAATTGATTCTGTGATTTTGTGAACTCACAGTTCACCTAAAAAATTATTTTGTAAGATATGATGTATGTAGCACTGGGTTTACTCTGCACAGACAATTCTTATGTATATTTGAGTTTAATACATTGAAAATAGTTATAGGATTCTGTATGAATATGTGAAACACAGTACACAGGAACATTTTTATTCTGACTGAAATGTGTTTTAGTGTGCTATTAAGTTTTTTAGAAATTATTGAAAATTTGATTGAATGCTTAATTCCTATTTTTATTGTAGTTACACCATAAGTTATCCTTTTATAAACTCCTTTGACTTGTATATACTTGATACAAGTATAGCCTAACCCTTTCTGGTTTGTTTTGAGATACACACTAGGGGTACTGCTAGATCTGACCACAGACAACAGTCATTAGTGAGAATTGTGATTATCTTTGTGATGAGACCATCCATCAATTAGGTATGGTCCAAATATATTTACAAAATCAGGTATAGAATAGAATGAGGGTTTTATTTAAAATTCTCCTGTGTAAATGACATAAAAATACATTACACTGTAATTCATAATGTAAATAGCAGCAAAGTATTGTTATTTATATACTATATACTGCTGGATCAAGCGGTCAATATTGTAGAATTAAAGATTAATGGATTTGTAATATTTTATTTAAAATTAAAAATTCATGACATTAAGGTCAATTCTGCCACATGAAAAATAATTCTTAACATGTGGATATTTTTTTGCTTTAAGTGGTAACTGTCTTCTTGCTCAACAATACATCTGCTACAACTTCCTTGCAGGAGAAAAAGTGGAGAAATATCAAAACAGTATTTCTTCCCTTCATGCATGCCTGCAGTATCTAATGGCATTGTAGGAGTAATTTCCTCAAAAGTGGTTCATTATCAGCAGTTAACAACCCCTTCTGGCAATTAACTAATTATCTTGCCTTTGACTATGGTGAAAGGAAATGGCTATCAAGGGCATTGTTTGCTCAATTAACCAAAAGTAGTACACACAGTAATAATTGCAGAAGGAAATCCCTCCAAAATGCAGTGATTTTACTAAATTTTTCACAGGAGCTGTGCAGTCTGATATGTTAAATTAAAGAAATTCAGAGGAATTAACATGCAAGGGGGTGTGTGTGTGTGGTATTTGTTTTTCTGAACAAATATCAGGGCAAGAATATTGTTCTGTAAAGTGCCAGTTCCTGGGCTCAGCCAAGGTTCATGATATTTTCAGAGCTCTAACGAATGCATCCATGAGCAGCTCTGGCTGGGATGGTCTCTGGTATTGTGGGAGCTGGATGCAGCCCAGGGGATGATTTTGCTTGGCCAGCTGCCTTTTCCCCAGAAGAGCTGCCATGGCTTCCTCCACGTGGGCGGAAGGACGGATGGATAGGGATGGATGCCTCCTACAGAGGGCACAGCAACACCTCCATATGGCCCGTGCAGAAAAGACAACACAAAGCTGGTTTCTCTCCCTAGGGAAAAGATTGGCCTCTATCTCTCAGTACAATGTCTTTAGGCTTCAGCTACACTGATTTGTGCAAGGTTCAAAAACCCAGGAACTCACTGCTGTACCAGCAGTTGCTGGCTTAAAGTTCTTCAATGAAAGATGCTATATTATAAAATTTTTGAATAAAGAGATGCCTTTTGTTATTTATTATAACATAATTTATAATGTCTCATTTTCTTCAGGGGGAAAAATTATACTTCTTATAATGCTAAGCCAGTTATCTAATAGGAACCATGACATGTACAAATTTAATGGCTAGTCCTTACCTTTTTTCCCATGTTCTTAACTATTCTTGGCTTTTTCTGTTGGCCCAAGCTGACTCCACTTTTCTGAGATGATCAAAATGCCACTGGAAGGTGGGGTGCTTTTCTTCCCGTTTTATTTCGCTGTAGAAAATAAAGATGCTTGTAAATAAATTGCACCTCTCACTAAAAAAATAGCTGAAAATTATCACTGGATTTTCTTTCCTCCCTGCTCATAGGAATGGGAAAAAAGAAACAAACTCTTCTTCCCTGATCCCTCTCATCCCCAACCATGAACTGTCATTATTTTCTGGCTAGGAACAAGAACAGATTTTGGGAACATGCTTATATGATAACTGCCAATATTTGTCTTCACTTTAGAAATAATAAAAAACATAAATATGCTAGAAATTCAGAATTCTGAGACCTTATAAAAAATTCCAAAGTATCTGAGGAAAAAAAGGTTAGTTTTATTTTCTTTCTCATAAAGCAGTGTTTGTGACCTTTTTATGTGAAACACTTTCCCCTCAGTAATCTCTCTCTAAACTCAGTTACTTCATTTATCTTCCTTACTATTCATATAAGCAAAGCAACCCAACCCTACCTGTAGTTTCTACATTCTTCAGGTTTCTCACTATTATCTCTAATCTCTTACTTCTGCACAAACAGGATTTATTTTACCTTTTGCAGTGGGGAGATTTGAAAATATCCTTGTTGAAGGAAATGTAAGGCATAAAATAGATGAAGGTGGAGATATTGTACCTTTAATTAATTTTATTAAGGCCTTTTCACTAAGGAGTAAAAACTTCATCCATTTCTGATGATCTAATGTTTTTTCAGTTTCATAGAAAATCTTCTAATAACTCTAATGAGTAATTAAGACTTCAAGGTTTATAGAAAAATGATACAGAAAAATGATACAGAGAACTGCATATTCTAATGTGTTTAAAACTGTAGTCAATGCTTCTTGTGTATAGTGGTTCATTTTTCTTGAATAATGCTTTTATCATCATTAAATATGTGCTGCTGAGATCAATTTGTGAAAACATATTATGTGAACCTGAGTAACATTTCTGCCACCTACATAAGGACAGGCAAGTACTGCACACCACTAGGTATCCATAAAGATAGAAGAGAGCAGGAATATTGAACTTTCTCTGGTTGCTTTGATTTGACCTGGACATATAGGTATCAGCCCTAGTGTAGCAACTGATACTCTAGAGGCTCTTTGTCTACTAGCAACAAAACCATCAACCTGTCAATGTAATAATTTATATTATGTTGCTAGCAATCTACTTAAATTTGGTGGTTTTTATAATCAATCTTCATGGCTGCTAACCTATTAAACAGAATAATCCTGACCTAAAGAGCTGCTATAAATAACCAAGTAAAGAATCAACTGACAATAAAAACTACTATGCACAATGTTTCAGAATCAACTGAATACTATGCCTGAAAGACCACTCCTGCTTTTTAGTTTAACATTGGATTAAAAGCAGATGGATAATATGAATGTCCATATGTCTTAACATCCTGTGGGCTCAACATCCTGTGACCTTTTTTTGACTTTGACCACATCTATCGCTTCTTGAGACTTTGGAGATTTAAAGCAAGCTGATGTCACCAAAAAGCATCTAAATTCCATGCTGTTGTCAGTTAGAAATCATGACTAATGGATGACAGTTTAGCAAATACAGTCTTCTATTGCTAGTGACCAAAGTTCTGCAGGCAAAATGAAATTATCATGTGTTATCCAAAGGTGGGAACAATTACTCAGATTATTAGCAATGAGAATAATAAAATTTTGTCTTGAAGAATTATATCACATTGGTGATGTAATCCACTTCCTCATTATTAGTGGATAAAACAGAAAACATTCTTTTATTGTAAAATTTGTCATCTAGCTGCCATTCCCTGTGTTGTCTTAAAGCCCGTCCTAAAAAAATTGGTTCAAATGAACAGATGATGAAGACACACGAAATAAAGAAATGCATAGTGCTGTTCATTGTCTCTGGTATAATGAATGAAGACTTCACAGGACAAAATCATATATTTCCTTGAGAAAATCTCAAATGACATATAAAGTATTAAACTTGAAAATTTCTACTGAAAATGGCATGCATGTGAAAACCAAAGTTCAAAACAATGGAATAACTATCAAATTACAACAAATATATTTTAAAGTAAATTATTTAGTTAAATTATTATAGTTATAAATTTAGCTTAGAGCAAAGATGTGTACAATTTGCATAAAAGAAGCCTTATTCAAAGAATCCAAGAAGCTCCTGATTGACTGAATAATTGTATCTTGTTGCCTATTATATAATTGACAACAAAGAAAAAACCTCTGTCTACACCCTCCTCTGTAATTTTATGTTGTCAGAAAAGGCATTTTATTTGTGCTCTCCCCATTCTCTAAATGCAGGGGCATGTTCCAGCTTAGCATAAACATAGATGCAGTAACACATCATGCCTAAAGTAATATGCCACTTACACAGCAGATGGAGCCCAGTAACTCAGACTAGTCTGGGAAAATGAACACAAAAGAAGTATTTTAGGATGAAAGATCAACACAACAGCAGGAATTCTTTTATTCTTCCCAGTACATTATTAGCAACCTTACTTGTTGTTGAGGAAAGCAAGCCCCCTGCAGTAGAGCAGACATGTCCCTTGAAAATGCTCAGGTGTATCACCTGAACAACTCTTAGAAAGGGAAAATTGGTGAGTCATGTTTTAGGAATAGCTTTTTCCATTTTAAGGCAAATAATTCATCTGCTCATTCACCTGCAAAGGAGTGCTGTTGTTTTTGCCTTCCTTGTAGGTTCCCTGATGCCTGTGATAGAATTTTAAAAGCATTTTACTGGAGGCCTACCTTCCTTTCTGCTGCAGTCAAGGGTAAAAGTACCCTTGATTTTTCACTACAAGCAAATAACTGTAAATTCTAGTTATAGTTTCTTCTTGCTATAGGCTTCTGATTTCTGACATCATCATAGATTTTTAAAATTTTTCTAGAAGACCTACTTTTCTAATAGTAATTCAAAAATATTTTTAATAATTTTTTTGCTGCATAACAGTTGTATTGCTATTTCCAAGTACAGAAGATATAATCTAAAACAATAATATAACAAATTATTAATTATAATTAGTTCTGAAATATAGAATGAACAGGGAAAATGCCTATGCCATTTTGTAAGATGCTTCAGAATGGCAACGACCAGGCTTCACATAAAATGGCTGATTTCTACTATAAACAAAAAAGGCATTAGCATTGCATAATAGCTCCAGGGCTGGTTTCAGCTGCAGTATGTCACATAAGGATGAATGTGAGAATTGCAAGGTGATCTGGGGTGAAAAGCACAGTATGTTTCCTAAACTAGAAACAGTCAAAACCTATTGATGCATCCTGATAACAATTACTTTCAAAACCATTCAGAAAATCAACATATCTCCTTAAAAGCCTTCATAAATGTTTAACACCTTGGCACAATGAATACCTATGCCCTTAGTACAAAAGATTTTGTCTGGATTACAGATTGCTACTGATGCATATTTTTCTGTCTCAGTCTGTGGCACCCTTGGTGATTGCCCTTGTGTGCAGATGAAAGGCATCCTTTGACACTCAGTGCTGGCAATATTTGTCAGCTCTGTGGCTCTGGCTTCAGGCTTTCAGATAGTCATGAGACAATCTGAGGGAGTAGCCAGAGGTTTGAAGTTAACAAAAAGTGACTGAGTTTATATGGAGGACTATGTTAAATAAGGTTAGGTCATCTGGTTTAAGCAAGCACACTATAAAGTATGCTGTTTTAAAAGTAAGTATTTTTCATCAAAATACTGAGGTTAATCCCTCATTGTGCCACTCAGTTTGTCCTTAAGTCAAAGAGAAGTGTTTATGTGAGTTCAGTCAGGGTCTTCATCTGACATCTTTTTTTTTTACCTTATTTTTCTTGTCTTAGAGTCCTTTTGTAGCTGCAGGAGGAAATTAAATCTGTACACTGACACTAAAACCTATACAATGTTTTTTAAATACCAAGAGAATATATAGAAACACAAAATATTTGGCAAAGTATTTGAACAATTGCTTCTGTGGAACCACAGTCTGTGCACTGAGGCTTAGAGACAGAGATCCAAAATTTGTTGAGTAATTTTTGTCAAATTTTACTAGTGAATATTAGATTGGGAACCAGGCAGGCCTACACTGCAGCAATATTATATTGCTTTTAAATGACCTAGAAGAACAGTTTGCAGGAAAATGTCATATTATTTTATTGTCAAGATTGTAGCAAAGATCTGTCTTCTCAGAGGCAGAGTATCAACTGTGTGACAGACTGGGAGATTATCTCAGAAAGAGAACTTTGAATGATAGCTGCTCAGTACTGAATGGAAGGCTGGAAAAAAGAGCAAAGGCTGTGGCCTCAAGACCAGTTTAGCTGGGTTCCAGGTAAGAGTACCAAAGCACCAATTCTGGGTGTTTTGTGCTTGGACTTCTTTTGATTACCACCTAGAAAACATTTAGTGTGAATGGTTTTTGTATGCACTGTCAATATTTTATATGCAGTATCACATACCATGCACCTCCTCAGTAACAGGCAGCTGTAAAGAAACATTTTAGGAATAGCTAATTCTGACTAAAACCATCGGATCTTCATGTTCCTGCAACAAAGAAAATCAAAGAGACAGGAGAAACCCCAGGTGCAAACTCTCATAAAAATGTAATATGGTCAGCTATACCATGTGGTCAGCCATGCAACGACTGGGTGAATAGAGAATAGCCCTTTTCATGGTGCCATTTATAGCTTTATGGATGCATAGGATCCATGTTCATCTTGAGATAGTCTGGCAGGGGATCTCTTGCTTTTACCACATATTTAATATAGCAAATGTGCCTAAATAGGATCCTTTATATATATTTTTTTTTAATTTCATCTCTTTTTTTCTTTTCTTCTCTTTTTCTTTATGCTTGAAATCTCTTCTACCTTGGTGATTTGCAAAGTTATTACATGAATAAGTAGGAAATAGGAATTGCCATACTTTGTCTAAATTTTTCTTAAAATAATCTATTTTTAACTTTTCTCTACTGAAATGTAACTGTAACTTTTCTGCACTATGGTATATTCCAGCACTTAAAGTTTCCTCTACTTTATTTTGTCTACTTCTTTTTTTTTCCCCCAAATACTGCACCACGAACCATATAGAGATAATTTCTGATTTAATCAGAATTCTAAATGATATCACCTACTTAAAATTTTGCTAGAACACAGTAGATAGATAAATATGTTAGTGTCTGATAGCAAAAAGTATGGTCTACAAGTAGTTTTAAGTTAATGGGAAGAAAAAAAATATAAGGGGAGAAAAAAATAGACTCTTCCATTTTAAAGAAAAAAATTTCTTGATTCTTTGTGTAGTCTGGTTTACAATGTGTAGTTCATTATGAGACATCACTGGCCTAAGAGAGTGTTTAATGCTAAAATATTAGAGAAATAAAACTGACATTGGATGACATTTGAGATGACTTTCTACAAACTTCCCACTGAAGTGCTAGACTAGATTATATGCTGCAATTTATTCTCCTGTGTATGATTACACTTTGTTAATTGTAAATGCATAGGTTAACTTACATTCACCCCCTAGTTCTCTGTAGTAGCACTGGGAAATAATTTTTTTCACAGCATGACACCACTTCATGCCAGCTCCCTGATGTCCAACACAAGAGGCAGAGAGCCAGACACTCAGTCCAAGAGGAGCTGTGTTTAACCAAGTTCAGCCTGTCTTGTCTCAAGGTTTTCCTTCAGCACAAGGACTGCAGCTATCCTTGTTGAAATAGGTGTGAAGAAGGTTTAAGTTGAATTAACTGTAAAATTTGACACATTTTAGACTAGAGATCAGGAATAAAACTTTAATTGTATGATAGATTCTAAGTGTATCTTAGATGCAGTATTTAAAAGCATATCTCGAGAGGAAGAATTCAGCACCACTATGTATAACTAAACTTTTTTTGTTCCTGAATATTCTGAATTTGTTCTGCCATTTTCAGTAGTCTGATGAATGCAATATGTGAATCTATTACTACTTATGGACTACTTATGAACTACTTAGCTTTGAATGAAGGCTGTTCATAACCTTATGCTACCTACCTACTACCTGTCTCACCTCCAGATGGGTCCCCAAATTCATCAGTTTCCCAGCATAATTGTGTTAAGACTTACAGTGAAGATATTTTCAGGGAAGCATGAGTGTATAAGCATATGCAAGGCTCTCTAATTCTGCCAACATTCTTGTGACCAGAAATGTGTTTTGTAAATTTGCTCAACACAGACACGGCTGTTTTAAAATGCTTGCCATGCCTTGGATGTGGTACATACAATTCACTACTCTTTTATTTTATTTTTACCCATTAGTTATTTAACGGCAGCATCTGTGGCACTAAAAGGAATTAGCATTCCATAACACTAGGTACTGTGATTTTTAGCAGCTGTCCAAATATCTTATCTTCAAATAGGTGATGGACTAGTGCAACACATTTAACACAAGCTATTTTCAGAACAATACTCTGAAGAAGTATGTACATAGATAATTTCTACCACAAAATGAGAGAAGCATGAATGAAAATCCTTGTGGAAATCCTACATCTGTTGGGGGAAAAGTACATTCATTGACAATTGAAATAGCATAAAGGTCTTCAAATTGATGCTATTTTAGATACCATTCTTTGCAAATGAGCTGTAACTGATGGATGGCCAAATTTGATGACATAACTGGTAGAGTAAAAGACGTGGGAAATGATAAAAACCACAGCATTACATTAATGCAGGAGACTCATTTACAAGGAGCAGTAGTCCTGTACACACACTTGCTCATTGTTTTTGAAAATTTACTTTTTCTACAGACATTTATTATATGTGGTTCTGAAGTCTTCAGAAGGGATAGGTAAGGAGGGAGAGGTAGAGGGGGTTTGTTGAGGGGTTTCATTGTCTAGAAACTGATGACAGCGCTGATAGGTTTGAGTGTTTATGAGTAAGAATCAGGGGGAAGGCCAACAAAGCAAATATACCGGTGGGAGTCTGTTACAACAAAATAAACTCACAGAGATTCTTAAAATAAAAACAAATTAAACCCAAATTTCCCCACAATTTTCCTAAAGAAATAGAATGTGTGTATGGTATTTAAACCATACAGTTATGAGCAGTTAAGCATTTGACACTTTGGAGCCCTGTATAAAAATATAGTATCTCAGAAATTGTATAATACAGTTACCTGAGAAGAAGGGTTCAGAAGTACAAAATATCAGTTAAAAGCATAGATTGGTGAAGCTTCACCTGTTTCAATGATGTACACTATCAAAAAACAAGGCTAGAAAGATTTTTTCAGAACACTGATATCCAGATGATACTGGCAGAATAGGAATGCACCAAGCAGATATTCACAGAAATATTCCTTATCAGGGATATCTTTCTGTATCACCCAAGAAATTGTTACCAGATGCCCTATGGCAACAGGGCCTGTGGGAATGGGATAAAGCCGTGTCAGGGGAGGTTCAGGTTAGCTATTAGAAAAGGTTTTTCATGGAGAGGGTGGTTGGGCACTGGAAGAGGCTCCCACAGAAGTGGTCACAGCACCAAGCATTTGGACAATACTCACAGGCATGATGGTTTGATTCTTGGTGTTGTCCTGTGCGGGGCCAGAAGTTGGACCTCGACTGATCCCTGTGAGTCCCTTCCAACTCAGGATATTCTGTGATTGTTTTCACATTTTCTCTTCATCCCAGAAGAGAAAGTAATATCAGCTGTGACTAGGTACAAAAAATTACATCCATCAATACCTTCTATGCACTTTTAGAGTTTCTTCAGAAAGGTCTTAGTGTGGAGAATCCTGATAAAATGTATCCTATGCCAATGGATGGAACAAAACAGTGAGCCAACTTTTGTTTAAAAAAAATCAAATTTGCCAATCTGAAAGTTGAATTACTTCTTTAATGAAATACTGGGAAGTTTCAAGAAATTTCCCAGAGATGGGAGTAACCCAGCAAAACAGAGAAGCTTTAAAATTGAAGTCACATTCTTATAAGAGTCCTTCCTGGATCAAAAGGGGTTATTTTGCCTTCTGCATTAATTTCCTGTTGATGTAAAAGCATTGGAATAAAAGTAGAGGGTGGGTCCCACCTATTACCTGTTGAGCCTCTGTGAGTTAAAGATGGAGATATATTTTGAGCCCACACATGCTTTTGGTTTGTCCAAATGCAGCAAAGGAATCAAGCCTGTGTCCCTCAATTTCAAGAGTTAGATGATAAATTGAAACTTCATGGGAACATGGAAAAAAAACATACTAGGAAAAAGACAGATCAACCAGTCCCTTTATCTACCATGAGCCAAGTTAACCATGATAGATTTACCTTTCTAACTGCCAGTTTCTTTTAAAAGACATTCTTTTCAATACAGCAAGCGAAAATACTGTAAGTCTCCCAAATCACCTGGAAATGCTAGTGTATATCGGCTGTAGTTGCCAGGCAACCATCACAATCTTCCAGTTAACTAAAAATTGTCTGACTGGAGTTGACCTTACTTTTATGCTATGGTTACCCCTACAGCCTTCCCCAAAATAACAAAATTCTGTCAATCTGCCAGAAACAAATTTCTGTCATTACACTGAAATTTTGCAGCTCATTACTCCATAATAAGAACTACTGCCTTTAGGTGTCCCAACGGGATGAGCTGCTAAAGCAACTGATTTATCTCAGTTAGAAGCAAGGTTTTTGCCTTTTAGCACACATTCATTTCTGTCTTAATTTTTCTAAACTAATATTCATATTGATCCTAAGCATGTAGACCTGGAGACTTATTCTGCACTGCGGTCTTAGCCAAAATCCCTATTATACCAGATAGGAATGCAGCCTAATTGTAAGAATACAGTATGTGGCCTTTGTGGCCTTACAGCAATAAAAAGCATGTCAGCAGTTACAGTATGTCAGTGTCCATAGAGAGATCAATATCAGGGCAGAATCAATAATCAAGAAATTCCATGTCAATTAAATCACATTGGCTTTTAATTTGTTTAGTATTCATTACTTATACTGCAAAAGAGGCAGGAAAATGAAACTGTTTTACAAAAATGTCATGGTTTAATCCAGATGTCAATGAAAGACCACACAGAACCTCTCTCACTCCTCCTGTGCCCTGGTGGGATGGGGCAAAGGATCAGAAAAATGTGAAATCTTTGGTTTGGTATAAGAGCTAACTAATAATAGAAATAAAGTGGATATTAACAACAGTAATGATTGCAATGAAATGGAGAGGGAGAGGGGAAACAAGTGATGCATTGTACAATTTTTCACCACTTACTGAACAATGCCCAGTGTGAGCACCTATTGGCATCTTCCAACTGAGTATTGCCTCCCTCAGTTTACTGCCCACCATACTAGGCATGACATTCTGTGGCCAGTTCCAGTCAGATGTCCTGGTTGTGACTCTTCACAGCTTCTTGTGCAGCTCCTCACTGGCAGAGCATGCGAAATTGAAAGTCCTTGACCTAAGGGTAAGCATTACCTAACAACAGCTGAAACATCAGTGAGTTATCAACATACTGAATCCAAAACACTGCACAGTACCAGCTACTGGGAAGAGAATTAAATCTATCCCAGCTGAAACCAGAATACAAAAGTGATATTTATCATTTCTATATTGCAGCCAGGAGGGGTTAAAAAAGAGAAGTTAAGGATTCCTAAAGACAAAATATTCAGCCCAAATTCCAGTGCTACTTCATCCTCCTAATTTAATGACATCTGAAATTCTTAGAGAAACCATCCAGAAAGAAACCAATATTAACGAATGAGTGCTTAATTAACCAGTGCTTAATTTACCTAGCTACCTAACTTAAATGGGTGCATTTGGATCAAGGCACATTTTCTCTACAGCCCATCCCATCTTAATGATATATTTATGTTTGCATTGAGAAAAGATAAATAAAATCCAGATGAATAACTTAAAACAGATACCTAACTTCTAGACAACTGAGGTTCAATGAGATGAATTGCTCACTCATAGGTAGTCAGTGCAAAGCACTGTGCAGATGGACTTTAAGGTCACATTGCAATTATGTGCAACAAAGATAGAACTATTCTGATCTCATTTGATCTAGCTCTGTGATTTATTCCCTGAATCTACCCTTTCTGTAGATATTTTCCCTGTGTTGAAAATAAATTTTTTTCAGCACTTAAAAAAAGTTTGAAAACGAAAAAGATTAGAGGAAGTGACTTACTGTTTCTTTCCAGATAGATTTAATTTGTGTTCTGCAAGCTCAACATCTTAGCCTGGAATGAGATACAATCATGTTATAACAATATGACTCATACTTAACCTACTCTAAAAAAAATGCAAGGGTTGCCAAGTAAAATGATAATATAAGAGTGTTAAGTATGAGAAAGTTATAAGGACCTCCAACAAAGAACACAGTGGTTCAGGATCCTTCTTGACAAATTTCCAATTTACTTTCTATATCACTCAAAAAGAAATTAAAGGACATATAAGCATAATTTGTTTCTACTTTACAGCTAATTTGGCTATAGAAAACTAATATTTTATATTAAATGCAATGTAATATAACTTCACATTTCTTTTTCCATGGGGACATTCATAATACTGACAATGAAGTTGATGAAAAAACTAATTCAGTGATGTATAATGCTAACTTTCACTTGCTTACTCGTCGTTAAAAAATTAATATGAAATAGTATCTTGAAAGTGACTTGTATATGCTTCATTTAAAAATGCTACAGTGTCCTTTTTATATAAAATTGAATTACTTATTGAAGTTTTCAGGAATTAAAGATTATTTTAATAGTCTTACAGCCTGTGCATATGAAATGCTAATTGACAAGGTACCTTGGTAAAAAGATATCTAATATTTCAGCTGTATTATTCCTAAATCTTATGCTGAGGCCAGACCTGGCAATGATGTCTAAGGCAGCACAGAACAAGGAGTTTCCCAAAAGCTTTGAGCGTGAGCAGTTACACCAAAGAGACTCTGACTGCCCTTCATAGTTGTTTACAACCTTATGCCGTCTTGTTCCTTAACACCACAATAACTGTTTGTGGAGCTGCATAATAAATGTACAGTGCAACTACAGCCTGCAGAAGCCATTCAGTTATCTAATCTTTTTAGTTAGCTAGTCTTGTGCTGAATTAGTTTTAACCCAGGTCAGCTCCACCACACCAGTTTTAGAGTGAAAGTCCTATAAATGTGGCATAGGGCATTGGGATGGGGAAGGGAGATAAAATGGGAAGGAAAGGTATAGAAACAGGTATGAACCTCTGGGTCCACTCCCCTGTTTGAATATGCTGATTTATGGGGATTTAACATTCATGAAGAGGCACTTCAACTGTAAAATAATTAATATAGCATGTTTAGTGCTGTCAGCTAATTTCCTTCAAGCCAACTAATTTTTACATCATTTACACTAATCCAGTAAAAGCAATATGAACAGCCAGTGAGTAAACAATCTTATTCAATGTTTAAGCTTTGCAGATTTAGAGACACCTACAGTATTTTAACATATCAAACCTTGTGGCTATCTTGCTTAAATGGCAGCTGCTGTTTGTAATATCTGAGTGCTTTCAATGAAGATATCAGCAGGGCAAGCAATTAATGCATCTAGTGAAACTGTGCACTCAAAGATGAATGGTGTCTGGAAGTAGGACAACAGCAGAATGTAAGCAGATATGCTAGAGGATATAATGTCAGTAGCTGGAAGCTATTTGGATAGCAAATGCTGCAAGTTTTATGAATGGCTGTCAGGAGCCAATCGTATAAAGTAAGCCTTACATAAGCCAAAGAGAAGCTTAGGAATAGACTTGTAAAATAGTTTGTGCTCCCTCCTTTAGGATCACATGGCAGATCTAGGTCTGGATCTGAATCTATATGGGATTGACCTTGGTAGAGGAGTACAGAATCTTTCTGAATTAATTTTTAAACTTCGAAGAGCATATCTTTCAGAGATAAAAGTAAATACATTAATAAACATAATTATAGAGAAGTCATCTTGACATGTCTTTCCAGTAGCTAGTTGTTCACATCTCTAAAAATGCAAATAAATCTACTGTGAAAACACCTGTTTTCAATTTCCAGTCTCTGGATCCTTTCAGACCTTTCTAGACTAGCCTGAGAACACATTCTGTATCAGCTGTTTAGCCCCTTTGATCAAATCATTCTCTAATTTTTTAGAGTTAGTGTGAACAGATATTTCCTAGAACTTTTTTCTACTGGGAATGTTTTTCTGTTCTTTAAGGTAAAGATCTTCTTTGGACATTAAGAAAGCAGATACAGCAGAGAACTGATGTCAGCAGAATACCTTCAAGGTGAACACTTGTGGCTTTGGCTGCTTACTTATGCTCTGCAGAAAAAAACAGGAGACCAATTACTTGAATAGTGAATTTCAAAGAGTCCAGATCCCCATTTTCTATCAAAACTCTCTATCTTACACACAACAGAAATCAGTTTAAGAGCAAAACTTTCAAGAACTGCAGACACCAAAATATTTTCCTAAAAATATTAGCATTTCATCCAAGAATTATAAATCATTTTACTAGCAAGCACACCCAATTTACAGTCATACACAAACTAAGTATTCACTTGCCTAAAGTCACAGTACTATTCAGGAACTGATCTGGAAATAGGAGCAAACCTTCTCTTTAAATGGCTGTCAGAGAGTTCATCAAGGGTTTTCTATATGGTGGTTTAGTATACTTATTTAAACCACAAGTGAAATTTTTAAAAGCTGATCTCATTTAAATACTGAAATAAAGATTTCAATGGGTATAGGCACACACAAATGATGGCTTCTGAAAACTAAGACATCCCAGAGAAAAATGCACAGAGATTTAAAACTTACTGTGTAACCATAACTTAAATGAAAGACTTCCAGGAGTCGGGAGGGAGGTTCCCTCTGCGATTTTTTAAAGTTCTAAATATACAAGAATTTTGAACTGACTACTGGAATCTTATCTTATTTCTATTTTATTTATGTCTAAGGATGTTTGGCCAGATGTGATTTCATCACCTGGCCCTAAGCATCAATAGACCAAATAGGTCTAACACTAGTGAATGAATTAATACATACTTGCAGACATCCCTTGTCCTAATTTCATGCAGATGAAATTTTGGGTCTTCTCAACAGCTGCTCATATGCACCAATAGTGCCCTCTGCAGTGTTATAATGTAGTTATATGCAGATGGCAGAGCTTTGAATGTTAAGGAGCCAAAGTGTAAGAAGAATATGCAATGCAGTAATACAGTAACCAGAAGTATTTATTTGATTCTCATCACCTTAAAATCAACAGTGGGATGCAATATGATTGCAGTTTGAATGAAGGGGCAAGCTGCTGCAATGAAATCAGCTACCAAAATAAATTAGAGGGCTGATGCTACATTATGATGGTAGCATGACATTGCCAGGAACACACATGGCTAAACTGATTCAGCACCCAGTGATGACCTTGGAGGGCCCATTCAAACTATAAATGATCTTGGTTTTGTGACAGTATTATTCTTACTCTCTGTTTTGAGCTCTGTCACCATCTCAGCTATTGATTTAATTTACTCCACTAGCTTTATCCTGCTTAACCACAGTAATCCCAAACCTGCTTACTCCCACATTCCTTTCTCCCATTCCTAATAAAGTTATGCTGCATATATGTGCTGAATATTTGTCCTACTGTTTCTCAGCAAAATCCTAAAACTGATACTCACACCTTTACACTATCAGCAGTAGAGAAGCACTCACTGCCAGACCCATAAATTCCAGACTTATTCCCAAGACACCAGTGCTGAAAGGCATGATATCTGCTCTGGCACTAGCTCACACTGGTCAACTGCTAAACTACTCATTGCTGGTGTCAGATTTTGCTTCCTGGATCATCTTCTGTCATCTCTTCTCCAGGAAATTGTCTTAATCAAGGCTGGGAATGGGGGATGCATAGCACTAACATGTTGGTTCCATACAACTGGATTAAAGTATGCAGGCTTTTATGTTTTAAAAATTTCTTCAAACACCTATGGGAAATGTTTTGCATATGCTTCTCATTTGCAATAACTGAGGAGAAATCTCTAACATAGACCTGTTTGGATAATAAAATTACAAGAGAAGTGAAGTTTTCAGGTTAGAGAAAGCTGTGCAGAATATAAGAAATCATACATGATTGCTATTTGAAAGAAAAGGCTAGGAAGGTGTTCTGCATTGAAAGGTAAATAAGGGAAGTCCAGAATGAAGTAACCTGCTTATCAAGATTATTTGCATACTCTTACATAGATCTATTTTGAGGTCTTGGACATTAAAATAACCTGTTTAGTACTATTGCAATTTTAGGCAAGTCATAATATCAAAATGCAGAAATGTTTTTCACTTCTGTTTATGTACAGGGTACATAGGTAGTAATCTGGGAAATAGAAATTTTAAAGTGGTTTAAATTCCAGAAATCATTTAGAAATAAACCAACAAAGTTAATGTTTTTGGTCTAGCTGATAGTATGATAAAGGTCAGGAGTAAAATGCACATAAATATTTGAAAAGTTATCCAGAACAATCTAAGAATAACTTTACATGAAAGAAAAAAAAAAAAGGCATATTTCCATTGTCTTAGGAAAACACCTAAGACTGGATGGGGAACAGACAGCTCAGAATGAGAAGGTAACAAGTGTGAAGACGGCAGCATGAGACATACTTTCCTGACTCCCTAAATTTACCAGGGAAGCTCAGTAAGATGCCACAAAGCCAGGGCTTTGAAGGGGCCAAAGGTCACTCAAGCATTTTTAACACTTGAGATAAACAAAACTGCATAATGCCTCAGGATTTCTAGAATGGCATCAGGCTAATCAAAATAATGTATTTGTCCTAAAAAGAGCTGGCACATTATTGCCAGCAGGATGAAAATTTTTGAAACATGCTTGGATTCTCTGAAAAAAATAGAATCATAGACATGACTGGCAGTGAATGCAGGAGACTGAGCTGGATGGTTTGTTTGTGTAAGAGGTTTTGTTTGTGCAATCCTTTCACACATGGCTGAATCTTGATGGCCTTATCCAGGCTGAAAATTTAACTCTCACTCAGAGGTCACCTCCCACAGGACAGTGTCCTGCAGCTACCCGGCAATGAGAATAACTTGTAATAAATCCAAGTTTTCAATGAGAATAACTTGTAATATATCCAAGTATTTGGAATATTTCAGTAGACTGGGCATTTAAAGAGGACCTTCACTTTCTGGATACATGATTTTAAACTTTAATAACTATTTTATTCATTTTTATAACCTCTGGTCAAGTGAAAATCTGTTCAGCTCAATTTTTTCTCTCTGTTTAGGGCTGATTTTTTAAAAAGGCACTTTGTAAGACCATGAATAGAAGGCCCTGAGAAAATGGAGAACTTTGGTTTCTAGCCAAGACAGCTGCCTCAGGCTTTGGCCATAGGATGCTTCTCTTGGATTTTGGCCCATTACTAAGCTATCAGTGTTTTTATTAAGCTACAGTACACTCCAGGGCTGGTCAGAAAATCAAGAAGTTGGTGAGGTGGCAGTGGCAGTGGTGACCAATAAAAGCCCAGATATGGGGGCTGGATCAAGCTGTACAGGGAATCCCTGAGCTCAGGGACACCTGAGCAATGGCCCCGTGAGGACCCAGAAACCCTTGACAGCAAACCAGGGAAAATCAGTGCCATGGAAAGGGCCCTTGAGGTTCTGGTCAAAGGCAAAATGAACATGAGTCAGCAGTGCCCTGGCAGCCAGGAGGGCCACCTGTGTCCTGGGGTGCATCAGGCATCACAGCCAGGCAAGGGAGGGGACTGTCCTCTCTGCTCTGAGCTGGGGTGGCCTCAGCTTGAGGCCTGTGTGCATTTTTGGGCACCACAATATAAGAAAGATATTAAGCTATTAGAGAGCATCCAAAAAACTAGAAAGCAACAAAGATGGTGAAGGGTTTCAAGGTATGAGGAGCAGCAGAAGTCACTCACCAAATTCTGTGATTTTGTGAAATTTCTGTCCATATCAGCAAAAAGCATCCGAACAACAGGAAATCTCAAGACCACCCAAAATCACTTTTAAAAAGTTTGAGGCCTAATAATATTTTTGCTTTTCCAAAACTAAAGTATGCCTGCTCCAGGGGCTCACTCCTGCACATAACTTACCAGGCTTTATTTACAGCTCCTGTTCCGTGCATGTAGCCTAAATAGTCCCTGGCATACAAACTGGTAGCCAAAACTTGACAGCTGCATTAGAAGTTACAGTAAGGAAAGGTCTGGCCAAGATATAAGCATATTCCTTGAAAGCTATCTGCTCATCTGAGGTCCCACCCCTGATCCAGCTGGGACCTCAGTGGATAATGGAGCTGATTTGTGCTGAATGCGAGTCAGCAGTGCACTCTTGTGGCGGCAGCCCTGCGTGCGTACCAGGCCCAGGGGGGATCACCGCCGACAGAGCAGGGAAATGGCTGCTCGCTGCTGCTTGCTTGGCACCCGGGAGGCCACTTCTGGTGCACCCAGTCCAGGCTGACACCTCAGAACAAAGATACAGAGCAGGTGGAGAAAGATCTCTGGAGGGCCACCAAGATGACGAGAGAGGGTGCAAAGCATGAGGAGGAGCTGAAGGAGCTGCACTTCTCGAGCCTTTAAGGAAGAGGCTGAGGGGAGCAGCTGCAATCTTCCTAAGGTTGTCTGAAGGGGAGTCAAAGAGATTCTGCCACTGAAAACAAATCTGGGGTTTGGCTTGTTAGTAAAGGAAATCACATTCTCTTTCTGTGTTTCCTCAAATTTTGGAATTCTAAACAAATGCAAACATTTAGCTTATATGTAATAAAGGATTGCCTTCTTCATACTCTTAAGAGTTACGAAATAGCACTGGTAAAGAACCAACAGCAGTCAGGCATCAGAGGCTGAAGGTCCTTTCTAATTGACTGACATTTGCCCTTTTAGCTCACATTCCTCATCAGAAATGGCATAATGGGACAGATTGTTAAACTGAAAGGTAGCTTTGGAATGGATAATTTTTGACATGTTTGGACAAATGTATTTGAACTCCTAGCTGTCTCAAGGTTTGAATAGTATGGCCAATGCCTCCCTGCCATTGGTGATAGAGCAGGAGTTAAGGAAGAGGAATAACTGACTATTTAAATATATACGAAGTGATTTTATGTCTGCTTGTGTGGTTTTAATTCTCTGGCTCTCTAGTTTGGGTACATAAAACCATTTCAGTTTTGCCTTCTCTTACTAACAGTATCTGAATTATTGTTGATACAATCCCTCACAGCTTTCACTTGACAGCTATTTATCTGCTTCAGCAAATATAACTTCCTAGTCTATATTTTTAAGCTCCAACTTGCCTATATTTAATGAAAATGCCCAAGCATATATTTATAAACCAGAAAATGGAAACTCTGAGTGCCTGGTGTGACTTATGTGAATACTTATATGAGTCCTATGATTCACTAGCGAAAGTGTAGATTCCCTATATTCCATATACATGACAGCTATGAGTACATTTATCTCCTGAAAATATCCCTTCACTTCATTATTTACTGTCTTGTCTCATCCCTAAGGCAAAATATCTAAATTTGCACCCAGATATATCTACTAAGAAAATATCATCTGATGCTGTGGCCTATTTTTCTGCAGTAAAACTCTATTCTTTCTGATGGAAATGAAACAGTAAGGCCTTCCAGTTAAGGCCTACTTTGTTCTGCCTATTTTTACATCACTAAGTAAAATAGAAGTTTATTCCATGACTTCAATACGACTAACTGAATTAATATACAAATTATATGTAGCTGCTTAAGTTGGTGATTGCTAAAATATTGGGAAGAAATTCATCTGCCTGTAATCCTCAATCAAAATAATCCAATGAAAAGTACTTCTTATGGCATGTATGTACTGGGATGGGGCTTGAACTAGTAATGCTAGATGATCACATCCTTCATCACTTTTCCATAGCACTGAGAATGTTTTCCATTAAATGTCAGCCTTGACTAAATCTGATGCAGAACAGCAAGTGAGCAACCTGATTTTGTGAGGTCTTTTAGGATACAGTAAGTTTATACTTTTTTATTATCTTCTTTACCATATTCGTAATGAAAAAATAATCAGGTTCTATTTGATTTTTGTTTGCAATAAATCTTGGTCAAAAATTTGAACCTGCATGACTTTTTAATGCCTCACATACTCTATGAATTATAATGCTACTTTTTATTGCTTTGGCCTTTTCAATATTCAGCAATTTATCTGACTGATCACCTTTGTTTTCCTCGGTTTATAGCTTCACTGAACTCCCCGGTCATAGTCCTCAGTAAGCTCATAAAGATAGATTTTGCATAGCACAAAATAAACAAAACTTTCAAAATTAAAATTAGATCAGCAATAAAACCATACAGCTACTTCTCTAGTAGTCTCAAGCTGATACTGTGTCATGTGTCGGAAGGTCTCAGACACTACCACACAATGAAATGCCAACTTGAAAACTGAACTAAACAGCTAGAAATTTATATTCACTGCAGAATTAACACTGAATATACCTTGAGTATTGCCACAATGTGCAACCCCAACTCCATTTTACACAATAACACTGAGCTGTGAGCTCATTAAGTGCCATACATGAGAGTAATCTCTTTCTTCGAATGCAATTGTGTTCTGAGTTTGCACTGACAGACCTGAAAGGAACATACACACCAACTTAATACAACCAAGTAACTTGTAGCATGAAAATGCCTCATGTGAGCACTTACTGTGCCAATCAAATGCCACAGATTTTCTATACTTTCTTACAATTGCCTATGAGGCCAGGAAAATAATCCACCAGTTTTATTTCCTCAAAAGCACTCACTACCCAACCCATAAAAGAGTCCAGCCTATTCCAGGGCAAAACTCAAGTGGATATGAGCCCCAGCAGTCTTGCTGCCTTATGCTGCGAGTACTGTACAGGAGCCAGTGTTGGCTGACTCGATAAGGAAAATTTTGTTGTAGAAAATACATGGCAACTACACAGTAACAATATACATTAAAAACTTGATACTTTCTGAAATATCTCTAGACATTACTGAAATTAACTCTGAGAAATTTACAGTGAGAAGACAGAAGACTATTGATCATATACCCTACAATGAGTTGACACTGCTGTGGTGATCCCTCTGAAGTGTATGGTCCTACCTAATACACAGAAGAAGGTTTGAACAGAGCTATTTGAGGTAGTAGAGGGAAATGACAGGATGGAAACCCTGTAGCAGTATCTCAACACAGCCTTGCTATTTCATGAAGCAGTATTATGTCTTCTTTTTTGCTTTGTTCTTTTGGTATTCCCCAGAATTTTGTTTTCTGAGGTGTTTAACAATATATGTGGCACCATCTAGTGGCCTCATAAAAATTTACTTAAATTGTGACCTGTTTCATAACAGCAATAGTTTTTAGGGACATCTCATTAGTTACTTAGGTATAGAAACCCTGAGAAGCAAAATCTTGAATGTTTAGTCAAAGCTGGCACGAAGGTTTTATCATTGATGAGAATTCAGAAACACACGTAAGAAGCTCCTAATATAACACTTATAATAATTTATCACTCTCTGATACTCTAATCTCAGATATCTGAATAAACATGAATGCAATGTGAATGCAGCATTCTTCTTTGTGGTGAAATTCCAAGTCCAGATAAATGGCAAAGCCAAAGGAGAAGTTTACTAATTGGGCTCTCATTTGATGCTCTGTTCTTGGATTTCTGCTGCAGTGTAAACTCACTGATCCTAATATATATATAATACAATGTATTAGAGGTCCCAGCTTATGTGTTTTTGGTTTCTGAGTCATAGGTTTTTCCTTCTTCTCAGATCTCTCATCTTTGAAGACTTGATTAATGCTTTAGGGTGGGAATGTAATGGATTTCTCTCTAAAATTCTTTTCAGAACTTCCCTAAACTGATCTGATTTTTAGGTCTGTAGATCTGTCCTCAGTCACTGAGTAGTTTGCATACTTTTAAAATCATGCTGTTATATTGCTGCATGATATATTCTATTCCTATGTCAGCTTTTCCTCAGTCTCACCTCTCTTCTCAGGTAGGAAGTGAAGATTAGGTAATTCTGTGTTTTACCATCTTCATATACACATATATACATACAACACAAACTGAGTTACTGCTTTCTTAAAAAACACTGCTCTTCTTTGGGACTGATAGAATTGCCTTCCTGCATTGGTCAGAACAAGATGCATGAAAGCAAGAAATTTTTTTGTACACAGTAGTAGTAGGTGAAGTTACAAGAAAATTTTCATGCTCTACAAGGAAGATCTGCAATAGATGTCATTGTCACTGCAAAATCTTAATTTTTAACTGTCTTCATGAATGAAAATTACTTTCTACTGCAAGTTCCATTAAGTCTCTGAGCCCACACAAAATCTTTAGTAAGCAAATGTACTATTCCTCATTATCTTTTCTCTGGTTCATTTGTGGGGCTTATGAGAAGGTGTTTAAAATAATGAGGTTATCTGTAATCCTAAACAATTAGCAAGTCCCCAGAAACCTTCATATCAATGAAAAGTTTCTGAGCAGGGTTATTAAAAATCTGTAGAGTAATTATATAACTCCTAGGCACTCTACAAGAGTGGTGAAAGCAACCTGTACAAAAAGGGAGTTTATAAATTCCTGTCTTTAGAAGGACAGTTCATGCTGACTGACAAAATGAGACTAAGATTAAAATTACCTTAATAACAAAAAGTTAGATTATTTAAAACTGCGAAAAGTTAAGGAAATTTCCTTCAATATTTCTGCTGCATGTGTCCATGGCCTGGTGCAGACAATCTGTCTCACTTGAGCTGTACTTTGGAGCAAATTACCTTCAGGTTAGAAATGGTTAATCTCTCAGAAAAAACAATCAGTTTGTGTGATGTGCTACATTTACTCTGCTCCACTGCTTCTATCTAGCTTGGAGGCAGGTAGTTTAGAGACATTTTTATTTTGTCCTATGCTACAGAGCTGGTTTATCCTAAATCTCCTTGTCTGAGTGAAGTACAGTGTGTGGATTCAGCAGTCGTGCTTGAAATAGCAACTATTTACAATCTTGATTTTCTGACCAAAAAAAAATTCTCTCTGCCTTTTCTTATATTTGCAGTCTGTACTAGTCTGCAATTGCCTTCAAATGTAATTACTGTCCAATTATTTTTCTCTAGAATTCCTCTAGTATAAAACAGCTCTCCTTCCTTATTGATTTCTAAATCTTTCCCAACTGATCTCTTAGTAAGATAATTTTTCTATCATTAAATAACAATGAAAAATGAAATGAAAAATAATTTCAGTAAAACCTTTCTAAAAACTTAGCTACCTCATAGTGAGTCAAGCCCAGATATATGCATTCTCCCCTTATTTAAAGCATCTTCAAACTAAACCAGCTACAGTTGGCTTTGTTGCCACATCAGATTCAACTTAGGAAAGGACATGGTAATGAGAGCTGACAAGTCGGAATTCTCTGATTCAGAAACATCTAGAAATTCCCTGGATGGATAAAAAAAAATCTAGTAATTTGCAAACACCAGAGATGGCCGTGGAATGAAAAATGAGACTCCTTTCTATCAGCAACAAATATTCATGACTTTGCTAAAGAGGCAATTGAAAAGAAGGTTGAAACAAATCCAGAGGTGGCAAAATGTATGAAGTATAGACCTCAGAAGTCTTTATGAATACTTAATTTCAGAAGGATATGAATATAGAATAACCCCATGTGAAACAACAGATGTGAAAATCAGACCCCAGAGTAATGACAGTTTAGCATTTGAACTTTCCAAATGGAATAATGGTACAATTCTTGCATATATTCAGTCTTATTAAAATTTTCCTTACTCCTCTGGAGAAAATTTCAAGGCAACCAGTATAGAAATTGTTTGCTAAGTTACTTGAGGCTGTACTTTCAAATCCTAAAACAATTCATTATGGCTCCCTACATCAACTTTGGTCAAGCTTTTAGAAATCAGTTGTGAAAACCTCATATAAAGTTAACAGCCAATGAATTTACAGGAACACATGATTTTCCCCGTTGTTAGATTGTGAGAGTGGATGCATAAGGCTCACAAGAGTGTGGGATGCCAAACTGCTGCAGTGTTTGGTTTCTTTTTGTCTGTCCTGCTGCCTAGTGGAACTCACAATGATCTTATAAAGATTGGGAGAGAGAGAAAAAAAAGGTAACAAGAACTAGCCAGAGTAAATTCCCTTTGCACTTGCATGCAGCACTGAAACCTAAGACATGTTGGAATAAAATCTGCCAGGCTGATTTGAAGCCTTGTTTATATTAGTAAAGAGGGGAAGCTACAAGGATCACAAACAATAACCAAATTAATGACCAGAATGATCAAATCCACTGCAGTTCAGGAGTTACAGTCCTAAATTCTGTGTGGTCATTGTGGGATAACCCCAGTCAGCAGCTCAGCCCTACTCAGCCACTTATTCTTTCCAAGAATGGGGAAGAGAATTGGGATGGTAAAAGTGAGAAAAATTTTGCACTAAGATAAATACAGTTTAATAGGAAAAGTAAAAGCTGGGTATGCATGAAAAGTAAAATAAGAATTGATTCACCACTTCCTCTGGGCAGGCAGGTGTTCAGCAATCCCCAGGAAAGCAGAGCTGCACCACACATGATGGTCACTTGGGAAAACACCCTTATCTCAGAGTGTTCCCCCTTTCCGCTTCTTTCACCCAGGTTTTACTGGTGAGCATGGTGTTGTACAATATGGAACATCCCTCTGGTTAATCGGGGTCAGCTGTCCTGACTGTGTCCCCTCACAGACTCCTGTACTCCCCCAGCCCACTTGCTGGTGAGGAGGTGAGAGAAACAGAAAAATCTTCTTGCTGTGGTGCATACACTGCTCAGCAATGGCTAAAGCATTCCTGAGCTACCAACGTTGTTTTCATCACAGACCAGAAAAACAGTTCCACAATATGAAGACAAATAACTCTATCTTAGCCCAAACCAGTACAGTCATACAGAAATTATTATATAATAATATAAGGATTTTGTCACAGGCAGACTCAAGGTTACACAGCAGTGTTTCAAAATTAATGAGGTTAAAATTGCCAACACCTGCTTGGACTTTCTGACCCAATGTAGCATGACTGTGTGAGAGAAGGGAGATAAAAGGAAGAGCAGTTCTTCTCTGGCTCCATGCTGGGATCTATCCAGACCTCCTTTGTCTACCAGCAGGAGGATGAGGGAAAACAAAGCCAGGGAGTGGGATAAATTTTCTCATTATTGAGGCTGAGAGATTGTATAATCTCAACAGACCAGGTGGTGCCTGGGGGAGCTGCTCTGCAATCACTGTGATTTTTGTGTCTCTTTTGCTGCCTTAGGCAACTGCCTACATGGTCTGGGCCTACAGCTGTCCCCTGCCTTGGCAGATATGCTCCATAAAATTAATGTGCCAGGCTTACAAATTTCACTGGGGAGCTGTCTCATTGTTAATTATGTTTTTGAGTTACAAGTATGAAAAACTGTATTATTTTGTATGACTATTAAACTAAAAAAGTTTGTTTGTTTATAGACAATATGCCAGTGACACAGAGGATACTGCAAAAAGAGAAGTGCTCATAGTTGCTGTTTCTCTGTTAAGGAGCACTAAGGCTCCCACTGCCATCCTGACAGGGAGTCATCAGAGGTGTGCTGACTTCCCAGAGCAGAGGTGCTGCTGAGAGAGTGCCACTACCTGCCAAGGTCACAGAATACTCTCAGTTATTCCTCTTTCACATGGGCGTGAATGACACTGCAAGCTGGAACCTGGGGAAAGACAAGGAAAACTGCAAAGCCCTGGGAGTGCAAGCATGAAGGATTGGTGCCCAAGTTATCTTTTCTTTCATTTTACTAGTTAGAGAAAAGGGTGCAGCCAGAAATAGATGTATAATGCAAATCAGCTACTGGCTTTGTGGTTGGTGTCTTCAAGAGGTTTTTGGGGCTTATGAAAATGGGGAATTCTTCAGTGACTATACCCTGTTAGAGAGGGATGGGATCCACTTGTCTGGAAGAGACAAGGGAATCTTTGCAGCAGACTGACCAACACGGTGAGGTGGGCTTTAAATCTAAGGATTGGAGGACAGGGTCCAAGGTGTCAATGCTCATGCCATGGCAGCAAACTGGGGATAAACCAGGCCAATTAGAGCACTGACAAATATGCCCTAGCTACCTCCCAAGACAAGAACCAGAAAACTAACCACCTGAAGTGTATGCATACATGCACATAACAGCCTGGGGGAAAACCAGGAGGAACTGGAGCTCCACATGCACTCAGAAAGTTATGATCTCATAGGAATAACTGAAACATGGTGACTCACATGGCTGAAGGATCATGTTGAATGGCTATACTGTTTCATAGTCAGGCAGCCTCTTCATGCATGAAACCAGTGCATCCATTATAAATGTTCCCATTGGCAAGCACTGAAACCTGATGCTCTCTCAACAATATGGTCCTGTGAAGGAGGAAAATAGAGCTGTGCTTCAATTAACGCTCTGCTCTCTGTGTTTATAAGATTTATAGCCAACGTTAGCAACATCAGAAAACCCAAAACTGGGTTTTATTCTATATTTGCTCCTTTTGGACTCAGTAAACAATTTTGCCAGAGAGATCCTGCCAACAACAAACAGCACCTAACACATGACAGAGCTACACATGCAAAGAAAAACCTCAGCCCATTCTGGAAGTGCATGCACCACTGATGTTGCCTACTGCTATCACAGTATTGTAACTATGCCAGTAAAATGAAGATTTTGACATCACTGACACTAAGCCATGCTTGGGAGTGCAAAACATTAAAGAAAACACAGTTTCTGACCAGTATGTTTGGAACATTTAACAGAAAGTATATTCTTTAGATTGACCATAAAACTGTGCAATGCTTTTCATCAAATTATACAGCCCTCCAACCATGAGTCTCTTCTCGGAAGAGTCAGCTTCCTTATTGTAAAATATCCATTTCAACTTGGGGTACACAAAAATTTATCACCTTTTTTACAGCAATTCAGAACTACATCTGTGCTCTTACATAGGTCATGTCAGAAAATAAAACCTCAGCCTATTGACCTACACAGCTGCAATAAGAAGTATACGCTACACAATATGCAAATATGTGGCTGGCTTTTAGTGGAACAAACACACATCTGGTTTCAGAAAGAGTCCATGCTAATTCCTCTGTTCCACTAAAACAGTGACAGAACTGAGGCACTCATTATTTCAAAGCAAAGGGCTAATTTAAAGCATTTCATAGGCTTAGTTTTCCCGATTCTTGAAGGAAATATATTTATTAACTGTCCCAGAATCATCCACTGTGTTTCCTTGGCCCTGCCTGGTCCAGGCAGTCCCACACAGTGAGGCACACCTCCAGCAGCAGAGGTGAGCTGTGAAGGAAAACATCTCCCTGTGGTGGCCAGTCCTTCAAAACACTTATTGTCATCATCATTTTTTGTCACAAGAAGGCAAACTGCACAAACTCTCAGGACATTTAAGTTATACACATATTGCAAAGCACTGTCTGTACACATCACTTTAATTTACAAATCAGATATATTCTTTTTTTTTAAAAATGTGTTGTGTTCATTTACATTTACTCATACTGCATGAAAATCAATACAAAGGTCTCTCCCATGTGCTACACATTTCACAGTGTATACTGAGATGTTTTACCCCATAGTAAACAGAAATACTGCATAAGTAGGTCATAGACCTCTTACCACATGGTTTCTTCATTCATATTAGCACTCTGAGCTTGACTGCTGCTTCTTTTTGTACATCTGGACCCAGGCAACAGGTCATTAAGTTAGTTTCACGATATGTAAATATCGCTGTACTTCCAGAGCTAGAGTAGATTTTAATAAACACCACTTTTTTGAAAACTAACATAACTGAAATGTGAACCTACCACAAGATTACTAATAGCCAGTACAAGAAGCTTAGAAAGAAGACAGTAAATAACCTCTGTAATTGGAAATGTTATGTGTTCTGTTGGAAGAAAATTATTTTACCAATTACTTCAGAATTATTGGACAGATTTCGCTCCACAGGCCAGATATATCTTTGCAGAACAAGTGCATAGTAGATAAGTGACAGTAGGAGATGATGCCAAATTGTACTGAGACAAGTTTCAGGACTGAGCCAATTCTGCTGTGTGCAATGGCTCTGATTCTTAAGAACAATCACTACAACTACTCACACAAGGTAAGGTTAAACACTGATGCGGTTTTTTTTTCAGATCAGGGAGAAATGTGTAGCATAAAGGAGATTATTTGCATAAAACAAATTACTAAAAATAGCTACAATAGGGGCAGCTCTGCTGTCATTATTTTGTTGTAGCATAACTGAGCTGCTGTTTCAATTCAAGTAAATAGGCAAGTTTTAGGCTGGTTCTCCTTTTGATTTAAATTAAGATACTAGAGGCTCTTTTATTATTTAGTTTTGTTCGATATTTCATCCCCATTGTTTTCCAGTTCAATTGTACATATATCAACTCACACATCAGAATTTAACATGAACATTAGAGATTTATTTTCTTACTCCTGGGCTTACAATCTTTATTTTATTTCTCACTAGCTCTCCCCTAATCAGAGCTTGAAATGGAGTAAAATTGAATAGAACTTCTTGTGACAATCTGTGAAACACACAGAAGAACAATACACTGGTGATGTTGGAGTTTATTTTTGATACCAAAAATTATGTTTAAAGTGGCCTTTGAAAATAACACTAACTGGTTTAAACTGATCGTTCAGAATTCTATTAATGGACATAACTCACTACCAAGCCCTCTTGATGAATGCTATTGATGATAACAATATTACATTGGAACAAATGAAGAACTGGGGCTTGTTGTGTGAACTGTCAGAGCTAGGATGCTGGTAAAGTTTGCCTTGTAAAATTTTATACACCTAACAAAGAACTTTAAATTGTAAAAACAACTCTCTAGGATTCTTTTAGACAGTAGTAAGCAACATTTCTGTTCAGAGGTATCTCCAGAGGACTCAGGGCCTTTTTGCTACTCTGCACAGGCAGAGCCCAGTTCCTTCACAATTAAAACCAGGGAGATGGAGTTCAAGACTTTCAACCTTTAGGTTCCAGACACTGTCCCACACTTCAACCTGAGCTAGACAATCCACCCACTGATTTCACATAATTTATGGTTCCTGTTCAGGGTCAGCAACCTCACAGGCAACTTGACTTAATTGCCAGTTTTACACCTTTCATTATACATGTTTTGGCACTTGGCAGACACATGAAATGTATGCAGGCTTTTCAGCTACAAAAGCTTGCAAACTGTATAGTATGCAGTATCTAATGTGTAGGAGAGTTTTTCCCTGCATAATTTGAACAATTCTTTACATGAAAAATATTTCCTTTCCAAATCATCATCTCATTCTTCCTACTACTACTGCTATTACTATTACTACTACTACTGCTATTACTACTACTATTACTATTTAAGAAATCTGAACTGTTGTGTTTCTGAAAGCTCCTGGCACTTTAATAGATGTGTGGTACATGACTGCTGGTAGAATAGCTGTACTACCATTTCTTCCTTCCTCATAAAGGTACAGCGGCCACACATTGCTGTAAGTCAGGGAAATATGGTTTATTTTTAAATTACCAGATAGTTTTCTAATTTTAATCCAAAGACAGTAGAACAGTTTTTGAAAAGCACTAAAATCTCATAACCTTCTCCAGATTTTACTGTTACAGAGGGGATATATCAACAAAAAGATTCTAACTAATGTGGTGGCTTAAGTGTTTACTGCCAAACTTGACAGTAAAATAGAATAAATTAAGATGCAGTAATTTTCATGCCCTCTTATTTTTGCCACCAGGATTGCCTCAGTATGAGAAATCCTTGCCAAACAGCTAACTGCAGCTACAACTCTCATCTAACCTCTCATGAGGTGAGGGTATAGTTCATTTCATCTGTGGTCCTTGGCATTCCTGAGAATCCCCTGGTCAATAACTGTGAACGAGGGAATTCCTTCACTCAGAGCTTAATGGACAACCACTGTAATGGGAAGTTACAGCAGCATTCTTTTTAATTTTTTTTCCCCCTGTTGTCTGAGAAGGCTTGATTTAACATCAACCTTCAAGAAGAAATGTGATTTTCCTGCCAGGAAAAATCTAAAAGGATCTCTCTTGGTTGAAGATTTTCCATTTTGTAGGAAACAAATATCACTGACGCAGAAACAGACTCTCAGGTATAAAAGTGTGACCACTCTGCAGATGGTCTAAGGTTACAAAACCTCCTTGTAGTGCTTTCTCCATAGATAAACAGGACTTTAAATGCAAAATTTTTTATGCTGTCATAAAATATAAATTAGATTTTTTAACATTTTAAGCAGAATAAAACTGAAGATGGGAAAGCAATTTTTAAAATATCCAGGCCTGATTCCAAACAACTCACTGGCTTCCCAGGTCACAGAAAACTCGGTTCAGTTCTTTCTGGTCCTGAGGGAGTTCCTCCTCCCTCCTCAGCTCTGTACAGTCTGCTCCCCACTTCCTCTCATGGCAGTAGGATCTCCTTTTGGTCTTCACTTCTCCAGGCCGGACAAGCCCAGTCTGTGTTGCCTCTTCATCATGACCTAAGAAGTTGCATTCATTTTGGGCAAAAATAAAAAACGTCAAAGGATATCAAGAGAGAGTCTGAGAACTTTTGTTTATTGAATGGGTGTCTTGCTCTTAGATTATCTCTATAAGAAAGCTACTGATGCACAAGAGGGCAGTATGTCACAGGGAAATCTAGCATTGGAGTTACACAGTACACTGCTGCTGTTTCTGGAAAAAAATCATTTGTGGCTGATGTATCAGCTCAGTTATTTTAAATCCAGCCATTGAGCCAATTTAATGAGCCCAAGGAACTAAGCAAATTACCCATGTTTTCCTACATTTTTTCCAGACTTTACATCTTTATTGACTATAGAGGCTTTTTAAATACCATTTCATACTAATGGATACAGGGAATTCTGCAGGAGTGACAACACTACAGTGCTGCTGCAAGCTGCAGCCAAAGTGTGATAATGGCAATGATCGCCTCGGCGGAAAGTGCTGGCTCTGATGATTCAAGGTCACCTCTCAGTCGCAGCAGATGGACTTCCAAAAACTGGTGTCTCACCACTCTAAGGAATCTGGAATTGAATTTTTCCTCCTGTGTAATTTCAGGAGATTTAAAGTCAATTTGTGATGAATATTCAGATAGAGTATTTTAACTTACCTGCATATGAAATAAACTTCCATTGTGCCTGGGGTTCAATATGAAAAATTAATTTAGGTCTTACTGCATTTTTAAGCTTCTTGGGACCAAACTATGTAATTATCACCATCTTGTCTATTCAGTGTTCTGTTTTACATTTTGAGAACACCTCTATGTAGTAGTAGCAACATTATTATTATGTCTGGGTTTGTGGTATATGAAAGCTGGGACTGTCCACAAATGTGTTATGCTGCAGGTCTGGAGAGCAATATATGAGCACTGTCATAAATCATTATCTTAAAAAACCATTGCAAACTTTTTACCCATAGAGTAAAACATCCAAGTACAACAATATTCCTCACCATACCTCTTCTACTGAGGCTAGTAACTGGGCTATTACAAGTCCACACACAAGTGCACTAAAATCACAATGAAAAAAAGCCTATGAAGCATCTTCTGAAAACATCTGGCTCATACCAATATTGTTATTCAAAAGGAATAAATGCAAAATGAACAAATTGTCACTGCCCTACATTAGAAAACCTTTAAAGGAACCAATATCATGGAAGCGTAGATCATTGACATGTTGGAGGGAAAAAGACAAAAAATTAGCTTATGAAATATCACTAATTTGCTTTTAAAATATCTTTCTCAGGATTCACTGCATGTGGAATCATGACAAATATAATAATGCTCTTCCTGTGGTGCAAGCTATTAATTATTTTGTACTCTTCAGTTCAAATGTTGCCTTAGCAAAAGAGTATTGTGCCCAGACTCTCAGCAGAGAGAAGGGCAATGAGGAGGGGGAAGGAAAAGCAAAGTTTTTAAATTTCTTGTTTTTCTCAGTTGTTTGGGTCTCTAATCTCTTCTTCAAAAACAGACTGTAGTCAGTGCAGCCACAAGACACCCTCAGCAACCTTGTGCTGTCATCTTATTGCAGGGGTTCCATACTGTGGTCTCCTTATCACAAAAGTTTCATGCCTTCTTGGTGTTTCTCATGGGCATCTCCTCAGAGCACTGACTCTCCTTCACAAAGCAGCCAACTGACCCCAGTTCCCTTCTCAACCAGCCACCCCACTCTTTTATAGCACTCTGCTTCTCATTGGTTACAGCTGTGGCCTGTTAAAGTCAGGCCTGTTCCTAATCTTTGCTAATTGGCCCAGCTGCAACCCCTTAGGGGTAAGATTACTTTCTACACTACCTTTATTTTCTTCTATTCTATCCCACTACCACCTTGGAACACTAGTGGAACATTAATTTGAAAATATGTTTGGAAACTTATTTGAAGATACGTTCTTTTGCAAGAACAATCATTGAAATTGCAATCTTCCCTTCCATACAATCCTTTCCAGAGGATAAATTCTCCACACTGATAAGTTGGCAGATGCAGTCACTCAAGTGAATATAGTTCCTTTGACATCAAGTGGCTTGCAAAATAAAACGAATACACCATCCAGCAAACAGATATGCTTAAAATGAGAACTGTCTTGCATTCTTAGGTACCATGAAGCTGAAAAACTATTCTCTTAAATTTCCTACTTTATTCCCTGAGGCTTGGAAATTTCTAAACTGGGCTGAAAAACCATTTAATGTGTGTGAAAGGAATCAGTCCCTGAATGCTTAGAAATATAAATCAGCCTGTTCATTTGAAAACATTTTCAAACTTGATACTGTGAATTCTTTTTTTATGGATATTCCTTTGCCCAAAAGTTAATTAGAAACCTGACTCTAATCACAGTATCTACCATACAGTACAAAACTGTCTTCTTCATATCACACTTCCAGTGTAAAAACCTGTTGGTGGTCTTCACTTAGGATAGTCTGAGTAATTTGAATTTTTTCTGTGCTTCATTTCTTTGTCTTTAAAGAAACTGCTTTGAATGCAGTCATAGATTTATTTCTGGTGTGTGAGACTGTAAATATTTCTGACAAATCTGAAAACATGATCACTGCTAAATTTTCAAGATCTATCCTCAAGCTGAAAGAAAAACCAGTCAAGACCCACATCTAAGCTTTTCTTCCATTTTAGTAATTTGTGTTAAACCTCATGCAAATTTAGCAGCATTTATCTTAGCTCCACCTACTCCAGTTTGTAATAGAGACAAAACTATGATATCCTATCCTGTGCTTATTGTGCAAAAATATCCAATACAAAATGCCATCTTTCATGTATTTGTTGTAAAACCTTGATATAGTTGTAAATATAATTGTAAATGTCAGTCAGTTAGGTGGCATGAAAATAAAAGCTGAACACATATTTCTAAAGTATTGATTCTTATTCTTGCCAGTGGAATTTTCTTTTTATGCACACATACATCATAAATACCTATTATTAGATAACTAAAACATCTCACTTTTAATGTTATAAAAAATGCATTAAAACATCTATTATTTTTATTGGGTAACTATTATTAGAAAATACATGTTTTAAAAGCAATCTTTTTACTGTAGGACTAAAAATCTGACATATTCCCTATTTCTTACCCCAAACAGAGAAGTTCCTGGTGAACATAACTAAAGGTAGGGATGGAGCAGCACTGACAGGAAGGTTCTGGAAAGTTCACTTACACTCAGCCTACATCTATTTGCAAAGAAATACAATGTTGGCTGTTTGCATGGTGAGGTTGCCAGGGTCTGTATTTGCAGAATTGACAAACAGAAAATGCTTCAACCACAGGCAGTTCACAAACATAGGCTGTAACATAAAAGTTTCCTCAGCCTGTGGAACCACGTCAACAATCATTTCCTCAATAACCAGTAGCCCACAAAAATGGCAAGATCCATGGATTTCTCAGAAATGTTGCCTCAGAACAATGGAAATCTCTCTGCTCTGGACACCATTCTTCTGTAAAAGACTATGTGGGGGGTTTTTTGCAACTTCTTCTCAAACAATCTCATTGACTCAAAATTTGCACTCTTAGAAGAGCAACCTTACCTTTGAAATTGGTGGAGTTGGTAGGGATGTCTCATTTGACATTATTTTTGGGGGGTTTTTAAATGATTTCTATTTTTAAGGTGCTTTGTATAATTTTCTCATGTTTCCCCATCAAGGATATTTCTAAATCCTGCCCCATTGCTCATTTTCTTTTTCTTTGATATTTTGGGGCTATACTTATTTAATGCAGGGTTGCTCAGAGAACTGAGCAACACCTATAGTTTCTCCCACAACCTCTTGTATTTATTCAGTTCACAGCTCTCTATGTGAAACTGAAGAACAGTTTTAGTGTGAGACTAAAGATGGTCAACTGTTACAATGAAAAAGAAAACTCAGATGTTTTACTGATGCTCATTATGTTATAACCACTATATAAAAGATTAGTACAGTACATAAGCACTAGTTCTCATTTCCACCATTATCTGTTATTGAGTTTTACAAAGAACATCAAGTTACCAAGAAAGATTTCGCAATGTGTCAATTTGCAAAGAATTCCATCCAGCTCCTAGTGTGTATTCTGTTATCCACATTGCCTGCACAGGAGAGGAGTAATTGCCTTTCTGGCTTTGTCTCCTAACCATGTGAGTGGCATAGGATGTGCTCAGGTTAAAAAGCATTTTGGTGATGTCCATGGAATGTCCATGTAAACCTGAGTCCTACAGTTAGAAAGGCCCAATAAATTACCTGATGATTACTGCTGTCCACACACCCTTCTTTCAAGACCAGGAAAACTTTTCAGTGTGGAAACCTGATGGGATTTATCAGGTGAGATGCCCAACCCTGGGATGGGACTGAACAAAAATACACACCTTTATTCATGATCATATATTCATAATCAGGTATAATTCCCATGCTAATGTATGAGCATAGACAAATACTTTGTCATTGGAACATTTCACAGAGCACAATAATTTGTTCTTAAAAAAAACCCAATAAAAAAATCAGGTGAATTAAAGATGATGAAATGGAATGAAATTGAATATATTCTATGATTTCACCTGGAAATGCATTGAATGAAGAAAAAAATGTGGCTAAGGAAGAAGACCATAAGTCATGTATGTTTGGTTGACCTTTTTATTATACGCATATTTTCATTTTATTGTAATATTTTTTATGTTTTAAAAGATGCAGTAATATGCTTTCAGAAAAAAATTTTAGGTCTTCTGAATGTTCTATTGTAGAAAACAAAAGGAAAAACTGGGCAGAGGATGGCTCATGAATTTCAAAAACAGCTCATGAATTTGCAAATGTGCCTGCTTAGCGCAGATTGCAGGAGCACCTCCTCAGACATCATGCTCTATAATGCACTTCCAGCATGGTAGTAAATGAACTGCAGTCCTTGTCCCCTATGTTTAATCAAAAGCAAAGAGTAAAAATTGTGCCAGGCTTAATTCACCAAAAAAAAAAAAAAAAGCATGGAGGAAATTAATGTGAGCATATCAAATCTCTGAAAGGATGCCATGAACCTTTCTAGGACAGCAGCGTTTGCACGGCAAACCATCCAGAGGCTGGAAACCAATTTAAGAAAATAGAAAGCATCTATCGTTTGCAGCAGCTGGGCTGCGATGTGGTGACACAAGAAAATGTTCAATCTGAACAGCTATTAGCAGGGTGTCAAAACAGATTTTATTTCAGAATCTTCAGGGCTTATGACTGTATTTTATGATAAAAAGTACAGTTAGAGGTTGACTCGTTCTCCAAATATAAAAAATATTAAGAGCCTTATTCAGCTAGCCTTTTACTTTTCTCATTATATTTGGATTAAGTATTAAAATTCAGAGCTTCTGAACTATAGGTCCAAAACAGAATAGAGAAATCTCACATGTGTCTCCACCAGCTTCAGTGAGAGGCAATATCTGCCTATCTTTTTATAATACAGGAATTTTAATGTCACCACTTTTTATTTTTTCCCCCTGAGCTCTATTTTTTTAAAAAAAATATAATTTCTTTCTTTTTAAAACAGATAAACTAGACTGAAAACTAAGACATTCAGTGTTTTCAGAATAGCAAAATCAAAACATATGAAAGTAAATAAAAAAATAATCAGAAAATTTCTGATTATCCTTTTATTTAACTGGCCACTGTGAGTACTTCTAAAAGCAAAATGAAAATGATAAATAACATATTTAATACTTATTGTTACAGACCCAGTCTTAGTTGGTCTCTGAACAGATAACACAATATCAGTATAGAATAATATAGATGTTAGTCTGTATACAAGAATGCTTTGTTAGGTCCTGCAAGCCAATCCATGTGAATGCCATGAGAGCTGCACATGTATACAAGGGTTTTTCAGAATTCAGCTGTGCTGTCCAGGTTTGACAACACCAATTTCCTTACAGCATCTAATAGAAGTTGAGCATTTTGGAAAAAGAATTGTCATTAATTATTGAAATAATGTTACTGGTTTCAAAATATTTGATACATCTCTAGAAATTCCAGTTGTTAGAGACCTGTGATTATGAAATTATTTTTGTCCTTCCTTGAGAAACATGCCTTTCACAATGTCCAAGGTAGAAGGAAAGCTTGTATAAATTACTTCATTGTATACTGGCAGCTCAACACTAGTCTGAAAAAAATAATCATAGAATGGTTTGGGTTGGAAGGGCCCTTAAAGGTCATCCAGTTCCAGCTCTTCTGTCTTGGGCAGCGACAACTCTCACTAGACAGGTTACTCAGAGTGCCATCCAGCATGGTCCTGAACACTTCCAGGGATGGGGAGTCAACAATGTCTCTGGGCAATGTGTGCCAGCGCTTCACTACTTTTATGAAAAAAACATTTCTTCCTAATCCCCAATCTAAACCTACCCTGCTTCATCTTTAGGCCATCTCCCCTTGTCTTGTCACTACAGACCCTTGTGAAAAGTCCCTCTCCAGCCTTCTTGTAGCCCCCTTTAGGTGCTGAAGGCGCTGTAAGGTCTCCCCAGAACCTTCTCTTCTCCAGGCTGAACAGCCCCAGCTCTCTCAGCCTGTCTTCATAGGAATAGGTGCTCCAGCCTTGTAATCTACTTGGTGGCCCTTCTCTGGACTTGTTCCAATAGGTCAATGTCTGTCTTGTGTTGGAGGCTCCAGAGCTGGATGCAGCACTCCAGGTAGGATTTATAAGAGTGGAGCAGAGGGGCAGAATCCCCTCCCTCACATTGCTGGCAACACTGCTTTGAATGCAGCCCAGGATGCTGTTGGCTTTCTGGGCTGTGAGCACACACTGCCAAATCTTGAGGTTTTCATCCAAAACCAGCCCCAAAGAAAAAAGAATTAACTAAATTACTTTTTTGCTACTAAACTTTCCAGAAACCACATATTACTGCAATGCAAGAAGCGTTTCCTTGCAGATCTGTGGTATTTTATGCTTTTAATAATGCATATTTACTATTTGGCATTTAGTTGCATGTAAGGAAGCAACAAAGCAGCAATTTTTGGGTTTGTTTCTAATGTAATGTTTAGGCTGTCAGTCCCTACTTTGTATGTGATCCATCATCCAAACACTATTCTGAACAGTGAATGATGAGTTTGGCGACGATTTCTCTGTGGTGTTTATCCCTGAATATAGTCCAAGTCCTTCTCAAGTAGTATTGATTTTCAGAGTAGTTACTAGGGTGTGAAACATTATTTCCCACTTTATTTGTAGATTAAAAAAAGTCCCACATTATTACTTTTAGGTTCATGAATTTGAAAATTTATGGGACCTCAGTTTTTTGAGCAGTGTAACATTTTCTAAGACCCACTGTGGTTGAAGCACAGCTGTATCAGTGTATACTCAGAAAAATGCATCTTGAGGCATTAGAAAGAAATGCACTGGATGAAATAGGCACAGAATCACACTCACATCAGATGAAATAATAGGGACAGAAATCCATTCCCCAAGGAAACCATTACCTGCCTAAACCCTGCAGTCATCTTTTCTCATTCTTCAGCCACTGTATCTAAAGGGCAAAACGATGGATGAAAATTCCACAGAGTTACATCTGCAATACTATCATGCCTGGAAATAAGCCAGAGATCTGTGGAGAAAAGCTGGTGACGTGACTGCAAATACTGAACCACAAACCTAAGAAAATTAGTTACAAGTTTATTGTACATAAGCAGACTGGCTCTTTCTAACTATCAAAAGCCTGATCTTGCAAATTTAGTGTCTATGTACACATATAAACCTGCACATGTACACATTGTCTGCATATTTATATCAAACTTGCATACTCACAAAAGCATCTCAAAAATACAGACTTAAAGGTATTAACAAGATTACCATTTCTTTACTGGTATAAGCATCTTTCATCTCTTTCAACATCTGTGATAAAGAATATCACATCCAATTAAAATTGCAATGAGAATTTGATCAGAGAAGATGTGGCTATATATTATGATCAAGCCTGTTGAAGATGAGGCTTGCTTTTACAAAATGAAAAATGGGATCCCAAAAACCCAAATGTGGTCAGAATCTAGCTTGTGTCTCCTGCCTAAATGCTACCTACATATCTCACTGTTAATATCCAAGACTACAGTGAAATTATTTAAGAAATTGTATGGGTAAATCCTAAAGGAAACTGAGAGAGCTAGCAAGAAAACCTGTCATATTTTTTGTGCCTAACCTTTGACCTATATCTTAAAGGCACGTATTCTTTCATTTCTGTTAGAATTTGCTTCTTGGTCTATACTATATCAGTTGCAATTTTATATAAGAAAATGTAGAGTTCTCTTCTGCTTCTGCATAGTCAGCTAGAAGGACAAAGTTTTAATCAGGATAACTTAAGCCAAATTCTCCCCTTGTGTACATTAGTGCAAGCACATCACTCGCCAAAGATAATATGGAAGTGGTTTTAATCATGAACAAAGTTAATTAAAATGTACCTTTGGATTTGAATTACCACCTTCTCCAGAAAGCAGGATCTGCTTTATGAAAACAGCAGGTTACCAATGACAAGTAAAAATCCAGAAACCCTGAACTCAGTAAGTATTATGTGACAAAATCACCCACCATCAGCCACAGAGCTGTATCAGGTAGAAATGTAACCCCTTAAGCATATTTCTGAAAATAGCTTTGAAGTGTTATCCTGTTAAATTTGAACACCTTTGGTAGAAAGGACAATTTTTTTTACTCTTGATTCTTTGATACATTCTAACAGAAAGAGGAGAAATAGATTCCAGCAAAAGTACCCACTGTTCCAATCACTTGCAAAACAGTAGGAGTCATTTTAATGGACGTGATTTAAAGTAGACCTTTACCAAGCATGACCTTCTGTTTAAAATTGAAAAATATGATGAAGTAATTCTTATGTTAAAATACAGCTAAGAAAAATGCATAAAATAGAGAGCATAGAGTTCAAATATTTAAACTTAAGAATAATTCTTTAATGCACTATCTTATCAGACAATTAATCTTGTTTTACTTGGAAAGTGAAAAGAAGCCAATCACAGCCACTCATTTCTGAACACTTTTGTTTTTGTAAAATAAAGCTAATAGCAATTGAATTTAATCTTTTGGCATTCAGTAACTCCCCTTACTTCCATTCACAGGAGTTAAAGATACAGTGCATTGGTAACAGGTCAGAAACACGTTTCATTGCAAGGTTAATCTCGTATATATTTGACCATCAACTAGTTCTAAAACTTGATATTAAACAATGTAGGAAATAAATGCACAAGATGTAGATTGATGTCTCTAGGACTTAGTAAAAATAATCAACAATTACTCATTAAAAATTATATTTGTGATTTAAACCATCTGAAGCGTATTAAAAAATGAAGAAATAATGCTAGTATTGTTTGGAATTTTGCCTATTTTCTTTAATTTTTAATGAACAACATTTAAATTTTTGTCAATTTACTTTAAAAAGTGACTAAAGCTCATTTTGCAGTATCAGAGGTTCAGAAGGAAGCCAGTTGCTTTGGCTAAGGAGCAGATACATAAGAAGCAACAGCAATGGAAATTTTTCCTACTTGCCATGTACCTTAGCTCCTGAAGGCTCCAATGTTACCAAGACCTTCACCTTATCTGTTAGCTAAGATACTATCCCATATTTAAGGGATAAAACATGGCTGGGAGTGGGACATACTGAGATGTTCCTTACCATCACTGGCTTCTGAAAAAATTAATATCAGAAAATCTTGTAGCTCAAAATCTCCAGGTCACTACTTTTGACCCACTAGGCATCATCAGACACTGGCATACACAAATTGCATGTGAAACATCTAATTCAAACATGAGTTCTAAAGCTATGTAATGTATCCAACTGCACACAGGGTAAGGTAGAGGTATTTAATAGAAATGTATGCACTTCACTCTTATCTTTCTTCTCCTCTTGATGTTTGGAGATACAACCCAAAACACTAAATGCTCTATAGGTAGTTAACAAAAAAGCAGTCTAGCAATTCCTTACTGAGAATTTTGACATTTTTTTACATTCAGAAAAAACTTCACGGAAGTTTTTACACTCATGCTCACTATTATGTGTGAATTAGATAAGGAAAGTAGAGAAAAGTAACCTACTAATGCTGCTAGGCATGGAGTCACATCCATGTTTTGTACTGTTACAACTTAGCTGTTCAGTTACACTCACAAGGATCTTAACAAGTCAGTTTTGATTAAAGGCAACTTGTGGACTTTGGATCCTGCTTGCAGTGTTCAGTGACATAGTCCAAGATTATTCAGAAGTGTGACCAGCCAATCAATTTTTTTTTTTCCCTCATCCTTGATCTTCATACTTTTCATTCCTTCCTCCCAATTTCCAAGAAGCCTTGGAGAGAGAGATGTAGTTCAGAATAACTGCAATAGATTTTTCTACAGTGGCATGTACTGAACTGACACTCTATAGCAGTCCTCAAGGAAAGGTCACTTACAATCTAATTTAATTCATGATGTAATGAGTACATTTGGGGAGCCAGTACAAGGATAATGATGATGTGAAATCCAGTTTCATTGAGTCTATTTAAGTGAACAGTTAATAGAAAAGAGATCAGAAGTCATGGAACCATTAATGATATGGATGAAAGGATATTGAGGTTATCTGCCCCGAGAGAAAATAAATCATAGTGCCGTCATTTCTGGGTTTCAGAAATGTAATGTAGTAATGCCCATTCCACTGTTTTTGCATCATTAAGAAGTATTTTCTGTTGTCTAACTTAAATCTGCTTTCCTGAATTATAATACCATGGCTTCTAAAGCTATCTATTATGAAACGCTTTATTGTTTTTGTTCTTCATGTTCTCTTTTCATGTATTTGAAAGCCATCAAGTATTCTCTGATTTTCTTTGCTAAAATAAATTACTTGAATACATTCAGAATTTCCCCATTGCTTACATTTTACAGATAATTTTTCTTATCCTGCAGTTCCAGGCTACTTTTTGCTCATGTCAGATCTCTTTTTGTGCAAGAGAGAATGAGTGCAAAAGCAATATTGAAAATTTTTACTTTTACATAACAAAACTAACAGACAGATTTAGTGACTTTGTGAACAATAAGATGTTTGGAGTTTCTTACCTGGAAAAGTAAAGAATTGGGGAAAAAAATAAAAAAACAAACTCCAAACCATAGGAGCTTTACAGTCTCTTTTGTAGGGAAAGAGAAATGATGAAGAGGAGCATGCTGGGGATTAAAGGATAGCAAAATTGTAATAAGCAAAAGAGATGGTAATAAGGATAATAGTAGCATATTCCAGCACTGATAGAATGAATGTTGCATACACTTGGGTGAAAGGAACTGTCCCAGAAAAACTAAATTATTGCTCAGGTAAGATATCAGAAAAAATAACAAGCAAAAGAGGTTAAAAAATTGCCAACAGAACTACTTTGAGAGAAAATTGCATCTATTTGAACAAATTTCTTACTTTCTGCAGGGAAAAAAAAAATTTTCCCATGGAATTAATACCCCAGATGGTTTTTATTTCATATTTCTTGTCATGGTGAGGCATTAGCTGTGGTATTTTCTAGCCGTATGTTATCTTTGCTGGTCAAATACAGCTGAGAGTATTTGACAGCTGTATTTGACCAGCAAAAATAACATATGGCTAGAAAATGAGTATGAGACAGCTTTTTAACACACAAATTTTAATTCTGCTTTGTTAAAAAACAAACTTTCATGGCAAGCTCCTTAAAAATATATTTGATGCAGACAACATGGCTGTTTGGATGAGGGTTAGAAAGATGTTATTTTAAAGAATTGATGTGCTTATCAGATCTTGAGCAAAATTCCCTGTACAGTGTCCCAGGTCCTTTCATTTGACTACAATAAAACTGCAAAAGCTGAACAACTTTACCAGCCTTTTGTTTTTTGGGCTAACCAGACAACCTGAATGCACATGAAGGCTTCTTCGGATAAAGACAACAGTTATTGCAGAAAGAGGAGTTATTCCTGCCTCCTCTTCTACATTTACCAAGCTGCCATGCTTCCAATTTGCTGGAATAATCTTTGCCAACAATACAGCACCAGCCAGTAACTGGCATCTCATAATAGACCAAACCACAGAGGTTTCTTGCTGCTCAGCCTTGCATTCTCCATCCCATCCCACCAAGTGTGTCAGGGAAGGGGAAGTGAGCAAGTGGCTGCATGATAGTCAGCAGCCAGCTGGGGTTAAACCATAACAGCATTCTATTACTATATTATTTCTAGGAACTGAAGTACTAAAAAGAATCTAGAATTCAAAGAGTCAAAATTAAGGTTAGTTTTTTGGGAGGGAAGGGGGCTTGTTTAGGGTTGTTTTTGTTTGTTTGGTTGGGATTTTTTGATTTGTTTTGTTTTGCCTTTGTTTTTCTCTGTTGCTGTTGTTGTTTGTGTTAGTGTTTGGGGGGTTTTTCAGTTTTTCTTTTTGTCCAGGCATAATTAACACCTTTTTGTGTACCTTTGTTTAGTGTGTTTCCATAGAAACATTCACAAATACTGTAAATATATATTTCTAAAGTCAGAAAAAATATCAGTGTAAAGACTTGGGTAATTAAAGGACACGCTTCACATGGCAGCTTGGGTTGGCTTCTTATTTGAAGGTCAGAGTTATCATCTCCTTAAACTTCCTTCTGCATGTCCTGACCAATCTGTCAGAACTCTTGTATGTGCCCTTCAGTGCTGAACAGAAGCTGATTTTAACAGAGAGCAGGTAATCAATAGCAGTTATGTACTGTAGCAAGGTGAGAAGGCACATTATTTGTGAAGGATGTTTAAGGAAAAAGAATGAATTATCTCCAACAACCAGCTATCCCAGGTTAAAGATCAATTAATAAAACATTGTAGTTCAGAAACACATCTGAAATTAAATTCTGATGGGAAAATTCCTTTATTTTTTCTACTTTATTTTTTTATTGGTAATGCATTAACTCTATACTAATACTTCTTATATTCCTTGTAAAGACTAAGACAATTTATCCTAAAGAGTTAAAGATTTTAGATCTCTTTTCAATTAAAATTAATATTGCTATAATATGCAAACAAAAATGACTTAATAGATGAGTGCATCAATAACAGAGCTGACTGCTAAATACTTATTGTCACATAGACAAATACCTACTGTTTCAGAAATAATTTTCTTAGACAATCTTAAAATTTTTGAGTTTCCTGGTTCAAGTGACCTCATCATTTATCTTACTGAGATACAAATGAAAAACTGGGATACAGGTTAAAAAACTCTGCAGGAATTTAGAAGATTTTTATGTGCAAAATGAGTCACATTAGGGTCATATTACAAATTAGAGATATAATATATTGGAATATGGTTTTGATGTTGCATGTGCATATGTAATGGAAAATCTATGAACTCATTCTGTGCATTTGTGAATTGTTCTCCTTTCCATAAAAAGCCATGAAGAAGTACTAGCTGTACAGGTTTGCAGTCAATTCCAAACTCCAGGGACAGTGCTTGAGAGATAAACATTTGCATAAAAAATTGATGTAATTTTGATTGAAAAAAGTGAATACAAAACCAGGGAGATGCGGGAAAAAAACCCCATCTAAACAAAAGATTGACTTGGGGAAAATACCGATGGGGATAACTTGAGGGTGGGGCCCCAGCCCCTGAGCCAATCACTCGACGCTCTAGCTGGGAGTTTCTAGAGAGTTCTAGGGAGAAGGGTGGGAGCGCTGAGTGATGGACAGGGCACCGGGGAGGGATTTGAGAAAGGATACATTAGTCTCCAAGGCAACTGGGGAGGAGTTGGGGTAACTGGCAGCACAAGGGAGGGAGGAGAGAACCAGGGCAGAACCATTACATAAAAAGGGGAAACAGAACAGTCCAACTTGTACAAACACAACACAACAAGGGAGTTTATGAAGATACAAACAACCCTTACCTATCATCACCTCCTAGAAAGCCCCTGCCCTGAGCTCTCTAGGGATTCCAGCCAACCCTTCTCTTCAATTTAAAAAAATAAAAGACCTTACCATTCCCTAAGCATTTCTATCATTGTTTCACATTGATTTAGCAAGAAAACTCCTGAAGCTATTTTATTTGGAGAGATTTCTAGGTTCCCCTGGCACAAGTAGCTGCCTTTACAGTCTGATTTGGGGAATCACTGACTGCCTGGCAAAATGCTACTCTGTTGATTTATAATCCTTGGAATGTCAAAGGTATGACAGATTTTAATACAAGTTCTAGTAAGAGAGGAATTAATATTTACCAATATAAAGAGTTTGATTAGAACTTGATAACATTACATTGGTTTGACAAGTAATTGCAGTTCACAGCATAAGCTGTCAGTCACTAAATCCGTGATGGTGTATTTCAGATAGAAACTATGCTCTATAATAACAAAATTGAGACACAGACTTTGTGTTATTTCAGTAGTAATATTAAAAAAAATCTCAGAACTGAAAAAGTCCAGATGTGAAGACAGCAGATACTAGAAGCTTTGATTTTACCCCACTACAGGACAAGGAATCTTAGCAGAGCTGGTGAAATATTAAACTGTCAACACGGCAAAGATCTTTCATGTGGAAGGGATGACCATGTACCAGCTTTATTTTCTGACTATTTGGAAGGAAAATTAGGACATCTGTTTGCTTTTCATTTGGGTTAAACTAAACTCTATTACATTAGCATTTAATTAGGAATGAAAAGTAGCTTACTGCTTTGTGCATTACACTTGAAAATGGTTGAGTTAAAGCCATTATGAGCATATCTTAAAATGAAGTTACCTATGCTGGTAATTAGAGACAGCTAAACTGGTGTTAAAAAACAAAGTCTCCCTAATTTTCTAATCATAACTTCTCTTAAATTCTATAAGATCATGCATTCTACATGAATGCATTGATCATTTCCTTCACGACAGCCACAAATGACATATTTTTCTCATTCTGAAATGCTGACTTCTGTTGCTGATTTAGGTTCAAGGTGGCCCAGTCTATCCTTATTTCTTTAGCATGACTGGTGTTTCTATTGCCTCCAGTGCTCACCAAATGACTCCCCTATGGGTCACATCCATGGGTATAGTGGTAAGTCTTGATTTTATGAGTACTCCTATTTGTACCATATTGTTCTTTTGTAATATACCTTTCAACTGAGAATCACAATGCTTGATTTCTAAATTCCAAATGAAGGGACAGAAAATACTGTGAAGCATGTTTTAATTGCATTCTGCTGAGATGAGAAAACTGCTCAAGTTTGGCTACCTGAAATACTTTTTGCAGTATGAATTCTTATAGCAAATATAATTGTAGAATATGCTTCTGATGCTTTATTATGATCTATCTCCTTTTCCTTGAATTACTTTTCCCATGCTTTCAGGAGGGAGGGTTTATGTGTTTCAAAATGGCAGTTAAATGGAAGCTGACACTGCCTAAACACTGTGTGTCTCTGACACAGAGATCCTTTTGTCCTTAGACTAAATGAGAGAATGTCAGAGAACTGTTTGAGCACAAGGCAACAGACATTTTTTCCTCACAGCTGCTGAAGCCTGTGAGAAGAGGCATACAGACACAGCATTCCCCAAAATACCTTAAAATGGGTTCTTTCATTAATACAAAGGCATTCAGCCTCAAAGCTGACTGTTTGCTCTTGCGATGTAAAATCCGAGTAGCAATGAGACTTTATTGCTGCTTTTTCTCAGCTTTCCTTTGGTGCCTCTCTTTTTCCAGATATGTTTTGCAGCAACAGATTGATCCTTGCAAACAGCCTATACTGCATGCCATGAAAGGTACTGTATTGCTAGAGCAGGAAGAACAAACGTCTGTGTGTTGGTTTTGGCTGGGGTAGAGTTGTTTTCCTTGACAATGGTTAGTGTACGGCTGTGTTTTGGATTTGTGCTAAACATGGGGTAGATAATTTAGAGGTGTTTGTTTAATTGCTGAGCAGGGCTTAGAGCAAAGGCCTTTTCTGCTTCTCATACTGCCAGGCTGGTGGGGGGGGTTGGGAGGAGACACAGATGGGACCCCAACTGACCACAGGGATATTCCAGACCATATGGTGTTACACTCAACATAGGAGCAGGCAAGGACATTTGGAGTGATTGTAGGAGGACAGAATATAAGAAAATAAAGGTCGTATATAAAGTAAACTTACCCCTAAAGAGTTGCAGCTGGGCTAATTATTAAAGATTAGGAGCAGGCCTGACTTTAACAGGCCACAGCTGTAGCCAATAAGAAGAGTGTTATAAAAGAGTGGATTGGTTGGTTGAGGGGGAACTGAAGTCAGTTGGCTGCTGTGAGAAGAAGAAAGAGTCAGTGCTTAGAGGTGCTTATTGCTCTTGCAATATAAATGACAACAAGTGATGGTGTATAATTCCTTGTCTTGCTTTCTTGTGTGTGGTTTTTACTTCATCTATTAAACTGCCTCTATCTCAACCCATGGTTTTCTAACTTTTATTCTTCAGGTTCTTTCCCAGTCTCACTGGAGGAAGATGAAGTGGCTGCATAGTGCTTGGTTGCTAAGAGGAGTTCAAGCAAGACAAAGAGAAGCATGCTTTTGTATCTGATTTTTTTTAACAAATCCAGAAACTAGAAGTATTTCCACTACAATCCTGAAATTTTCAATTAGGACTGGAGACACTGGAGTTTATATTCTCAGATCTGAATTCTACTTTGGTCCATGAATTTACTGTATATTACTTACTTCTGGGGCTTGTTTTATATGAAACAAATTTGATATTTCTTTTTGAAATCTTGTAGGGTGAAATCTGCTATGTTTAAGGTAAATACCTTGTATCATTTATTACAGCTTCATCACAGACTTTGGAAAAAAAGCCTTTCACAAGAATAAGGAAGAAACACTTCAGCTGGTGATCCAGCACTCTGAATTTCTGACTGCAAAATCTTATCCTAAATTTTTCAGGCATGCTGAAACACCTTCACTACAAATTTGCCCTTGTGATGTGAAGTATCCTCATTTCATGTGCAGTACATGCCTACATCTTCATCTACAAACAGCAACAATCTGCAGTTAATAAATAATGTAAGAGGAGCTGTTCAAACACCAAAGAGCAAACACTAAAGATTGTACTTCATGTTGGCCTTAGAAATCCTGATAGTTTAGCTGTGGAGCCACCCCTTAGGACGAGATACTTTCAAGTGAGCAATATGGCAAAAACACAACAATGAATATTGAAGACTATTCAAAAGTGGGAACTAGGAAGGACAGTTGGGGTATTAAAGGAAGCCATAAATAACCTTGCAAAAGTACTGTGCTAGACAGAGGAACAGATTCTATGAGGCCTACCCAGTCAATGAACCTAAACACATGACCTCTTTCTTCCCCACCTCCCTTTCCTTTTTCAGTGCTATTGCAGAGATTGCCACCTAGAATAGACTTGGAGGAAAAAAAAATATTCTAATCTAACATCTCCTAAGTTTAGGTGATTAGCAAATAGCTAACCCATTAATGATGCATTTGACAAGAATAGAGGCCAAAAGTTGTGAAACCTTGCCTGGTAGATAAATTGTACCTTTCTCAGCCATCTGTCTTACAAATGATCCTATATATACAGCTATTATTTCACTCAGACACTGGAAGCTCAGCAATTGTTCATGGCCTCAGTGAGGAATAATACCTGTCATGTGGTTTCATTGCTCTGACTTTTAACAGACCTGTTTTCAGCTTGTCTCAAATACTGAACAAGTGCACATGAGGAAGCACCAGAAAAGAACAGGTAAGATAAAAGACCAAGGGCACTCACATTTCTCTCTATGTAGGTTTAAAACACCTCAGAACTGTCCTGAGGAAATTGCAAATGGCTCTTTACCCATTTGTGAGAAAACACTGAACAGTCTGCTGCTTTTGGCTGGTATAATTTTCTTCATGGTAACAAGTAAGGGGCTGTGTTTTAAATCTGTGCTGGAAGGAGTGCTGATAATTGAGGGATATTTTAGTTATTGCTGAGTGGGCCTTGCACATTGTCAAGGCCTTTTCTGTTTCTTCAACCTCAAAGAGGTTGAGGCTAAACAATGAACTGGGAGGGGACACAAGCAGGATGCTGACCCCAGCTGACCAGAGGGATAATCCTACACCATGCAGTTTTGTGCTCAGCATATAAAGCTGGGGCAAGAAAGAAGTGGGGGGGAAGACACACACTGGGAGTGATGGCAGTGTCCTCCCAAGTAAGGGGTATGTTTCTCCTCTTCCCTGGGACTCTCTGAGAAGTTACCTCATCATCTCCTCTGACTTGCTTACCTGGTGATGCAGGAGTCTCCAGTCTGTCCCTCATCTTGCACAACCTCTCCTCAGGTTCAGGCAGACTGGCAGCATGAACAGTGCTTACACTTCCTTATTCCTAAAAAGTAATAGTGCCATGCTTTTGACTAGTCTCTTACAATCCTCAAATAAATGCAGCAATCTACTGTTAAATCTAATAGCCTTCTCTTTTATGTTTCCTTTTTCTATGTTTTCTCACAGAAACAAATAAGTGCTTCCAAATGCTATTTTTTATAAAACCAGTGAAAGTTTTGGAAAGGAGTCTCATTAAAATCTTAATACTTCTGACAAGTAAAGATGTTTTCTGCAGAAGTCCTAGTTCCAGCATCATGCCAAAGCAAAGAAAGCTTTCATATGTCTATTCTTTCTGAAATAGGAAAAAAACCCCAACTGGTTTGGCTGCAAATCAACATGATGATTATTGTTAGTTGCACATGTTGAAGACTTTGTTTTCAATACAGTATGAAACAATATCACTGTTTTCTCATTTATTTTTTACCACATTTTTTCTCTTCTCTACAGGAAAAAATACTTGACACAAATAAAAACTGTTCCTTCCTCTTTAGCACCAACAGAATTTCAACACAAGACAGGCTTCAAGTCCTCTGCGTAAGCTAGCACACGTTTAGCTACCAGAAACCTCTGAAACTGTTTGAAATATCAATTAGTATTTTGCTAGATATGTATTTTCTACACTTCTAAAGCCACCTGACTTGCTTAGTTAACAAGGTTACTTTTCTACTCTGGATACTGGCCCTGAACACCTAACATAATATGCTGCCTCCACGTAACAGACCTTTACCCTCAGTTTGCTTTTGTTCAGTTATTGTAAAAATAAATAGTGAAATACTTTTTGGGCCTGTATTCCCATGTCAACTCCTGCCAAAGCTAGCCACCATCATTAAAAAATGTTGCCACAATTTAGACCGCATGAGGTCACAGCAGAAAAAAAAGACAGTAACAGCTCAAATAGAAAAAGTATAAATGCAAGAGACATTAAATACCATTCAGTGCTTCCAGATGATGCATGAAACAGGCTGTAATGATGTGCCACGAAGTAGAAGTTGATGCTTTGAAATTATTACGGAAGTTACTGTTTATATAAATTAATGTCTTACCCCAGTAGTAGCTGACCACTTCCATGGGGAACTATGAAACAAGAGAAAGCCATTTTTAATCTGAGACATTGCAATCCTTTTTGAGTAGTGGACAGCACTCCTGCTCACTACCTGAAGTAGTGTGTATCTGTATCTTCATAGATGCCATGACTTGTAGCTGAAGAACAATTTTCTCAGTCAAATATTATCCCTTCAGGAACATACTAACATATACTTTACTTAGGAAACCAAACATACTGAATCAGCAAACATCCATGCTTGAACTTCTTCCATGAATCAAAGATGACAAACAAAGCCCTATCTTTTCCTTAATTTATACACAGCAACAAATAAGGCTGATAAGTTATGAAAGTCATAACATAAATTTAAAAAATGACATAGTGAAATTGATCTACAAGAATGTTCAAAAATGATCGGAACATTTTGTTCAATCTACACCAAAATGCTGTCCAGATCAAATTAGCTTCTGATCCACCAGAGATCTATTTCTTTTACCAAGAGGTTCATACAGGTTAGGCATTGGAGATGTATGGTACTCAACATCAATGGATAACATGAATTCAAGCAAAACTTACCTAGTAACTAGAGTAATTGAACAGTTGACAGTACTTGTCAACAAGAAATTTTTGAGATTACGATCACAGGGATCACGTTTAAGCCTGAAAAGAGATGGCAGCAAAGGCAGTTCATATTGGATATGGTTCTTGTGCAAGTAGACCTCATTTGAATCCAAGGGATTGCTTCTCTGTGTGTAGAAGAATTCTACCTTTATAGTTTTATTCTTATAGGGTAACTAAAATTGCTTGTGCTTTGATAAAAAAAAAAAAAAAAATTAGATAGCCAAAAGAAGATATTAACAACTTGAGAATAAGCATTTCATAGGAATGCAAAGTAAATTACCAGGATTCTTTTTAACCTACACAGCCTTTAGGTAGGGTGCTAACTTCAACCTCTAGCAATTATTTTTTGGAATCTGCTTAGACAGGAAATGCTTTAACCTAGTTTCCACTACTTCTCTTTTAATTACAGTACTCTAGAGAAAATTTTTATCACTATAGCAGAAAATAATTTTTATTCAGTTTTGCTAAGATTCAATATAATTTTGCTAGAGTGAAATACAAAAAACTAACTCAAGAACAATTCATATTTTGAATAGAGAACTCAAATAATCCAAACACAGTTTTCATCACAGTAAAGTATTTAATGACAAAAATCAGGGTTTCCATTAGTGAGTCGAGAGCAGGTCCCACTGTTTTTTTTCTCTCCCCAGAATGGCACAAAATAATTTCTACATCTTTGAGAACTTCCAAGGAATTGGTTACAATAGATATCAGCAAGTATTACAATTCTGGCAAATCATGACAAAACCTACATACCTTTAAGATCAGTTTAAAGAGCACATATTTTTGTTAATATTTCACATAATACACAACTTTTGCTAGACACAAAAGTAACCTTTTAAGACAGAGTTTGCAGTACAGCAGTCAAGTCTAACAATACATCATTTTTATTCTGTTTAGAACTTTAAAAAGATAAAGAAACTAATAATATTGTTACAATTTACAAATACATTCTTTCATATGAAACATTAACCTGAATCATATTATATGTTATGTACATGACTAATAATACTAGGTTCTATACACTACAAGCTAAGTTTCAGAAGGAAACTGCAATGCTCTAAGATTTACCTTTGGATAAACATTTATACATCTTGATTTTTTTCCTAAAAACTACCAAACCTTGTAGTTTAATGAACAGAAAGAACAAAGTAAACAGACAAACCACTTATCCTTCATTCAGAAGACTTAGGTTACCTAAAGCTCCCATATAAATGGCTTTTGATGGTTGGATTAAAGTCCTGAGTTATGATAAAAACCATACTCTTAACTGGAAGATACAAAACAACCCAAAATGCTGAAAAACTCAGATGAGACTAAAGCAATGTTTTAGTACAGTTCAGCTCACAAGAGGTCTGGAACTTAGCAGTGCAATTATGATCTTGTCCTGTCCAGCTGATATTTATGTAAACACTCAAAAATATATGCCTTTTCATCTAAATTTAGACAATTAGTTATTTTCAGGTTTATCTGACCTGGGTTTTAGGCATTTCTTCTAATTATTTGCAAGTGCTTGATGGCAGCAGCTCAGAATCTACTTCCATCTCTCAAGAGAGACTTGTGAGGTTAGCAGCAGAATATAGTTTTAAAAGAATGGAAAATATGACAAGAAGATAGCTGTGTGGCCAAAAATGCTCTCCCTGACTGACCTATGATCCATCTTAAAATGGATCCATCTTAAAAAAAAAAAAAATTGCCTAACATTTTGTATCTAGCAGAAGTTTAATTTTGGTTTAAAAAACAGAGACTTTTTCCTTGGTTAATTGCAGAAATACCCAGTCATTACAATAGCATTCAGACATTTCCAGGGCAACCATTACTCACACACAGCTCAACAGAGTGTTCAGAACTTGTGTTGTTAATGAACCTGTTCTGATTTATAACAGAAGTGGCCAAATTCCCTTTCAGTAGGTGCTAGATTTGGTAACTGTTGAGGCTGGTGCTAAATAGAACTAAATGATCCTATGGTACTACACAAATGACCCATTCTCTCAACTCCCCGTGTGAAATTAAATAAAAAGCTTCATACAAAACTGTTTAAATTACAGGGAAAAAACCCCAAAACCAAAACAGATGTTAAGTTTGAATGCAATCAGCTAACTAGACAGTGTCCTTAGTTCAAATGAGAATACTTTCCTAAAGGCAAGCATCTTTTTATGAAATGGGCATTTCCATGAAATTTTCAGTTACTTCAGCTTGCAGTAAGTAAAATATTCTCAATTACTACAGTAGCTTTTATCTCTCTTACAAGCACTGCTCTGAGGATTTTAGACTGTTGTGTGATTAATAATGCAAAAATCATATTCTACAATGAATACAGTACATTCATATAATGCCAGCTTTTCTCTGGTAAGATGAGGGTGAAAACGAAGAGCAGGCATCTTCAGAAGATGAAGGCTGTACCTTCTGCAAGGACTTATTTTCTAGCTTACTGGTTTAAGAAAAGAAAAAATCAACATCTTTTTCTCCTTTTTTTCTCTTTTCATTCTTGTAGCAGATTAGACCATCTTAAAAATGTTAAGGAAACAGCTGTGAAGGAAAAAGGTAACCTACTTATTTTTGTAAGAGAAACACAGTGCATATATTGCATATAATGAATGCAGATGAAATAGAGTCATCCTTCCAGTGATAACATATTGAAAGCTGAGACTCAAACTAGAAGTTGATTCTAGTGTACCAAGACATGCTTTTTTGAAAGCCTCTATATTAAAAAATCAGACAACTTGCTAACAGAGAAGGCATTAAAATCAGACACATTTCTGAAGTGTTCCAAAAACTGTAGAATTTATGAAAAACAGATGTCTTGAAAATAGTGCACTCTCATCTTCCCAGGCCTTTGCATTCTCATTTTCATGAGCCTTTAGCCACACAATCACAGGTAAAAGGAAATGCTATTTTATATCAAGATTGCTGAATTGTAGATTGTGTTTGAGGCACAGCTATGTGCGTATAGATGTAAAAATTACCTTTTTCCTCTATTTTGAAACCTCAAGCATACATTCTCTAGGTTTCAGCATACTATTCAAATAATCAGTCTGAAAGTGAAAATAGGAACATGTAAAATGCTGATATGAATGAAATTCAGATATGCACTTCCGAATGCTGGTGCACATGCAACGCTTCCTACATTAGAAGAATCAATTTTTTTCTGTTTCCCAGGACAAAGCAGTTTGTCCTCCATTATAGCTACAACCCCAGATGTTTAATTCTAACATTCATTCACATTCTGCTGATGCTACATTAAATGAAGAAAATTATACCCCTTCTTTGGATTTTATTTCCACACACATGTCCACAATCAGTTCAATCTTTCTTTTTATACAACCATGGAAGAATATTACTATTTTAATCCTGATCAGCTTGTCATTTGGTCCTTTTTCAATGTCTGCTTTCACTCCTGTAACAACTGAAACACAGGTAGAAAGTACCGCAGGACTGTGTAGCAATATTAAAAAAGAGGAACAGAAGGAAGTCAGAAAAGTAGAAACGCAACACTTTTTCCTGCACAGAAACTGAAAGAATGCATCTCCACTGAACGGGAAGGAAAAAGCACACAGAAGACTGAATCTCCTGTAAAAGTTGCTGATTGTAGCCTTTTCAGCTTCTCTTGAGAAGATTTCAACTTTGGGCAGTATCTCAGCATTTGTGCTTCATGGCAAGCTGAAAAAGAAATAAAAAAAATTAATTGAAGAGATATCGCCAAGAACGACAGCTGTATCAGCCTAATGTGGCTAGTGTGGATAAGAGGAGTTTGTAAGACAAATTCTTCAAAAGATGCCTGAAATCCATTAACTTCTTTGCACAGAGCTATACAGTCATTCCCCTTCCTGGGACACACAGGCAAAGCCTCTCTCTGCCATGCTGAGGAGGCAGGATTTATCTGCTTTCCCAGCTCTGTTTCCCTATGCTCCATTATTTTGCTGTCTGTGAGGAAGGCTAGAGCAAGACACCAGAAACAAAGATGTGCTTAGAAGAATAGTAATTTTGACCCAATGATTTTGATTATTAACTACAATCAGAAATTCCAGACAAGTAATTTAAAACACCTATTCAGGAGCTCTGCCACTACAAAATGATGAAAAATAAAGGACTGATTGCCTTTCCACCTCTGTGATTACCAATTATTTCCATTTCAAATAATTCAAAAATGCACTTAACTGGGAATGAGAGGGAGAAGAAAGAGATGAAGCGAGTTAAAACCTGTAAAAAATGCGTAGACAAACGTACTTGGCAAACCAGGCAGAGGGCTTAGGGTTAGGTTCCATATAATAAAAAATTGCTATCTGTAGATAATAGCATGCTAACAAAACTGAGATGAGTGAGCTGTCTGGGAAATCACCTAGAAAACAGAACTAGTAGCAGCAGTTAAAATTCACTCATTTGCTAACGGTGAAATGATAACCAATAAATGACTCAAACTAAACTGTTGTAAACCTTTGATACTCAAGTTACAAGTATGCTTTTAAAAGAAATTAATGTTTGTAGTGATATACTAGAATTGCATTTAAGCACTAAAGAACTTAAACCAACACTCTCCTTTCTTTCCTCAAACAGAATTGTTTTTTAAATGTGTCTTTGGCAGGCAACTCTGAGAAGTTTTTATTTTACAGAATTTATAACTTTGAGATCCTGAGCAGTCACCAACAAATGGAAGTAATTTTTTAGAGGCAAAGAAGGTGAAGAAGGTGTCACGAAGAGGATTTGATACCTACCCTGAGCTAAGTTCAAGCCTCTATACAACGAAGTATAGATACATGCTTTCATTCAACAAACTATGGCAGCCAAATGTCTGACTTTATCCTACTAAAATCTTACCTTATGTGCAGTTTCTGCAAACTGCTGAGCACTGTTTTTCAGCTCCTCTGTCTTTTCTTCTGCACGACCTAGCCTTTCACCACGCTCATTCAAGGCCTGACTTGCCTTCTGTACTGCGCTTGTCACACTGTCTGCTGCTGAATGGAGTATGCTGTTTCCTGCAACACCAAGAAGCCATTAGAGTACTCAGTATATATGTCCTTTGTAATAAATACAAGTAATTTAATTTATAATGTTCTAGAGCTGGTTTGCCATTTCGACTGGCCTCACTTCACTATAATCTCTTGAGGTGCTTGTAGAGAATAATGAAATCTCCCCAGAGCCTCCTTGAGACTAAACAAGCCCAGCTCCCTCAGCTGTTCCTCAAAAGACAAGTTCTCTCAGAGCCTTGTTCCCTTCACTGGACACACTCCAGTACTTCAATGCCATATTTAAAGTGAGGGACCCAAAACTGAACGTGGTACTTCACTACAGTAAATCTGCTGTTTAACTCTGTTGTTCTTACCAGCATACAAAGACAAGCGAAAACAGACACAAACACACTGACTGCGTTTCTCATTAATCTGAGGACGTGTACCTACTTCAAAAATATTCTCGGGTTAAAAAATCAAATCCAAACATTAATTTAAAGGGCTACTTTGCTACTAGTTTGTTGTAGTTTAGCCCCAGCCAGCAACCAAGCACCATACAGCCCCTTGCTCACTCTCCCACCAGCAGGACTGTGGAGAGAATTAGAAAGGTAAAAATCAGAAAATTGATGGGGTGAGATACAGACAGTTTAATAGAGAAAGCAAAAGCTAAGCACTAAAGTAAAGTAAAACAAGGAATTAATTCACTCCTTCCCATGGGCAGGCAGGGATTCAGCCATCTCCAGGAGAGCAGGCACCCATCACACAGAAACAGTTCCTCACGGAAATAAACGTGATTACCCCAAACTTCCTCCCCTTCCTCCTTCTTCCTCTCACTTTATGCACTGAGCATGATGTCATATGGTCTGGAATACCCTTTGATCAGTTGTCCAAGCTGTGTCTCCTCCTACCAAACCTCCCATGCAGGCCCAATTTCCTTGTCAGCATGGCCAGTACGAAAAGCAGAAAAGGCCTTGGTTCTGTGCAAGCCCAGCTCAGCAATAACAAAAAACATCTCCATATTATCAACCCCATGTTCAGCACAAATCTATCACATTCTCCTGTACCAGCCACTGATAAAAAAATCAACACAGCTGAAACTAGCTCACAGTTTCATTAGAAAAAAGAACAAACAATCCTTTCAGACTCAGTTTTCAAATAATAATCCTTTCCTTAGAAAGGCCAAACAAACAATGAATAGTGAAGCTAAAGGCTGCCCTGAGTAGCCTGTGAAGCACGGTACAAGCTGCATATGCAGGAATTCCTGAGATAAAGAAAACTGCCTTACAATTTTAAGCTAAAACTCAACTAGTATTAAACTATGGAGGTGAGGGAGAGACTTAAGAACCTACACAAAGTGACTCACAGATGATGAGTCAATATGAGAAATAGCCATAAAAGAACATCCTGGCCTCCTAAATACCAATATTGTTACATTTTGCACATCAGGAGTTAAGAAAAAGAAAAAAAAAGTAGATGTGGAACTGCGACAGGTTTGGGGTTTTTTTTTTTCTATTGTTGCATTTAGAAAAGGAATATAATAGCTGGCATTCTTGTTGAGGAGATTAATATCTAACAATACTGTGAGCTGGAACTTTGCAGATACAGAAATTAATCTTTTCAAGTGATCTCCCTTCAGACACTGAGGAGTTTGATTGTAAAACCAAACAACTTCACTTCCTGCACACTTTCTTACTTTGAAACTTTTCAGTCAATTGCTATTTTGTTCATAATTTTTTAAAGGAGATTATTATTTTGGCTTCTGTTCAGGCAGCTTTTCAAATAAACACATGTACTGAGCAACACTGCACTGGAAATAGTTTTCCTTTTTTGGTGGTGTGATCTAATGGCTTTGGCCTCCTGTATCATGTTAGTTCTCTAGGACAAGAGTTTTAAAAGCTCCCAACACTGAATTAAATCAGTTTTTTACAAGATCACAAAGCCTCTGCTGAATTCAAGGAAAGCAGGCTACATGGACAAACTTATAAAACTAAGCATCTTCTGAAGTCTTCAAATGTGTTGCGGAGCAGACTAACATATTGCTGACCTTCTGTCATGTCAATAGGAAACTACAGAACAAAAATATTTTTCATTTTCTGTACTCCTAAAAATATTCCTTATTTTCTATACTCCTAAAACTGTTTGTAGATTTGTGGCCAAAGATTGGGATCTATTACTCCACATTATTTTCAGCACAGAAGAATGAACTTGAAAGTTTGGCACAGTGACAGTAACTGTTTTTCCCTCTAGCGAACACAATATTGTGTTCTCTCCAGGTAAGATCTGCTGTATTTTCTCATAGGCAGTGACTTGCAGAGAAGCTGCTATTCTGAGACTGTTCCTAAGAACTACTTCTGGAGTATCCTTACCAATGGAAAAGTCAGTAAAACAAAAAAAAATCTGTGCTCATCTTTGAGCAACTCAGAAACCCACATGTCAATAGACTATGGAATTTCATCAGTGTATTTCTAGAGCATGTGTAGGTGGTTGCTGGTATGACTGACTATGCCTCATCCCTGTATTAGTATCACTGCAGGAATAGCAAACCTTGCACTGGACATATTGAAAAATCATTCATATGAATAAATAATCTAGTAATCTACAACCTGCAAAACTTTTAAGCTGTTCTTCAGGAGGTAACTACTCTGATTCAAAATATCCTGAGAGATGTTTTCCATGTTGATGGATTCCTTTAGGATTTCATTAGTAAAGCTTCTCATACTGTCTTTCACACTATCCTTCTAGACAAAATGTGCAGCACACAGCTGGATAAACAGATCGTATGATGGGTGAGCAACTGGCTCATGGCTCAGGTGCAAAGGGTTACAGTGAATGGGGTGACACTAGGCTGGTGACCTTTCACTAGGAGGGCTCTGCAGGGCCCAGTTTTCAACATCTTCAAAAAGGACTTGGATGCAGGAATCAGATGTATACTAAGTTTTCAGACAATACCAAATTGGGAGGAGTTGTTGACTCCCATCAGGGCAGAGAGGCCCTGCAGAAAGACCTTGACAAATTAGAAGGCCATGCAATCACCAGCTACATGGAGTTTCAAAGGAAAGTGCTGGATTCTGCACTTGGGTTGAAGCAACCGTGGATTTATGTACAGACTGAGGAACAAGATGCTAGAGAGCAGTGCCATGGTCAATGTCAAGTTGAATCTGAGCCAGCAGTGACCTGGTAGCCAGGAGGGCCAACCCTGTCCTGGGGGGCATCAGGCACAGCAACAGCCAGGTAAGGGAAGGGATTGTCCTGCTCTGCTCACCTCGAGTCCTGTGTGCAGTTTTCAGCACCACAACACTCAAAGGATGTAAAGCTATTGGAGAGTGTTCAAAGAAGGACTGCAAAGGTGGTGAAAGATCTAGAGGAGAAGCCATATGAGGAGTGGTTGAGGTCACCTGGCCTGTTCAGCCTGAAGGAGACTGAGGGCAGAAGTCACAGCAGTCTACAACTTCTCCTGAGGGGAAGAGGAGGGGCAGGCACTGACTGACCTCTTCAGTTTATTTTGGATAATAGAAAAAGGTTTTTTACCCAGAGGGTGTTTGGGCACTGGACAGACTCCCCTGGGCAGTGATCACAGCACCAGCCTGACAGAGCTCAAGCAGCATTTGCACAACGCTCTCAGACACATGGTGTAACTCCTGGGGCGTCCTGTGCAGAGCCAGGAGCTGAACTTTGATAACCCTTATAGGTCCCTTCCAACTCAGGATATTCTACAATTCAAGCTGTATCAAGAGGCTCTTACACCCCAAGAAGTCAGCTTTAGGACTTTTATCATGCACAATGAAAAATACATCCTTTAGCCACCATGCCCAATACCCGAAAGATACAGGAATACTGTCATAATCAAGTATGCAAAGAAACTAATTGGTCTATAGAGATATCATTCTTTAGATTGCATCATTTGTTTTATCACACATTCATAAAAGGTTCACCACATTCTCTATTAGCCATATCAAATATATTTCAGCTCAATGCAGAGATTTATCTTTAGATTAGTGATCAGACTCTACAGTGACTGATTTGCAAACACGAGTATTCAATTTTAATTGTACGTGCATTAATTAAGCATTTAACAACTACCTACTTCTGAGAAGGAAATAAATGCAGTTAGCTTTGATTATTTGTAATTAGTATTCTTGCTGTTACTGTTAATTTTCTTGTTGTTTTCAGTAAATTTTTCTTATCTCAAGCACTAATCTTTGCCTTTTGTGCTTTCTGCTGGAGGGGGAGGGGATGTGAATGCTGTCACAGTTTTGGTTGGAGCACTAGAGAGAGGAATACCATTCCTAAACCACAATGCTCCCATAAAAAACCAAAATACAAGACTAAATACATTTTGCACTGATCTGATTTGAATGTTCTTTATGTTTCAAGAAAAATTCTGAAAATGTTAACAAAAATCAGTGGACAATTATGAAAATTACAAAAATGCAAGAATCAGCAGACATTTTTAATAAAATTTTTAGAGCAAAATAAATATATAGTGATACTTAACTAATATATTTTCCAAGTCTACAATACTATTCGTGGCTTTGGGGTTTTCTTGAGTCAAAGAGTATCTTTACATGTATCTTGACTAAATTATTTCCATAAACTTCTCCAAAAAAAGAACCACCCCTACTTTTAGCTCATAAAGTATCATCTCAAACATATCAAATACATCTGGATGATTTCTGGTGTTTTAACTCCCATATTTAAATATATGAAAACCAGAAAGACAAAAATGAAATTAGACAATTAGCTGACAAAAAGTTGAAAGCAGCACATGACCAGAATGACTTCTGCAGACCATAGGAAATAAAATTTAATTATGTTGTGAAGATGAGGTCTTAAAAACAAACAAAAAACCCCATAACATGACAAAATAAATTACCTGAATAACCTTAAGGGTTCAACAGTTCAGTAGTTTTATTGGTTAGCAAACACAGTGTATTCTCATTTCTCAGTGTGGCTTGCAAAATCTTAGATCTAGAAACAACTGTATTACAAAAAAACCAACCCTTATTATGGTTCTGCAAGGCACTAGAAAAATCTCTTCTATGGGCAGTTAAGTAGCACAAGCTTTCCTGCTACAGTCATAAGAAAAATGAAGTTTTATCTCTGATGCTAGTGCCTTTTTATGTTAAATAGTGAGAGGCGCCATTAGAGTAAAACAAAAAAGATTTTTTTCATTGATGAGGTATCTTGATAACTAAAATACCTCCTGCTCTCTTGAGATTTTCTTTTATTCAGTACTCCACAGCAACAATATCATGTAAATTATTCATACTTTTGAACAGCTGAACTAATTGCAGAGTCAAATTTCAAGCAGTAGAATCAGAAAAATTACTTTAGCATTATCTTTGCATCATTCTATTATAGGAATTTGTCTCTGATCATTACTCTGGTCGAAATGTTGTTAATCTTGGGGTGGGGGCAAGGTATGTATGGATTATGCTGTTACTTTTACTGCATTTTTAGCAAATTTATTCTTTCTAAGCAAACATCTTCTTATAGATATATCCCAACAAATTAAAATCAGTATTAAATTACATTCCATCATGATGATTAATATTAAATGGGGGAATTGGGCTTCTAGCCCAATAAGGGACCTCTGATCTGAAGGAAGAAAATGGGAAAACTTCATCTCTGAAGATCCAAATGTGAAAAAACTTTCTATGTAATAACTTTGAAAACCCTGCAGGAAGGAAGTCTGATTTGTTCTCTAGAAAGGGTAATTTTCTTGGGGAGTATAAAATCAATAATGTCCAAAAACCTTACTGTGAAGTGACATTTACCCATGATGACAATTTTGTATTAAAGAGGCTTACTCTGGAAAAGTTCTGGAATTCAGCAGGATCTCATATTACAGCCAACCTGACAAGAAGCAGAACGTGTAATTAAAACAAAGAACAGCAGCTACGCACCATGGCAAGCTTCTTTTGAGAATGAGCTGGCAAATTTAAATATTAATCTTAAATACTCCTCCCCTGGGGTGACAAGTGAGAGCTGTGAGCATCGTGAACACTGAAAAAACTTGCCAGCTTTGCTGATTTAGATCAGCTGACAGGTAAAATAACTGGAAATGGGATAACTCTCATGTCAATTTTTACTAACATTCATGTCATTCTATAAAGAAAAAATGTGAGGGTTTTTTTGGTTAAATCCTTCCAGCCATTTCTGTCATAGGCAAAATGCTGTACTTACTACATTTCTTCATGACCACAAGCTGATATTTTCAAACAAGTTTGATTCAAAAGTGGAATATTTTTCCATAGGGAATATTCAGAATGATGGAGCAGATTTCATATAGAATAAGAAAATCCCCCAACCAATGACTACTATGAAGAAGTATATTTAATATTTAAAAGAAAAAAAAAATCTATTTTTAATGAAAGCCTATGGTACAAATGATGTAAAAACAATCAGTGACCAGCCAACACTCAGCACTGGCCTAATGCTCAGTTAGTCCCTGAGCAATGTCTACCTTGGGAAAAAGCAATTTTCCCTCCAGTTTTATTGCTGAGCATGCTGTTACATGGCATGGAGCATCTCCTTGGTCAGTTTTGGTAAGATTCCCTGTTTGTGTCCCCTCCCAGGCCATTTGCTGGGGGACAAGGCAGAAGGAAGAGACCATGAAGGTCTTGACACTGTGTAAGCACACCTCACCTAAAGCACTGGTGTGTTACCAACACAGTTTTGGTCACAAATCTAAAATACAACACTGTACTGGCTGTTATGAAGAAAAACAAGCTCCATCCCAGCCAAAATCAATAGAAAGCCTAACACACTTTTCCCTGTCAAGGCAGTCCAAAGTGTTAACACACCTCCTGATGCAATTTTGTTGTTTTGTTTCAAATTGAATTCACCAAAGTATTGACATTTCTTTTAGGATGGGTAGGAGAGTTAGACAGCAACATGCCCTGAAAATGAACCACAGGATTCTTTTAAACAAAGGCAGTTCTTTGTTTAAAGTAGATATTGTGTTTAAAGTAGATATTGTGTCAATACTATTGATTGAGCTTCTGCTTAAGTAGTGTTAATTATTATTGAGAAACATAATGCATTAACCTGCTACAATGGAGGCATGGAACACAGTGTATTTGTCAACACATTCCTATTTCTTCATCAGGTAAGTGAGTTTGAAAATTCTGTGTTTGCCACTTAAGCAGCATATTGAAAAACACCAACTTCTATTATCACATAAGGTGAAAATAAAGTTGCTCATGAGTAAGAATGAAAACTGAGTAAGAACTGTTCAAGGTCAGGATGAAATCAGTCAAAAGCAATGGCTGCAAACCATAAAATGAAAAATGCAGCATCTGACCTGAGAGCAACTAGCTGTGCCAGCCCTTCCTCAGGGTAATGCAGGAGCTATATGTTTACAGGCAGTATTTTAGCACCATCCCAATCACCTAAGACTGGTATGACTGACGTATGTTTATGTCTGAATAGCTTTTTCTGCTAATTATGCACATTAATTATGCACATCTCATCTGTTTCAATCAACCACTCTCAATAAAAACCAGCCTGAACATTGCTCTTATAGACAGCACTTTACAAAAACCCAATCTCTGTCTCCACCTCCAAACTGTACTGAATCACTGAAAACAACACTTTAGAATGAAACAAGTGACCACAGAAAGCTCAAGAGGCAATTACAGGTTTTGCTGATCTGAAAGTTTCTCCTAAGTCTGTCAAGGTTCAGGTGACTCCCACACAGTAGCTATATTCACCAATCAAAATCATACATTTTGTTGGAAGAAAGAATTATGCCTTAAAAAAAAAAGTTAAGAGCTGCTCATTACTGCAACACAGTACTGAAAACATGAAGGCAAACCTCTTCTACTGCTAAGACTGTCATGAAACTGCTCACAATAAGGAAAACTTAGTCTGGAATGATACCCAAGAAACACCACAATAATTATAAAGGATTAAGTGAAGTCTAAGCATCTAACTCAGGATGCTACATTATTTCAACATCAACATCAACTGATGAAGTTTCAACCGATGGTGGACTTCACACATCCATTAGCTGCCTCTCCTTGCTGAGCACATTTGTTTTGTTGAAATCATTACCACAGAGTTACATTTCCTAGACTAACATTAACCCAAGGCTTTCCATCACATCTGTAACACAAGAGGTGATTATAAAGGTCCACAGGACAAACACATTCTTCCCCTCCTTCTTCACTGTTACACATCCTTTTATGCGTATTGGTGCTGTGCTGACAGCCTTGGTTAAGAGCTCTCTTGAATAAAAGAGGGAAGAGCTACTAAAAAGACCCAAAGAGAAAAAAACATCTCTCACTGACCTCTCTTAAACAGCCATGTGAAAGCCTTATTAAACAGCTTGAGATAATAAGTAGAAGATTATAGAAACAGTACTTCTCTGATTGTAATCCTGTAAGATGATACAACTTAATGAATTACACACATGATACAATTCTTACAACTCAATGAATTCCACACAAATTGAATGTTCTCTAGACAATTTCAATATTTAAATTATCATCCAGAAAGGATGCCTAGAGTGACCTGAAAGACAGAACATTTATAAAAAGTACAATCTTCACTGGATTTCCAGCTTTGAAAACTTGAATCTGAACTTAAATATGAACATCAACGTCTCAATTTATCTTTCAAACATAACTTACTTCCGAAATTATATTTGACCATAAAATCTAGAAGTCGCACAGCCTGGACCAGCAGGATTGCCATGGACTTTCACTTTCTTTGAAAGTAAACAAAAAACTTCTGTAAGGCTTTGCACCTGAATCTGGAAAGTTTATAGCCTTAAAAAGCCTGGTAACTATTTTGATGTAAGTGGTACATATTCTGCACTGAATTTAGCCTTTACCAATCATGCAACATTAAGAATCATTGTACTCCCAAGGGACACAATCAATGGTTCCACCTTTATAAAAATCTTATTCTACCCTGAAAAGAAATACAGGTTTCAGAGTAAGAAGTGATCCCAAATTTAAACTGGTTACAGTACTTTCCTCTGTTCCCATGTGGGCTAGGCAATTTCTTCTGACACATCTGGATCTTTTAATATCCATCAATACAAAAACTGGCCAGGAACAAATTTAAATATAAAAAGGTGGGCAAATATTGTGTATTATGCTGATGCAAAGAGACTTAAAAATTCATCTAATCCGGTATTTTGTTCAAAGTATGTAAGACAGAAAAAGGAAAAAAAAACCCCAAACCCAGTATATTATAAATGCATTTTAAACCTCAGTAAAACTATTCGGATTTGACCCCATACTTTTCAGTCTTCCTGATTTGCAATGAAATAAAGCCTATAATATCAATTATAGTAACATATAATACTTTATATTGTAGCATGTTCTAATACAACGCCAGTTTGTCACTTCATTGCTTCTGAACATTATTTACATCTGCCCACAATTTATTTTTGTGTATCTGAAATCTTGTACTTTTAGCACAAAAAGAGGGCAAATTTATCTCAACTCTTATATGAAGAAAATGTGTATTTTATTCCTGCTAGTAGTTAAATAATACCTATAATCTTGGGAGTTAAACAGATGCTTGCAAGTTATTTCTAACAATAACAAAGAACACCTTGTGCATCACAACATTGTACTTTTAAAAAGGTCCTACCAATTACAGAGGATATACGAGGCAAAATGATCATCCTGACTGTTCAGTATCTTCATTAGCAAGCAACAAAACAAGATAAGCCTTATTGACAACAGAGATAAATTTCTTCCTCTGCTCTCATTAGCCATGTCAGCTCCTTAGATTTGCAAGGTACATTTTAAAATGGGGAAAAAAAAATTGTAGAGCAATCACAGTATCCAGGTACTCAACAGCCAACTAACCGTGAGCTGAAGTTCACAGTGAACAAATAGAAGTCTCCTATGGTCCCAGAAGGGGGATAAGGGAGTCTGAAAGACCTTAATTTGGTATGCTATGAAAGCATATGCTACTAAAAACCTGTCCAGGCCAGCATTGATTCTCCAAACTGGCAGCCTTTAAGTCAACACTGTAGAGAACTTCACACTCTGTACCTTCCTAACCAAATCAATAACCAGTTTTAAAGTACCACCTTAGCACCAGCCTTAAAGGAGAAGGAAGGAGGGGAGAAGGAAACAGAAAGAATAGTGTTAATACAGGTGTGCAAACCAAGAGTATCTACTGATTACCAAAAACAGCACCTGGCCAAGGGAGTAATTTTGTATCTTTGCCAAATGTAAATAAAAGCAAACATTGAAAAAACCCATTTGATGTTAGTTGCCTGGCAGTAGAGAGGGAACAGAAAATGTTGTACAGATCCATCAACTATATATTACTTTAATGAAGCAAAATATGTAATTCAATAAAGTCCACAGTGAGTGAAGGTGATGTACATCCAATGTGTTTTGCATTTTATGAGTGAGTTTAAATACTGTGAAGAGAGAGACAGAAAAATCAATAAATTACCTACTTAGGAAATTACTATCATTCTACAGTGGGCCTTCTGAAACAATCCTTTTGTAAGTAATTCTGAAAAATCCAACACTTTGACCTAAGACATCACCAAGACTACACACTGTGTTCTATTTATTAATATTTCATATTAAACAATAATGCTAATCCATGAATATCAAAATATCAAGTAATTGAAACTAAATTCTGTGAGTTATTTTTCAAATGGCTTAAGTAGCCTGGAAGACATTTTTCTCTGCTACCTAGACAGATGGCCTACAGTTCTATGTTTTCTATATCTTTTATATTTACCCTTCAATGTCAGAAATCTAAAGAGCTTACAAAGCTGGGTTAGGAGCAAACTTTCATATACATGTTCATTTGGAGACCAAATGAAAGATCCTAGACACTTAAAAACTAGTTTCAAATTCAAAGAATTTGTAGAGAATTCAAAGAAGAGTAGAGACTAACATTCTATTCCAATGTGGATGCTGAATAAATATAAATAAGCTAGGACAGAATGACACTTAATATCGAGGGATGGAAAAGAGAGTTAGAATTAAAATTGGCTATTTTAAGCATCAGCATTGCCAACAGACTTAAAAAAAATAAATTATGTACACAGAATTGAAATTGGAGGAAAGAGATGAAAATATGGAGTATTTTATTGTTCAGCAGTAAAAAATTTAATAGTGTTTCTTATGTTAGTAAACAAGACTATCCAAACAAGGTCATCCACTTTCTTATGTCAATATGGGAACTGTGAAAGATAAAGAAAATTCTAACATGCTTCAGAAGAGCAATGACCCGTGCTATTGAAGTAGAAAGAGAGCCATTATACATACTGAATTGATCCTACTTGTGTCAGCAGAAGAAGTTCAGAAGACTGAAAATGTCAACACTAATGAATTCCTGCCAGTCATGAGGAACTACAATGTACTAAGTTTAGAATGATTTTTGGAATGGAGACAATGCTGGACAACAAGTACAAGTTAATTCACACTTCCTACTGACTTTGTTCTGATACATAGTAATGCCAGTGCCTTATGATTTTTATAGGGACTGATAATGAAAAACATAGTATACAGGATTTTCATAAGAAGATCAAGAAGTGATTCTTTAAACAGATCCTTTCTGACAGACTGGAAAGAATTAAAATTCAAAAAGGTAAGAAAATGATAACTCTGCAGCAATTCATTAAGCACAATATATGTCTGCTTATTTCAGCAACATATTTGAGCGAGTGGCTGCGTGATTTACAAACAAGACAAGGTCAAATATTCAGAGCAATGTCATTAAGAAAAAACTGTTATTTAATGCTTCATTTGAGTTTTCTGGACTCAAGTAACCTAAGAATTTATGCAAAAATTATTCTCAAGGGTCTAAGAAGTTCAGAAATATTGAGAAATGTATCTGGGTTCATTCAACAAAGTATGTTCCATAGAGGTATTTTGAATAGTTATTACTACTGATGCACCACATGCATTCACTTTCCAGACTGGGAAAAATGCTGCATTAAATGATGTAACAGTGAACTAACATTGAAACATAGGAAATACCAGGTTGCAGGAACAGAAAAGGAAGATTTTAGGTTTTGAAACAGGTTTTTGAAACATTTGAAACCTGGGCATTCAGGTGGTGGGTTTTTCTCTTTTACCAATGTGTCTATCAACCAAGGTTGTTTTTTTTCCTTCTTTATGAGAAATAGAAAAGCAATGCTATTTTACATTTCTAATAGTTCTGAAGTCATTATGAACATGGACAATCACCTTTCCACATCAGAGGTCAGCTAGATTAAAGGAAGTTTTATATAGGACAAAAAAACTCTGTCTGGTCTTGCTTGGTTACACACAAAGGTGACCAGAAGATAGCTTTCACCAATCAAGTAATGCTCAGCAGCACAAAACAGAACTGACATCCATCTCATTTTAGGCAAAAACTGATGAATTCCAAAATGCTGTAAAATATATATTCAAACCTAAGCCTATGTTTTATCCATATAAAAATGTATCTATGTAGATATAAATATACTGAGTATGTGTAAATCAGACTTGTACCTTCAAAATCTATCAAAAACACTAAACTAATGAAGCTAGGTGAGATAAAATAGTGAAAGATATCTTAGTAAAAGAAATCAGGGTAAAACTGGCAGTGGCAGCTCTGCCACTATGATCATAAATTACATTCAAGATAAATTCCACCTCTGGCTAAGAAGTGCCTCAAGAAGTCCTTGAGGTGGGCTGACAGGACTGACAAACGGAGTGTGTCATAACTGAGGTGTGCTAAGACCAATCCATGAGTAAAGAAGAAAAACATCAACCTTCAGCTTACTTATCATCAACTTTCTCTAGGAAAGCACAGCAAATAACATCTACCTGCAGAGAGCATTTGAAACATGTTGCAACCTTTTAATCAATATCATCATTAGTTTATGAGTCCAGGCAGTTGTATTTCATCTTAACTGTACAGCTGGAGGATGTGATCTCTAGTGTTCACTCCCCGTAACACAACATGGGGCGAGGCCAGTTTCCCTTCTCATAGGTAGGTTTTTCATAGGTAAGGACTTTCTTATTTTCTTTATACCTTTTTTTTTTTTGGTTATGATCTGATCTGAGTACTAATAAATGTTCAAATTAAAAAAAAAGGCTGTTATTTATAGTTTATATTTAATATAATATTTATAAATATTTATATATTTAAGATTCTTCTAGGGTTCAACACCATCATAGCATTTGATGTCTCTGCCTTTCTAGATCAATACAGTATTAAAATTTAATCAAATTACTGAAATTAGGAATTAATTTTCACTTTTACAGATTTCATTTGTCTGTCACCCAGGACTGTTTTTTTTCCTTCCTTAAAAGAAACAGAAAAGCAATTATGTTTTACATTTCTAGCAGCTCTGGAGAATATACAGAACAAGGATTAAGAGATGAATAAACAGGTCACAAATTCCTTACAGAAAATCTTATCTTCTCTCATTAATGTTCTTAATTACTGGCATTGATGCCAGGACAGGTTGTTACTGTATAATGTGTATTACTTATACATTAAGGAAATACCTAACTAGGATCAATTTCAGATTAACACAATCTTTACCTGCTTTCCAAATGGAAGAATATATTTAAACTTGTAAAACTTTAAATTTTAATCTAATACATTTATAAAATTAATTCTAACTTAAGTAAGCAATATTTTCAATAATAATTAAGATTTATACTAAAGGACAGTCTAACTAATCAGACACTTTCAGAATCAGTAACTGTAACAAAGCACAGAAGCCCAGTCTGGCTCTGTAAACATCAAAATCTAACAACTACATTAAAAAAAATCCAATTTCTATGGCAAACAGCAATATTCTGCATCTTGAAGAGAACACCTTACTTAAACCTTCAGTCTTCAGAAAGTCAAGCAAATATGTTGCTTAATGCTTTCTACATTACCTTGTCTCAGAGTCATACGTATCAGAAAAAGGAACCAGCCTTTATAATGATAAATGTCCCTTCTCAATTTATGTATCCCTATAGATTTTGCAAGAACATAATGTACTTTTTTTCCTTACAAGTTTCCTCTTTTAGAAGTTAATTTAGAGCTCAGATTATATGCCAAATTTCTATCGCAAAAAATATCTCAAATATTCTTATTAATTTGAATCTCAATACATGGCTTATGTGTTTAAGATCAGTAAAACACACATAGTTAAGTAAAACTGCAAAGCAGAATTAATCTAGACATGAATATGCAGGGTATAAGAGCAAGCATCTGAAATAGTCTTAAGCAGCAGAAAACACTTCTAATATTTTAATCTCTAGAATGGCAATAACTGAGTATTTGGTATACGTTGGCAAAAAATACCTAAATAAACTGAAAAAAAAATAGTTTCTGTATGGAAACATGGCTAAATTTCATTGGTCATTTCAAACCAGCAAAACCCCAAAATAATAGATATTGCAGATAACTCACCTCTGTTGTTATTTTGTTTTTTAATTTTTTGGGGGTCAAATTAATTTCTATCAGAATTAATTTACATGTGAATGTCTGCAAGAGTACTATTTCAAATACACACTGTTTTCAATGTCTTTCAGGCAAGAACTGAAACAATCAATCAACTACCAGGTATTTGACAGAAGGGAGGGCAACAATTGTCTTTTTTCCCATCCTAATTCACAGAGTCATATAACGGCCTGGTTGGGAAGGGACCTTAAAGATGGATCTATTTCCAAACCCCCACCATGGACAGGGATGCCACCCACTAGATCAGGATGCTCAGGGCAATTTCTAACACAAGATTTTGTTTGTCTCCTTTGGTCAGTCATTAATCTTGCTGTGTATGGTAAACACCACTATACGCTTAGCAGGTCTCAAATGTGGTAAGCCAAGATGAGTAATACTGTATGGAAAAAGTACTCATTACCATTCCCACACTGGCATTTTATTCTTGGAGGAAAAATAGTGATTCATTAATAACTCCTGCAGGGTGTCCTACAGAAAAGGTCACAAAGGTAAAGATGCCATCATTTTGGGTTTCCAAGAATATTTTTATTAATTCAGCAGAACAATTGTTAAATATCAATGTGTAGAGGTAGGACAAAGCTTAAAACCAAATGCATTTCTAATATGCATCTTAAGGTGGCAGCAAATGTTTGTTCTTTATTATAGGGCCTGAGTTAATCTCTAAAGAGTTTCAATTTCTGTATCTCAAGGTTCTATCCAGAAATGAGAACCAAATGTATCCTCAATGTCAGTTTAATGGTATGTCAAGAACCAAGATGTTCCAATGAACACAACTTCTAAGGGTTTCTGCACACTGGCCATCTCCAACTTTGCTTTGCAAAAGCAATACAACCTGACTAACATGGCCACCAAATAACAACATAACACAAAGATACTCCGAATTACACACATTCCAGTATCAGAACCTGTATGGTATAAATTTACACAAGGGGAAAAATCAGTCAAAAAAAGGCCTCTAGCCCCCAAACCTGCCTTTCTTTCCACCATAACATCCAGAATGCATGTAAGCTATGGACAGGGCTCACCTAAATTCTAAACAAAAGACAAACCCGAAATATTTAGTTTAAGACACTAGTAGGAGGAATCTTGTTACAGTTTGCCTAAACTTCAATTTTTTCTTTGTTCTCAGAAGTAGCACCCACACTGTCAGTCAGTTCTCATTACTGCTGCAAGTACTGATGTCATTAATCAAGTTACAGAAAACAGTCTAGCCTATTTAACTCTGCAAACTATAATTACATGACACACAAATGAAAATAAGGCAAAAAATGATTCTGCAGAAGGAGAGTCAGTAGCAGGGCTCTGGGCTATCGGGGGAAATGCATGGGTATCTGTGTGTGAGAGAGAAAGGAGGTAAAAGGAGGAAGGCCATGAAGAGGGTCTGGAGTTCCACCAGAGCACCCTTATTTACTTAAAGCTAAGCTTCTAAGCACTTCCTGCAGAAACAGGAGTAGCATGAGTTTCACTTTCTTCACACTTATCCTTTAGGAAGGAAAAAAGGTTCAATAAGATAAGTAGAGGCTTGTAAACAAGCCCTTCAAGTTCTTTCATCTTCAGTTCCACTTAGGAAGAACTGTTCTTTGGTGGCAATTTTTTTTTATTTTTGAAAATACGCATTAGCTACAAGATACACATTACACACATGCCTATTGTAGATGGGCATATCTATATAATGACTTAGAAAACCATGTGAATGCATGCACATACATATATTCTAATAATTTATTTTCAAAATTTTGTAGAGTATTAGAAGTTAAACTGTCAAACCATCAAAAAGAAAAAGTATTAATTTCACATCCCCAGAAAGTTCACAACATCACTTTAAATGTTATGCTGCCTTGGCTGAGGGGATGAAGTCACAAGCCTTGAAATCTGACCGCACTAAGATTTAAGTATGATTTGAATATACTGCTTTGACTAGTTAGCAAAAAACACCAACATAACAGCACCAACAAAAAACCCCAAGTTGTAAATTCTCAACTGGATATAATATAGTTCAAACTATATCCTCAGGTCTATGTTCTTTGGTTTGCTTGGCTACATTTGGACATTAATTTCTCTAGTCGGGATGAATTTGAGCTTGACAACACATTTCAACATACATTCCAGAAAATCCTCTTGGTATTTAAGGTTTTGGACTAAATGGGTTTTGATACAAACAGCTGGCTCAGTGAGGCTGACACAGCAAGTCACTTAAATTTAGTCAACTATTATTTGGTTTACAGTTTGTACAGGTTCTGTCAAATTTAAACCTACCAACGGTGTATCACCCAGTGTGAGGGAAAAGTTGATAGTGTGAAGAACAGCAGAAGCACTGCATCCATGAGCAGATTCATTAGTTCCTATACAATGTCTGTGTGTGTACATACACAGACCAGACTTGTGCCCAGTCAGAATGACATGCAAGGAATATGGAAATGGTCACCACCTGCTATCAGAGGATTACCGAATACTCCCACTTTATCTAGGAAGCTGTCAAAGGTAGAATTTGGGCGTGCTTCATGGGACATGGCAAGGTCTAGTGTGTGTTGAAAAAGTAGACGTTAAGCATATATTTATGAACCTCAGTGGCAATTTTTTCCACCCTGATGACACTTGTTTAGGATAAAGTTAATACTGGGTCAGTTGAATCAGGAACTCGATTTTGGACAGGTCAAGCTTAGAAGAATAATGCAAGTTCAAAGGCAAAATGTGTTGTGCTTTATTAATAACAACTTATTTGCAGGAATGATGAAGTGAGAAACATTAGCAAACAGATAACCAACACAACACTTCACATATGAAATAGAAAACACTAATGCAGCTCCCTCCTCACCACCACACTAAGAAGAAAACAAAGAAATTCTCTTCATGTGGAAAAAGAATTAGAGAAGACACAAGAAATTTTGCACATTTTTCTTAGTTTGAGAAGACACTGAAAGAAAAATATTGATTGACAAAATTATCTGTATCTGATATCAGTTTCAGTAGCTAAAGTAAAAGGAATGAAAAGGTAACAGAAGAGTGTGAGGTGGTGCTTGGTGGAGAAAAGCTGAAGCCTAGAAGTTTACTGCTAAGTTAGCATGTTCAGACTCATGATTTCAAGATGTCATAAGGCTGCAAGATTATCTGAACACAGAATAGATCACATGCAAATAATTTCCAGCTGCAAAGTATTAACCTTTGATTCACTTACCTCCCATAATTTTAGATTGGCAGTTGATAAATTCTGGCTTCTTGTCTGTAAGGTATCGCTGACAAGTGTGATGTAGAATCTGAAAGAATGTGCATTTTTCTGAAGCTGTGTTTGCTACCCATTGGTCAAATGCATTTTCAAATAGTAAATCAAATTCTGGGGAATCCTAGAAGAAAAAAAAAAAAAGACTGCTATTATTCCTGTTTTAAAAATGATTTAGAGAAAGATATTTTTTAAAATGTACTGCGTTGCAAAAAACAGAAAGGTCATGCACCTAATAAACATCTTGGTATTACTGCATATTTTTGAACAAAAAGGACCGAACAGGCAGGAAGGCTTTTTTACTGTTATTTTTAATGAGGAATAGTCAGCTATGACAAAAATATCTGAAAACAAATATATTTTAGATCAAAAAATTAAAAGTCAAATTCTCATAAGAAATCATTGCTATCTTCAGATATATAGTTATTTGTGTCATCTATATTATGCAAGCGTTTATGTCTCTCAACACAAAATCTATGGTCACACTATGTTATAGAAGATGTGGATTCTGCTCTCCATGCTCAACCAAACAAATAAGCTAAGTCCTAAGCAAATAACAAGTCCTAGTAATTGTATTTAATGCATTTTCATAAAGTGTTGCAAAGGACTCAGGATAACATGAGCAAAAGGCCACTCCCAGAACAAATCACAGTGCAGCTCTATACCAGATTCAGCTGCCAAAATAAAAGGAATTGATGCAAGAATTATGCTATACATTTAATATTTGGGAAACACTGCTTTGCAAGCTAATCTAGTAAATGTTCTTCTCCAGCTGATAACCCTGGGAATTCACAAGGAGATGAGCTTGAAGGAAACATTTCTAAGCTTAAGAGCTTGGCAGGACTTTCAATCTGTTATGTACCTAGCTGCATAGCAGATGCTGTAAAAGGACCTGAAACTCTTATCCCTTACCTCTTTGTCATTTCACTTGCTTTCATAGTCCCTTTACCCACAGAAAATACAATTCCACTCCTTGCATTTCATAAGGCAGTGGCCAAGAGCTTCTTTTTTGTACCAAGTCTTCAGGTAGTAACTAGACTTGGTACTAGGGACTTAGGTACTAAGACTTGGGTAGTGATAGAATTTAGTGCACCATAATTAAGATGCTTAGGTGGCTGATCAGAGCACAGCTTTGAAGAAACAAGGGAGCTAGTCACAAAAATATTTTGCTATAAAAATAACACAAAATCACTTGGTGAGCACATAATATGAGACACATTTTTAACTTCTAATTATGTTGTTTTAGTACTGGAGAGCTGCATTCATAATGCCTAAGAGATATTTGTACAACCTCATCTTGAGATAGCTCAAGGTGAGCTGCACAGCCCAAATTAAAGGAGTAATTCCACAGCTATTTAACATAGGGGTAATTTTTTTATTTTATTTTTGATAGTTTTTTATTTAAATCAGTGTTCACTTGCCATTTGCAGCTAAAGGGCACTACCACATTTTCTAGCATAAGATAAGGAATGCCGAAATATCTGAGGAAAGGACTGTCCTAGAAAAAATGCAGGATTCACAAGATTTCACAAATTTGAATCTCAGCAACCTCCTCTGTACTTACTTCTACCTATTGCTCTATCTCATAGCACAGCTGCATGCCAAAGTAGACCCCAAGAGGCTTAAAGCTGAAGCAAACAAGGCTCTTACTCTGCTCTTTACAAAGAAAAGAGAAAGAAGTAAGGAAAGTATGGAAAGACAAGAAGAAAAAATCCATATGACTGAGTTTTAGCCTCCTCCCATGTTTCCCATTAAAATTTACTTCACATACTCCACTTAACTATTTCTTTTTTGAGAATTTGCACTTAAACCTGTATCTTATATTTCCAGATACCCTTTGAATAGAAAGAATGCCTGGTTCCCAAATCAATTACATAACAGCTCAATTTTCATTTTCTAGAAAAGAGTTCAAACTCACCCGATTAGGGTCTATGCCATTGACCTGGCGGAGCTGCTCGAGCATCCACTGCGTTCTCCTCACAAATGACGTGGAGCCTTCAAATTGCTTCACCTTTGTAATAGATGCTTGGGCTGGTTTCTTGTTTGTCACTGAACATATAGAAAACATATAACTGAAATGGGCTTTGTGATTCAGGAGCATGCTGTTTACTTCACTTATCAGTAGCTGTTTTCCTGGTGTATTTTCTACAGTGTCTCATGAAGCAAATACATGTCACCGATTCTGACAGCAGAATGCATTATCTTTCCAGGATAACATATTGAAAAGCATATTCCTTATTCTCAGAATGGTGGTATGATGCCAAACAAGCTGTTTAGTACTCAAAATTGGATATATTTTAGCCATTATCAACTTAAGTTACCAACATCCTGTAAAAAACCCCAGCACTACAACAAAGTTCTTTCCATTTCATTCTCACAATCACAGAATGGTCTGGGTTTGAAGGGACCTTAAAGATCACCCAGTTCCTATCTCCCTGCCATGGTCAGGTTGCTCAGAGCTCCATCCAGTCTGTCCTAAACATCTCCAGTGACAGGTCACTGACCACCTCTCTGGGCAGCCTGTCCCAGTGCCTCACCACCCTCCCAGTAAAGACTTTTTTTTCCTAACATCGAACCTAAATCTACTCTCTTGCAGTGTGAAGCCATTTCCCTTTGTCCTATCACGACATGCTCTTGTAAAAAGTCCCTCTCCAGACTTCTTGTAGGCTCTCAAGTACTGGAAGGCTGCAATTAGGTAATTTCAAAGCATTCTCTTCTTCAGGCTGAAAAAACCCAATTCTCTCCGATTTTCATCATAGGAAAGGTGTACCATCAACTACCTTACTGTTCTCTTTCCCCCATGTTAATTTGCTGAAGTTTCTCATATTCAGCACTGAGTATTAATAGTTTCTTTCTCATCTTCTCAATTTAGGAAAACAGAGAAGGTAAAAAAACCCAACCATATGACCATGTAAGTATATACACCTTATTAAAAAAACCTGTTACTTTAGACTGAATTTGATATTGCTGATTAAAAAAAACAAAGTGTTTTTCCAGTCTTTTCACAACATGGTACATGTAGGTCATGCTTGTATAAAACCACCAACATCTGTGACATTTGATTGCCAGCCAAGAAACATAGGTAAATGTGCTTACTACATATTAAATCCATCAAATCAGACAATAGTCTGTGAAAAACACAGGTATAAGAATTAAGGAACTAAAGTTTTTTTGACACCTTCCCTTCCAAATATTAGGTACCCAAACAACAACCATGAATAAAAATTATATTACTTATTATAAACAAAATGTATGTTAAAAACCACAAAAAAGAAGACTGCTCTGATTTTGGAAAAGAATAAAAAAAGCAATACAATGCTCAAATTAGTGTATCATTAAGTCAGAATCGTGTTTTCAAAGAGCACTTAATAAGGCTAGCTTTTCAACAGCAGGAAAATTGACTTCCTGCATTAGATGTTTTCTCTAAACAAATATTCTTTTAATCAGTGTAACCCCATGGAAGTTCTATAAGTAGCTTTAGACACTTTCTGTAGTCAAATGTGTATTTTATTTGCATGTCACTTTTCTGTTGCTGTACGTTAAGTCACTCCCAAACACATTTCCACTTTCAGTGAAGAAATAATTTGTATAATCATTGTATTGCATAATCTACTAAACCTGGTGTGTCATCTATTTTTTTTCCTACCTAAACTCTATCCAAAAATAATTTTACCCATATGGTCCACCAAATAAGAGTATTATTGGAAAAGTTGCTTTTCTCTGCTTTTAGATGCTGGCAGTCAGAGCTTCTAAAATAATCAAGACTTAAACAGCAAGATTGCATATTTTTGTGCACCCTATTTGCCCAGATATTCAGGAAAAGTAACAGGCTTCCCACTCTGAAAAAGCACGCTGCACGCACTTCTGCACCCAGAGACAGAGTTAAACACTAAGTGAATACTGATGTAATACCTTATCATTCCATGAAGTTAAAAAGTTAATATTGGTTCTTAGGATGAAAATTTTAAAAGACACAGATCAGTGTCTTGTTGTTAAATGTACTTTGGAATACATTAGCAAAAGAAGGTCAATATGAAAATCTCTTTTCAGTATCTCAAATTTAGATGTTTTCAGTTCTGTGTCCGTGAAAGTCCAAACACCCTTATGAGAACTAAACTTGATAAACAGAAAATTCATTCCAAGGAAATTTTAGCAGGGAAAAAGAAAAAAAGAGATACTAGCATTCCAAAGGGAGATAATTGTTTTTAAGAAGCTACCTTGGATAGAAGGCACAGCTGGACTAAGTATATTGATCAGCCTATTGACAAGAATGTAGCAAACAAGTTGCCAGAAATCTCACTGACAGTGGAAGCACTGAGAGCCAAACTGGTGCATAGTGAAGTAGGTGATATAGAATCTTCCATCAAATGGTACAGAACACAGAAGATCAATGCAGTATCAGAAAGGTAGCAGCAAAATTAGGCCAGAACAACTACTGAAATGCAAAGACGGCTATTACTAAGAAGTGAGATTAGTATTAAAGATTCATTGCTTACTCCATGGCCCATGCATACAAATGTAACAATCCCAACAAAGCAGGGGTGTCACGAAACCTGTCTATACCTACAGGGTATATAGATGTTCTGTTTCTACTTCAAATCTACACAGTAGTGAGTGCGAAACAAACTCAAAAACTGTAAAAGTTTATGTGCCTATCTTCCCTAAATTTACTCTTTGTTTGTATTCAAACACTTTACAGCATTCTACTAGACCAAGTTTCACATATCTTCTACAAATCAGTACTAATTGAAGGTTATTTAACAGTGGCTCAACTTTTATGGCCTCTGGATTAGTCTCTTTCCATGCAAAATGGGCAATGATCTACTGCTAAATGAGCTATGTATTAAAAAGAAAAAAATTGTGCCTACTATATGTAAATCACACATATAATTAACACTATCAGCTCTGCAAAACAAAGGGTTTGACACCAGGAAGCACTAGATGTTTTCCCCTCTCAGAGTCTCATGGATAACCAATCATGAAATGTATAGCCTTAAACTTTCATATAGCAAACTTCCTATTGTTCTGAAGGCTTATACATGACATACATTTAAATGCTCTTGAAAACAGGGGGCATTAATCTTTCAAGGTGAGAATACAAAATTTTACAGATGATATTTAAACACTAAATGTCTAATCTCAGCATCTCCAGAAACTGGTTCACTTGACATATCCAAAATCTACTTCTCTAAACTTCTATATATAGCACTTTTAATAATCAATAAACAGCAGCTTTGTCTTCATCTGGAGCCATTAGTGCTCTGTACTGCAGCGAAAGATTTACATTACATTCCCAAACTTCATCACCTCCCTAAAATGCCTATTATTGATGAACTATAAAAGCATCTTGATTAGATGACTGTTTCTGTATCATCCACCACATAACTCTGGGAGAGGCCAAGAGGGCTACTCCTCTGTGAAGGAACCTACAAGGACCTTGGGTATGTCATCACCTTAAGCAGAAATTCAGATTGCAATGGTGCAATCCTCTCGGGAAAACAGCAGCTCCTCCTTTACATCTCACACTCATGATTACTGTGCACAGCCAAACAGATCTAGATGCACTTCACCTTTTGTGTGGTAGTATTTTAGGAAACAGTTAGCATTTCTATAGCATTCAAAAAATCAGCTACTCACGAACCCACCAAACATGCTTTAAAACCATCACTTAGTCCATGACAGCTTGACAGTAATATGGCAGTCACTGTAACTACTGAGAAACCCTTTGGCAGCCAGGAAAACCATCCTCACTAGCTGCTCATTATATTGCTTAAAAAACTAGAGCACTTCACCAGCCACTGAGTGGGAGTTATCTTGCAAACATGTAAAAAGTATTTTCTAAAAAAAATAGAAAAAGTGTAGAATTAATTACATATACCTAGATACATTCCCTCTCCAACAAATCATTTAGGCATTTTTGCTAAGATCTTACATGATCATCATCTATCTTAATAAAAGCCAATATTTAAGTTATGCTTCAATTTTAAGTGGTTTTTTTGTTTGCTTTGCCTTTTTTTTTAAACTGTAACACTGTGCCTTCAAAATAAAAAGCTGTGCAATTTATGATGGAAGACTTAGTGAGATTGGTGACTTTTTTGTATCTTTGTCCAGTTGCTACTCAATTCTGCAATGTTGTCTCAGAGGACAAAGCACAAGTAACTTGTAGAAATGCCCCAGAAGTTTGAGAAAGAAGTATTTCTTGGGTTTTCTTTCAGATGTCAAAGTACAAAGGCTCAAAGAAAAAGCATTAAGATATCTATGAGGCCTGGCCCCCATTTGCTATTCTTACCTATATAACTCCAAAGCAAAAGGAAAGAAAAGATGATCTATCTCTATTCCTTCAGCATAAGAAGGTCTTCCTTCTGTCACTAAGACAACCTTACAATTGTTTTCCCCTCATTTCAAAATCTTACACTCTTCCCAAAGCAAGGAAATGAAGACTAGGCAGGGGAAAGGACACTCACATATTCCCTTAACCCTTATGATAGTAGAAGTTTGTATTGCCCTGTTCTGCAAGGCTACAAGGTAGTTCAAGCTACTACTGTTCAGGTCACATGGTCCCCAAAGTATGGTCTTGGCCGGCAACTTCCAGATTTTCCTACAATACCTTTCCCACAATCAAAGAAATAAAGCTGAGAATTAAGATGGAGCAAACAGGTGCATTCTGACTTACTTAGGTCATGAGGAGTAAGAGCTAGATATACATGAAACTGTCTTAGTATACCATGTGAATTTTAGGAAAACTGTTTCCAATCTGCTTTACATGATGGTTGTGAGCTTTACTACCTATCAATTCCAGCTCTGAGTTTGAGCATCAAAACTTGTAGTGTTTCATGTTTTCACAGAACAGTTTCAACTAACACTGATTTAATGTGCAGTCTGAATTCATTCTAGAACTTTGAGCCTTCCCACTGTGATTGTCCAACTATCACCTCTTGCACACCTGCCGCACTTCTTAGACCTCAACGATCTATATATAGTACAAAAGGATGCTCTGAGAAGACTGTGGCAAAAAGAATTCAGACTTATGTTGCCATTTCCAGGATTAATTTTTCTTTTTAGGTACAGAGAAAAGAAAGGATATATGTTTGCAGCAAAAGACAGCTAGCCTCACTGAAAATAAACAAAACCAGCTAAAACTGGGGCAGGTTTAAATTCCCGCTTGCTGGTCAAAATGTTCGTAAGCTGAGGCCTGACTTCTCAGAATGGCATCTCCTTTTTTTTTTTGCCCATATTTCCTCTTTCCTTCATTTGACAGTGCTGCTTTCTCACCATCTGGGATCTAAGGAGTTGAAAGCAGGGACAAGCAGCACAGTCCCACCTTCTCCACTTGCCAAATAGGACATGAGGATGTAAATGGCCCTAAATACATAGCAGTGTAACCAAACATTAATTCCTTCTGTTTCTTTAGGCACAGCATAATGTTTTGACATCAAATTGGAAGAAAGAGAAGCTTTCAGATACAAAAGAGGCAAACTACTCCTAAGTCTAAACACATACTGGTTTTCCCACAGCCCTTCCCAGTAGTTCAGATAACAATATTCATCATCTGTCTGCTTAAATCAGCTCTACTGCATCACTGCCAGCCTCATGCTTCAGGATAAAAATGTATGAAATGCCTTTCTCTACATGCAAGTTATCTTTATCTGTTGACTAGTAAAAGAAAAATCAAGTACTAAAAAAATTGGTTAACCTGGAAATTCAGGTTAAGATATGTGCTGTATCTTCCTAAGATAAAGGACTAGATAAAAAAGTGTTGTGGTGACTTTAAATGAAAAAAAAAATATTGCTTTGAGTTGCAATGAAAAAATACTTTTTTTGTTCATGCATGTGACACCATGAAGTGTTATAAGCCTGAAGTGAGCGTCTTCCAACATGACTGTATTAATAAAAAACTGCTGCTTAGAGGCAGAATGCCTTGCCTTTGGTTTCCCCCCGCCATATATTTTTCACAGAACTATGTAAATAATTGTCCTTAAAAACAAACTTTATGACTATTCAAACACCTGAACCCCTCATCATCCATGTCCATTGCAGAAGACTCATCTTTTGTTTCTATCAAAATTTTAAAGCTATAAATATAGAATTTTTTCAGTTTTAAATTAATAACTTGCTTAAATAATTCTTAAAATACTACAGCAATATAGTTTAAGTTACTGATATCAAGGCAACTGCTTTTCATAGTGGCAGTTATATAGACCAATGTAGGTAACAGTGGGAAGAACGGCAGACTTCATTTTGTCACCAGAGAGAAAGCTTCTGCTTAACTGCAAATATCTGCAAAGGAATCTTATTAAACACATTTTCACTTCCAGAATGATGACTGAACTTCCAGGTTTTGTTTGAATTGCCTTTTACTACTTTATATTGCAAAGCAGCCAACTTTCAAACTTTTCCCACCTCCTTTTTCCTGCGCACAGTCAGCTGCATTTGAGGACTCAAGATACTTCCAGTCAAAACCAGCAGATTTATTGTGTGTGTGTTTAGTTAAAACCTAGTTGAGAGGACAGCATGGTGCTCAGGCAGATCTACCAAAGCAGGGTAATTCTAGGGAAGATAACAGATATTCAAGCCATGTCCCAGGGAAGAATGATGAATTTCTCACAACACAGACACCAAAATCTTCATCAGGGGATCTCTCAATTAGAATAGAGCTCCAGCTGATCCTGACCTAGAGCACTTTATTTTAGTAGTTCACCTTGTCCTGGCATGATAGAGTCTTGTCTCTTAATTGGAGAATATTTGGTGATTGAGAATTTCAGTTCACTCTATTTTTCTGGATCACTTATACCTTCAATCTTCTTTGCTCTCCTTTCCTTAAAAGGCAGGCAGCATTCTACAAAGACTTTGCTGAACAGCAAGCATACTTTAAAATCACCTTGTAAGCATGTATGCACACTGCAGAAAATCTCATTTCAATTTAGCTTAGAAATCAAGGCTCAAGACACAAACCATAGTGAATACATGTGTGGGTCGTCCTTTTATCACATTCTGGTCACTTCAGCACCTGAAACTGTGAGGAACCAATTAAAATCATTAGCACAAAAGTGCTTGTCAACTTAAGTGGAATTTGGCATAATTCCCGTGCAAGTTAACAGATGTGCATCCTTAGCAGAGAGTACACTAGGAATTACCTCACCAGCCTGAAAACAATGTTTGAACTTCACAGCAAGTGTCATGAGAGGCAGGAAGAGGCTCTGGAAAATTAAAGCCTGAATTTGTTACTCAGTAACTCATACAAGGAGAATGGTATTTAACAAATAGTGCTCAATTTCTAAGCTTGCTCAAATAACTTGAGAGGCTTCAGGTTATGAAACAAACTGGCCAACAGCTTTTAAGATCCTACATTCTAAGAGAATCCTGTTATAAGCGGGTAGAGGGTTTACTGGAGCTTTTAAAGTTACTTAGAAAACTGTTTTTCTTGATTTTGCACTGAATCAATGACCTAAAATACAGCAGATGAGACTGCTACTAAAAAAAAATACTTTCCATTAGCAGATGTAAGAAAGGGCTATTACAGTCATTCAAGACAAAATCCCCAGCTTTTGCTATACAATGGCCTCAGTCAGAACAGCAGTGGGCAAATTATTCCATGCACTTGTAACTCAGACTGTCCGAGAGAATTCCCTTCACATACACGTGCTATGAAAACATCTAAATCTCAATATAAGCAACAAAAAAAGTCTGTCAGACTTCAACCACTTAAAGCTATGAAGAAATTGAAACACACACATACACACGTCCCCAAACCAATAAACACCCCAGAAATATATCGGTGGGGAGGTACTTAAAGGTACAGCTGAAATGTGATATAAAGCCAAATGAGAAAATAAATTTCAGTTTGGAAACATTTTAAAGTTTTATTTTGGGCTCCAGGTCAGTACTGAAGTGTTATTCAACAAGTCTATGTGGACTGAACTAATTTTGTTCAATCTGCAAATGCCAACAATAGAAGCTACTACTACAGAGGTACATTCTAATTTCGCTCTACAAAGTAACAACTATCAAAAAAACCTAATCTGAAACTAAAAACTGCCATGAAGTCAGAAATAAATAAATCATGTCTGTTAAAAGCACTACTGCTTTGGTTAATTTTGTTTTGAAGTACCTGAACAATAGGATTGTATCTGCCCAAGTAGATAAGTATGAATTATTTGAAAGCATGCATTTTGTCTGACTGAATTGGACCAATTTCCTACCAGAAAAGAGCCAGTGAAAGTACAAATTAGTTGACAGTACACAAAGGATAAGGTAAAGGAAACTTACACTGAGGGAAGTATACTTTTTTTAAAGCAATATCCATAGTGTTCCTAGACACAGTACACTAATAAAGCCCTTGAGAGGGGAAAATCCAATTATTCTCTTTTGCAGATTTTGAGTATTAGAAATACATTTATATTTATAGCCAAATTAAAAATGGGTGGAAGGAAAAAAGAAGAGTTGTTCCTCAGATCCGGGTTTCTCCTACATTCAAAAGGTTAAGACTAAAGATATCCTGAAGCAGATAAATGCAACAGTTTAAAAGACTGTCTGTGAAAGAAGAAAAAAATGCCAAAAGAACAGGCATGAAACATATAAAAAGTCTGGATCAGAGAGAGCTATAATCTCAAATATTTAAAGCAGTTTCACAATCTAGGACTCAGCAGTTTGAACTTGAGACACCAGACATGCCCCCTTAGCTTCCAGCCATGCTGTGAATGCTGGTACAAGGTCTACAATGGATGGAGCTGCCTGCTGTCTTGGTGGGTGGTTCTACAGAGAACATTAGTAGTACTGCAGTCAAATTTAAAAAAAGCTCCTCCATATATCATGAGAGAAAAAATACCATGTTACAATAGTGCAAAAAAGCCCTAAACCATATTAGCACTTAGAGGACAGACACTTCTCCAAACTAGGAGACTAGGAGAAGTACAGTAAAATCACTTTAAAGAGGGGAGAGGTTAAAAAAAAAGAAAAAGAAAAAAGAAAAAGGCCATAAGAACACAGTCTGGATATGAAGAAATGCTGAAAAATTGCCAACAATCTGAACATTGAGAGAACTGATACTACAAGCAACACTATAATGCCTTGAAGGTTTGTTCCTACTTTTGTCACTATGCATTCATGCAAAATACAACAGGAGGGGTGTATTTTACAGTGGACGAACTGCTCATTACATCTCCCTGTACTTAACCCTTCCAATTGATTTTCAGCTTTCCTAAAGTAGAAGTTGAGGTGCAGACCAGGACATGATAAGGCAAATTTCGTACCTGGCAAGACTGTGAAAATGTGAAAAAACCTACAAAAATATTGGCAGGTTTTCTAAAACTATATATTTGAATTTATGAACTCTAAACACAAGCAGACTGAAAGACAAGCACAGCCTGAAAAATGAAATGCGATGTTGCTCCTTTTTTGTCTCATGACATTTTATCATCTTTTGACCAACTTTTTTCAGTCCCTCGCAGTGCATTGGAGGTAACAAGAGTGGATCATATGTACCATGCTACATGTTTCACAAGAAACTCTGGAAACACACTTGAAATGGAAAATGCATTTGATTTCTTCCAGCCAGACATTAGAAGGTTCAAACTAGACCAGATGAAAATAATTATTCTGATTTGTTTAAAATGGAAGACCCTAAATGAGGCTACTTCTTGTATCTACCATAATCTGTTGAGAAGGCTCAACATACTGGTTGCCTAAATCCTGAGAAAATGGGTAATTTGTGTTCACTTTCATAAATCTTCTGTCACACTTAACCTAAAGCAGAACATATCAGGTCCACCCATTCTACAGCAGGATACAGAAACACACCAAATAAAACCATGTCCATCCAATAGTTTCAGAATTAACATGTAACATCCACCACTGAAAAGCAAAGTAAGATTCAAATACCAACTTTAATAAGTAAGACTTGACTTTCAGATTTCCTCACGAGGGATATTGCTCTGGAAAATTAAAATCAAACACAATTTCTTTCACAGCATAATATTGTTCCAATCTTGACACACTACACTGCTAAATTCTGGAAAAGATAACCAACTAAGTTATGACTGAGCAGAGATACTTTTGGCAATACTTTTAAGGAGCAAGTATAAAACCAAGTTAGTTTTTTTTGATAGAACCTTTCATCTCTCACTAGATGTCTTGCATTTAACAGCATCCTAGTTCTTATTTATTGTACTTGCCATTCAAAGAAAAGTCCAATTCAGGACTAACAGAGATATCCAAACTCAATCTTCAGGGAAAAAAATGTCCACTGGTACGTGACAGTCTTAGAAAGCATCCAGCTTGTTGACAGAGATTTAATCTGAATCTAATACTCTGCTCTTTCTGCAGAAAGTTTATGCTGCTTGTACCAATTCCATCATGAAACTCTAAGAAGCCTGTACACAGCTCTCAGATTACCAAAACGTTCTTGATTTCAGACAGACTGGAATTACTTTGTCAAAACATGCCAGAGTTCCTTCACAGCTGCCTGCTCATTTATACAATTTAAGATCACAAAAGTGAATCTGACTTCTCTCAAGGTCACCTAGTCAAACTCCTGCTCAAATTGGGGCAAACATTATCATTCAGTGAGGTTACTTAATTGCCAAAGATAGTAAACCAAATGAAGAGCTTCACTTTCTTATGGGGATTTTTTTTTCCTCTCCTGACTTGACAGGCAGCACTCTACCCCAGACAGTGGATTATTCCAGCCCAGGTGCAGGATTTCACACTTGTCTTGGCCAAACATCAGGAAATCCCTTTCTGTTTCCCCATTCCCACATCTAGAGCCGCGTTATTGAAAGTCCTACCTCCCTCCCCTCCAATTTGGTATCACCTGCAAACCTGAGGGACACAGCACATCCTGTTATCTTAGTAATGGAAAAGGAAATGAACCAGGACTGGCTGCAGGATCAGCTTCCACAGCCACCATGCCACCAGCAGCCATCCCGTTGTGACACTGAGCCACTGCACAGACACAGAATCACAGCTCTGAGCCCCGTGTGCTCCTCTCACTTCATAGTTCCAGCTTTGCTATACAAATTACCCCATCTGCCTACAAGGACAGGGAAAGCTGTGCTACACGACTCTATTCCCATCTAAGTGAGTGATATTAGGTCTACTCAGGTATTCATAAATTCCTTTACAAGCATCAATTTACTGCTGTAATACAGAACATTAATGTAATGAGCTATAGATATTTTGTCTTTTAGTGTCAGTTTTACGTAACACATAATTTCTACCCGCACCAATATTTTACTTTAGCATTACTTAATTATTGAAAGCTCAGGGTCTAACACTTAAAATCAGATGAAACATAGTGCTTAAGGGCCTAGAGCTGAGCAGATTTACAAATTAAATTTGATTTTCAATTTTCAATTTAAGCAATTTTTCCTTAAGCTTATAGTGAGAGCTTGAATGAACTCTAAAAATACACAGAAATGACACACTACCCAGAAATAACTCTGTTAATTCAACTTAACTGCCCTCTTGCTGTCAGCATTTACTTCTGTTCAAGTTCTATATTCTTAACATTTATGTCAGTCATTTTTACTGTGCCGACCACTCTGTAAAAACTGCAAGCACTTTAAGGTGGGGGAATAAAGTAAAAGAAAAAATGCCCAGTATTTCTACTAGACTGTAATTTTTTTCTCTTCCCTCCATTCAAAATTAAACATATAAAGAAAGAGAAGAATCTCCAAACACCAGGATTAACAAGTGTATTGTCAACACATGCAAAATGATTCCTATTTTTCTTGCATGAAATTTATTACTATGCAACGTACATACATTTTTGTATTTGCGATTGTCTTTGTAAAAAGGGGTTTTTTGTAAGTTAGTTTATGACTTCTTGGGAGGTTTTTTTATTCTCTGCTTCATATACCTCTAATATAGAAAATTCCCATCCTGAAAGAATAGGTCCTCTGTCTCTTCTGAAGTTTTATGTATAGTAGAGCATTTGCTTGATTTTTCTGTTCTCTAATACACAGTATTAATATAATCATAATCTATTATTCTAAGCCTCATAGCTTGTAAAGTTGCTGCTAATAGCTTCTTCCCACTGCACAGTTACAGCCAAGAATCCCCATGACTGTTGGCTTGTCTGCTGCCTAGTCCATGAAGGCTGTCCTGTAATTAACCTGTTAGAATCATCCATAAATACTCTTTGATAAAACAAGACAAATGGTGCAGCAAAGAAGAAAATCTGTCATCTTGACTGTAAATTGCTTAGTTTAAATGTATCAATGTGTTTTTCAAGGGCTTGGAACTACACTAAAATTTGCTGTTAAAGACATGAACAGAATGGTTTTAACTTGAACTACAGTAGTAGCAATAATACCTCCATAGGTTTTTCAGTTTCCTTAAGCCATTACTCTTTGTGAAATAAAATTCTTTCTAAGCTTGCCAAAAGACTTTAACATATAAAACCTTTATAGTGTAGCTACTGAGACCAGTATCTAGCCATGTTCTCCTCAAAAGACAATAACTGGCATTTCCAAAATAAAAAAGTCCAGTATAAAATTTTATTATAAAAATTTAAATGAAAATACAGTTGCATTACTGAAATTATTAATAGCTGCAGACAAAACATGTGACTGCATCCTGAGTAATACCTTCACAAAGCAAATCAGTATCACTGCAACACATGCACTCATACTCAGCTATGGCAATTTAGAAAGTAAATTCTGAACACTGATCAGTAGGTACATCAAAGCACTTCCCCTAAGATACTCCATGAACTATTTCTGCTTATACTCCACGAATTAAGGACATATTTTAGAAGATACTTCAAAATTTTACTTCATTCTACGCCTCCTTGTTGTCAATCTCTATACTAGAGCAGTATTAGTAATGCTTTGTATTTTCACTGCAGATTAGTAATTCCCTAGTAAATCAATTAATGATACAGATGTTAAATCAATGTAAGAAAAAAAGTTTACTGCCCAATGTCCTTTGAAATTACATTTTCCATGTGATCAAACAATCAACTAAGAACCAAAGTCATAACATTCAGAACGTTATTTACATGTATTGACTTCTGAGCTTAAAAGCATTAAGAAAGAGAAAGGTATACTTATAGATCAATGACACATATAGCTACTTTTTAAGTTTAAAATTCAAAAACAATATGATGAGAGCTGACCAACAAAAAGAGTCAAAACTTCCCAAAGAAAATAATTTTCCTTTAAAGTTGCAGATTTTGTCAATTAGGTTAAACTTCAACAACTTTGTCCAGAGATGCAAATTACAAAATTGATCCCTCAAAAACACTCACTGAATAACACTTTTATAATTCCACAGAAAAAATACGACAGTGTTGACTCAGATATAAAAAAATTAAATACTGTGAAATTGTAAGTTTCTGGTGTATCACTATCAATATATTAAAAGCAAAACTGACTTAAGATGCCCTATTTTACTGAGAACTTTAGCATTTACTGAAGACAGAAGACATGAAGTCCCTCTCCCAGACTACAATATATTATGCAATCTGTCCAGTTGCTCGACAGGCTGTCAAGAGGTGTAAGGCCCAGTCCAATCCTGATTTACACACATGGCCTTTATGCCCACTCACAACTGATGCAATCAATACCAATCCTTTCATGACTGTCTATACCGAGGACTTAAGATTGGATGTTTTATGGATTAAAGAAGCAAAAGAACAACAAAGTTCAGCCAAAGCTAGAAGAGAAGTAACTTCAGCATCATAAGCAGTTCCCAGTGAATGCTGTTTAAGACTTATGTTGTTTAAGACTTATTAAGAAACCTCAAATTTACAAAAAATAAGTCCTGGAGAACAGTGTAACAGGACAGTTAGTAAATAAATGTAAGCATTACAAGCAACCTATTTCTAGTTTTTTAATGCCTAAATGCCACTTAAAGAGTTGAACCAGGACTTACTTCAGAGAATAGTGACTTACCTAAAAGCCAAAGAATGGCTATTTCTAGTAAACAGGTTTTAGACTGCTCTCCTCTGCCCCTTACCCCAAACATCTTGATTTAGATGAGATTATTTTTGTATTTTTGGCAAGGATACATATTTTTGAAGTTTTGCCAAAAATTAAGAAAAATGCATATCTTATCTCGAAACACATCATCTTCTATACTCTAACACCCTTTCACATTCTTTCTGAATACAGAGAATTTAACACTGAATTATCTGTTCTTCCTTTTGCCCCATGCTCCTCTCCTCCCCTTGCCATGGTTAAAGAACTTATTAGGACTGCATAGCCATGATCAGAGGCTTCTTTTCACAGTGCAATTCTATTAAGACCACTCCCATCTACATAATAAAAAACCCCTTTAACCAATATTCCTGTGTAATACCTTTTTCTCATGCAGAGACAATTTTACATATTCAAGAGTGACTATTCTAGCCTGGAAGCCAGCTATAGTGCTGAATCTTTTATGAACAAGGCATTATTGGTACCACAGCAACAAATCCATATAATTCCACATAAAGTTCAAGCTTAGAAGCAAAACCAGAAATACTAAACCCAATAGATGAAACAAAAGGTTTGTCAAGACTGTGCTATCATCAATTTAAAAAGGAATCACTGATCATTTCAACAAAATATATTATCCAATACTAAAAAGGAAAGAAATATAAAATAGAGAGAAGATTAAATAATCATTATCTGACAAAGACAGACTCAAGGTGGCTAAAGGAAAATGCTGAGCAGTAAAAAGAACACTGTAAAAGTCTAAAGCATGCTGGTATGAGCTAGTGAAAGTCTCATTTCAGATCAAAGGTTATTTACTTTACTGGGCTCAGCTCTTTGCAGTTTCAGGAAGTGGGGCTGGCAGATGCAGGACTGCAGCCCATCTATCACCGTTTCTCAATGCTTAGAGCCACACATTTGTATTACACACCACTACTGTCTGCACACTTCAGACTCCTAACACTCCCTTTCCTATCAGAGCACTGCACCAATGGTATGACAATCTTCCTAAGTCAAGATAAAAGGAGAACAGACAAGGAGCTTTGCCACAATCTATTTTCCCCTAATGGTTCTCTTCTGCACCATTTCCCAGCCAGCCAGGCCCAGACATCAAAAGAGAACTGGATCAGAGCTTCATGTCTCTGCCCAATGTTTCAGGAGAAAACAGCTCCAGACCACTGTCTTATACACATGGCCTAAGGCTACTATTTTTTGTTTGTATACATTGAGGACAATTTCATTCATGCAGTGCCAAACTGTGTCCTGCTTCAATAATAATAACTGCTTTGATTTGTTCAGCCTGGAAGACCTCACCACACTGCATCAAGACCTGTTTTATTATTAAGATCTATGCTTTGTGGTTGGCTCTCTCAATGCTAGGTATCTATTTTTTGTACAAATAAGCTCTAAACAATGAATAATTTTAATGTTTTGTTTCTTTCAGATAAGCACACACCTTAAGGAGACTGAGGTAATTCAAAGCAAGCCAAATGTGGTGCCTTTATAGCTGGTTTCTCTGTCCTCTACCCACCAAGAAAATACAGTGCACTTCCAGACCTTTTCCTTCTAGAAAACTCAGAGTATTTGTTGAATTCCTTGGAAACTAAAAAAATTAAACAGAATGGCTGCCAAAGAATTTCTATTAGAGAGGGGAAAAGCGCTTACTATTTTTCCATAGGAGCAATAAAAATCAAAAATTAGTCCCTGCAAAGACAAACCTATTCAACAAATCTTTATTTTGCTTTCTTTTGCATACTAGAACCTTACTGAATAAATCAATTTCAGATTAGAGTTATAAGCTGGAAACAGAATTGAAGTTTTAAAAAGGCTTGAAACAAAAATTCAAAAATCTTTGTACTTAAAAAAAACCACACAGAGTTTGCTTCACACTCTAAAGACTTGCTTTCACAGCTTTGAAGAATTTACAATACGAGCATATTGTCAACAGCTATCATAATTTCTGACCCTGTCTCTGAGTGAAGGTCAGAAAATCATCTGGATATTTCCAAATCCCAAGACTGTAGCAATAAAGCTATCATATCATGTAAGTTGCTCTGGAGTGAAATTTAAGAGAAGTTTCCTAGAAACACAATTTTTTAAAAATTATCAGTATTCAATAGCTTACTTGCCTAAGTATACATTAATAGTAGCAGTTAGACACAGCACCTTAAAAAGGGGGGTGGGGGAAGGGAGAAAAAAACACCACAGCCCACCCTACAGGCTGATTCTCCTAATGAGAAACCTTACCTTGTTTCACAAATATTAACTTCCACTACTTTTCCATCTGGTAGTTATTCCCAGTTAATGACCCGTTGCAGATAGAGCCATTTCAGCTTATACTCATTCAGAACAGCATTCTGCTACTAGATAAGATGTTCTACTAAAACCAAAGTTGTTGTGCTTTACCCCAAAATACATAAATAAAAGATCAAGAATAGGACCCCTTGCTATAAGAGGTTTAATTCCCCATTCCATCTTTTCACATGATCATTTGAGAACTCAAAAAATTTAATTAAAATTACATACTGAAATCATTACACCATTCCTATTTGAGTTCTTCCTTACTTGGCATTTTTTCTGTCACTGGCTTTTCAAGAAGCAATAACTTGTCTTTCAAAACTTAAGTCTCTGTTCATGAAACAATAAATGGGACATGAGAATACCTGAGAACCACTGGGACACAGTAATTAGTACCTGTCATTTGATTTGCCTAACTACTGCAAGAGCTGTTTATAACGCTTACTGCAAAATCTCCCGTGGCATCAGCAACAGATGCTCACTGAACCCTTCGGTCCTCCCAGGCTTGAGAAAACTGAACTGGTTTTCTCTTACATGAACTAAAATCTTAAATCCACAAGATTACCTATCAATCTAAAAAGGTTATGTCTGTTGGAGACAGCTATGTACAAGCAGTACATTGCAGCATCAGCTGGTTTAACAGTTCTTAAGGGAACACATCTGCATCTCAGTTCTTGGTTTCCCACAGACTGACTCTATCACAGCTATACAGAATATGCTATTTGATAATAAAAGAAAAGAGCACTACCTTAGAAAATTTAGATGCTACAGGGACAGGTATTCAACTACTTAATAATTTGGCACTGCTAAAAGTGCAGGGGTGTGTCCCTATTAGCATGTCAGGACAAAAAATGATGGTAATGAGGCCTTCAAAAGGCTCTTTAGAAGTCAATTTAGCCTTTTCAGAGATTTACTGAATGTGGTATAATTGCAAAGACTGCCAACACAAGAAGTTGAATGTGATCCAGAATATAGCTATAGAAACTACATCATGGAAAGAAAGCGAAGGCATTTAGACTAAAAGGATACGAGGACTAAAATTACAGGGGAAGGGAGCAGAGCAGCCTTATCCCATTTGAAGGTTTCCATCTTAGCATCTTGCTCTCCCTAGTAAAACTCAGCATCATGATGCACAAGAAATACAGTAAGGATGAGCAGACTTTTAAAAGAAGCATCTCAATAGCTTACAAATGCTCAAGGATTACTGGACAATAACAGGGGAATAGTAAGGTCCCTAGGTTTTAATTATATTTTAAAGGGATGTCTGCTTCAGTTGTATTTTGTGTGCCAAGTTATGCTGGAACATTCCCTGATTAACAGGTATTGAATATGACTAGAAAAAGTATAAAAATACAACCAGGACCAGATTACTTTAAAGCAAATAATTAAACCACATCAATGTATCTTAAGGAGAGCTGAAGTCCATAATCAGCCAAATGATGTTTCACAGCTACAACACCCCTACATACCAGGCATTTAGAAAGGAATCTAAAAAAGGGGCAGAAACATTTCCACACTTCTGTGTTGGTCAAATTATCAAGACATAAGTTACTCATTTAATTTTAAAAAGACCTTGAAGAAAGGTCATCTATGCATGTGCCCACCCATGGGAACACACCCATTAGTACTGTAGTCCTATAACAAAGGGTGCTATCTGATGCAATAGTTCTGTTTTAGAGAGAAGCAGTCCTTTACTGATATCCCACTATAAGATACAAGGATTAGAAAGTGACAAAAAAAAAAATTGCATATGTTCTTCCCAACTCACCTGATGCTACCAATCAGAATCTACATTTTCCCTTAGAAAGACAAGGATATATTATACATCTATTTTTGCAACACATGACATGTTAATCAATTGCCATGCATATAAAAATCAATATTTGAGACGATCAACAATGTTGATACTTAGTAAGTCTTCATTCAGTGACAAATAAAGTACAATAGGTTTGAGGAAATAAATCATGTATTTCACATAAATCTGGTAGAAATAAATGCTTTAAGACATGGTTATGATATCTTCTTTACAATGGGCTAGCCATCTGTGAGGCTTAGGTGACTGAACCAAAACACTTATTTGGGTTGTGAGCTGTTAATACTTTTGCTGAGAATGCTCTGCTGCTTGTGAATATATTCATTCATATAATGGGCTGTTATGTCAGTCAGTTCCTCTAAATGTATATCCTAGTATACATAACTGATTCATCAAGGGGAGCCTACGGAAATTACTATTTTAGTATAAGGGGGGAAGCACATTTGAAGCAGTGGGGTAAAACCACTTGTTGCTGCTTAGGAAAGCCGTTGCATAGTAAATAAGCCCTGTGATTTTCACTTTGTTCCTGTTTTGATTATTAACATATAATATTTTTATTTTTTACTTTTAGTAAATGCATAACTTGTTTATGAAGACACCATTTGGTCTCAATAAATTCAAATACAGCTTTGGCCAAATGCATGGAATCAATTTGTTCAGGATTTGTACCAGCACCAAACAAGAGCAACAATGCAGAGGCAGCAGAGGTCATGGTCACAAGTTTGGTACCTCTATGGCATAAATCAGGTACTGCTCTCAGGTGCCTCCTCCCATTGCCTTGGCTTTCACTCTGTCCCATGCCATGGCTTTCAGTCACAGGTGGAACCAGACTGCAGAGTGAGCAGGATGAAAAAGAACACAGGAAAAGAAAAATATTTTTCAGTTGAATCAGTTCCTGACCTGGATCAGTAATATGACTGCACAAACTGCAGTGCCATTTGGAGAGGGAGAGAATGGCAACTCCCTAAAGAGCCACCAAAGAAACAAAAGTAAAGAGTTATGCAGAAGGACTTGCTTTACAGATTTTTTTCAGACTTGTATTTCTTGCTCTGTTTTTTTTCTTTTTGTTGTTGTTGGTTTTTTTTTTTTTAATTTTGTTTTTGTTTTTTTGGTTTTTTTGGTGGGGTTTTTTTTTTTTGTTTTTTGGTTGTATTTTTTTTTTTTTCTTTTTGGTAATTTTTTTCATTTTCAAACATCCTCTGGTACATTATTGAGCTAATTCCTTTTTTTTCATGACTTGGACTATATCAGTCCCCACTAGGTTGGATAAGTGCTGACTAAATATCAGTTAAACATCAATTTGGTAGACAGGCATTTTTCTAATCTAATGTTTTGTAAGTTCTGGTTCAAGCTGCATCCACCTGTTGATTTAACACTTGTTAAAACTATTTCAAGTGTCAAAAAGTAAAAACAACCAATACTTAGCAGCTTGAGAGAAGCTATGAAGTTGTCAAAAGTTATACCACATTAATTCACTTTCATAAAGAAAACAGACCATACTAATTTAAAACAGTTTCGTGACCTGTGTTTCCTATAATACTTTTCAAGAGACTACATAGGACTTGAACTCTATCTTCTGACATTTAATTAATTTAAATATTTACCTAATAACTTTATCTGAAATTATGACAGCTTAACATATGAGATTAAAAGAAAGGGTCTATATCGTTCAGCAAACAATTAAATATGAAGCTGTCATCAAGCAACTCAATTCCTTCATTTTTATAAATGCCTTAGGACACTATCTACTTTCCAATTCACCAAACAATGTAGCCCAATGTGATACCATTACAAAAATAGCATGTGAATTTTGTTCATGTTTTACGTCTTACCTATCTTTTACTGCTAGATTAGCCAGACATTTCTCTCCTTAACAAAACCACTGACAATAGAACACTAAGTACAGTCTCCCATGGCAGCACTGCCAATTAGACTTGGCTGTAAGAGTTGCAAAAGAAAGACAGCATGAAGTAGATAATTAAAACCTTACAACTACCAGCACAATAGGCACCACTGGATATATCACTAAATTCACCCAAAGTACCTATATTAATGGTGAGGCAAGTTCTCTGGATTATTGCTAGAGATGCTGCTGTTCAGACAGGAATGCAAACACAGGGCTTTATGAAGCTGCTTAAGATACTGTGTTTCCCATATGCCTGAAGGGGATCCACCAGTTGCATTTAATTACAGATCAGGGTAAGAAGATAAATCACTCTAATCTGGAAAATCAAATTAAAACACAAATACATTCACACTTTGTTCACAGAATTTAAGAATGGTTTGGATTGTAAGAGACCATAAAGATCATCTAGTTCCATCTCCCTCTGCTATGGGCAGGCTAGATCAGGTTGCCTAAAGTCTCATCCAGCCTGGTCTTGAAGACTTCCAGGGATGGGGCATCCACAACTTCTTTGGATAACCAAATCCTAACACACAATATAGTATACTATAGTATACTAGAGTATACTTTTCAAAAATTCTACTTAAGTACCTGTGATCAATTATTTTAACATTATCAAACACGGCTTTTTCAGGATTTTCTTCATAAACCAAGTCAGAAAGCTGAAAATAAAACAAATCTAAGCCACAGACCTGCCTGGCGTTCAGCCTCACATACATCCTTCCTTTTTTCCACCTTGAAGTCTTCCCTAAATATAAGATCAAGACTTCTAACATTTGCAGGTTTCCCCACACAATTTGCTGCACTAGGGGTGAGACTAGGGGTTTGAGCTACATACCAGGATCCTGAGAAACACCAGTGTGTGCTCTTTCATACCTATTTGTCTAAAAATTTCATGTATAAACACACAAATTCTGTTTAAGAATGCCTGGAGTCCTCCTCAACACCGCAAAAATCTCACTCAAGTAATACTTCACTGAGAAAGATAAAGAGCTATCAGAGTTGCAGGTACTTCTCTCAATGAAGCAAGTAAACATGGATTCAAAAGCCCATGGCCTGGAATAACATTAGCTAGTTCAAGTCCCTGGAGTAGAAACATACTGATACTTGGCTGAGTTATTCTCCATCCCCGCTTGTAGCTGTTTGAGAAAAATCAGTCATCTCAACATCTACTTCAAGTTCCTGTAATTCCTTACCCTTCCACACACACAGTTCAGACCAACTCCTGTGCTGAACAAGTCTCAGGCGGGGTTGTAACTTGAGAAGTTAAAAAATGTACAGTATTACCGATAGTGTTTTGCAGGAGGGGTAACTCTTCTATTTTTAAGATTTTTCATGAGCAAGCAAGAAATTCTGATACTCTACATATTAAAGAGAATGAGATTTTTTTAACAGATTATTTTCAAATCAGAATCTTATACGGTATATACTACCATTACTCTCAGATTAATATCTCTTTCAGGGATTTCCTTTACCAAGTTAGCTTTAATAGGAATCCCAGACTTTAGTAACTAATTCTTTGATCCTATGATGGCCAGCCTTAAATTTAATTTAAGAGACTATACAGCAAATTCATAGTGGATTCTTGCTGTATTAATGATTAGGAACTTTAGAACTGAACACAAAATGAAGAAAAAGGCTATACGAATTGCATCTGTGTATCCCAGACTGCAGTAGATTTCTCTTGCCATTGTTATTAAACCTATGTTTATTTATCCTTCTGTAATGAATACATAATGAAAAGGATTCAGTAACATCAGCAGCAGCTGCATCTTGAAAGGTTACACAAATGCTACCCACAGAGATCCTATAGAATATGTAATACAAACAAGATACAGTCAAGACTGATTATCATATGAATGACCCTGCAGAGTTAAAAAACCCCCAGCAAAGCATAAGCAGAAAACCATTAAATTTTATTACTGCATTATGACAATGCTAACCCATAGACTGAGGTTTTACAGATTGCACAAGTGTAATCAATTGTACATCACTCATTTACCGGTACAACCCAAAAGATAGGGAAGACAAGAAAGTAATTTTGAAACATTCTCTGCATTTCAGAGCAATAAAGTAATCCCAAAGGTGCACATATGAAAAGAGCTAACACATGACATCACTCTGCATTTCCTTTGAAAGTACATCCAGTTTTTTAGAGATGTCCATAAGAAACACTGTTTCCCGCTCATATATTATATTGACCCCTTCCAGATTCTAAGCCTTACCAACACATGGTTTGCATCTATTGATAAACATCAGTTTAGTAAATCAACCTCCTTTTATAGGCCTCAGTTTGCTTTTTCAATTCATTACTGTCAACACTGAAAGGAATGCAATCTCATTTATTACTGCTACTACTTCTACTGTTCACTCTTTTCATACCGTATTATACTGGTGAAGAGACTCCTGCAGATCCTCATGGCATTTGAAATATCCAGAAATAGTATCTTGATGCCTTGCAAATCCCATTTTGGATGTTCTGCAGCCATCATAATTTCCAGTAAATAATATTCTTTGTGGCATATTATTCAGTGAATAATATTCTTTCTAATTTACGCTGGTTAATCCCTTAATCCAGATTGCATTTCAATACAATGACTACCAAAAGCCAAAATAACAAATCTATGAACATGTGCCCTATGAACAGGTGCTGAGACCCCTCAGAGGTTCTGAGCCTCATTCACTGGTGGCTGATGATTCTACTTAAAAAGATGTGGCCAGAGAGCAGGTATGAGCAGAGGAGTTACACAGCTGCATCTTAAATTGCAGGCTGCACATTGTACTGAGCACACCTTGCACAGTATGGCATCAGCTAGTCCTGACACTTCCAGACACCTGTACCTCTCAAAGATCCTGCTTCCACTTGCTTTAAAAAATGAAACTAAGCACTAGCCAACACTTAGGGTAATAAGGAAGTACCACATCTTGTGGAAACGCAATCCTACAATCAACTACATTATGATTTGAGGGTTCTTGTAAGATATCTTTTGGTACTCACTATCCAATATGATAAAACTAAGTTCTGCACAAATTGCAGCCACACCAGTGTCAAAGAATTAACCTGGAAAGTTAGACAAGAATTTTTAGATTTATACTGGAAATATCAAAAGTGAGCAGTCTACCCCTTTTCTTTGTAGTACTAATTACCCCTTATGAAAGCTTATAGTCACTTAGCAACTTGGTGGCAACTGCCTTTGTTTCAAGAATATTGATAACAAGATTATGAAACTACTGATTCAGTAAAAATAACATCTTAAAATAAAGGACATGTCAGTCAAGTTACTCCTATTCTAGGAAATTCTATGTGTACTCTGAGTCAGATTGCTTTGACAGATAAAGCACATAGTCACGAAATAGCTTGACAAAGTTGCATTTGCCTATATTAAATTTTCAGAATTTTCTGAATATCAATTCCATCTAGTTCTTGAGATATTTGTAATATGTTCAAAATGAAACAAACCCCATGCTTTAAAAAACATTTCTATTGTTAGGAAAACAATTTTAATATCAGCCCTCAAACTGATGCATTCCTGTTATGATTAAATAAAATTGTCTGCTTAGGCAGCATTTTAAAGCTGAAAGAATTTTCATTCCTTCTATTTTCTATATACATGCAGATGTTTGACAAACTGTTATTAACATGTTACACTATTAGAAATAAAGTATTTTATGAGAAAAAATGAAGTCACCATATTACTGATTTTTTTATCTGTATTCTTTTGCAAGAAATGCTCTGAGAAAACATAACAAATAGAGGAACTATGTCTAAAGCTAATTTTAAAACATAAGGTGTATGTGTTGAATTCAATTTGTACCCCTCTCTTCCATATTTACTTAAGCCCCAACACATGGATAATGTAATAGACTATTTGTTATATGTGACAGTATTTGTGGAGGACAAAAAAAAGCTGAAGAGGCTGTAAATGCTCTTTTCATTGAGATTAACAGGCGAAAGAGAATGAAGCATGGATGATAAAGCCAAAAGCTTTCCTAGAGGGAAGGAGTAATACACTCAAACAGGTGGAAAGGAAGCCAGAGCACAACCACAGGAGTTTACAGATGAATGTCAAACATTTAAAAGAATGCAACTCAGTTTTTTCCAGTACTCCATCCCTACAAATGTGTCCTAATGGACCCTCCTTAACTGACAAAAATACAGCCTTACAAAGCTGCTCTAGTAATCATTATTTCTTCACTATTCTGTGAGCTTCTTAATTTTTTCAAATAGTTTTAAAACCTAGCTCTACAGCCAAAAAATTTCCAACCATTTTGTATGAACAGTTTCTCTGCCCTTCTGTTATGTGCAGAAGCTTTCTGCACAGAGCTGACAAGCAATTCCTAGGACTGCTTTAATCAAATATTACACAAATCAACTGGATACCTTTTGATCTCCTATTAGCCAATCACTGATAAAGCATGGAGTTCACAAAACCTGCCAGAAACATCAAACATCCAACTAAAGTGCAGACAAAGTGGTCAGGGAAAATAAGAAATAGGAATTATGTACTCCAAGTGATTCCTTCCTCCTGAACTTGGAATGAAGCCAAGCGATAACATATCAAATTTTCACGGAAATGGCATAGCGGAAGCCTGGGTTTACAGCTTCAGCAGGATTCTAGAAACAAAAGGAAAAACAAAGAAAAACAAAAATATGGTCCAAAAGAGCAGATGAGGTTTTGAAAATTAAGAGCTTGACTGCAAGATGGAAAAGCCAGAAAGTGGATTCTTTAAATAGAGCAGAAAGATAAAAGAGGGTGGAATAATCAATCACATGAGGTTAACAATCAGCAACATTACTAGTGTTAGGAACAGAAGAAGTTGGCATAAGCAGAGAGAATTAGTGTTATGTTTTGTTTCAAGAAAGGAGAGATTTTTGCACAGAGCTGGACAGCTGGAGATTGAGTTAAGCAGAAATAGAGCCGAGTGGACAATGGCTTGTTACTAGTGAATATTCACATTCAGGAAGGAAGTGCGCAAAATTAAAACAAGAATTAACTTGAAGTGAAACAACTATGGTTAGTGACTGAAACTTCTCCAAGAAGCAATAGCCATGGCTAAATAATGCAATTAATTTATCATAAAGAAAAAGGCATATTTTAGAAGTGGAAGTAACAAACAGAAACCTTGCCAAAGTAAAACTTGCACTTTGGTGCAAGTTTTAGTCAGAACACTAAAAGACGTTGGTCACAACTGATTTGTTTTAGAATAGTAGCTACTCACAGAAAGAGGGAATTTCAAATATCTTCCCATCTTCTAAAGGCATTACAGATATGTAAAAAAGGGAAAGACATCATGAAACCAAGTTGATTGCCCTAAATAATGCAGGTGTTTTTTAAAGAGAGAAAAATGCAAATGGAAAAAAAGGAATACTGTTTGAACAGGTCCACATCAAAGAGACCTGAGAACCATATGAAATTCTTTAAAGTGACTGAGCTGAATCAGTGAGAAACCATGGGTTATGGATAAACACTTAAAATAGAAAAAGCAGAGCAGCAGATAGTCACAGACACATGTAAGTTTTACAAGATTTTCTACATCATTAAATTTTCAGTCCAAAGCAGTAGTACACCTCTGGTCATTCAAGTCCTTGAGACTGTGCTACCTACCTAAATGAATAGTTGAAACTATTCTTGACACCATTTCTACTTGTTTAGGATGCTGCTCTGGATAATTCCAGCAGACAGTCTGAACAACACCAGTGCCTCACTATGCACTGTTTTTTTTTTAATATATTATTTAACAAATAAAGACTGGACCAGATGATTATTTTAAGGCTCCTTTCAACCCAGGCTGTTCTGCTATTCTCTGATTAGTGTAACATAAGGACTGAAAAATTATTAAACAAGGAAACATTTTTATCATATTTAAAAGGCAATTAGAGCCTTTAAAGAAAAGTTGTTTCTCATCACACGGATCAAAAACTCTCACAACCATGACATACTTTAGTCCTCACAATATCTCAGTACAGACTGGAAGTCCTAACTTGCACAAAGGCAACCTCATGCTCCAACACATCATTAGAGGCAACAGAAGTATGTAGTTCAACCAGCTGGTGTAGTTGTACACGTTGATTCTTTCTGTTCTGCTCTTCCCCTCCTCACCCTTCTCCCTGGCCAGAACAAAAGCTATTTGACCTAAGCACAAACATCTTTTATTAGGATACATCAGGTTCTAGCTGGAACACAAACAAACCTCACTTTTAGTTAAAAATTATATGAACACACAGAACATATCCCTGGAGATGTGAAAAAATTACTGAACATGTTACTTAGCGCTACAATTTAGCTGACAAGGTGATGACTGGTCAAAGTTGGACTCAATGACCTTAGAGATCTTTTCCAACCTAAATGGAATTTATGGAATTATGTGATTCAAAATACTTCCAAAGTACAACACAAAACCCAAAGGCAAAATTGTAAGCAAACTTGCTTACTTTTTTTAATCTCTAGGTGGTCAGGGGAAAACAGGAGACAAAAGGAAAACCTATTTTTAAACTAAAAAAAAAATAATTTCGGCATCCAAATGAATAAAATATGAATTGCTTAATCAGTCAATCCACACAGTGGTTTATGAGTTTAGACTCTTCCTAATGTCACTGGAAACCCCCCCCCCTTCTCCCAGTTCCTAAAAAATTTCAAACCATCTCCTCAACCCATTTTCTCTTCCCCATACTTAAAGACAATTTTTGTTTTGTTTCCCAACTACCTTTCATTACAGACTGGACACTGGGCAAAAATGCAGCATTCCCTGAAATAGTACAGCTGAAGGAGTGTCTGCATATTTGTACGGCAAACTTATGTGTGCTAAACCTAAGAAAAATATTCTTAAAGGAAATCATGATATGTGAGTACAAAAATAAAGGTGAACAGAAATTATTTCCAAACTTTTAAGCATTCTTTACCTAGATGTTGTTTTCTTTTTGAGCAAATTCAACAAATTTCAGCTGCCTAAAATCTTCTCAGATAGTATTCTAGACAACTTTAGATATTCCCAGACACTTAAACAGTCAAGTTTTCTTTAGCAATCTGCCATTAAAGCAAGTGAATAAATATAATATCTGAAGGTTTAAAGCTTTTGTTTACTTCAGCTTCCACGTTTTTTGCCTCACTCAGAAAAAGCATACTTTATGTAACTGCTTTAAATACATGTTGTAAACACTTCTCTTGCTAGAAGTAAGAGAATGTTCTTTTAACATTCTATTCCCTTCCAAGTCATTGATCCAGTCACAGAAAATTGCTCTTGCCATTACTATGTGTGTTCCACACTATCTGTGTTCCACAGAGTGACATGAGGCACAGGTTTAAGAAAACTAACACAGCAGGGGCTGATATCATATTATCCAGGAAAAGCATTTACCAGTTATTTCATCCAGCAAGACATTTATGTTGCAGCTTCCCTTCCAGCTGAGCCTGTCCTCCCAAGACAGGTCTAAGTAGACAATAAAAAGAGAATGAAATGCCTAAAGTAATTTTCTAATAACTATTTAGAATTAGGGGCTAAAAATGCCCAAGGAACTTTACTGCCTGACAAATATGTTCTGCAATGTTATAAAGTTTTCTCAGACTCGACCCCTGAAAATTTCACCCAAATGAAATTTTGTTTAAAACAGTAACACTGGAGAATTTGTAGGGTTTTAACTTTGTCATTCCCTGAGGCTATCTGAGAGTTACTGTGTGCTGCTGAGCTCTAATGAACAGAAAAGCAGCTGACTGGGTGTGCCAGTCTTTCTCTATGAAGTTGTTCCAACTAAACAGTTACTAGAGATTGTTTTAACTTGGACTAATGGGCAGGCTCCTCCCTGATACAAGGCCAAAAAAACTTTGCATAGTTTATATTCTCTCAGCCTCCCCACCCTTCATATGTTGTTTTTTCCTTCTTGTTAGGATATGCATAATCAGAGTACAAAAACAAGTTACTAAAAATCTCAATGTAAGTAGGCTGGAGGAAAAACAATGCCTGCTGTAAATGCAGAGCACTGGTTCACAGTAGCACATATACATGCAAACATGAGAATATGAGCTTGTTTTTAATGCAACAGTCTGAAACATTCAGATATTATAACAGTAAGGGACGACTGGACAGACTTAGTCCATTAACTAATTCCACCCTACTGTGTTTTTCAGGTCTGTCTTGCTACTTGATTGGTATATGAGCTCCTGTGGCAGCAGTTTGCATAAACTGGGGGACACAGGCTAAACACACCAGAAAATCAATCATCAGTTCTGATCTGTTCTTTTTCAATTTTACTTGCTTTTAAAGGATTATTTACAGATTAAAGTCCCAAACAAAAAATATTTAGACATCAGAACTGCATTATTCATCTTTCTCTATGTCAAGGCAACAATAAAATCTATCTAATGATAGAGAAGCTTAATGCAGTATTCTAATCAGCTTAGCAGTTCCTTTGTTAAGTATTTCTTACGTGCTGCTCCATGCTGAAAATTATTCCATGGTACAGTATTTAAAGGCCAGATGTATGGTGCAAACTTACAGGCTCTGACTCATACAGCTTGGAGTACTATAAAAGGATAAGATTTTAATCTGATGTTTATCTACTAAAAGAGTCTAATACAGTAAGCATTGGTCAGGCAGAAAGAGAACTTCTGGTTTTGTTCACAAGATGATATTACTTCTAAGAGCAGAACTATACAGAAATCAATAGAAATGCTTTCTAAAATGCAACATCAAGGGAACATTCCAGATGTTTTCTGCCCAGTATGATTCAAGTTCAACAATCCATAATGCAGTGAGTATTATACATACTACATTCCCGCACTACAAAAACTAAGAAGACTGTTCAGAATGAATCCTATTGCAAAGCAAAACACAGCAGTTTTAACTGTTATGGTACCACAAGAATAGCTTCTGCCAAATCTAGCAATTAGGGGATACTCACACAGGTCTAATGTGCATGGTTGCTGTACTACAACTTGAAGGGACAGCTACCATGAAAATTTGTTAAGTACAGCCTTACTTTCCAGCTCTGCATTTTTATCACATACAAGATAGCACCAAACCCTGCCAAAAGCCTCACTTGGACCAAGAATGAACAAACTGTTTCCAAAGACATCATGACATTCAAACATTTTAACCTGGCATTAAACTTGATGCAAGCATCTGCCACATTCTGGGCAAAACATGGCACTGAAATACATCATCACCACTGAAGTAAGGTGCTGCCAGCTCTTGAGGAATACAAACCTACCCAGCACAAGTAATTACAATAAATGGATAAAGCTCTAGAGAGCCCCCATTCTCTTTGGAACATGGAGATGAGTGAGGGGGTCTGCAACATAACTACTTCATGTAGTAAATTTTGCATACCTCCATGAAAAAGCCCACAAAGTCCAATTAATAATATCATCAAGTTTCTTTTATGATGAATGAGGCAACAAGCAGCTCCCATGGTACAACTTCCAATCTACAGTTTTACAACCAATTTGTTTTATGCATAAATCTTGTTGCATCAAAACTGGCTTTGTATTTATGAATATTGAATTTATTCCTTTTAATTACTGCAAATTTAAATATGACTGAATAAACAGATCTGATGCCTGACATTTTTCAATGTCTTTGTTTTCAATGTCTTTGTTTTGATCACATTTTTTCCTTTCTCATTTTTCCAAGATTTCTCATTTGAGATTTTGGAAATCTTTTCAGGGAGTTTATGTCTGATTGAGGTGGAAGGAAAAACAATTTCAAGAGATCAAGTCTGAATAGAATTGAAAGCAACATTAGTAACAGAAATTCTGTGTATTGACACATTTTTTAAAAACAACTCAGAAAGTCACAGAATCATTTAGCTTGGAGAACATCTCAGATCATTAAGTCCAACTTTTGACTGAACATCAACATGTCAGATATGTGATGGCACTAAGTGCCACATCCAGTCGTTTCTCTTGAACACCTCCAGGGATGGTAGCTCCACCACCACCCTGAGCAGTCCATTCCAGTGTTTAAGAAGCCCCACTGTGAAGAAGTTCTGCCTGATGTCCAGCCTGAACCTCTCTGGCATACCTTGAGGCCATTTTCTTGTCTTATCACTGGTTACCTGGGAGAAGAGGCTGACCCCCACCTTGTTACAACTTCCTTTCAGGCAGCCGTAGTAACATCTTCCCTGAGCATCCTCTTCTCCAGGTTTAACAACCCCAATTCCCTCAGCTGCTTCTCAAAGGAATTACCCTCTAGAACCTTCACCAGCTTCATTACCCCTCTCTCTGGACATGCTCCAGCACCCCAATGTCTTCCTTGCAGCGACAGGCCCAGAACTGAATAGAGGACTTCAGGTGCAGCCTCAGAAATGCCGAGTACAGAGTGACTGCCCTGGTCCTGCTGCCCCCACTATTGCTGATACAGATCTGGATGCCATTGGCCTTCTTGGCCACCTGGGCACACACTGGAACATGTTCATCTAGCTGTTGACCAGCCCTCCTAGATCCTTTCCCACCTGACATCTTCCCAGCTGCTCTGTCTCCAGCCTGTAGTGCTGCCTGGGGCTCTTGTGCTCCAAGTGCAGGATCTGGAACTTGACTTTGTTGAATCTCATACCACTGGCCTTGGCCCATTGATCCAGCCTGCCCAGATCCCTCTGCAGAGTCTTCCTGCCCTCCAGATGATCAACACTCCTGCCCAGCTTGGTGTAGTCTGTAATCTGTCTGAGGATGGACCTGATCACCTCATCCAGATGATAAATGAAGATATTAATCAGGACTGGGTGCAATACTGAGCTCTGGGGAACAATACTGATGCACAGTAAACTGCTAAGCTTTATCCAGCTGCTACAATTCTATTCTGAAGGATTTGGGGGGCAAACAAAGTGCTGAACAGCAGACACATAACTACACATCTTCAGCTTGCCATTGACAAAATATTTCCTACATGTGAATAAGATCAAGTAGGGTACTGGGAGGATGCACAGGAACAAACATACATTCCTCCTCCACCTTAAAAAGAAAAAAAAAAAAGCAAACCAAAACACATCAATCTTAAGACTAAATGCTTTCAAATACATAATTCTGTTGTGTTGCTGTAAAAAGATGCCCTCCTACACAAAATTCTTGTGGAAAAGGACTGGTTATATTATGTTGGACAACTCAGAATCAGGAGGGATCAGAGCATCAAGACATATTAAGGATACAATCAATAAATGCATCCTACCCTCCAAAGTAGTTCATCATTTTCTCTTCTATTTCAATATATACAGAAAGATCAATAATGCAGAAGGTTAATCTGACTTCCACTCAAAATGCACGAGGTCTTGTTCTTCAAAGACCTTTAAGAAAGGAGTTAAAATACCAGAAGTACCTAACAAAGACAAAGTATGTTCTGACAAAAGAAGGAAAAGAGTCTTGGTTAAGAACTATAGTCAGTATCATAATAATTTATTATAAGTAGATGAAGGCAATTATGTTTTGTTAATATCAGCACTAGAAGCTATATGCTGTATGTGTACATTTAATATATATTTATTTAGACACACATAATACAGCACATGAATGTAACCACACTGTGCAACAATTTGAAAAACACCCGTGCTTTCCATTATCCAACTTACGGCCAGTTTAAAGCAGTAATTTAGGTCACTGAGCGCACAGCAAGAGAAGCTAGACATTATTTGCCCTACAGATACCTGAACTATTAAACCTTCACCTTAAAGAAGCCATTACCAAGATAAGATAGTGAAGAAAGAAGCTTGTTTGTTTTTTTCTCTATTCTGAAAAAAGAAATTTGAATTTTCACAACAAAACACAATATGAAACTTGTATTGGACTCTGTTCAGTCCTTGCTGAACATCCCAGTCTGTGCCCAGATGTTCAGCCATGATCCAGTCTGGGTCCATGGGGCTGGGCAAAGCACCACAACTAGCCTGCAGCTGTCTGCAAACAGCTGTCCAGGTCAGAGCTTACAGAAGACCAGATCATCATTTGGCTGGTGTGCTCTTCTGGGCTGACCAATTCTCTTATGTCAGTCATGACCTTTTTTGTATAAATATTCAAATATGCAATAGAATCTGACATCTAAGTGGGTCAGATTGAAAGTCAATCTGATGAACACTGAAGTAACATTCTCACAACATTTAAACAGAGGGGAAAATACCAGCCATTGGCAAGTAGGCCAATGACCTATATTTCTGAAGTGACTGTTTAAGCATTTTATACTTAATTCAGAATTCTAAATAAGGCTAAGAACTATTTTAAACAATTATGTTTCAATTACATAAGACAATGACGACAAAATTAAAACTTAGACCTGATCCAATAACTCTCACTAGGTCTGCTAGTGTGGAGGAGGTGATAAATATCCACTTTCAGCTTTGAATTTCTTGTCTTTTCTCTGTGTTAAATCCTCTTTTACATTACAAAAATCCCAGTGTTCATTTTCTCTGTTCTGCCTACAGCCACCCCACCTCTGTGTTTCCCATCTGTCTACTCCTTTCTTGTTCTTCTTCAGCTAAATAACTCCTTAAAGATCTGTCTTGGCTCTGTTTGCCAGTTTAACTTGGCTAGCTCCAACATTAGGCTAGAAAGCTGCAGGTAACCCAGCTGCTTGGTTACCACCAGGCTATCAAGCACTCTTGCTACAGCTTTCTTAGCTTAATCTGTGTTCAGTTTCAGATTACAGGCTTTATCTATACCTCTTAAAAGCATTAATGTTTACTTCTAACATCTCAGTATTCAATATTGTACAATCAAAAAACCCAGTACATACTTCAAATACCAATACTAAAGAAGAATCTTCCTTATTCTCCCATCTCACTCTGCTCAATATTCGATTCTTTTAATGGTTCACTGTCCCATCTCTGAGGCTAAAGGCATTCTCCCGGCTCAGCATCTCTATCCACGCTTCCAGAAATTCAAATAAACAACTATGATAAAATGTCTTTTCAACACCAAAATTCAGTTCAACACTGAAAGGAAAACATTTAACTCTGGTTATAACAATTTGTGTAATTTCTCAGTTTCAAAGTGAGCAGCAAATAGAAGTAGCTGTCACAGCGGCTGATGTTTCATTTTCTGTACCATATCTTTGATGAAACTACAACTAGACACAATGTTTTATATTTATATCCCCTAAGGATATAAGGAGTCAGTTTCTATTCTTTCAACTGTCAAATTCTGTTCTAAAGAGTAAATTATCAAATTCCTTTCAGCAAAGGCCAAACTGAATTAGTCCAAGAAAACTATGAACACAGAGATATTCCAGTCACTTTGTTTACCTAATACATAGCAAACCTGGGACAAGAGTCAAAGGCTGATAAAGGCTTTTCCAGGGAAGAGGTCGCAACACTCAGCACTAAAGCACATGAAATGTTGCCTGAAATGTAAATACAAATTCAGAGGCAACCACCATTGTGACTGCTTCACAGCGTACACTGTACACTGCTTCATATTACATCAAAAAAGGAAGGTAATCAAGTATATTCTGCTGTCCCAAGATACAATCCATCTTGGACCGTTTGGGGCACAGCTAAATTGCCATGACTACATTAACTTAGCCTTACTAAACTGAAACTTTTTCTGTTACAATGTGCTACAACTAAAAGCATTATTGCTTCACAGCCATTAGGAATAGGCAAAAATCACAGTTTATCCTCATCACAATTTCTTTTACACAGTGGCAGAATCACTTGCTCCCCAATGTGTGGTTTTGTGCCTTTGATGATTCCCGAATACATACCTAACTGCACTTGACCCTACTGAATTGCATATCTGGCTGAGCAGGCTGTTTGGAATGTGACATCAAACACAGCCAGGCAGCCCTCTCCCTAGTCACTTTGTTGCTTACCAATATTACCAATCATACTGTACTCTCATAATATAAACTATAAATGTATATGAGAAAACCTGATCTCAGATCTGTGCAAAACACCACGGATAGTGAGCCATATGTGAGGGTTCTTGCAATATCAATATGCAGCTTTTCAGTGTCTGCCACAAAGTAATTTTATTTGGACCCTGAATGCTTCTCCTTATCATGAGTGGCAAACTCTGCTTAAGTCAGGACATCCACTATTTCTTCCTTACTCATAATATACTGTGGCAGTAAAACAATAAATGCATTTAAGACACTGTCTTAAAATCCATGTTGACTGATGCATATGAATATGGGGTGGGGAAGCAGAAGGAGGGCTAAGTTTTACAGAATATCAAATAACAAAAAATAAAAGACAAAAAAATCCACCCATAGAATATTTAGCCTACAGAAAATTGTAAGCATAGAGAACATCTCTAACCTTTAATCATGAACATGGGTATCAAACACCTCTGTATCTCAAAACTTACTGCACAGACCTAGAACATGATTGCTCTTTACAAGAAGATTTAAGAAAAAGAAACTGGACTGACATTTGAAAAATATGACTGCCAAAAGAAAAGTTTAGTTTTGCTTAAAAACATTAGTGATTTGAACATTTCTTTAAGAGTTGAGAGGCCTAGATTAGTTTCCTCTACACCTTGAGAAGACTGAAGCATGAAGTTCTTACATCAACACAGAGTATTCCAACCACAAATCTATGGAACAGCCTAGGGGAATAAATTTTTAAATCCTTCCTTGAAGCTCTCTATGCGGGGAGAATGGGTGAGGTCACTTGGCCTGCTCAGCCTAGAAAATAAGAGACTGAGGGAAGGCCTCACGTGGTCTACAGCTTCCTCAGAAGGGGAAACAGAGGGTCACACATTGATCTCTTCACTCTCATGAGCACTGATAGGACCTGAGGAAATAGCATGAAACTCTATAAGGGAAGGCTTTGGCTGGGTATCAGAAAAGGGTTCTTTATTCAGAAGGTGTTCAAGCCCTTGAACAGGGCCCCCAGGGAACTGGTCACAGCACCAAGCCTGGCACAGTTCACAAAGCATTTGGAAATGCTTTCAGACACATGGTGCCATTTTTGGCTTTACCAAAATGCAGGGCCAGGAGTTGGCCTTGATGATCCTTGTGGGTCACTTCCAACTCAGGATATTCTACGATCCTACAATGACAAGCAAAATACTGAGCTGTAAATGAAAGGCCTTCTGTTTTGTCTCGCTGACCTCAGTATGTGTGTGCAATTCCTCTGCAGCTTGTATTTTAACAGAAGTATTTGTACATATGTATCTGAATACATCTCAGTAACATTCAGTAAATGTACACTTTTTGGGCAGACATGTGATGTGCTAGAACAGTAGTAGAGTCACTGAGTTTTAGCTCCCGTTTTTTGAAAGTTTTAACATTATTTAAAAAAATAACACCACAATTTGAAAGAGTCATGAAACTCTCATTTAGCTCAAAAATAATTGTACTTTTCTGAGAGTCATAGCACATTGCTTTTGGCCACTAGCTGTACTTCCAGCAAGATGCACACACTCAAAGGGAGCAACTGATATGCCTAAAAACCTAAGTGACTAAATCACCCTAAATACCAAAGGTACTCACACACACTCAGCTGGCAGTCATTGCAACATGGCATAAAAAATTACATTGTATATCCCTTCAATGTCCTGAAAAGTTCATCTTTCTAAGAAATATCTTAATCTGACTAAGGAAAGACTGTTACCAAATATTCTATTTGTTCATACTCTGCAGCTGTGCTGTGAGAACACCTAGGGGTTTTAAAACAATGAAACTGCTTGTTCAATTTATTATAGTATATAAATATAAACAGCCCAGAGCATGTGGTTCCTCAAGACAAAAGGTATAAGCGCTACAATTCTCTCATTACACTATGAAGATTTGAACAATCCAGCTCCTTATGGCTACAGACAACAGCTGCTCAGTTAATCAAAGATAAACCTAAATAAATAACTGGATGTCAAAAGTCATTAAACTTACCTGACAGGCATATGTATGTTAAATATTCACCCTGACCCCCAGTAGCTAGAAAAGGAATCTTTTTTTTTGTTCTTCTTTTCACTTGAACAGCTCCCAGCATCCTTTCATCATGTGGGGCAAAAATCTCTTTGCTGATTGCAGATTTAGCATTCATCGTAGATCACAGGTATAGCAGACTGGTGCTCTCTAAAAATAAAAATCATAAATTAAAAAAAAAAATCATAAATATAAAACAATATTAGAAATTCTTAAGTGGTATCAAAGTCCACAATATTAGAAACTATTAAGTTATATCAAAGTCTACTTACTCAGGCATTAAAAACTCTGACCTTCAAAGAAAGTTTCTAATGCCTCAAAGAATTTAGAAAATAATTTCGTATTTGTAAAGGCAGAATTTTCAAAGTATTTAAGTGTCTTCACTGAAGTTCTCCACACTTCTTAAATTTGCTCATACAAGCTTAGCTTATTTTGGGCAGAAGCATTAGCACTTCAGTATGTTGCAAAATCTTCTCAGAGAAACACCCTGTTTAACTTCACGCAGCATAAAAGCTTCATTAATTCCCCCTCTGATAACTGAGGGAAACTCGGATCTGTGTCCCACATACACAGGGAAAGCACTGCAAGGGTTTAGGGAAGGAGCACCATGGTTGTGCTGGCACACAAGAAGTCACGTTCACACAGGACAGAGACAGCTTCAGACTTGGTGAGACTGTTCCTTCAGGAGCACTGCTCCTGGTGACAGCACCTGATTGCACAGCTCTTGCATCTCTTAGAGCTTTAGCACCTCATCCCCTCAACTCTGGAATTACTGACTGGGCAACTGCACAGGAAACAGTGTTAGAGACACCATCGGGATTAACACAGACAAAACCACACCTCTACTTTTGGGCTGTGTCATTTTGACTCAGGTCAGTTCCTCAATGTGTTTCGTAACAAAACAGCACAGTTGACTTAGGAGAGACATTTGTTTCAGGAGAGACATACACATTCATATAGGAAAAAATTATTGTAGAGAACAGGGAGGGAGGAGGGAAGCTACTTAGTCATGTACATCCCAAAAAACAAACCTCACCACAGCCTGCAGAGGGGCCTAACTAAAGGAGGGACAACTGAGAGGGGACATTAACAGGTTCTTTGTGCAAGCTGTCCATTAGTTCTGCACTGACTCTTGTAACACATACCCAGGCTCCCATTCATGGAAACTGCTGAATGACACCTTTAATTGTCCCAATGTAATGACACTCCAATGCACATATATTAATTTACACATTTCTGTATTACTAAGACTTTAAAGCTGACAGATCTTTTTGACATCCTTAGTTTTCTTAGTACGAAGATGATTATACTCAAGCCTGAACTACCTGATAATTCTGCCTGTGGGATCATTTGATATTTGCCATAATTTAAAATAAATGTAAATAAACTATAGTCAAATTAGATTATAAACCCAAGAGGGCCACGGATCCACTATTTTTTGTGCACATACTACCAGCAAGGTAATTGCCTAAACACTTACAGTCTCAACGTTTTGTTGTCTCTATTTATGACATTTCCTTATCTTAAAAAAATGGGAAAATTAAAAAAAAAAATGAAACTACACGAGACAGCACAACTTAGTCCAAACTTAATTCACCACCTGCTAATTTTGGGATGCAAACAGAATCCTGTGCCAAAACAATCTGTAACAGCATACCTCAGTTAACCAACATAGTTATTTGAATTCTGACGTGTTTTAGCATCAGGTCATTTTACATGAACCTTTAAAAAAGTGAATTGGATTTAAAAATTGTCTCCATCAAAAGAAAAATCCAGATCAATTTCAAGGGATCAAAGAATGCATACCTCCTGACAAGCTGTGATCTTATAAATCCCAACATCTTAGTTATCTATCCTTTAAAATGAATACTTACATGACAACAGAATCAAAAGAATAAACTTACATGATAGTTACTTAGAAAAAAGTTCTGAAAGAAAATGTGTTGTTTTCACATTCATCACATACTTCTCTCTTCTTCTGTGTTATAGAAATATTTGCACAGTACATCATACCAGCATTTAAACTGTTAGAACACTGCAACTAGCTTTTGGGTTAATTTTTTTTCCTTTTTTTAATTCAAGGCCACTGTTAACAACAATGGATTTAAACACACAGACCTCCTCCTGACTGAACTAGAGACTGATAATCTTTGCAAAACCCAGACCTTCATGCGCCTAAAGAATTTTCAATGAATAGCTTTTTGGGAAAACACACAGAAGTGCTGTCAGGTTAAAAGACACTCAAGTGACATTCAACTGAAAAAGTGCTTTCCAGATTGCAATGATTTGATGCTGTTAATTCTGCAACTGAGTTGTTGAATAGATGTTTTCAGACATTTTCTTAATGGTCATGGACTGTAAAATAAATATGACTTCAAAGATTTCTCAGGGATGTAAAGGCTTCCTGGATTAAGAGAAGATGCAAGTTTTCTTACCTACATTATCACAAAATGTTAGTGGTTTATTGCTGCATGCTGCCACTGGCTTTGACATTAAGTTGGTTTGTATACATTTACCAGAAGCTGTACACAGACACAGCAGATACCTGGACTGTAACTGGAACCTCCAACTAAGGTGTGGACTCCTGACTTCAGAGATTGTGATCCTTGATCCTTCTGTTCCCAGAATTTGGGCTGACAACAGCTTCAGAAGCCATATTCAAACAATCTAACAGTGTGTACTTGACACAACTGCCAAATCTGATGTGAAAACTGACACTAACACAAACCACAAAAGCCCTTTTATTTACAGAAGAAAATAACTAACTGTGCCTGTGTACAAACAGACTTCTGAGATTGAGATGTCAATATAGTTTAGATGAAGTTGTTTTTCATAGGTCAAAAAATCAGCAGCTGAATTCAAATAAGCAACCTTCTCCTATGCACTAGTAGAGGTATGCAGAAGACCTCTGTTTAAATAAGTAAAGCCTTCCAATGCTCCCTGTTTTCACAAGTGTAGATAATACAATCTCTGACAGTTTTACTTAAAAAAAAAAGTATACACTTCCTCAAGGAACATGAATAAGTCTCATTTTTTCCCATTCTCCAACAAAATCCCTCGTTTCCTTAAACAAAAACAAAACAAAACAAAGCCCTTGCCTGTACATGCACAATTTCATGTTGTATATGCATATTTCTTCGCAAAATTATGTTTTCTCTTGGTGCACATTCCAGGACAAATTCAAACCATCAGGAGTTTCCACTCAAGGCCCTTATGAACTCATGCACTGGAACACAAACTTTTTCCTCCCATTTGTACTCAAATACAAAATAAAATCCCGGATCTCTGAGGATCTCTGAGCACTCTCAGACAGTGCATTGCTGCTTGCAGCATTAACCCCTCTGAGGTAAGGGGGATTTAAATGTTCCAGTAAACCTAAGAGTTCAGAAAGAGAGACCACATTTCCTACCTCACATGCTTTGTTCCACATATTTACTTCCACTCAAATTATTATACTGATGCTTTTAGGCTAAACAAAGACCCCCTTTTTCTTCTGCAATTTTTCACTCCATCTACTATAGCATTATGGAACAGAATGTCAGCATTTACACTGTGGCCCCAGCACAAAGAAGAAACACAGAGAGGAAAGATTCCTGTGTGGATTTGAAAAAGTGCCCGCAATGCGCTGCTCATTTGCATCTTCTCACATCTTCCTCTACTACAGTTCTTCTCTACTATATTTCTATCACTAAAAGCTCCCTCTGTGAACAGCTGACTATTCCTCTAGAAGTATGTGAGGGGGCAACAATTAAAGGCAATTTCTTAAAAAGAAGATTAAATAAAACCAAGATAATTAAGCTGAATCCTTAATGCATCCCACATGTTCAATAACAAAAAAAAACTGGACAGTTTTCTGGTCAGCCAGAATCTCAGACTGTTTTCAGGCACACAGCCAGCAAATGGCTAATTTATCTTTACACCCACATGTTTCATAGGACTCTGTGCAAATAAGTGGAAAAAAGGGGATTTACAGTATCTTTGTTGAGGGTATAGGTATGCAGAAAGGAAACTAATCCTCAGCATTCAGAATTCAAATAGGAGTAAATTACAATACAAAGCAAGAGCTGGAAAAGGACATAAAGGTTTCCAAAAAAAAGGAAAAAAATGTTCAGTATGCTAAACCTGGCTGTTTTTAAGGATCTTCAGTTTAATGACAAACAGGGAAGGGCTCACAGGACAGGCTAACCACTGAAATGCTGCCTGCAGAGTGAAATCATCTGAGCAACCAAGTATTCTTGGAATAGTAACTCTAGCAAGCACTCAAATCTGCTTTTAATAAAGCCACTATCCTGAAAGATGACATCTACTTAAGGAAATAATTGCAAGACACTGTTGCCAAAAAACCAGCTTTTGCTATTGTGATACTTGCCTGGTATTTACTTGCTGGAAGTGTTTAAACTTCTTTGAGTATTACAGGTCATCAAAATCCTGTATTTGCTGTCATCTCAAACAAATAGCTAGTACAATTCTGAAAAAAAGCAGAAAAAACCAAACATTTAAAACCCAAGGCAATTAATTTATAAATCTTTAAAGAGCAAATATTAAAGCAGACAAGTTTTAAAAGTTGGTTTGCAATACATTTATTAAGTGTAACTTTATCCTAGAGGAATAACACCAAGTTTAATTAGCTTTGCATACAGGGATCAAATCAGTTGATCAACCTTATTCTGAAACAGTCGAGGTAAAATCTTTAAAATGCTTGAACATAAAAAATAAATCAGATCATCTTCTGTCATCCTATTTTCAAATCTAACTTTGCTTGAAAGATATTTATTTAAATTAGGACAATAGCAGCAGCCACTGTAGCAGCCAGAAACATTCCATTACTTCCTATTAACACGGGTTTACAACTTTTAGAAGTATTTACTGAGAAAGCCTCAATCATTCTCCAGAGTTATTTGTAGGCTGTCACATTTCCAATTTATTTTTCCAAATAACTTCTCAGCTAAGACTGGTTCATTTGAATAATGTATTAATTCTAAAATATGAAAATCATTAAATTAGAACTGTATTTGTAGCAGTTCAAACTAGAAACAAGAAGTGTGTTTTCACTTACATATGTAATTACAAAATAAACTGCCCAATCAAGCTGAATAGGACATAGGCAGACTTCAGAGAGCAGCAGCTCCTAAACGCAAAACTTGAATCTTACATGCTAAAGTAGTAACTTCTTTCTGTCTTTTAAGTGAAGGTTTATATCATAGCCCACCTAATCCAAGACCAACACATGGCAGAATTTACTGTAAATTTGAAATACAAGCCTTAACTTTGTTTTTAATCAAGACATTGTTTGATTATGGGAATTTTGCAGCATTGTTTACTGAAACCTTCAAGAAGCCTTGTTTGAATCACTGAATTTCTCAAAAGCTCCTAGAATAAGCAAAAGAAACATGAAAGACTATACTGGCTACCATACTGTGTGGTCTGAGAACATGTGATGTTTTTAGTGAAGGAAAAAAAAATTGGAGAGGAGAAGTGCACATTAATAGGATCTAAGAGTCAGACAGAAGCAGTAAATGCCTCAATGCTCAACACATTTCTTCACCTGAGGCAGGCAGCCTGAGGCCCTGGGCATTTCCTATAACCTTTCATTACAAGGGAAGTTGATTTGGATTCTGTGCAAGTAGTATGGACCTACAGATTTAAAGAGATAAAAAGCTCTGAATGGAATACACATTTATAGAGACAGAAAAAAAAAGGAAGGTACTTTTGAGTTTATTTAATCTGTAACACAATCTTAAAAAAAAAAATACACCTAAAAGTTTGGTACACCCTCTTCCATCACCTCACAAAAAACCCAAACATCTCCTTACAAAGACAGATTATCAGGGACACCACAGAAATCCCATAAATGGGCAAATGAGAACCAGTCCCACTTGCATGTGGAAGACAGAGCAGCTGCTTTCATTTCTGCACTCTGCTCTGCTGAGTGAAATACATACACAGAAGCTCATGGTAAGTAATACCTGTACTTCCTCAAGGAAGATGCAGAAAAAGCAGAAGATGCAGTATCACTTCATTCTTTTGAGACTGTGCCCCTAAACTGTTTCTAAATGGTACTGAAAATTAAGTAGGAGGTGACATGAGGCGCCAGAAACATCTTGAGGGATGGGTTACTGTATATTCCAGGTCATATATCATGTTCTGAAAAGAAAACAGCAATTCCAGATCTAGAAGCTAAGGTCCTAGTAAACAGTGTCATAGATCCCAGCTCACAAAAAGGATGTAATACTGAAAAGAATGTAAAATACTGCAATCTGGGAAAAATCCAACTCAAATGTAAGACATAACATTTCTGTACTGTGATTCTGTGTGTGAATAGCTGCAGGCTGTTAGTAGATTATTTTAAATAGGTGCGCAGAAAACAAATATATATTGAAGAACTGCAGCAAATCAAAATTAATTTCTGCTTATGTTTTCACAGCATTCTGGATCAAAACTATATTCATAAGAAATTAATAAAATAAGAATGCAAGAATCAGTGGACACTGATTCTTTCAGCATTTTCTTAACCGCCAAAAGCAGCTGTGTTCCCTAAATGTGCCTTCCCCTGGAACTGGTACGAAAAGCGGGAGGTGTTTCTGTGAGTTGCCCCAGGGAGGCAAAGGCATCTCTGCAGAGGAGGTACAGCCCTCTCCAGGTCTTTCTGAGTGAAGAGCAACAGTTAGAGACCCACTCAGATTCTCCTTGCAAGAATCCCACAATCTGAAAGTCATTATTATTTTAAGAATGTAAGAATTCGAAAATAAAGATGGACAACACCACATTAAACAGCACCCCCCAATCTACAAAACTGTTTACCAAAAGTCAGTCAAGAACTTCTTGGAAGCCTGTGCTGGAGTCATCCTTTTTTAACAGGAACATTTCGAATCACACAGATTCACCAAGAAATTTAGGAACTACCAGATGTTATAACAAAGCCACAGAGAGACCAGATTTGCATTTGTAAAAATTTGCCCTAGGACACTGGGACATTCACAACAGTAAGAGCTACTACTTTTGCATAACAACATTGTACATTGTAGTCTTAAGAGGTTAACTTAATTCTTATGACCTTTTAGAAGTGTTTAGATCTTAAGACCAGTTATTAAAACCAACCTTAGACTTTCATTTGCAGGAGGAACTGCCACAGTTTCTTCTGCCATTCCTCACAGATTTCTTCCTCCAAACACCTCACCTCTCTAGGCCTTTTCCCTTTACCCTACATCTTTTCCGAAATGCAATCCTCAAGTCTGGACTCACAGCTTCATTGATGGTAACAGAGTCAAGTGAAAGAACTATTTGTTGGGTCTTTGGAACAGGCTCCCCAGGTAAATGGTCACCTTACCAAGCCTATCAGAGTTCAGGGAGCATCTGGACAATGCCCTTATCATATGGTTTAGTTTTAGGTAGCCCTGTGAGGAGAAAGGAGTTGAACTTAGTGGCCCTTATGGGCCCCTACCAACTCAAGATTTACAGACTCCTATAAGGAGTGAGCTACTGCCTTATACAGCTACTGCCATAAATAGTCAGCAAAACACAAGAGCTTCACTTCAACATCTACCATGTTCTTCAATCTTTTTGTGGGAAAGAAAAAAAAAAATAAAGACATTTGACACCTGAATAACTAATTATTCCAACTTAACAGGGGATTTTTGTATTTACTGCTTTAAGGCTATTTCTCCTACTGTACAATAGTTTTATAGTCCAATTCTGTCTTTTAACACTTGCAGTTCTCTAGACTGACACTCACCAAAAGTCAGGAGGTACATTCTGTGTGCCATCACTTTGGACAGTTAAAAGGGTTTGAGACATAACACAGCTTCCTTTCGCTCCTCCAGTAAGAACTAGAAAGATACCAACTCCTTAGAATACATTCCTAAATAATTTGTTTTTACATCTTATGCTACTTTCATGTGAACCCAATTTCCTCAGTTAATCCAATGTGACTAATATCACGTGGGACAGCATCAGAGGCACCATTAAAGCAGTTCCAAATTATTCACATGGCGTAATACTTTATCACAAACCCAAATCAACTGATCTGAAGTTGCATTTGAGCTATTTTTGCTTGTTCAATTGTTTGTCCGTATTTTGGCAAAGAAAAATCACTAAAAAAATGAAATTAAAGGATACTGGTGAGAAGGAGCAGCCATGCTCCTCAAGGAAAGGGGAACTAGTAGAAAGGGCTGTAGTTTAGAACATGCACAGTTTCTTTCAGTAGTTTGTGTTGTTTCTCATTGAACTTATGACCACCACGAGCACTTGTTCTGGCAGAAATTATTGATTTCCTTTTGTACTTCTCTTCCTTGTGACAGCATAAATGCTTCTGTGGTAGTGCAGTGAACTAGACGAGAATTAATCCAGTTTTAAGCTATCTTAAAAAAATAGTGATTTCTTTTGGTTTTACTCAGATCAAGCTCCCTGATACAGTGCACTCCACAGCTGTGTGTCAGTACACACGAATGAAGTGCAGGTGGTAAGATTAGGGCTCCCATGGGCCCCTAGCAGTGTTAGTTTACAAGGATCATGAAATTGTGCTTTAAAGAGAGAAGAACCCAAAATGTCATGTACTTTCATCAAATATTGAAATCACTGACAGAAGACATGGCATGGAGCCAAACTAGACAAAATTTTTCAAAATCAAAACTTGCTACAAAGAACCAAACTTACTAAAAAGTGCTAAAACAGGAGCTCATATGGGTCTCCTTGAAAAGAAAAAAATGGGCCTCAAAATAGTATAAAATTTCTTGGTATACTGACTCCATTATTTGTTGGCTTAAACAGAGAGGTAGCAAAAGTCAGGTTAAAAGTCTGTCTCTGTTACACAACTATCAGAACTGTTGCCTATAGGAATACACAAAACAAATGATGCAAAGCTATTACTTCAATATAGCACCCATAACTACAACACACTAACTCACATCACCTACTCTGTCAAGATATCTCACAGGAACCAGATTCTGACTTATTAAGTACTGATAATTGAAAAAAACACATTAAATGGATTAATAATTTAGTGTACAGGTTGCCAGAGAGACAGGTTATTCCTACAGCATCAGCTGAAGGTGTTTTAAAGAAAGAAAATATAAAACCCCACAAAACTGGCACATAGTACTCTTACCACTTGCTTTCTCCAACTAGTATAATTCAGTACACTCTGAAATCAGGTTTTACAAATCCTCCCAGTTCCATTTCCATTTCCATTCCTCCTCACATAACTGATATTGGTACAAGTTGCAGCTGTCCATTAAATTAAATATCCCAAAAGAGAAGGAGGGAACAAAGTCAGGCCTGTCAGGCTAAATATTTTCAATTTTCTAAACTGCAACCTGCAACACCCACACCAGAAAAAAAAAAAGGAAATGTTCCTTTTATTACTTTAATGCTGAGGAAAAGTACAAAAGCATAGTAATACATTGGGACAAGACAATAAAAGATAACATCAAGGTATTAAAGCATTTTATTTCATCCATCAAAGGTGAATCAACATTCCTTGGTAAATATAAATAGTGGGGTTTTTTCAATCATTCCAAATGCCTAAGAAGAATAACTTACTAGCAAAATGCATAATGCTTTTAAGAATGAAATATATGCACTTCTGGGGATATTAAGATCTCTGTAAGAGCAGACACACCTCTATGAACTACTACATGAATGTTTTTATTGAGGGAAAACAAACACTGTAATAGTAGTAAACCATCTGTTGGCTGTGTGCTGATACTTTGCAGCAGTTAAATAAACAGGTTTTCTTTCTGGCAAATAACACAACCTGAACACATTTCTGACATGATGCATACTTCTTTCCAAGAATCTTCCAGCAGTTACAAGGATCACTTACTTCAAAATGGGTGAGTTCAACAAAGCTTGCAAAATTGCAGAGTGTTCTGCAAACTTAAGAAATTACAAACAAAAATAAAACGGTCTGATCCAGTGTTTTGCTCAAGGGATGTTATCAGCTCAGAAATGATTAAAAGTGTCATCCACGGCTTCTAGCCCCCACTATGTTTGATACTTAGCTCTGCTCTCCTGACAGAATCTATTTAAGAAAACCATGACTGCAAACAGACCTTGTACATTGAAATTTATGGGGTTTTGTGCGGGTTTTTATTTTTGGTTGGTTGGGTTTGAGGACTGACCTGTTCAATCTTAGAGAAAGCTGAGAAAAACCTAGATAGGAAACTACTGGCTTTTCTCCTCTCATCTCAAGTAAGTTCTCCTTAATTATTTTCATAGTAATTTGCAATCAGTGATCAGTGGTAGAATTGTTTTATTTTAATAGCTAGAAAGTTTCCATCAAACATGGCAATGCAGAAATTTTGTCAAGTGATAGCCTCTTGGGAAGAAGACAGTCTTCTTTCAAAATAAAAATATAAATAAAATACCATTGTCCCCTCTGCACTCCTTGCAGGGAACAAGCAGGAACTTCTTGAGGTAGGGGAAGGTTTCATCAGGTTTATGGATGCAGACAAACCATTATGTTTTAGATTAGTATCTCTTACAGATCAGTGTGGTATTAATCAATGTATGGGATACCTGTAAAACACATAGCAAAATTTTCCAGTTCTACATTAAATTCTGAGAACAACGGTATAACAGCACAGTGAAGGATGAAAGAATTATGGTAACCTAGACAGCCCAAGCAAACAAAAAACATCCTTCTCTACTTCTATTATGTCTTTTTATAGTTTGTCAAGGAAGAGACTGGAATGCCTTTATTTGAGGTGAAAACATTAGGAGAATCATGTCTATTTTGCATGCCTGAAACTAAGACAATACAACATGAGGGTGAGAAGGTGGATGAAGGAGTAACACCGACATTTGTTAAGAAGCATCCTGTCCAGGGAGCGGGGACACAGCAAGACAGTACAACACAAACCCCCTGTATCATCCACTTCGTACATTTAGGAGTGGTTCCATGCTTATTGCACACAGAACTTAGACTTACAGGCACCAGAAATCTACCAATTTCCCACGTCAAAGTAAGAGGGCTGTTTAAAAAAAAAAAAACAAAAACAACAAAACAAACAAAAACTATGACAAAATATACAATGTATGTCTTCCTTCAGACAAATCCCAGAAGACACCAGCTCAATCAATTATCAGACACCCTTCCAACTTAAATGTCAACCAGCATTTTGCAATGAATAATTTATGCTGTCTCTAAAGAGCAGGCACAGCTATGGACCCTGAAATAATATAATCTCTCAGTATATCTCCACAGGCTTATGAAAAGGTAATTTTAGCACCAAATGCATACTTGACTGATAAATACACATTTTAAAATTGAGTGGCATTTTCAATTTTCCCCTATCAGATTAGTATGTATAGTAACTGACAAGGTCCACAGCAATAAATCCTCTGCAACAATTCTGTGCCAAAATCAACTTCATACAACCCACATCATATTTTACATGGCCACACCCCTAGATAAAATGGCATTCAACGAAAGGAACAAGTACATATTCTGAGTTTTATTTCACAAATGCATTCTGCACCAACAGCAGGAAGAAATATATTACATCTTTAACTAAGACATCTGAATACAAGGTAAGGGAAAACAACTGACAGCCACATAGCCCTGGCTGTGGTGTGCAGCCTAGAAAACAAATTCATGTAGATATAGATGTGTTTATCTCAAATCACTCTTCTTCTACCATAAACAGCCTTATGAAAATCCTCCTCCTATACAAAACCTAACCATCACTACACAATAGTAGCAACTCATACAATTGCTCAAGGACAGAAATTTGCAGTTACAGATAAGAATACTGTTTCAAAGAGAAAAAAAATCTAGTCCTGTCCTCAACTAAAAGAAGCTTTTCAGTAGTGGCTTATGCCAGATAAACTGTGGGATGTTACCAAATAAAGGGGTCAACATCCTTCATCTCCCAGTATTTTCCTGATTCATTAGAACACTCAACCTATAGTAAAATTTGCAGCTGCACATTAGTATCAAAACAGTGAGACTGTGGGAGGACTATGCACTACTCTTGGCAGTAATCTACAGTTCACTGGGTTAATTCATTCTTCAACCTTACCCTCATCTCTGCACATTCCTCTATAACCAAGTCCTAAAATTACATTCTTAAAATTTATTATTTTTGAATCCTGAACCCATTTCAGAGACAATGATATGTCCCTGTTACAGTCAACTTATAGACTCAACTGCAGTTTTTATCTTTTTCTTTCTTTACTCAACAGGACCTACAACCTCTACTAATTGTAACACCACACTTTTTTAAAAGCTATTAAACTACTTGGCCTTTGTAATCCAACAACCAACATAAGTAGTTAAAAGCAATTCCATAATTCAGTAATTAACTGCTTACATACAGCACCCAGAAAATTTTGTAAGTACATCTTATGTTAAATCAAGTGCTGTTCTTGCTATAGGTTTTTCCTTTCATATATTTTGCAGACATAGTAACAACAAAACCCATAAAGCTCATAAAAGGTATCAGTAGCATTATCTCCAGACTTGTAACTCCTCAAAATCACCCATCTAGAAATCAGCTACATTAAAAGAGAATGGTTAATCTAAAAACATGAATGATTCAATCAAGCTTCGCTTTACCCTTTACTTTTCATTTCACACAGTCAGTAGGTAAATAAATGACTTTATAACCTGATACTTGGCCATTCATTAGACTTAATCACTCTAACAATTTACTTCAAACATATTCATTTCACAATGGCTAACACAACAGGCAAAGAAGCTTAAGAACTTACACAGGTGGCTTTAAATTCACAAGACACATTTACAACTTCCAACACCTAAAATATGCTTGCATGTTTAAGGTATATAGGAACTTATTAAGACAATGTACTTTGACAAACTGACATTAAGGCTTATTTCTGTGGCTTGTTGATCCACATTGAAAACAGCACTTTGCCAACATTAAGTACATAATAAACAAAAGGCTCACTACATCTGCCTTAAAGCACTAGCTATCCAGATAGGCACCATGAGCACAGGTACAAGGAAGGTAGGATGTAGGTTAAACAAATACTTTTTTTTTTCAAACAGTATGGGTACAGTTACATAAGTCAAGAAACTTCAGAGCAATCCCAGCTTCCAGTGAAGAACAGATGGGACACAGAGAATATCTGTTGAAATACCAGTAAAAATCAAGTATAACTCCAAGCACAAGAGGCCCTTGATTATGAAGCATTTGGCAAGTGACACAGTAACAAACTACTTTACCACAAGAGATTAACAAAGATGTCTCTGCATTCCAGACAAAAGGGTAAAACTTCTTTTTACCCACATAACATAATCATCTCTGAGCAGAGAGAACCCAAACTCTACCAGAGGAAACAGACTAATAACATAAATAAGTTATTTATAATAATTTATTAAATAACAGAAGGAACATAGGTTATGATAAAAAGGGGAAAGACAAAGCTCCGCTTCTCAAAATGCTACAATGACATCAGAAGAGAAGCACTGGGAGTATGCATCTTGTCATTTTGTTCAGCCTTCACAAGTCTCCTCTCATGCACAGAGGAAGATGTTTCTTTTACAACAGAAACTCCTGTGCTAGAGGAAGCCAAGCCTCTTTCACTCAGAAGCACTGAAGGTGGTCCTCACAGACCATACCATAGAGTGTGAGTGTCCATGGTGAAATCCAGGACTGGGCTTTACTATGCTGGACTACAGCTATGCCAGGGGCTGGCTAGATAGGAAAATGTCAAAGACTGTCAAGAATCAGCTCACTCTTGTGCCCTAATAGCCTTGCCAAGGATAAAAGTAACAGTTCATGCTCCAAAAGTCTTCCTCCTCAACTTCTATGCATCTAGGACATATTAACATATATAAAATCAACTTTGAAAATTAAAACCCCCATAGAAAATCCCACTCTGAAGAGAAAATAAAACTATGCAAGGGCCTATTACTAATAAATGGAGCACAGAAGCCCACTGCTTAATGAGATTGTCAAATAGAGAATCTCAGTGTGAGAATATATGCAAGAGACATGGAGACAGCGCCACTGACCACCACGGTAACAAAACAGCTCAAACGTGGGATCCAGCAGCTAAGGTATAAATACTAGATTCTTTTAAGGGCCTGAGACTGGATCAATTTCTATACATATCAAATTTATAGAATTGTATAAAGTGTTAGGAAGGAAAGATCAAGTGCAAAGTTATTGTGCTAACATGACTGTGTGCATTTCTGCCAACAAAATTACTGACTGTTCTCAGTAAGAACTACAGCACCAAATCCAGAGAATACAGATACAATAGCCTTGCTAGACAGTATTAAAAAACCTGCTACAGCTCCTATAAAAGTTAGAAGGAATTAACCAAGTCAATTCAATTTGACTGAGCAGCAAAGCACTGATCACTTCAATTTCTTCTTGTAAGTAAATCATAACTTAGCTAGATAAATAAACTAACATTTCATAAATAAAACCTCAGAAATGGCAAGTGCAGAAGAACAGAGTTTCATTTTCAATGACTATTTTGCATCTCCTAGTGCCATAATACTGCTTTTCAAGTAAGTTACAGTTAAAATCTTATTTTCTTTTAAACATTTCTGGACTACTTTTAGTCAGTCAACTCAATTTTTTTTCCTCAATAATGGTATTTACCCACATCTAAGTTTAGGCCAAAACTGAATTGGCAACAACATACTGCTCTTTACCACTCCTGACATTCTTCATTTCCTCTCATTACATTCAGATTGTTAACTTTTACTAGTATAGAAAGTCTTGTCCAAGTCTCTGTAATGCTTTATTGGAGAACAAAAGGAAACTGCTCTCCTGGAAGACAGTTCCCAAAATCATAAAGGCATAAGAGTAGGTGGCCATGTGCAAATGTAAAAGGAGGGTAAGTTTTGCTGACGTCACAATATATTTTTTTCTTCCTGGAAAACACAGTCAAAATCCTTAAGTCTTCTGGTGATCTCATTGCGCTGAGACCAGCACAGTTCCCAAACTCATGACTCATTCCAATCCCAGCAGAAAAAACTGCTGGAGAGACAGATGTTTTGTTTATGAATTAATTCCTTCAGTACGTCCTGCTCATAATAAAAAATAATCAGGCTTTACTTTGTATGCAAAAGACAAAGCAGGGCAGTCCTATTCCTGCATTACTCTTTTCTAAAAGGCTCCTCTCCAGCTCCCCCCAGGTGGCCATGAGCCCCAGCAAGCCAGTCCCAACCTGTGGGCCCACATCCCAGCCTGGCCTCAGGCCATCCCTACAGCCCTGTGAGACCGAAGCTCCTCTCAGCAGAACTTCTTCTGATCCAGCCCCCCCAGCTGCTGGTGGGCTGATACCCCAGCCTGGGCTGGACCTCAGCCCCAGGGAGGTGTCCCATGCCCCAGGCTGAGGCCACCCAACAGCCCGGACCCCAGGGAGCCCTCACCACTCCTGGTGCCACAGCCACAGGGAAACTCCAGCACACAGGGCACCTAGGCAGGTTTAACCAACGTGAGAAACAAAAGATCAACTTAAAACCACCAGCAGCTGTTTGCACAAGGAACACCAGCAACAGCTTGAGTAAACACACTAAGCAGCAAACAGGATCTAAAGCCTGTGCTTACTCAAGCCTTTTGCAGTTATTTCAACTTCATAAGGACAGGGGAAGGGAAAACAAAGGAATCAAGCAAACAAAACTTATTTTTACCTGCTTTTAGAAGGTTTTAAGTAACAGATGGCAGATAATGAGAGAGACTACTAGAGAAGGTACCAGCAAAGGACAGGCAAAGCAATGAGAGTAGAGAAGCACAAGGAAGGAAAGTCAGAACACCTAATCATTGCCTGCACACGGTAATGCAGCAGCAGTAGCCAGCTGGAGTTATTTCTTCTTCAAATAAAAGGTAATTATGCAAGAGACTGCCCAGCTCAGCAGTGGGAAAGAAGACAACATGCATCTGAAAAGCTATACCACTGAATCAAAAACTTTCTGCTTATATGTGTATAGCAAGGGCAGCAAGGACTTCAAAACTGCAGATGGAGATCTTCAGAGGGAGGGCTGCAAAACTTCTGCAGAATGACAGCAGCAGCCTGATTTAACGATGACCTAAAAAGGCTGTAGCATCTCCCTCAGTCACCACACCCCCTGTAGGCAAGCCTCAACACACAGGGCCAAAGTAACTGATAATGTTCTTTGAAACACCAGCATCACAAGGACATACATAATCCTGCTGACAAGCTCTGAGCTGAGACTTAGTAGAAAAGAAAAATGATACAAGCCATTCTAGTCTAATAAGAGCACATTAAAAATTGCTTCAGTGACACTGGCAAGAAACCCAAATTAGACAGGAGGCAAAGGAGCTGCCAAGCCTTGCCAGTTCTTCCACTCTAAGTCAAGATAAAAAGATAAGCACTTCAACAACACTATGATAATTAGAGAGACATATACATCCTTTATGTGTCAATAAAAATTCCTGGTTATTCAAATACGATATGCATAATAGTGCTCAAACTACAATTCATCAACATTTATCAACATCCTGGGAGCATAATCCCATTCTAGTAAGATGATAAATAGAGCAGGCCAAAAAGGAGAATTATGCCCAAAATGGTCTCGCTCACAGTTAAGAATGGTTCCTGTTCCATATGGGCCACCAGTAGGCAGTCATCTGAATTTAAGAAAGTCTGTAAATTTGAAATTAAAACAGAAAATAAAACCTTGAACCTATAACCATATCTGAACAGAAAGAAAAACAAGTTCAAATAGTTAGCATTGCTATGGTGTACACATAACAGAGGAATTAACACTTAAAATCAGATTTTTGAGCAATTTGTGCAGTGGTTCAAAAAAAGTAAAAGCAGTTTCACAGATACTAGTAGATGTAACTATCAGTAAGAGACTACGCTACAAGCCTCTATAGTTTAATTCTATTTTTCAAAATGCTGGGTATATAAAAAATAAGACTGAAACTTCTCCCTGAACAGTTATGAGAAATTTTGAGGTAATATTTCAAAATAAACCCTGCTGAATTTCAAAGGCTTATTTCCACAGGATTTTCCACAGGATTGCTCCCCGTTTGGTCAGTGAATACATAAAATGACAAGCACAACTGCCCATTGTAAACAAGCACTCTTATACCCACTTACAGATAAAAAAGATTCTTTACAGTATTCTCTGTTGCATAAGGAAGTGATGTTTTGAAATTCAAAGCAGAAAATATCAATAAAACCTAAATAATCAGGTACCAATGACAGGCATAATTTCAGTTAAGACTTACTTATAGTAGAACACCAAAAACAATGGATCAACTTATTTCTGGTGACAGGACAATGAGGAAGTTTTTGTTCAGAAAGAAGTTTAAACTACGGAAACTCAGGAAATAGATTTCAAAAGTATTTCAAAAGATCCATTCCCTACTGGGGGTAACTCAAACATACATTATTTAGAACTGATATTTCTCTAAGCAGTTAACACCAACTCAAGGTAACCTCCTGTGGGAAACAGTAAAGGTAAGAAGTTTTTCAGAAAGCTGGGAAAGCAGGCCTTAGAAACAGAAAGAACAGACAATTAGCTGCACCTGCAGCTAGTATTAGGTATATAGTAGTATAAAGGTATTTTTTTGCCCCAGGACATGAAATCAGGAAATGTCATTGCTACATCTGTCTAAACCAAAGGAAACCCCCCTTAAGCATACAAGATATAAATAAATGGAACAAGTAATTGCTTGGCCTGTTTTAATATCCTTTAGTCTATCTTACTACTAATGTCATTTATACAATTTATACCTCAGCTGCATCTGCATAATACTTCAAACTCACAAACACTGCCAGGGTGCATAAACGCATTAAAAAGTAGTAATGAAACTAGTAATCTGACATTTCAAAATCAGAAACTACTGTCCCTGTCTTGATGGATAAAATTAGTTTGAACAGTATTAGAAGAAATACAGATTTAAATCTTTGAAATCAAAATTTAAAACTGAAAAAATAAGAGCTTTCCATTTAGCACATGATAATTCTGTCATTTAGCATTGGAAAGATCAAAAACACTACATATCTGTCCATGCAAAGGATGAGCACTTACTTGGACATTTTGGTTGCAGAATACACAGCTCACATCTGACAGACGGACATGTCCTGTTTGCGCCATGCTTAATTACACTGCCCTGCCAAGCATTCCTCTCTCACCTGAGCATTCCTTGTTACACACCAGGTTCATGCCTGTGCTTGTGACACATAAGCATGAGGTAACTGCAGGGCTTATGCACAAAAGGTATGCAACAGACTCATGAATCATGGGTATCCATGCTGGGATTGCTCAGCACTTTTGCAGCAAACCACAGATATTACAATGGGCAAAGGATAAATGGTGATCCTGACAGTGTTTTAAGATGGACTCCTTGGCATCTGCTGAAGAGATCCTACAGACCCATTAAAGGCAAGTGGTTTGATATAATCTACAAAGCATTTGGAAAATCTGTATCTATTTAAAAGTGGATTTGAAAACTGTCACTTACACTCAAGTTGTCATTTTCACTCAAATAAAAATCCACAATGACAGTCATCAAGCATTCCCAAAGGAGAAGGAAACTAGAAACATAGAGCATATTCATAAAAAGAGGTTAGTGAAGAAATGAAACCACTCAAATCTTTAGTGACAGTTGAAATCAAATGAAAAACCTAAGATTCCAACTCCTATTGAGTTTTCCCTTACAGTTATTAATTTTTTCAAATACAAATTACAAGTCTTTAGGCAGAAAGCTTAATTGCTTGCTTTGTATCAAGCAAGTTCCAGACAGAAACAGACAGTTTTTCTTCTTTTCCAAAATTAGGCTTTGACTGAACAGAATTTCTGGGATGATGAAACATGCTTACCAAGCACTGCCAAAAGTGAAATTCCATGTAACCTCCTTTTGGTTTCCTTTGAATTACTGCACATGTGAATTAGTTACCTTGAAGAACAGCAAATTATATTAACTACAAGGTATCCTTAAATAGTACGAAAAAGCAAGGTGCCAGTTACCACCTTCTAACACAATCATACAAAACAAAGAGGTAATCAATGAACAGAGAGCACAGCTCTTCCTTCTAGCCAGAGCAGCAAAAGATATTATCAACTTCACCAACAAACTGTTACATTTTAGTTGGTCTAATAATAGGAAATGCTCCAAAATACAAAATAAATTAAAAAAAACCAACAAACAATTGAATGGTCAATCCTAAAGTTATACGTAGTAATACTGTGTCAAGTACATAAACAGATGCAAACTGAAAGTATACTGAAATAAAACACTAGATTTGAAAACTCACATTCATAAATTGTATCCTTCTGACCCATATAAGATTATATATCACCACTTCTCTTCCCATTTTAGTTCAGAGACAGCACTCCACATACTATAACAGAGGGCTTAACATAGGTTAATCTCCAGTATACCCACTCTATTAATAACCAACAGGGGAAAAAAGGAAAAAAAGAAGCAAACCCATATGCAACGGTCAGATTTCCAAGCCATTCTCACCTAAGTAGAAGGACAGTATAACAGGGGAAGGTTCCCTTTCTCTTCCTGCTCTATTTCAAAATGACCTTTCTTTGATTACCTTCATAAACTTGTCTTGCTAAATTGGAAATATTTACAAACATTGCTGTGCCCACTGGTGGAAAATGGTAGGCAAAAGATCATCTTTGGTCATTCTGAATCTTGAACATGGAAAACAATGCAGAAAAGAATATCCAGAAGAGCATCCATTTCTATTTCCATAAAATGATGTACAGTATCTGCACTACCAGAGAAATCTAGAATTTAGAATAGCTCATAGAAATAATATTTATTAGGCAGCCACCACTGGCATTATGCAAGCTTCAGTGTGACATCAATGTTCTTCTTTTAAAACTCAAACTACTAAACAGGATTGATGCCTACTGACTTGTGGATTAAAAGAAACTGCTTGCAATGAAGCATTTGGTTGACTTAAGAGATTGCATTTTTAGAAAACCATTTTCTGGCAGTCTCACTGTTGCACATATTAACAGAAGATCTCAGAAATCATATTCTAAAAGAGGAATTGCCACCTCCACCTTAGAAAGGAAAAAAAATCATCCCAACTAACTTTATCAATGTAGTCATAATTCTAGTGTCTGGCAGGAACAGTCTGTCTCTTACTGCAATGTTTCCTCTCATTATGTAGTTTAAGAAAAAAACGTTTATCTCTATGCTAAATCAGCCCCAATATCCTTTAAAATTATTATGATAATCCAAGCACATTATTTATTCACCACAGTACTACTTTCTGTTCAACACCTCTACTTCAACTCCATCAAGCTCTAACTCCTGTCCTGTGCTTACTGTTTTGATATAGTTTTGAGGAATGTCTTGAGCAATTCAAATCTGCAAATTTCATACCACAACCTGAATACACAGAAGTGATAATGAACTTAGCTGCTTACAGGCGATGAAATAATTTCCCAATTTATGGATCTCCAGAGTACATTTCTTTTGCAGGGGAAGGAGACAGCAGTACTATGCAGGTGATACGGAAGAAAAGGAATTAGGAGCAAAGTGTTGGATCTGAATGCTATACCTGTGGAATATTACCATTACTGATCCACACAAGTCTGCTTTTATTAGCTTTAGCCCAAAGAAGACAAAAAAAGAAATTACCTACTACCACTTTTTACATAAACTTAGTTTCAGTAAGTGCTTACACTACGTTGTGTCTGACCTTTGAGCCTGTGTCTTCTAGTTCACATATATTGGCAGACTACGTTTTGGAGTATTTCAGTCTTGTTTGAAGAACCATGTTTTGATGAGAGAGAGATCTGGGACAGTTTTACAGCTTTAATAAAATGCCCTCATTGTTATTACTCAACAACACGCTTTCAATGACAATAGGAATGATGTCATTTTTCTTACCTTCATTTAAGGAGAGGCAGAAACTCTCTGTTGAAATTATATTGGGATTGTACCACCGATTTCTGTCATGAAATACAGAATGACATTGACAGAAATCGGTGGTACAATCCCAATATAATTTCAAAATGTGAATAGAGGGGTGCAGGTGAAAGGAAGAACAACATTCCCAACTTGCTTCAAGTTACCCAAGTTTCATGAACAAATGTGAGTCTACATATTTCAGAGCTTTTAAATCTACACTGAACAGTCTACTGGAAATTAACATGTTATTCTGGCTATTTCTGCTGTAATTGACAATGAAAGAAGATGAATACAATCTTCCCTTCTAGCCCAGGTAATCTTTTTTCATTTGCAATTTGTCAACACCCCAAAGATATTAACCATAGTCTTCAGCCCTACTCCCAGGCTACACTATTGCTGGGACAGAAAACTACAGAATGTTTTCATACAGTGCTTTCAAACCCAGTCAGTGTGGACTCTGAAGTTCTCACAAGAAGGTTACCTCATTCTCTCTTCCCTTGTGCTGCAAAGATGATGCTAACTGCACTTCACACACAGAAAGAACTAGGTCCTTCAAACATCAGCAGGTTTTCTTTGCCTTCTGTTACGACAACTCACCCTTCCCAGGATCTCATCTCCCAGTAGTCAGGAGGGTAGTGCAGCTGTATTCACACTGAGGAGATGTGTTCTCAATGTACCAGTACATTTGGTGACTTTTAAGTTTACTCTAAGACCTGTCAGGTTTCCTAAAATAACATACATCTGTTTGCTGAGCATTCAAATGTGAGCAGTATTCCTTCTAGCTTTTGCAGATCTATTAACTGCTTCAAGGTATCTGACACCCAGTAAGCCCAAGGTACAAACAGAGGAAAGGCATAAATGGAGACTCAAATTGCAACTCACCTTATCACCAAAAGTTCCTGCTCTTCTACAATCAAAGCAGATAGCCTTGTTAAATAAACTATGTAAATCAGATTCAAGATCAAATGCAAATGTTTACTGTCTTTTGTCTTTCCTGCTATACAAGAGAATTATTTATCGCTCTAATGCCTTTTCACAACTGTAATAAGAACGATTCAGACCTAGTACTTTCCTTGTACACAGCTCTGGCTTCACCAGAAACAAATTCCCTCCTCTATTAATTCCTAAAAGGAATTAAAAATAGCTTTACTCAGGGGGTGTGAGCCCTGTTACAATACAGTGGCAAGGCCAGAGAAGTGTGAGAATGTACACTGAAGTCAGAAGGTAAATATTTTTAAGCAAATTTGCACCAACTAGGATTGATTGTTCTAGATTGCTAAAATCTTATCCAGATTATTAATACACTTCTGTGAGTACTGTGATCAATATTCTTTACTGAAGTGTGCATGGCATTCTACACCTTGGTAAATATCAAGGTTTTGTACATTTTTGCTGGTAGTTTAACACTTATCTTTGAAATCTTCTCCTTTCAATATCAAGCTTTCACACTAATCATGCTGTACCCTGAGTAGGCAACCTGATGCAACTAGAGTCTTTTTAACCACCCATACCTATGTGAAATTTGGTGAAGGAATGAAACAGAAGATAAAAGAAAGGCAATCTGAGTATGTAACAACAGAACAATGAGAAAGAAACTTAAGAAAGAAGAAAACAAGAAAAGGAAGGGAATCCCTACTAATTTTTATATAAAGACAAATGTGCAGCAGTGACAGGACAGACTTAAAAGAAAGGAGAAATGTCTTCCTCCAAGACAAAGAAAATCAGTAAGTGTCATCCAATCAACAGGGACCCAGAATCCTGTGAGGCACACAAGTATCTCTAAAGTTAATGATGGTCTGTGCTCATTATGTTCAACAACTGGAGAAATCCCTGAGAGAGATCTTCAGGACAGGCAGGTAAAGCCTCACAGATAATTACTTATATTTAAGAGCTCTTTCAGTAGCTTTCCCATTATGCAAGGATCCAGCCATGCATTTTATCATAGATGTTATCACTAATAAAATAGAACACAGTATAAACAAAAGACAAAGGCAAATAAACCTCGAATGAACCAAAAATTTCTCATACCCCACAGAGATAAGGCAGATCCATTTGATTCTGCACACATTCACTTTGCAAATAACATTTTCATCCTTACCCAGTAAGTATCAGCCATCATGTTACCATCACAACAGTTTCTCAGGGTTGCCTATGTAAGTTTCAGTCTTCAAGCAAAATAACCCACCCAGAAACTCAAATGTCTGAATCCGAGCCTTGGTAGATATAAGAAATACTAAAAAGTTGCTTGGGGTTTTTTACTAGTGAGTTTCCATACAATGCAGATGTACAGTATACATTTCAGAGGTGATGCTGAGTCACAATATGAACTAACAGCCTTTATTCAGCCTGACAAGTACAGCAAGGCCACCAATGAAACACACTGTTTACAGATAGGATGGGAAGTTTCAGAAAAGAGACCCCACTAAGCAATATCCTTATTAGGGTCTTAGTGCACCCTAAATGGAATTTAGATGTGCTTTCTTCTGGTCATTCACCACTAAGGTAGCTGAACTTAAGTCTTCCACAAGTTCATATACTTCCAAGAGTCCAACAGAACTAATAACTTTTTAAAAAGTGGGATATTATCAGGATTGCAGTGATTAAGAATTTTTACTATTCTTGTCTACATGTTAGAACATTTCCGAAAATGAAAAGAGTCAACCACATTTTTAAAGCCAATATCCCAAAATACTTTGGTCAGGGAGAAAAGGAGGGAAGGGGAAGCTTAGGGTTTTGGTTTTTTCTTCAAAAAAGTATTCACATTACTCCATTTGCTGAAAAAAGAAAGAAGCATTTCATTTGCAAAGTACACTTGTGTTATAGACTACAAGATCTATTAGTATTTTAGAACCTTCTGTCTCTCCAAGAAAATTTCATACAGAAAGGTTTGCAAGGACAGGCAGCTCTGTAAAAATCAAGATCTATAATAAAGGAGCCATGAATGTAGGCACATAGCACATGGTACAAATATTGTTCTTACAACTTCTTAAAAGGCTTTCATCTAGCTTTTACAAGGATACTAATTTCTCAAAAGCTACATCATTATAAGAGCTGCTTCTAAATCCTCATGAGAAAGATTCTGAAATTAAGAAAGAGAGTGTTAAGTGCATTCTGTGCTTTTATCTACTATGCCTACTGATGTTTTAGTCTTCCTTCAAAGAGCAATCTTTTATATGGCCATCTGCACAGCAAGTAAAGAAAGCAAGAGATGTTTTCCCAAATAAAGATATCACAAAACTGTGGGTATAGCCTTAAAGCCAGATGCATACTTGGAATTCTTTGCAACTCATTAGTTTTAGTTGCTCGCTCAGCTTGACAATTCTAGCACCATTTATAATTGAGAGACTATTTTATTACTGTAGGAAAGAACAATTTCATAGGACCCCCAAGAGAACTGAGAGATTTCCATCTGGAATCAAGCAAGGATCTACTGCTAATAAACCTTCCAAAAATGTTTTTGCCTCAGATGTCCGTGTGGGCCAAAGACCTAAGCAAATAAACCAAAATATTGTGGTTATGCAGAGATGCGAATTCACCTCTTAAAAAGCAAAGATCTCAGGTACACACACATAATGTAATAATTTAGAAATTATGTAAATTATGTACTAAAGATAACCTTTAACCAGTAATTTTAAAGAAACACAATAGAAAATTCAAAGTATTATATATATATTGCCCATACTTAAAGTGCTCAGACATTTTAGAACAATGAAAAATGCCAACCAGAAGTGGAAGCAGCCCTTCCGTGTCCTGTACCCTGTAATACAGATAATCCTACACTGAAATCAATTGCTCCATTCAATGAAAGATTAAAAGATAACAGACGCATTTCTCTTGTGTTTGAATGTACGTTACTCACATTTTAAGCTTAATTATATACAGAATACTCTGCACATAATAAAGTATATTAGACTTGCCAGCACCATACCGAGGCAAACAACCGCCTACAATTTCAAATTTGTCTTTTTCTTTTCAGTGACCCCTCAGCACTGGCAAAGCACTGGCTTCTTTTGTTCCACAACAGAATAAGAAGCAACCATTTAATTACATATCTAACATAATTCCAGGTCTTTCCTTATTCTATCTACATTTCTTCAGGCTTTTCATTTTAAGATGTTCAGAAACAAGTTATCCAGCTCTGCTAATTTAAAAGCATTTATTCATAACAGCTATTATTTACTCAATGTGTGTGGAATATTTCACATCCTGTCACAGAGTGCAGTAACATATCTGGAAAGATCCAGAACATACCACAGTGGCATTCATAGAACACTTACCTTTCATCCCTTATCGTCAATAACTTTGTTGTTTCATTGAAAGTATGCAACTCAGAAGAAACATTGTGAAAGGGGAGTAGAATTGCAAGTAGAGGGAAATGGAAACTACCAAGTAAGTCACGCAACTGCAGAACTATGGAATGGCTTGGGTTGGAAGGGACTTAAAGATTATCAAGTTCCAACAACACACGGCTGGGTCACGTGCAGCCTCTCAGCCAGCAGCACCCCCAAGTCCTTCTGGGCAGGGCTGCTCTGGGGCTGTTCATCCCCAGCCTGGGCTGATACCAGGGTTGCCCCAGCCAAGGTGCAGCACCAGCACTTGGTCTTGTTAAAACTCCTAAGATTCCCATGGGCACAGTTCCTGAGGTTGTTCAGGTCCCTCTGCATGGCATCCCATCCTTCAGGTGTGTCAACCACACCACTCAGCCTGGTATCACCTGCAAACTTGCTGAGGGTGCACTCAATCCCTCTGTCAATATCAATGAAGAAGATACTAAACAACACACTTTACAGATCCCTAAGGAACACCACTTGTCACTGACGTCACTTGTCCCTGAGCAGTTGAGTACTGCCCTCTGGATGTGACCATCCAACCAATTTCTTATCCATTTAACAGTCCACCCAACAAATCCTTCTCTCTCCAGTTTAAAGAGAAGGATGTTGGGGAGGTCCATGTCAAAGGTCCAGATAAATGACATCTATAGCTTCCCTTGTCCACTGATGGAGTCACTCCAACATAGAAGGCCACTTCATCAGGCAGGACCTGCACTGGCTGAAGTCATGCTGGCTGTCTCAAGTCACCTTCCTGTCCTCCATGTGCCCTAGCATGGCTTCCAGGAGCATCTGTTCCATGACCTTCTCAGGCACAGAGGTGAGGTTGACAAGTTGGTAGCTTCCAGGATCCTCCTTTCTATCCTTTTTCAAGATGGGCAAAATCCTTCCCCTTTTCCAGTCATCTGGGTCACATCTTACTCTTCCCAAAGTTACCTTGTTTCTAAGATAAACTAGAAAAGTGTAATTATTTAAATGAGGAAGTAAGAACATGAAGAAAGGTGATAACTCACCTATAAATAGAGGAAATCAATCTCTAGTCAACATTCTTTGACAAAAGATGCCAAAGTTAATGTTTAAACTGACACATGACAGGGAAATACACACCTATTAAGGCCTTTAAGAAGTCCCTAGGAACTGCTAAATGAGGTTTGAAAGAGAACTGCCCCATGATTAAAATAATGTACAAAGGATGCTAAGATAAAAAATAGTGAGAAATTAAGAAGAAACAGACAACATTATAAAGGCAGAAAACAAAGAGTGACATTAGAAGGAGATTAGACACAGCTGAGACCATGTTACAGGAATAATCCTCGTCCATGGAAGACAGCTGAACCAGTGCTACTGGTTCATTAATCAGATAAATACCTCCCATAGCTCCCACACTTCAGAAGACAATTCATTGCACCTCTCTGTGTTTCAGTGGTACTGAACTCTCATTTCCTCCCATCTCAGACATGTTTCTAGGGGAATTGCTGCATTTCCTGGGAGTCCTCTAATATCTCTTTTCTATTTTCAGGAAATTTTATTCATCATAACATACTACAATACAGTCTATCACAGTCTGGATTCCACTTTTCTGAATCCCTACTATCCCCTCCTCAGCATAGTGAAATGAAAAGCACTTTCCTCTTACTGCAAGGTAAATTATGTATTTATCCCTCTATCAGAAAAGCAAGGTTCCCTTTTAGTCATAACAGACATCAATTGTCAACCTCACCTCATGCCACCCTTTTGAAAATGGAGGGAGGAGAAATGTTTAAATGAAAAGGCAAAAGTAAGTATGAGCGCTCATGTCAAAGCTGGGAACATCCTGAAGTTCAGATAAGCCTGTGCTGTACGAACATGAAATAAATCCACATAGTGGGGGAAACATAGAGAAAAACAACTTGGGATTTACTGCTTTGTCACCAGCAGGAAGTGAGAAACTGCTCACAGCCACCAAACCAACTCCCTACGAAACATCCAGACACTACACCTTCACAAGGGTGGCTTTTATTGCTCCACCTGTGAAAATTCACTTCCTTCTGTGCAGAGACATGCACAGACTATGTGTGGGGTACATGCACAAACTATGTCAGACACAGAGGAAGACACAACAGATGCACCATGAAAGAGACAGAAGAACAGTCCATATACATCACTGCCTGTTTTATTCTAGAAAACTAAGTAACAGGTTTGTTATAAGCTGGAAAGGGAAGATGTTTGCGTTATACATTGGGCAAGATTCTCCATGAGATAAATTGACAAATTTTTAAGAGGCTTTCAAATGCACACAGAGTTGATTACAAATTTCTTACTGAATTGCTTAAAAGATAAAGTCTGATACACTGATAATCTATAAAAACAGAACTAGAAAGATGTATTATCACAGTTTTACTACAGATATCAACTTGAACAACTCATTTAAGATCATTTCCTTCTGCAGAAAATGAGGGGTCACCACACCCAGCTCATAAATGTATGGGAGAGTTTGGCATCTGCTAAGCACTTATGGGGCCACCAGGTCAGTGTTACCAGGCTACAAAAATGCATTCTTCAGCTTAATCACTGCTCAGAGAGAGCTGGAAGGAAGCCTCACTTAGCACCCAAAGTGGTACCTGGGTTACTGTCAAAGACAATCCATTCCTGCACTTTCCACTGTAACCAAATAGAAGAGAAAAAGCAAAAACAAAACTGCACATTTAGCTTTTGAATTAATAACAAGCCTACTTTCACACACAAAACCAGTCAGTATTACCAAGTTAAGATGTGAAGACATCAGCTATTACTGTCTGAAACAAGCAACTAATCACAAGCTATGTCAGCATCTTGACTATATCCTGCTTCACAAGTTTCCATAGGGAACAAACATGAAATAAACAAGTGTCAGATACTACTGGAGAATTCTCAGTTTTCTTTACCCAAACATCCAGAAAACTAAACCAGCTCCCTAATAAACTAGTGGAGAGGAACAGAAAGCAGAGTTGCAAACATGGTCTTATCACCCCCTTAAGAGGAATGCAGAAGCACTGTTATTGCACTCCAAGGACAACAGGATCAAGCCTTGCCTCAGCCCAGACCTGCCCACTCTCACAAATAAGCAATCATTTCTACAAGAATAAATGAGAAGATTTATACAGAAGTAACTAGCAGTAGAACTGGACCCACAGGCATCCGGAACCATCATAAGCCCTTATACTCCCACTCCAAAACACTGTTGTATATTTCACAATAACCACCGCTGAAAGAAAAAGAAGGGCAGTTTAATGCACTGTTGTTTTACATGACATGACTAAATCCAGTATATTTCTTAGCTTACAGAGCTTATCCTTGAAGTTTTCTTTTTAGGAGGTTAAAATGCATAATGTTTGCCCCCCAAACAATTAAAAGTTTGAAGTCTAATATTTTTTAATTGCAGGCTTCTTGTCCTCTAAAATGAAACATTGTTTAGCAACCAAACAGAACCTGAAACTCTTTTATGTAATCTCACAAGGACCTGAAGGTGCCCTATACATGGTTTCTATCTACTAAATTCCTTTATCAAGGTATAGGCACACTGGTTTCTTAATCCTTTAAAGGGTGTCACATTAGCCTTTGGTCAGATAAGGGCTCTGCGTTAAAATATCATATTGGACACAAGGAATTTACTTTTAAGACACTAAATGCCACATTTCAGATCCCATCAAATCATTAAGGTCCTAAGTCCTAGCTTCCTCCTGAAAAATTTCACAGATAATCATTTAGCTTACCTTCCCAAAACTTTCTCCAGAGACACCCCCAAGCATCTGATTTCCTGGGCTGGGGACAAGAACCATCCACAATTCAGTAGGACCTTGGCAAACTGGGGCAAGCAGGGACAGTGGCGTGTCAAGATGTGTAAATGAGGTGGAACTCAACAGACACAGCTACCTTCAGCTAACACAGCAGTGACAAAATTGTATTGCCTTACTCCCAACGCACATAAAAGCTATTTCTTCTGTTCATGCTTTTTAATACTGCTTACTGAAATAATGTCATTACTATTTTGTGAAACACTACAATGCTGTGATTCATGCCCCCAAGGCTTTCAACTCCTTCCACTGACTTGACAGGAAATGTGGACACCTCAGGTCAGAAGACAATCAGGTGCCTAAGTAGACAGCATTAACTCACAAGTCAATGCTGAACTGACAAAAAAGAGACTCATTTTAAGCCCAGACTCAGTCAAAAACACAATCTGTGTCTAATTAACAACTCTGCAAGGTACAACTGATCATCTATGGCAAATCCTTAATCTTGCACTTGGATATTTAAACAATAGGTTATATACTGTAACTGCATCTCAGCATCTGTGAAACACATTACCTAGCCCTATAGTTACATAATAAAGGAACATCTGAAGCCTTACTAAATACACAGGAATCAGAAACATTAAAGCAACTCTATGGGACAAAGCTTGCCTACCTGCTCTGTTCAAGTCCCAGTGAAGTCAGCTACAGCCTTTAGCTTCCACAGGAGTTAAATTAAATCAGAATCTTCAAAGCAAACACTTCCGTTGTGAATTTCGTTATGTGTATTTCAGGCCCTGGTGAACTGAAAGCAATCCAAATACCCCAACTTAGAGCAAACACAGTCTCTTGTTATAGCCAAACTAACTAGTCAATTGCCCAGAAAAAGAAACATGAAAACATGTAAAGATTCAGTCTTGGTTACATTTTTCAAATACAGATCATACGTTACCAATGATGTGGGAAGCATCCAGCACCTCATATGCTGTTGAATCATTCTTTGCCCCTCTGACAGTCACTTCTGAACAGCTGTAAATGCACACAGGCTACAGTAAAACCAATGTTTTAAATAAATAATTGACACATTAATTTTCTTAAGTTGTGAGTTTTACTAAAATCAGTCAAGAATACTGCTTTTTCAAAGAACATATTGAAAATGTGTTCATAATGAAACTGAAATTCTGTACTGATCAAGACAAAAATTAATAGCTTGGGCACAATGTAAGATGATTCTTAAAAGGTCCCCATTTAGCGTTCAAAAAAATGTAAGTTAGGAAAATTTCAGTTCTAGTAACCAAGAACTCCATTCCATCTGAGAATGTGCCTCTGAGTTCACTCAGCTGTCTGCTTAAAAAACAAAGTCTTCTTTGTTTGATATCCCCTCATACTAGTGAACCTCTATATTTACAAGCTGCAACTTCCTTTCTGTATGCCCCAAAACAAATCATAGAGCATCCTGAGTTGGAATGAGTTGGACCCTCAAAGATCATGAAGTCAAACTCCTGGCCTTGCACAGACAAACCCAAGAATCACACCATGGACCTGAGAGCACTGTCCAAAAAAAGCTAAGCTTAACACAGCTCTTCTCCTAAAGAGAGTGGTATAATAAAACTGTAAAAAGGAACTTCCAGAGGTCCCATCCAAACTCAGCTGTTCTATGGTTCTGTGATCTTTTGGGGGTTTTTGTTTTTTAAAGTCAGACTGCTTCTTTAAGGCAACCCCTTCAGTATGGATCTAGATTTTAAAATGACAAAACTAAGTTATAAATTTGGACTTTAAACACCCACCTTTAAATCTGTCCTTAAGAATACAATGAATACAAGTTTTTTGTTGGCCCTTTCCTGTGTAAAGACACCAGACACTTTTTTGTCTCTCTGAATCTTGTAACTTTCATGCAATGAAAAATGTGGCAAAGGCCCAGGTAGAGAGCCCACCTGCAGTGGATGCCTACCAGCAAGGAACTGATGGCCAGCAGGAAGCCAGAAAGAAGCCCCTTTGCATTGTCACACATGAGCAGAGCACATCTCTGAGCATCCATCCTTTCTCCACGCTGCCTGAAAGCCTAAGGCCCCAGCATGGCATCCTACAGACTTACAAGTGTTTGCTGTTAGAGAGTAGAGTTGATTGTTAACCTACACTGAACAAATTGCCACTTCAAAAAACTATTTGCCATGTTTATATTAAAGTCACAGATGTGCTTACAGACTAGTCACTAACCTCTGGGTATATCAAAGCTCTTGGACACTATTACACTGTCAGGAACCTGCCATACAAGCTCAATGAAATAAATTAACTAACAGGAACTCACTCTGTGTAATTCAAATCTGTCAATAACTGATCATATTCTTTCCTTCTTTCTTTCCATATATGATTAACAATGTTGAACTGAGCATTGTCTAGCTTTAAATGAATACAGAAAGTTGATATGGCCCATTAAAGGCAAACAATTCAAGAGGAAACTCATGAACATCCTAGAATACTGCATATGGCCAGTTGTTTGCTCTTCCCCTCCTCCTAAATACACTAGCAAGTGGAAAGGTAGGAAAAATATTAGATTACATCTCAATTTTGCACCTCAACAACCCTGAAGAAAACCTGTAAGTAAAGTTAAGGAATTACTGTTTTGGCTCTCCAAGCAAGTATTCACAAGATACAAAGAGTGTTTTCTAAAACAGGCTGCAAACATAGCACAGAATGGCTTGTGAAAAGGAGACCCAAAACCAAACTGTGTAAATAAAAAATTTGTTGGCCAGCACAGTTTGCAAGAAGAAATTATAAGTATTTCTTTTTTGCAGATGAATGGCAAGCACCAAATTCTACAGAAGTTACATTTTCAGTTTTATCTCATGGTAATGCATCAAGAAAAAGGAATTGTTTCCACAGTGGCAGAATCTTAATAATTTAACCATGGCTTAAGTAAGAGTATGTTAATTTCTTATATTGAAATCTACTCCAAAACAAGTTTATTTATTACTATGATACATTTAATTGTACTGTTTTATGCACAGACAAGAAAAACTCAACCTACCCAGAAACCTGTTTTCCAAAGTCTCTCCATCCTAAGTGTTTCATACAGATACACATAATCTGGGGGTTTGCCGTATTATTAATGGATCTGTCTGTAATTACACAGAGGGTCTCACACTACTTAGAAACTTCACATATATAAAAAACATGTGCAATCTCTAGGAAGAGATAATGAAGTGAAAGTGTCTGAAGTTTAAAACCACACAAGACAATAAAGGTAGAAGAAAAAACAAAAAAAAAAAGATTCCTGGAGCCAGCACCATTCCCATGTCTACAGCAAGACTGGAACCAAGTTAAAAGGGCAAAAAACCCCCAAGTTCAGCTTTTAGTGCTGGACTTTAATCCGCAGTTCATGACCATAAAAACCTTCAGTAACTTGGATTCATAGCCACTGGTAAGAATTGTGCACCACTGAGCAACCTTGAACTCCCACAATGCTCCTGTTTTACTGAGGAAATCAAAATGCTACAGAACAGAAGTGTCTGCTTTTTTTTCCCTTGGGGCTGTTGACAGTAGATTAGCACTGTTATCTACATATAAAAGTCTGAAACTGACAACACACACATACAGAAACTGGGTCTTCCAAGCATCAGAAATCCAATACAAGTGCTGTCTTGTAAAGAACACAGGAACATTACAGTCCAAACTGCTCCCAGACCTGCAGCACTTCAGCACAGCAGGAATCCTTTCCCAAAACTATCTGCAAAGAAAAATGATGAAAGGGAAAGTAGGAATAGGTAATGTATCAAGCTAACTCATAGTCATGCAATCCCAGTTACAAAGGAATCTTTTATACTTATGACAAAGAAGCCCCACAGCACTGTCTGTGTCAAAAACCTCAGGTGAAGAGGCTGTCTGCCTAAGCTTAATATGGAAAAAAAGGCAGCTTAATGTTCAACTGTGAGCTCTAGAGCACCACAATGAACAACACATACCAGAAGTCAACTGGGCCTCCAACAAATGTATACTGGAAAAGAAAATGGACTACTGGGAAAAGATTTTTCAGGATGGAAGAGGATACTGGCAATTTTGAAAGAGTTTGAATACAATGATTTTGTTAAATGGTCTGATATCTTTTTGTTCCTCAGTTACCCAGTGAATATATTTCATGAGTCTATTTCTGCTATATACAGCTTCAGAAATGCATTTGCTTTTGAAAAATCATCATTCCTTTCCGTGATAGCAGGTTACCCAGAGGAGGGAAAAAAAGTAGTAAGAAGCAATGTTCTTCCTTCCTCCCACTTCCCTAAAACCACTTTCTCCCTGCACACTACAGCCTAAATGTTCTATGACATCATTTAGGCAGGAAAACCAATAGTCCCTTCTCTTGTTAACATAGTTCTTGTTTTGAATTATTATTATTATTTTCCTCTCCTTTTCTTCAAGCTTAAGAAATTTGTTGGGGATAAGATTAAAGATCTGTATAACCAAGGAATGCTACACAACAAGAAACTGTAAACAAACACACAATGTTTATTAGAACTGATAAAATATTAGATACATCCTAGTTTGCATTTCCTGACTCAGAACAAGAAACAAGCAAACCAAAAGCCTAAATTTAAACATGCTTCTATACAGTTAAAGCAGCACTAACTGCTGCAGTCATATGCAAAAGTGTATTAATGAATTCACTGGCATGTCTGGATACAATATAAATTAATATCAAGGCTTTTTATTTCATCCATTTTTCAAATCCCCAGCATCACCAGATCACCAACCCAGGACTAGGAAAATTAGGTGTTCCCCTTGAAGGACTTGATTTTTCTCTGCACACATGTTAGCTATGGCATTCCTGCTTGGTTAAAAACAGAAGGCAAGTTTGTCTTACCACCATATTATCCGAACACCTGTGATTAATACACTTTTGTACAGCCTTGGGAATGTTAGCTTACCAGCTGGACACTGGAAATAAGGAGGAAAGAAGAGAGCACAAATGCACTATTATTCAGACAGAATGCTTCTCCCCAAAGGAAACTAACAGCTACTATTTTTGCAGAGCTGGCATTTCACAGAATTTTATTCATTATAAAACAGAAGATATCCCATATAGTCTTATAAGCTGCATTTTTTTAAAAAAAAGGTATTTTTAAGTTTTCTAAAATGTATGCTTTAATCTAGTAACAACACTACAAACACAAGAAGTACCTATTGATGAATTCATCTTACTTAAGAAGTGAACTTCTAGTAAAAGATGCCTTAAATAGTATAAAGAAAGAATATTCGATTAGGACGAAAAAAAAACCCTTCAGACTGAGGACTTTATAAATGGATTATATTATTTTCACTGTCCAAACATCCCACATCCACACAGGACTGAGGTGATCTGAACACAAATCTCAAAGGGAAAAAAAACCATAAAGTACTTCTCTTTGACCTTTCTATAGCTCATAACACCATGTTATCATTGCACTTCCCTGACTTTACATGTTCCTATCCAGACCATGTCTAGGAGACACTCAGAAACTTGAGAATAAATGAAATAGAGATGAGAAATCAACATGTGCAAGTTAAAAGAAATCTCAGTCACCAAGAAAACACTCTTACTCAAGGGAAAGATACCCCTTACTTTCCATTGCACAATTCTTCACAGCCTTCTTTTTCCACCTAGAAATTCCTTCACTGAAGGAAGCTATCACAAAATGGTGATTGGGCTAACTTCCAAAATGCTGCTTTCACTCTACACTCAAAATGTTAGAGTACTTTTTATTTTCGCTGTTTTACCTCAGTGTATTTTTAAAGGTGCCATGCAACTTTTAAGGCATAGTCCTGAAAAAATAGATGGGAAATTAGGGTAGCACGACTACAATGTAACTGCTTTTCTTCAAGCAGAAAGGCCTTAAACATTTCACTGAAAGTGACTTTTTCAAGTATTTACCAAGCAGACTAAGATCAGGCCCATGGGGGACATTCTTCCTAAGGGCAAGAAGCTGAAAATTCCTATTCACAGAGCATGGGGAAAAAAAATAAAATAAAGCCCGACACCCCATTACGATTACTTGCACTCAAACTACCACAAGTATTCTGTGTTCACTATGTTTTGAGTTCTTAGGGCCTCATTAAAATAACTTACTAGAATTACAGAAAGAATCAGAGGTAAAGTGTGCTTGGAAACAACAGATGTGAAAAAGAAACCCCTGAGTTGCTAACGCAATGCATCACCAGCAAGATACAACTTCCCTGCCCTCTGCTTACTCCTCCCTTACAAGAGATGACACGTTACAGACCTCCCCTACAGTTAGTCACTGCAGCACTGATTAGATGTCATAATCAAAAGAAAATCAAGATACCTTATCGTCATCTTCCAGTATTTTAGGCTGGAAAAGGTCCTGTCTGCCTCAGTAACGTTAAGCAGAGTTGCCAGATGATCCCCATCACATGAGCAACAACTCTTAAAACTCTGAAGAGAGGTGTCATGGGTCTGTGGAGCCCGTTCAAGCAATGAAAAGCAGTAACACTAGCTCTGACTCACAAAAGGAAAACAGCCAAGTTGAAGACATCCTAAGACAGCTTATATTTAGAGAAAGATAGAGGGATTTGCAAAGTGATGCAATTCCTTAAACATAAGCTCCTCTGTTTGACAGGGGGCAAAATATGATGAAAAAAGAATAACACATTTCTCTAAATAATGGTAAATATTTCCTTGAACTTCAGATTTCATCAGCTGAGGATTATCCATCACAAGTGGGTAATGACTACAGCTACTGTAAATTTTACTTTTTTCCATTAGCAAAGCTGGCTCAAACAGAAAGAGGGGAAGGTGGTGGTGGTCGGTCCACCGGACTGACAAGGTTACTCTCGAAACATCGTGTTGGAAGGGGAGCAGTGCATCAGCTTTACATTTACTGGCCGGTTCCGTGCTGCTCTTCATCACCCGCAGAGCCTCCCGAGGACGGTCGACAGGGACCGACCACCGCCGGGCTGCACCAGCGGCTCCAGGCAGACTTCGGGGCCGGTGTCAGAGCACAGCCACCGGTGCCGGGGCTGCAGGGCCGGCCCCCCCCCGCTCCCGCAGCCTCCGACGGCGAGGGCTGAAGGGCTGCGCTGCCGGACGCACCGCCCGCCTCGCCCCAGCCGCGCCCGCAGACGGCGCTCGGCGGAGCCCCGCGGCCCCGGCCGCCCTCGGGAGCGGCCGCCTTGGCCCGGCACCCCCAGCGCGCCCCGGAGGTCCCGGCGCCGTGCCGGGGCGGGGGACGCCGCCGCGGAGTTGATCACTAACTCGCTGGCCCGCTCCCTCCGAGAGCTCCGCCCGCGGGCGCCGCGCAGCCGGCAGCCCCAACGGGGCGAGCGCGGCGCGCCACCGAGGGAGCCGACGGGCACATCGCCCACCCCACGGCCACCGCGACCCGCAGCGCGGCGCCTGGCCCCCTCCACACCCACCTTTCCGCAGGCTCGGCTCGACTCCTCTCTCTCCCCTCCCCGCCGCAGCGCCGCGTGCGGTGCGCGGAGACCCGCGCGGAGCGGAGCCCGGTGCGCTCCCCCGCCCTGCCCTGCCGTGCCCCGCGGCGGCGGCCGCGCTGCCAGCGCCGAGGCGTGAGGGCGGCCCCACGTGCGCCGGCTGCGCCAATCGGGGCCGCCCGCGGGCCGCCCACCGCCCCCGCCGCCACCGTCCCGGGCCGCCCGCGAACCGGCGGCGTGGCGCGGTGGGGCGGGCGGGATGCCGGGGAGAAGCGGTGGCTGCGCGGGCAGGAAGCTGGCTTGGGAGGCAGGAGGAAATAAGCGCGTTGGAGTGGAGTTTGGGAGCGCTGAAGGGAGGGAACCCCAAACGCTGCTGCTCGGGGGCTGCGCGCCGCCTCCGCGCCCGCGGGGCCGCCGTGGAGCCGGGCTGGCGGCAGCGCCGCTCCGCGAGAGCGCTCCGCAGGAGAGGCGTGCGCCCGCCGCGGCCGGGAAGCCTCCCGCGGGCCGGGTTCCAACGCGGCCGGAGTCCCGCCGGAGCCGCTGGGGCAGGCGGAGGAGCCCGGCGCCGGAATTAAGAGTTTAGACGGGCAAACCTCCAAAATGAACGTGTAAAGCGCCCTTTCAGCTCTCTGACGAGTTTTGCAGCACTAATCGTGCTGGGAACAGAAACGCGTTCTCACCTTGGCACAGAAAGCGCGCGGGGCGGGAGCCGGGTTCGGCTCTTCCCAGCGGCCCGCGGAGATCCTGGGATCGGTCAGGTGTGCGATCGCTGCCAGGCCCCCAGCGACGTTCCTGGAAGGCATTGTCTGCTGCTAGAGCGTCACACAAATAACAGCGGGATGTTCCTCCACACTCAGAGGATAAGGGTGGAAACAAATTCTGCTATTGTATTTTCTACATTGGGTGTCAGTGACGTGTCCAGATCCTGGGCCACACGCATTGCTGTGTGTCCACTGTGGCAATGCTGGGAATGTAATGCTTGGAAAAAATGAGCCAGTTAGTTAGAAAATAAACATTCACTACATTGCAAAATATTTTTGTGCTTTATTTTACAATGTTTAACGCTGAGTTTTTGTATGATTGTCAATGTGAATTGTAGTTGGTACAACTTCCGTTAGTGAATAGAAATGTAAGTGGACTGTTTCCTCAGGGGGTGTGTGTTTTGATCCTGTCATTTAATCTAATGCTTGTTGATGCTACATAGTGGCAGTTCCCTACAGCCTCAGTTTTTCAGACCATTACACTCACTTGTATTGCTGTTCCTTTAGATCTCTCTTAGAAATGCTGTGAAATCCATTCAGTGACTCATATTAATTCCAATAAATTTTGCATGGATATAATGGAAATAGGTCAATCTACTTTTGTAGGCAACAGCCTCCTGAAAATGTCTTCCTATTTTATATATTAGAAGTTCAACCTCCAGTGGCCTTCAGCTGCCCCTCTGTATTAAAACCAATTTTTCAAAAGATGGATCCCTTTTTTTCTGTGAATATGACTGCTAGTAGAGTTCAGTGTCTCCAGCATCTGTGAATTTTAGGCCAGATAGATAGCCATGAACGGAAACAGGGAGGACAGGCCACAGTTAGGAAAGGCAAAGTTGGAAACAAGGTTATTTTTTTTTTCTGATGAATCTGAGCATTGAGATCTTCAAAGAGTTCCCCATGACCTTTTTTTAGAAAGATAAACTTGGGAACATCCAGATAAGTGATGCATCTTTATCTACTATCTAAGTACTGAGTCATTTAAAATGTTATTTTCTAATTTTCCTGCAGCAATACAGACTAGGAATGCTGAAGTTACAATGGGTATTGCCTGATTACAGAAACCAAGAGAAAAGCTGAATATGTCTTCATGAACACTAATAATGACACTTTTCAGCCCTTCAGCCTTTCACCCCTTTTTTCTTCTCTTTTTAGTGTATTTTGGCAAGCTTCAGGTTTTGGGAATTTTTTTGTTTAGTTGTTTTTTTTTTCATTTTGTTTTGTTTTAGATTTTTTCCTCTTCTTTTTCTGTTTTTTTTTTTTTTTTTTTTTTTCCCTCTTGTAGATTCTTGCAAGCAATGTGTTTTAGGTAAGAGTTGAAATTAAATTTCCAGCTTTTATTCTTGCAGCTACTCAGACTTTTCAAATTTGTCTAATTTTTGCTTCCATTGTCTTTTGAACTAATAGTATTTAATTTGGGTTACTGGATTGGTGTTGCTAGAAATGTATTGATGTAAAGTGTATTGATGGCCTTGAGTTTATATTTAAGCATATAGCCTGTCATTTCCAGTGACATGTATGCTTGTAAAATGTCTTCAGTGTCCTTGGGCTTGTCAGGCTGAGTGGCATGCTTGGGCTCAGCCATTGTTCTCCTCCTATGCCTGGATAAATTTATTATTTATTATTATGCTATTAGACAGATTTAGCATAAAAAAACTGTCCAGCAGCTTTCAACCTTCATGCCAAACAGGTGGGTTGCAAGTGAGTTTCCACATGGAAAGCAAGGAAAGCAAGTGGGTTTCCACATGGAAAGCAAGGAAAGCAAGTGGGTTTCCACATGGAAGTGGCCATAAGCAACACAAAAAAATGTGTCAGTCAACCATGTAAAATTATTTAAGTGCCTAGATGAATGAATTTGAAAGGTTAATCCCACTGCAGTATTCCAGAATTCTTCATAGTAGAACAGGACATGTTTGTGTCTCTCCTACCCCAATTCATAGTCTTTTATCTCAGTACAAACAAACCTCACCTCTAACATAAACATTTCTTGTAGCAATTGCTGGCCAGGAGACAGAGCTTAAACCGAGGTAGTGATAGTGTTTTAAATAATTTTAAATTATTGTACCAAAGCACATCTCTAAGAAGAATAGTGTTTGCAGGAGTGAGATCTGAGAAACAAAGTCGGAGCTTGCCTGTAATCCTGTGGGATCAGGAGAGAGGTCCAGATTTGGAAAGGTTCCCTCTTCATCAGTTCCACTGGAATAGAGATGAAATAGAGATATTGGTGGTTATCTGTGTGTAAGACTCATCTGAGTATTCAAAAGCAAACCTCAGCCTTTGCTCCAGGAACACATAAGGCTATTGAAATGGTTTGTGTGCAAGATACTTAAAATTACATTTAGATAATAAACTGTTTCTGAGAAACATGACCTCAGAATTAAGACTAAAGAAAGTGTTTTGTGGGCCTAGAGAGCAGAAGTCTGACTGTTACAGTTATGCAGTTGAACTACCAGAATGTCACTGATAAGCAGCTTGATAAAGGACTAACAAGCAGGATATCTACAATTCCTCACAGTACTAACAGTGCAGGACACCTGAAGTCTTATATAGGAAATTATTTTTAAATGTATTATTTAAAGATAGGTAGCATAAACTGAATGTGCAAGGCTGCTAAATGACAAGTGCTGGGCCTCATGCTTAGTGCATAGCCAAAGTCATTAAGCAATTTAAGTGCTTTACACTTGCAAGACAGAGAAAATGGATCATAAGAAAGTGTGTGATACAATTTCCTGGTGAACTATATAGAGAGGGGAGCTGTGTCCTGGACTTTGGAATTGTCAGGTAGGAGCCAGCACTGGGCTCTGAGTCACCTGCACACACTGCCCCCCTAGCTAATTGTTCTAGTGCTCAGATCATAAAACCCCTCATGGCAAATCCACCAGGTCTGTGGCTAGAAGTAAAGAGAGTCAGGGACTGGGTGGTGGCAGGGCAGTCTCTGTGGCAGGCAGTGTTCCTGTTGCCTAGTGGGAAAGCAGCCAGTCTCTGAGCCAAGAGGTGGGCCCTTTGAAGAGCTGATGGCAGGAGGGGTGAACCCTTGTGCAGCGTGGATAAAAGCAGAAGCTACTCATCTGTGACCAATGCATACAAACTGCAGAACTACAGCATGTCCCCAGTGTGTCATCTGAAGGACCACCACTGTTTTTCTTTTTGCTTCAGAATAAATAAGTTGTTTCTTCCAATCATGAAAGAATGCCTCCATATGTACAAAAGTAAGTGGACAGATTTGCTTCTGTATTTTTGTGAAAGATACAAATAAAATTTTAACATAAAAGGATACTTCCCATGATCCTTGCTGAGTCATATTTTCTTGTAGAAGACCTCAGTATTAGCAAGTGTTGCTAAACGAAAAGAAATTTAATACAACCCAATCCAGAGAATTAATATGATTTACTACTGTTTGCAAAAAAAAGCATTATATATCTATTCAATGCAAAATTGATGTTTACATTAATAGATAGAGACTTTTTGGTGATAGTAGGGTCGTTTGACAAATTGCTTCTAGCCCTTTCTTACCTGTGGAGGGAACATTCAGGAATTCTGCACTTCTTTCAGCAGCAGAATGCATTGGCAGGTAGCAAAGGAGGCATTCCTTCTCTCTTATCTTCAGGACTCTTCCTTTCCCATATAATAAAAATATCTCTCCCCTCAAACACCTTCCTGAAAATATTCCTTCTATGCAGCTGAAAGAACAGCCACAAGGATTGAGCATAGGAAGCAAGACAGGCTGAGCAAAAAGCCATGTCAGGCTATGGGATATTCCACAGCAGGATCTCTGGGACATGTAAAGCAAAGGAGGTTCATTGTGGGCCTCTCATCTTACGACACCATAAAACAAGAGCAGGAAGTTTCACTACTACAATATGTCAATAAAAGAACAGCATGTGGAGAATGCTGTTCTACATTCAAAAGATGGTTTTATCCTTCTTTAGACAGACAAAATGAGGCAAGAAAAAAATATTTCACCATTTTTCTGTTCATTCTTTATTCACTGATATCTTCTGATGTTTATTAATTTTCTGTTTACACTAAAAGAATTATCTCTAACTGCAAACTCAGATCTCCTCTAAGCCTGCCAATTGAAAATTAAAATGTTTAATTAAGTAGGAACACTGTCCAAAATAAATAACCCTTAATTCTAATTAATTAAGATAACATCAAGATATGCAGAGACATTGATAGATATGTGTCTATCTATATGTGGAAAATCCAAATCCCTAATTACTGGGATACATTAAAATTGTCCCAGTTCCTGCAATGAAGGTACTGGATTGTGTTGTCAGAACATGCTTGGACCAGTTTAAAAATAACTATGTGAAAATGAGATGAGTAATTGCCTTCATTGACCAGTGGTGGCTCAGAAGACTTGCAGGCACAGCAAGGCAGAGCAGGGTAAAGGGGCACAAGTAAGCCTCAGACATCTTGGAAATGTTTGTGATATTTTCCTAAATTTTTTTGAGAACATGCACTTTTCTGAAAAGACATAAAATATACTAGGCAGCAGTGGAAGTTTTTAAGGGATTTTATTTTTCCATGCTTATAGGACTGGAAAGACCCTGTCATTTTATTAGATCTGGTTGGCTTAGTCACTAATTACAGGTTTCTTTTGACCAGTAGATAAAATCTGTGCATAATGTTTATGATTATCAGGGGAGTGACATCATGTGCTGCCTGGCCTAGCACAGTATATGACCTAACCACAGAAATTCTGCTGTGATTTGTAATAGGGTATGGGGAATGCAACATAAAATTATATATCATTTGCACAGCATGCCTTACTATTTATCATCACTTAATGGTTAGTATCATGGCCATGTGGACAGTGGTGTTAAATATCATGGGTCTGAGTATGACATCCAAGGACTTTAGAAAGGTTAGAAATATGCTTTCATGACAGTTAATTTAAAAAAATTTACATTTTGCTATTTGCTTTGGAGTCAAGAGTTCATAGAAAGTTAACAGCAATTATTTGAAAAAATACCCTTCATGGTAAAGGGGAGAAAAAGCAAATAGCACTGCATAATTTACTGTGATGCCTGTACAAAGCACTTGTGTAATGTTTTATCAGCTCCTTAGTATTCTTTGCTAAATTATGTCCAAGACTAGATAATACAAATGAAAGAAACAAGTTTATTTTTCTATTCAGCTTGCAGCTGCGAATGAAAAAAAAGAGAAAAATCTGGTTGCTTTGGGAAAGTTTTGTTCTTCTGGAAAACCATTACTTTGTGTTATTTCAGTGATTACGAACCCTAATTTTGTTTAATGTGTAAACCATTATATGGTTTATATTTGAAATATAAAATGGACATGAAATATATTTTCTTCAATAGGTATTATTTTTAAATAGTATATATATATATATATATATATATACATACACAAACTCTCTGAATTTTAATTAAGGGAAAATAATTTAGGCAGAGTCTTACATTCTGTTTAAAGTGTAATTCTATGAGACAGTCAAAGCTATAAACACAAATATTTACAGAAAATTGTCAATACAAAGGAATTCATATTTAATAATACATTATACCTAAAAAACAAGCATCTCATATCTCATGTCTGATTACAACTCAGAATTAGAAGAGTACCCTGTACTTTCTAGTTGTGAGATTAACAGATTTTCTGATATAAGTGGAGCCATGGATGAGAGATGTGGATAACATATGCTCCAGAGCAGTTGTAGATATTCTGAAGGTGAAAAGAGTGTTTTTAGTGAAAATCCACAGGTTAAATTCACCATTCTAAACTAATAAACAGAGTTACACCAATTTTTGACAAATGGCATGCATAATAGTTTATAAAGTATATTTTACCTTTTCAAGTAAAGAATTAAAGGCCAGATATGCAAAAAACTGCATCTTAGACTTTAAGAACCATCTTAAATGCATAAAATAATATACAAGAATAAGAACTGTAAAGTTAGAAGTATATTTTAAAATTGTGGCCATGATTTCAAGGCAGCTGGTAGGTTTGAAACAGTACATTTTGTTCTGTAACTTGGTGGTTAAGGGGGACTTGTTTTCTTAATGAGATTTACTGATGTAACTATAATAATTTTGCCCCAACTACAGTATTGTCCATAGACACATCTGTAACTAAATTCTTGGGCGTGAGAGTGATGATACACTCTCAGAACCAAGGGAGGGGTTGCTCAGGGGAGCAGTGGAATAGCCATCACTAGAGTGGGCAAATCTGTCTTTCAAGTGAGCCCTGCTTTGAGTTTGGGCAAAATCACCTCTGAAGGTCTCAACCCAATAATATTTTCTGTCATTCCATGTCTGAGTTAGATTCAAGTGTCCACCTGAGGAACTGGGAGTAAGATCTGAGGCCAGCACAGACATTCAAAACCTGCCTGAGAAGGTTTTATCCTGACACAGCCCTGAGGGGGACACGAGGAGATGAACCTGGACTGCGATACATTCTGCAAAGCTGTGTTCTGTCACTGTGGTGGGCAGATGTCTCTCTCAGAGACTGAGAAAGTTGCTTGTATTTCTTGTAACATCCCATGTAAAATCCTTCAAGGATTTCCAAACTGTGTATTTCTGAATCTTCAAAGTAGGAGTAAGTCATAAGAAAAATTGAAAGGACTCACTTACTTGTAAAAAAAAAAAAAAAGTGAAACCTCTGCTTATAAATATTCATCATAAGCAGAACACAATGAAAAGGCATGCTTTTGGATTACACACTGAACTGTAAAAATTTTTACTCACCAATATTTCTCCTTATATTTTATTTTTTTTTAAGAATCACCAAATTAAACCATAAAAAAATCAGAAAATCAGTATCTGCAGAGCAGTGGATTCAGCATCAGTCAAAAAGTGGAAGAACATAAATCTTTGAGAAGCTTCGAGATCTTGCCAGGCTTTATTCTCCAGACCTCAGATTTGTTGTTCTAATGAGTTTACTTCCTGCAACCAGTCTGAATAAAACACAAGAAGGCAGATACAAAAAATCATTCCAGAAATAATTTTGCATCATCGCTCTTTGAATTGTGTTGACAATTTTTTTCTAATATTTTCTAAGATTTCTAACATTAAAATAGATTTCCTAGGGTTTTATCTTTGTTTTTCTACAACTGACCTTATGTCTGCCTCTTGTGAGGACGTATTAAATTGAAAATAGTTTCAAAATTGTCACAGACTTAATATATGAAATAGTATTAAATTCAGGGGTAGATTTGAGTCTTGTAAAATCAGCCACAGGCCCTGTTAAGGCATTTAACACTAAAAGATGTTCACTGTCTGCCAATTCCAGAGGTCATACTGAAATTAGGTTAGAAATAATTTGTGTGGACAGGTTGCTTGGATAAGGATTTATGAAAGTAGGAGAATGTCAGAGAATGATTTTTATAATAGTAAGGATTATTATGTAGAAACCCACTTACAATCTGAAAGCTGTAAGATTCATTGCCCAATTATCAACAGTAAATTAAATCTTGTATTCAGAGGCAGAAAGAGTAAAATCAGAGGTCTTAAGAAGGAAATTAAAAAGTTATTTAATAATGTTTAATAATGTTTAAATATGTATCTATATCCTACATATGCATATATTTCTGTGGGGATACTATTTAAAACTAGGACCTTTCTGAAATAACCAAAGTTCTTGAAGATTAAGTACAAGTGCCCTGAGACTTTCTGCAGCAGAGGTGAAAAAGCCACTCTCAGGGGGGCCTAAGCAGTGCAAAGCCAGTGCATCCTCTCGGTGTCCCACCAACCCTGGGGGATTGCACAATCCTTGCTTCAGAGTGAAGAGCCTTGGAGTCCAGTCAGCTCCATTTCCAGCCATAAAAAGGTTCCACTGCATAGAAAAAAAAAAGAAAGCAGCAAGTGTGAATACTTAATAACTTTTGAGTTTCACTTTGTGTTGAAGATAATCAATTTTCAGCCCGTACGTAACATAGTACTCAGCCTCTTTAACCATTAAAAAAATCAGTTGGGTGAAATGGCTTTGTGTACTCTGACAAATAATTAAATGCCCAATGGATAGTTTTGCACTCATAATTAGCTGATTAATGGCACCATTTCCTCTGGGGACAAATAAAACTATGTTTGTCAAAATAAACAGCTGTGCATGTATGCAGGCACACACATATACATGCACAGAAAGGTAAAGCAATAGATGTTCAGTCTGTTTATTTCTTTCAAAGATGGAGTCTGATCAATACTGTGGTTTTGATCCTAAATCACTTACCAAATAATACAACTGATAACACCATCAGGTTTCTTTAAATACTAAAAATGTTGATTCAATATCTGTAGCCAATATACAGACATAATCAATTTGGGGAGAGGTTACTGTATTGACAATACTGCATTTGAGGGATCAGAGCACATGTAATGGATAGGTACTTTAAAAATTTATATTCTTGAGGATTTAAAAAAGAATACTTTGCCTTAGTATTAGAAAATTAGTTTAATTGCATACCCATTTATGGCCAGTAATTTTAACTTCCCAAGAAGGATCATAAACTCTTCAAGTAATTGAAATTTGCTCTTCTAGATATTCAGGTAATTTTAAAGTGTGGTTTGTTCTGAAAAGCTTTCATTCTCTGTATAATAGTAACAATAGACTAATTTCCTTTAATTTAATTACTGATGTAAACATTTCTTAGCATAAGTTAGGAAGAACCTCTTTGCACTTTAAACTTTGTCTTGATTAGGCTTTATGTTTAACATTTCTAATGATGACCTATTTTTTTTAATGGATTCTAAATTATATCTCTTCCTTAACTTTTAATTTCTGCAAACTAAGAGAAGAAAAAAAATAGTAAAACATCCTCTGTCTATAAAAGAAAGAGATAACATAATATGAAAACCAAACAGACTCTTGAATAAATTCAGTTCTCAAAGCACATTCAGTACTGTTACCAGAAATATTTCCTGTGAGGCATTTAAACTAATTATATACAAAATATTGGAATGGCCTTCTGTTTGATAATTTGTTAACAAATTCTGTTGTTACTTAACAGAAATAACGCTGAAGATATTTAATGGATAAAATCTAGAATTTATTTCCTACAAAATAATCCCTCCCGCCTCCCCAAACACCAAGGTCTAGTAGCATATCTCTAATTTGTACTTAACACTTCATTTTGTTACCTATTCTGCTTTTGAGTCATGCTATAATACAGGATAACTGAGAAGAGAAAATCTGTGTAGAAAATAAGAGTATTTGAGAAAAACTTACTGTATATAAAATTAATTTCTTTTCCATTGTTAGGCCATTTTGTTGTCATCTGGCACAGTGTCATCATGTGTTTTGCTTCACTGCCATACTATTTTTAACTTGCATATCTCTGGCAAACAGTTAGGATAAATTCTTTCTTTTATGGGCACTTTAGTGTTTAAATAAGCAGCTCTGAAATGAGCTTTCATTGTACCCATCCTATCTAAGTGAAAAAAAGTGAAAAAGGTGTGGATATCTGTTGTATATTTTTGCTTTTGTATCTAAAGGTAAACTTTTGTTTTTAAGGTGAAAGAAAAATAAATGAAATATCCATGTTGTGCAACTTCTGCCTCCTGAGGCTTGATTCCTTCTAAAGGGAAGTGAAGAAAGTAGTCAGGCTAAAAATACTCAAGATAAAAAGGGCAGTTGACGAAGAGAAAACTGTGAAATTGTACACTCTTGTTAACGTCCAAATGCTGGTTTTTAGTGTTCTATGAATGAGAATGTTACTGCAGCTAACTTGTGTTTTTCCATTGCATATCAACGTTGATAGTCAGGATGTGCTGGCCCTACTCTGAAATGTGCACTTTGACTTTGCTCTGTTCTTGTAGCTCCCTAATTTCCACGGAGTTACTTCTTGTTTGATCTGGTAATCTTCTCAAACTTATTTTCTCCATTTTGCTCTCATGAAAGCAAATACTTTGCTTGTGTACCCATAAAACATCTTTCTATGACTGGAAAACCATTTTTTTCAGCTGTTTTTTTTCATACATACATACATATATATATATATATATATATATATATATATATATATATATACAGCATTTTAAAACCCCCAACACTCTTCTACTGCTTACAGTCAGTAAACTAAATTCACAAGACATTTTTTCTTTTCAGCTGCAATCTTTTGTTTGCATGTGTTTAATATTCTTCTGTGCAACAGTGCAGATACAAGAATTTAAAATGGCAAAGCCTTCTCCCCAAGATAACCGAGTACACTGCAGCAATACATAGAATGATATACAAAGAACTGCACTGTGTCCTTTTAGAGGTTAATGCAGTTTAAACTAAATAAATTGAAAATATCATGGACCCCCTGACAGTTTTCAGAACACATTTGTTTTCAAAATACTGATCTGTGATTTTGTTCTCAGGTGTTAATACTGAGAACTCTGAATCAGAGAACTTTAGCTAGAAGGAGTGTTTAACGTAAGAAAAAAACTAAATTAAACTAGGGGAAAGCTTTTAGGAGAGAAAGGATTCTGTGGGTACCTAGGGCCATACATTCATATTGATTTAAAAGGGATCCCTATGCCCTCAGCTCACTTAGTAGTGCAGATTTGAATAGGAGTAGGTAGGAGAGCAGAAAAGCTCATACTATGGCATTTACATCTGCACTCTCTGTGGGCACATGGGAGCCATTCCAGATTGCCTGGTGTTTTTCCTCTGCTTATCTGCATGGCACACTCAGGAGGCTTTTGGCAGTTGGTTCCTAGGCTCTCCTGTTTCTTAGCTCTGCCCTGCAAAAATAGCCCCTGATAAAGAAACATCACTATCAGGACAGCATTGCCTTTCAGCCCAGTGATTTCCAGCGTACCCTTTAGAAACCTTTCTGGTCTGCAACCTGAGAGCAGCTGGGCTTTGGGAATGGAGCTGCGCAGCCATGGAACAGCTCCCAGCTCTCCAAAAAGTGCAGAGTGGTAGGCAGGGAACAGAGCTGGCAGTGCAGCTGATGCATCTCACTGCCAGATGTCTCTCTCAGAAACACCCAGACACCAGCACCAAGTAGTGTCTGGAGCCTGGGGACAATACTGACTGAGTGCTGTAGTGTGGCCATCAGTGAAAGAGCAGCTTCCAGATGAGCGTCCATGGCCATACCCAGAAATCTGTGCTGAGCTGCCCCTTCAGCTGAGGAGGTAGACAGGTGACATTTCTGGCAATCAGAGAGCCTACTGTTGAGTATCATCTGACAAGGCAATTCAGGAGGTAGCATCCACCAGTTCAAAAGCTCTCGCCCATCATCTTCGTGAGTGACAGATACAGAAGGAATCATCTTTGTGCTTTCTCACCCCAGTTGTATCTGGGTTATGAACATGATGCTGCCTGTCATGTCTGTTCTTTTTAATTCCCAATTCTTCACCAGTCAGCGCCCAGAAGAAGAAGAATCACTAACTCAAAACCTAACAATTTACTCAGATTATAACTGGTCTAACCCAGATGTTCTGGTGTTTTTTATAGATGCCTCAAGCTCTCGTGAAGCTCTTCTAAAGAGCTCGCCATCCTGACAGTCCGAAGCAATGTGACATTAAAATCAGTCAATAATTATTTCACTTTCTATTTTCAAGATGTTAGTTAAGGTGATTCAGTAATTTTTTCTATGACTATATAATAAAATTTTTATTAAATATTTATTCAGATTTCATGATGAGTAAAGAGATTTTCAATACATAAGGATTTGTTAAAAAATCCAAGATGTCCTACAGCTCTGAGACTGTAATTAGATTTTTCAAAAATCACAACTGATCAACTAATTGTTGAAAACTCAAAGCAAGCTGAACAAAGAGTCTTTGAATTTTTGAAGTTTTGAATTGACCTTTTAGCTATTAAGTATTAGAATGAGCTTGTTCCCTAAAGTCAAAATTATTGAAGTACTTTACATAAATATACAGATACTGATGTCAATACTTTTGGATAATTGCTAGAAGAAATAAAAAAAACCCAAAAACTCAAACCACCTTATTGAGTTTTATGTAATTTTTATTTACAGATCTTTGGAAACAGAATATAGCAACAAAGGACCATAAGTGTATTTCCTTAAAAACATACTGCCACTTTGTAGTGTGCAAAAAATATTTAAAATAGACAGAGCGAAGAGCGTGCAGATATCAAGGTAGGTAGTTTAGGTAGTTATTTTTAGGTAAAAATCCCACAGAAGAAGCACATAATATTAAAAAACACTGACAACTACTCCCAAAAATATATTTTTTGCAATGTCATTTCAAGGGGAAACAACTTAAAATACAAAATAGAATTCATGTTTTTAACAGCTGGGAATTGACATTTTGTGTTACAACAACTTGTCTAGGATAAAAATTGTGTATAGACAATAAATATTATTATGTAATGTGATTTTTAATTTAAAAGCATGTAAAAATCATATTTAAATTTATACTTTTGCTTCTTAAGATGCCACATTGCAAGCACTTGCTTCTCATGTGGGGGATAATTAACTCCATTAGAACCTAATTTTGCTGACTGGGCTGAAAAAAACTACTTCCTGATATCACATCATATATGAAAACTCTTTCTCAGATATTTAAAATATGGTTCATTTAATGTGCACACAAGAGCACTAGGCTTTTTTTTCCAAAATGTAGAGATCTGCAAATAAGATGCAATTGCCTTAAAAACACACTGAGTCTATAGTAAAGAACATACACTCGCCTGATCAAATGGAGGATGGGACACAAACTCAGACTTGGTTTTCATGGTGAAACAAGTCTAACAATAGAATCTTTTACATGATACTAAAATCATTAAAAAAAAAGTTAAAAGTCCATACTCAGATAATGAAGAGCACTTTGAATCAGAACTGTATTTTTAAAACATCTTCATAGGCTACTGTGTCTGACACAAAAGTAATTTCAGTATGTGATCATACTCTGCAAATGTTTCTTATATTTTCTTAGATGGTGATAGGGGACTATGGGAGTTTATTTTTATTTCCAGAAGGAAGTTTAGATGCTGGTCTTCCAGGTAGCTGAACTCTACATTGTAGATTCAGGTTTCTGGAAGAGCGAGCATGGTTATGTTAGATATTCCATTGGGTAGGTAGAAAGGTAAGCATAGGAAAAGAGGAAAGGAAGGGCCTTCATTTTCTATTCTTGGTCTCAGAAAATCTACTAATTTGTTGTGTTTGTCCTAGTGAGAATGGAGAGTGAGCTCTTCACAAGCTCCTTCCTCTCTTGCCGTTGTGGAAAGGACATCTGACATAAGTGTCCAAGTGTCTGTACCTGAAACAGAGATGCTTTGAGTGCTTCAGCTCCTTAGGCCAGCTGAGTCATCACATGCATGACTTACTACTTGGGAATTTTTCAGTTGGTATGCATTTTTTCATAGTTCCTTCCATGTGAAATCCCTCTCCATATTCTTTCAGAATATCCCCACATGCTCTGCTGCATTTGGAGATAAGTCTGGATGAATTCTTTCCTTAGGGAATTGCTGCCAAATTCAGAGTTGCGTTTTGGCCAGTCTGAAAGTGGGAAAAAGAGAAGAGAGATCTTGAGAAAAACATGAAAAAGCTTGTGGGATTGACAAGGGGACAGAGAAACAACAGCAAGTTTTCTAGAACATGTTCTGGCACCAGCCTAGGCAACATCTTCATCAAACCTTAGAGTCCTTGGATGCACTTTTATCTGCAGTCTACATAGAGCAGATTGCTATTGTGTACAGTTCCAGTTTTAGTGAAAGTTGGAGAAAAAAGGTATGGTGGTAATCAAGGCATCTGTGGGGACCACCTAAAAACTTATTACATGCCAAATATTCCCATGTAAATGGGATGGAGGGCATTCATATCTTGAGGAAAAAAAAAAGACCTGTGCATGCCAGTGAGTTGCTAGATACCAGAAACGAGGGGGTTCGCATCAGCAAGGAGAGGACTGTTTTTATTCAGTTCTTGTGTGGTTTTTCTGGTGCTTGTAAGGACATCTGGGACTGAAGTGGAAAGAGAAGAGAGGGTCATGAGGAAGTCATGATCCTTTGGGGATACTTCTGCAGAAAGCAGGTATTGTTGTCAGATGGATGCTACTAACACTGCAGAGATGGACTGATAAATACATTTGAGCCTCAGATAGTTTGGTAGAGTAAGACACAGCTGTGGAAGAAAAAATTACCACTGATTTCACTGAAACAAATTTCTTCTTAATGCTCTAGGCTATGAACTCGTGGACATTCAGCAATCTCTTCACCACTCTCCCAAACACTGTGAGTGTTTATAGAATGGCTTGGGTGGAGAGTCTGTTCACAGCAATTATCTCTGCTTCAGCAACTAGAACCACAATTCCTCACACTCACTCTAAGTGCTATAATTATCTCTCAATACTTGGTGACTAATTCAAAGCCAAGCACTGTTAGAGGCTGCCCAAGTAATATTTTAAGTATATTTTTAGAATGCATGTTTTTTGGTGAGAAACAAAATAAATGAGACTCTGGTAGTTCTTACTACCTAACTAATACACACCCTGGACACAAATGCAGCAGAATTTAATTCTATCTTAAGTCAATGAAAAAAGCTGTATTCTGGAAATACAAGCTGCATTTTCTATAATCAGTAAGGGCATTTTGCATTTCAGTCATATATTAATCTGAAGAATTCAGAAGTATGTTGCTAATAAATCTCTACCAGAGCCTTTATGAGAATAGATAATATGTCTGCTTCCTAAAGAGCCTAGATTAAAGCAAAAAGATAAAAAATGGGAAGAGAAATTAGAATTCTCTGACTCAATGACTAAATAATCCTTTTTTTCTGCATACTTTGCAGACAGTAGAGGTGTGAAATACTAGCCTAAAAGGTAGTTTTCCTTTCTAAATCGAACTAAAGGAAAAATAACATCTTGTAAGAAAAGCCTGAAGAATTTCTAGTGTACAAGACAGCGTAGCAGGTCACAAATATACTTCCACAGTTTATAAAAGCATCAGTGTAACACTTTCCTGAGGCAGAGACAAGACCTTTATTTTCCCAGCATATATATATATATATTTTCCCCAGAGGACATCTAGGAGTCTGATATCCCTTGGTGAATACAAAGGAGCCAGAGTTCCTTCTGAATGCAGACTGCAGGCATGCAGCCTTTTGCAGTTTACAATCCACTGAGAGCAAAATCATGAATCTCATATTCCTTGAGAGCACTTGCTCTACTCTGACCCATATTCAGGCCTTCTGTGGTCAGAAGAAGTTTATATCCAGAGTTTGAAGCCCTGACAATAACCCATTTCAGGCTATAGGAATAGCTTTTTACATATCAGTTTTTTCTAGGTGCTTTGACATCATTTGATGGATTCACAGCTTCTGGGGCTCTTTCAGGAGAAAGTACAGTCATCTTGATTCAGTCTCTACTATAAAGGCTGGAGGATAGAGCACAGTAAATGAAAAATAAACAAAATTTTTTTCCTGTATTTAAAGATAATAGAGAAAGATAACTTTAGGAAGATAGTTCCACTTATAGCTGATAAACATAAAATGTTTCTTTTAAACCTCCAGTTTTACTGATCTTCCAGAATCCAAAAGAGAAAGAATAATATAAATACCCTGGTTCTTGTACTCTTCTGCAGGCACTCTCAGCCACTGCAAGGATTAGATAAGCATTTGCACTGACCCTATGCAATATTCCTTTTATTTCAATTTCCAGCTCTTGCATGAAAAGTCAAAAGAAACATAAGATAAGAACACTCACAATAAAAAATGCAAAACTAATAAATTATTTCAAGAATAATGGTGTACAAAACCTGGGAAAATAATAAAAAAATCAAAAAGAAAATTAGATTTATTTTTTAAATTTAAAATTAATGGTGTAATACCAAAGTGAGAGGCTAACAGAAAGTAAGTTTTCTTAATATCTTGAAGTAATTCTATAAAAGCATATATTATTGTGCAGAATTAAGTAGCTTAATTCTTATCATCATATTCTGAACATATTTAATTTTCTTTCTATAAAATTATGGTCCATGTCTGGATCATAATTAATATGAAAGACTTTCTGTGAGTTACTTGTAGTGTTAGTCTTTAAATACTCTAAAGTACTGGAGTGCTCAACCCAGTGACATATAGTTATTTATTTTACCTGGCATTTGTTTCACCTCTCTGTACTCTGGAGAGGCTTACAAGCCAGCTAAAGGCTCTACCATGACACAATGTAATCTGGAATATGGATAATATGTTTATATTTATATTTAATCGTTTATATCTCGTCTCAACCTGCTGCTACCAGTAGTATTGCATAACTGCTTAGCTTGGATTTGCAGAGACCAGTCAGATATATCCACATACTTATTCACACTGATAAAGAAAATTTGTATTTCAGTCTTATGTATTTCATTATCACATGTTAATTGGATTTCCCCCTGCTCTTTCCTTACCTTTTGGGAAAACATAGAAATTTAGTGGCTTGTAGTATAAACCTTAGCTTTTAAGCTTTCAAGCTGACTTCTTTTCTATTGCCTGCAATATTTGCAAATGTGCAAAATAATTCCATATGAATGGATGTATGGAAGTATAGCAAGTATGATTCCATATAAACTAACTGCTGTATTTATTTAAGTCTGGTTCATTTCAAATAAGCAGCACAGTCAGATATGAAGCAAGCAAGCAAATAAGTAGTGACCTGGAGCTAGAGAGCTACCTGGTCAGACACCTGTGCAGTGTAGTTTAATACACATATCTGGAAAATTACAGCCTCATGCTTACAAGGTCACAAAAGAATTCAGTATATTAAGTTGTATAAAATTTTAATAAACACCTAATAGCACAAGTCTTTATACAAATTAATCTGTTCATGGACAAGGATCTCAGCTGGTATTCATCTGACATATTTGCAATTGCAGATTATCTGGGTGTCAGTTTCAAGCATTTTTGAATGATTAACCCCTCAGATACTGTTATACTCAGGAAGGGTATAATTTACAACCCAAATTTGTCCAATATTCATTTTCTGAATAATTTCTTGACAGATTTTTGTAATTTCACAAGCATGAAATTTTTTCTTTCCAACTCATTTCTTTTCTTCACCTGTCAGATTTACAAACTCCATCTGGAATCTGAAAAAAGCAATCTGTTCATTCCTTCCACTCCCCTTTTAATGAGGACTCTGCAGACAGAGAGCTAAGCTGACAGTGTGTATGATGTAGAAGGAAAGCTGGAGACCTGCTCAGCTCATTCTTCCATAACTGTATTGATACCATAGCACAGAAGTGGAAAAAAAATCTCTGTCATTAATGGAAGTACATGTGACTCCACAGCATCCAAGGGTGTAGATTAGAGTAACAGGACAATAACATTATTGGTTTTCCTGAAGATCTTTTTGAAGATTGGTTTATTATTGTATCCCATTTTGTCACGTTCTCACGATGCCAACAAGTAATGAACCATGAATGAATTTATTTCTTTATCTGCATCAATAAGAAAACATCTCTGTACAGCTTCAACAACAATACAAGAAACACCACTGTAGAAGACTACAATGTCTTTCTCCCTGGAGAAGGACAGCCTTTTTCATTGCCCATAGAGCATTGTTAGACCTGATTGCCCATAGAGCATTGTTAGACTCAATCTGATTATTGAGCTCTCCTGTGAGTAGAAATACACATTCAGTATCTAACTGTGAAAAAAACCCCAACAATAACAATAACAACAACAACAAAAGATCTGATTTATGAAACCACAAAATAAATAGGAAAGAAAAGATGTCTGTCATGCTAAATGACAAGCTCATACAGCTAGCCTTTTTTGGGAAAGTGCCAGTTACCTCCCACATACGTGACTGCAGTTCTAACATTGAAAAAAACAGACATTCAAATCATGTAAATATAACCAACTTTCTGAGATACAACAAGTATTAAACAGTTTCACATTCATTCATTTGAAAGCATATTGGAAAAATAAATCCAATCTGCACTGACATCTGTTATTTTACAGTTTTTCAGTTAATGTAATACAGCTAGAAAGTGGATTATTTTCCCTTTCTGAAAACTGTAAATATTCTTTTCTTTATAAGAGAAAACAAAATAATTTACTTGGGTGAGTTAAGAGGTATTCAGGGCCTGCTGTCTTTACTGTGTTTGGCATATACTTGTGGGCAGAATGAACAAAATAGACCATATAACAAATGTCTGACAATGAGAAAAACAATTAAGAAAAGATATTCATAATGAAATTCTGCAGTCTGTAATTCCATTGTGTGAATAAGAATTATTTACATACTATAAGCACAGAGAGGCAGGTAAGAAACATAATTGGAATTGTAAAAGGATATTACTTGACTTATATCAGTGAATAATAAGAAAAGTGTTAAAATACATTTTATTTTTCCATTTGCTTGACATATGTGCTAATGGACGGGGAAGGAATTCATATTACTTCATTAAATGACAGCTGTTCCCTGTTCCAATATGCCACCCAAGCATTTAAACTCAACAGGGAGAACAGTGCCACCTTCTGAACCATGCAGGATGAACCACACGTATTGGGTGGTTTTGTTAAAAAAAAAAAAAGAACGGAACGTCATTTCTTTTCTCATGGTTTACCGATATTTGTCTATAAAAGGAAGCTTTTGCCATTTCATGTTGAGAAATATTACTATTAAAATTACTTCATATAGGAAAAAAGCTTTTTTTCCTAGGAACATGGATACATTAAAAAAACCAAAACACCAAAAACCCCCCCAAAAAACCAAAACACAAAAAACGCCACCAGGTAAAACAGAAAAAAACCCAATATCAACATGTTTTGTTTTTCCAGCAGCAGAAGATTATTTCATTATATATTTATGTTAATTTTCCCCTTTTATTCCTGGGGAAAAGTACATTTGTATATTCAGCTATTTTTTTTTAACACTCCCACACCCTCAAAATGTTTTCCATAGATTTTCATTTTTAAGCCTATTTTCTTGGTCTTCTTCGTATACAGAAGCTAAGAGGCCTCAAAAAGAAATTTTGGAAAATTTGGCTACTGCCTAAACCTGCTGCTTTATATTTTGAACTTTGTCACTAATACATAGTGTATGCATCACAGGTATGTGAACTAGAATGACTCTGAAACAATTGGCATTTCATCCTCTAATATCATATCAACTCCCTTTATCATGGATATAAACAGCTTTCGGTTATGTGCAATTCAATATCTTCTCTGAACAGAGATTCATGCAGTATTAGCTAACTTCTAATAGCTATTAAGCTGTAACTTAGAAATAAATCAGTTGTAAATTTCTGGTGCTTGGTAACAGTTCTCTGCAGATTTCTTCCATAGCATTTAGCCTATTACACAGACAAAAATAGTTCATAAAAAGGACATTTTAAGAAATTATTTGCCATTGGTTTCAGTACAATAGATTAAAAGACATTCAAGTTCTAAAGATATTTCCTTTGGTTTTATTTAATGTCTAGAAAGTCAGCCCTCTTGGGGGGATTAAACTTGATTTGTTCAGATAAAAAATGACTCTAATATTCCATATAATTTAAAAGCTTAATTCACCACTTGAACAGCTTTGTCATACTACAAATGACCTTTTTCAGCTCACAGCTCATTATGATAGGTATTAGGAGAGGATAAAAACCAAAGGAAACAACTATTTGGAAATTCTCATGTTAGATATTTATTATAAATGAACATTTTTATTTATTCATTTGGATTCCATTACCCAAGGAAATAGTTTTGCTTCAAAAATATTCAAATAAAATCTGACTTGTTACAGAAATTAATAACATAATTCATAAATATTTATAGTTTAATTCCAAGAGACATTATAAATTTAAATGGAGTCAGCACAATTTTAAAAATAGTTTTATAACTAATCTACCTTTCTCATATACACAGAAATGCCCTTCATCTAGTGTAATATAAAGTTCATATTTTGAAATTTTTTTCTTATAACTCATATTTTTACTGATTAAAAAATTCAAGCCTTATTTTGTCAAGTTACAGCTCATCTATCACTGTAAGATCAGCCCAAAGTTAGCAGTGTTTAGCAAAAGCCTTTGACAGACAGCTAGAATTCTGCAAATATGCACAATTCTTCCTTTTTGACCCCACCTTTTTTTTTAAACACAAAAAGTTTAGTCTGTTCAAGGAATACTGTAATTTCACTTACTGTTCCCTAAGTGCCAGGGGAACAAGTTTTCATTATTCTCCCCAAAAATAAATGCAAGCCTTGATATAAAATTTCAAGGCCCTCAGGTTTTGGTTTCTTTGGGAGAGAAAGCTGATCTAGCAAAGGGCCATACATTCAATTTGCTCTCCTCTCTGTGCATCCAACCCCCTCTTTATCTGATCACCCCAGGCAGGATGGGCACAGCTGTCAGGCTGGTGCTCCCAGGGCTGGCTCCTGCACGGTGGCTGTGGGGCTGGGCAATGGGGTCTGCCAGGAGCAGCAGGAAGGTCTGGAACAGGAAAAACTCCATTTAGGTATAAAGAAACCTTTTTACCAAGAGGATCAGCTTGGCCCCAGATGTTGCAGACTCCCCAGTCTGCAAGGTGTTCAGGGCTGCACCTAGCCTGGAGAAACCTGGTAAAACGAGACCTGCTCGGAGGGGGGGGCTGGGATAAATGCTGATGGAGCATTTGTAAATGGATAAATGCTGATGGAGGTGCCTTTCAACTAGAGGCTGATTTGGTGTGAGAAATGGCCAAATGACAGTCGTCAGAGGAATGAGGTGAATGGTTCCTTCTCCCACTGGAAAGCAAACATCTGGATGAACAGGTTAATTGTTCTGGTATCAGTGTCAGTACTAATTCCAGCAGTTACCCTTTGCTCATAAAAAATACAAGCATTTATCAACCCTGGAAGAACTAAAATATACATGAACCAGAAAAAAATACACATGAACACAGTAAAATTTCATGAAGCTGTCATTATTTCTTTATATTAAGGTGTGACTAATAGAAAATTATTAGGGCTTTAATTTTCCACTATATGAAATGAACTTCCTATGATAGATTGCAAATGGCATTTTCAAACCCTATATACTATGTCTGTTGCTTGCTTTTGTTTTAATTGTAAGCACCAAATTTTCTGTTTAGTACCTTGAAAACTCCTGCTCTGCTTTAGCACATCTATTTCCCAGTACTTTTATTCTCGATATATTTAAGCTTCAAACCAGTAAAATTTATATTGCAGCTGACACAGCTGTGTCTAAGACCAGTGGATAGTTAATCTCCAGAACTCCTGGGGGGCCAAGCTGCAGCTGTCCTTGTGTTGATGTTACAAGCACAGGACACAAAACCATTCCTTACCCACTCACTTGCAGACTTACACACTGAGCATACTCAGTTGTAGGCATGGTAGACCTGAAATATGACAGTATAAAAACATGGTGCTTTAGTGCCAAAAGGAGCAGATACCATTCTTTTTCCCAACTTCATACATTATGAGAGAACAAGCTGTACAGGGGGAAGTTCACCACCCTTCTTAAAGGGCTACAATGCATTTTTACCTCTAAATAATGGACAGTATTTTATATTAGGAGGCCTTGTGCTTCAGAGAGAAGGTAATTCTGTTTTTAGCCTAAACCTGAAAGATATTGAAAGGAGGCTCCAACAGTATGGAAGCATTTTGTATTTTCAAGTATTTGGAAAATGGCTCTACGTCTCTTAAAACACAGCCTCTATAAAAAGCAGAATAGTATGTCCTCTGTGACTTAAGAATAGGAAACTGAAGCCAAGTTTTTATTTGAAATCCTCTTTTAAATTCACCTAAAAAGTCTCAGCCATTCTACCAGTAGTAAAAGATAGACTTAAAGAAGTACTTCAGCTCCAGTAAGCTCCAGAGCAAAGAGCATTCCTCATATAGCAGAATGAACTATAATGAGTCTAGACTAACCCAATCTCAGTGTAAATGGCCTAAGATAACACCTCACTCCTATCTCTGTATGACCAGGTATAGATCCTAAGATGGGAGTATCATTAATAGATAAAAATCATGGAATCCAGGCTAAAGTATAAGAAAGAAACCTGCAACATAGCAGAAAAGAAATCTAACTGTAAGAGAAAAGTAAGATTGTTGTAGGTTATTCATTCTGATCTTTACTGCATATTTGTCTGATTTACTTGCCAATATAATCCTGCAACAACTAAATGCTGCTAATAAAATCTCTAACTGTCATTTTAAAAAATATTTGAACCAGCACAGTGAGCTTATACCACAATCTGATTCTGGCACTTCTCACAAGGAAATTTTGCAGCAGCCATTTCAGCAATCACAGGTCACCACTTCCACCAGAGAAATCCTTCTCACTCCTTACCTGTATGCTCCCTGCTCTCAAGGCTCAGATGTGTCCAAAATTTGTTCATGTCTCAAAGTAGTGAACTGGATGCAGGATCTGATCTGACAGAAAATTATTCCTTTGCCTCTTCTCCTTCTTTCCATTTGTATCTGTGCAGCTCTCTTGCTGCACACTGTATAAGCACACCCAGTCATTTGTGCTGGTATGAGGATGGCAGCAATGAGAACAGGAGGATGTTTTTGGTGGTGGCAAGGAATGCTTCTTCCAGTATCTGTGCTAGCTTGCATTTGCTGAAGGTGCTTATTGAACAACCTAGCTGACTCTTCAGTAAATTTGATGTAAAGTTTAACTAGTGCTTTGACTCTATTCATATATACATTTTCAGCAATATTTTGGTAAAAACTTATGAATTATATAAGTCACCAAACTGACTAAACATTATTGATATATTGAAACTATATATATAGCATGTCTTTTAATATACAATGAAAATATATGATGCATAATTTGCATAAGAGAAAATATATGATTGAAAATTTGCCCCATTTTGAAATAACAACTAATTTCTTTGGAATTCTAGGGGTTTTACTGCTTTTTTTGGAAAAAAATAGTTCTTTTCTTTCTGACATTACCTGCTGAACCCCCTCAAAGTATAACTGTTCCAGATATAAATCTCTTACTCCTCTTTTTAAGCCTTCAACCTTCTCAATTTCTGCTCTGTCAGCATCATTATTTCAGTTATTATTTTAGAGTCTTGAAGAGTTATTCAAGTTTCAGAAGTGCTCTTTTCTATGTAATATGTCGTAAATCAGATGAAATAATAGTTTCTCCCATAAATAAAAAAAATGAAAATTTTAACAATGAAAATTAACATATGAATTATATACAATGATAATTAACAATGAAAAACAAATGAAACTTTAAAAAAGACAAAATAGCTGTACTGTGGAAACTTTCATCTAGCATTGCCAGTCCTTAAAGCTTTCTAAAGCTGCTGAATTGTCTTACAAATCCATTTGGATTCCACATGGGGTTATATATATTTTTTTTTAAGCTTACCTTTTATTGTTTGTACTCCAAAGTTTTTCCCTGAATTAATGAGGACAAGATCCTTGTTATACCATGAAACTTGAGGCTGCAAGATAGCACAGATGCTAAGTGCTAGAGAGTTAAAAAAATACAAAATCTGCTAGGTAATGTTGATATCTAGGGAAATCACAAAACTGCCATTTTATTAACATATAGCTGTTATTACAGCCAGGAAAAAAAAAAAAAAATTCCTGGTAACCAGCAAAATGAATACAGAATTTCAGATACCATCTGTCTGTGGCTCAATAGTTCTGCTTTCTTGGAAGCTCTATTTACAGTGCTACAAATGGTATCTATTTACTGTAGTAACAGTTATGCACTTGAATTTCAAAGTTCACATTAATTTAAGAAACTCTTTAAAGTTTGATCAAATCTGGGAAAGCATCACCCTGGAATGGGGGAAAAAAATAGATGCATTCCTTAGATGATAATACTGATTATCTTTTAGCATAACCTATCACGGAGAGAAATGAGGTTCAAGAAGTGTTTGGACAATGATTTCAGCCTCATGCTGTGATTCTTCAGGCTCTTCTGTGCAGGGCCAGCATCTGGACTTGATGTTCCTTGTAGGTACCTTCCACATAAGCTTATCCTAAGAATTTGTGATTCTACCAAGGTCATGTGTTAGAGACTAAGGCTCTAGAAGGTATGTAAGAAACAAGGTAAGTTATTAGCAATATAGAAGAAGGATTCTTTCTTTAAACTGAGTTGCTTTAAATTTTCCAGAGCTCATATGCAGAGTGAAGGTGTGAAGTTGAACATAGGCAAGTGGGGAGAAGCAGTATGTTGTAATATTTGTCTCTGTTTCTCACTATCTGAAATATTCTAATGGGCAATAAATTCAATTAATTTTCCTCAAGTCAGTTATTGGTAACTGATGTCCCTGTCTTTATCTCATTACAATCTTTCTTATCCTATTTTCTCCTCATCCTGCTGAGTAGGAGGAGGGAATGAACAGCCAAGTGGGGGTCTGGCCTTTAGCCAAAGTTAACTCACCATGTGAAAACCAGTTGAACATAGTTTGCAACTTTTCTAACAGTTCTGCTTGTGGACACCATCTGACTCATCACAGCTACTTACAAAACCTTTGAAAAAATACATCAGAACATTAGAAATAAGGCTCCAGCTTGCTGCACAACTACATTAAAATTTTCCCTAGAGTATTTATTGACACACTAAATATGTTGATTAATAAACTCCAGTTAGAAATAAAATAAAGATTCAAATATTGTTATCCTGAAATTTGCATCAGGGTACATTTCCACAGAGAATTTCTTTTGTAGACATGTACAATGGAAAGCTTGGATTTATGTATATGTATATTATAGTGGTAATTCACTCATGGTGTTATTGCACATAATTTTTGATGCAGTTGTCCTCCATGCACAAATAAATGTTTTAATTTAGAGAACTATGTTCAGTGCTGTGCAGAAACTGCTTGAAGAGGAAGCTGAGTCAAAGAAAATTATATTCTGTTTTGGTTTCTGAGCATAGACAGTTCTTGAGAAAGAATTTTTCTGTAGGCATGGAATACTAAAGCTGATCTGAGCTATCAGAGGAAAATGTTTATTTGTTGCTTGATGAGATAGTTTGGAACTGTAGTTGGTGCATGCAAACAAATTTGCATGAGATTATATTTGAAATTAATTATTAAAATCTGGGTACTTAGTTTTTAAAAAGTATTTATTAGCTGCAGGTATCTGTGACCAATATGGGAAGAATCAATTTGCTTTTCGGAACTAGAAGAGAATAAGAAAAATGATATTTATATTTCTAGAGAAAATGCATTTGTCTAGGAATCAAAGTAGGTGGATTTCTCTTTTTTCTGTACTAGGCATAAGAAAGCATGTTGCAAAACTTAGGACTGGGCATACCTGTTGTATGACACTGGCCAAATCACTTCATGTCACTCTGTGCTCCACTACACGGTGGGATAAAAAATGTTTTGACATTTATTTCCAAAAGAACATGTATGAATTAATAGCTATTATTAAAAACTTTTGTGTGAAAATTGAACCAAAGATAGACTACAAATCTGTAAGCAGATAGTGAAAGATCTACCTTGTTCCTTATCAGAATTCCTGTTTATTTGCATAATTTAAATAAGGCAAGGAACATACCTACAAAAAACAATCAAGGAAACCTTTTCTCCAGCATGTTAGATGCATGCTGCATGATCAATCCTCCTCCAAGCCTCACTGTTAGCAATGAGACATTGAATTGTCTGAATTGTCTAGTGATGAACCCATAGACACCTTGTGAGTAAAAGATCAAAGGAAAACCACAGCGCTCAGAAATAGACAAGAGCAGCTGGGTACATTATGCAGGTGTTACAGTGCAGGGGCAGGTGGTGGCCTCTAGGGACAGCCACATTCCCCTGTCACCTTTACAGGTACAGCTTCACACTGAGCATGGACAGGGGAGGAATTAGTAGACACAGATGGGATATGAGCTGTTGATCACATTTTTACACACATAACTACACCCAAATTCTAATCACAAGCTCTCACACATGTGAAGAAACTGCTGCATGAGAATCTGATGTCACAGCTGGCCAGCAGCAGCTTCAAGTAATAGAACTCATTAGGATGATAAAGGTTCATCAAAGTTCCTAAAATATTTATTCCACTACTTATTTAACTAATTTAACTAATTTAACTGACTATACTATTGTATAGTATAGTTAGTTAAATTAGTTAAATTAGTTAAATAAGGTTCATAGGCCTTATGAAAATGAGAAACTGAATACAGAATTCTATATGAACTGCATTAGTAAACAAGTATCTTTCTTTGTTGCCCAACTGCAGCAGTTTAATTTTAATATCTAAAATATTGGTGTATTCTTGTTTGTAAAAGCAGATAAAGCAGCTACTGCCAAATTGGGTGTTCCCTGATGTGAGGTGTGACTGTAGGCCTGGTAACTCAGCAGGAAACAGCTTGAGGAAATAGGAGTAATTTAAAAAGTAATTTATTTCTTTTTCCTGCATGGTGGATCTCTAAAAGAAATAATTTAATCTGCACCAGTTAATCCTGTTTATTGACTCACAAGAAAATTATGCTTTATTTCCTGCAAGTTTGGTTCAGCTACATACTAGAAGTAGTCTAGTGTGAGAAACACCACTTCTTTGGTGATGACTTTTGAAGAAAATACTATTGTAGAAAATCTATTATGTTAAGTAGAAACATTTCCAGTCTGAGTCACTTTTCTTGATAGCAGAGACATATTATTATCCAATAAAATTATATTTAATATTCAGCAGCATCCTAAAGCAATGCACACGAAAGTCATTATGTTCCATGCTTTTAAAAGCTCATTGAAATAAGACATTAATGTTTTCAACCTCTAAAATTAACTTTTGCAATCAAGTCAAGCTAATCCATTTGTGGTCTTTAGTTTCATTTATCACCATTAAAATTTGGGGAATGCTGAATGTATTTAATATATGGGGTGTGTAGTGAAGCTATTGGTACTATTTTTTAGTAGTACCAATAAAGAAAAAGGAAGTCTGGGCTCTGGGACAGTGTCCAAAAATGGCTTTTAGATAAATCTCTACTGAAGGTAATGTACAAGGAATGGAAAGAAAATCTGTTGTCTGAATTGCTACTTAAAACTACTGCTACTGAGAGTAGGGCTTTTGCTAACAATGCAGCTTCTCAATGTAAGATCTTCAGAAAGAGATCAGGTCTGTATTTTTCTGAAAAAGAATAATGTAAAGTTATGTTTTGTGTCTCCAACTGATTTCCTCTCTCTTTTTTCCAAAATGTTATATTCAAGAATGCCTTGCAAATCCATAAGAAGTTCCACTGCAAGGAAATCCATACCACATTTGCAATTCCTCAAATTCTGTACTTTTCTCACACTATTTTCTCTTTTTCTTTATCCACAGAAGTCCTTCCTTCTGATATAAGTGAACATAATGCATTTACTGTGGAAGCATTAAGTTGATTTGATCAGATAAGGGTCTGGTCCTTGAACATGGGTGACTGCAGATTTGAGAAGCACAGGCAGCACTCTGAGGACAGTAGATTTCTGTTGTGGGGCCTGTCACTTTGGCAGGTTTCCATGCACTGCCAGCAAAACAGAACTGTGGCTTCTCTGTGGTGTTTCTAAGGAAAAACAACAAAAAGCCAGTGCTCAGAAGGTGCCTAAAATGACATTTAAATGTTTAGCTGTTTAAACACTCAGGCTGCCATCATGCTTGTTCTTGTCTACAGATCTTGAGGATAAATTTCCCAGTTTTTTCGGTTTTTACTACAAAATACTTCAGAGTCAAAGAGAATATTACCTCACCTCAGAGCTGAAAAAGACTCACAGAAAGGTAAAAACTTAATGCCTATTATATCCATCTGTCTCTCAGAACATTTCTTCACTTCTTATACCTAAATATAACTCCAGACATCAGCAAAATCACAAGTCCCTCACATTTTCCTCACCGTCTCTCCAACTCTGTAGGTTTACTTTTCCTTAATTTTTACTTGACAGTATATTTGGGAAGAGCGGTATTGAATTTTTGTGTTAAACTAACAAAGTGATGTTGTTAATTATTTGAAATTGCATCTAGCAATTATCAAAAAGTCTAAGGAGGTCAAAGTTTTAACTATGGAATTTTATTGGGGAAAATGGCACATCGAGGAAGATAAATTTGATATTTAAACACTTTCAGTATGCAAGGTTGACTTTAAGGAGAAATGTTTCACAGATCTTCTAAATAACAAAATTATATGAAATTACAGGTCCTTCTACTGCAAATTTGTTTGAACCACAAATTGTTCTTTTACCTTTAGAACTGCTAATAATTCTCAGAACATACTTTCCCAATTATAAAACACAGAATATAGAATTTGTACCATATGAACATTCTGGAAGCAAAGAATCATCAGATTTTGAGTCAACCTTGGCTTATATTCAGTGAGTGAGACTTTTGAAGATGGAAAACAGGCAAGATTTCTCTTGAAGCATGTTCATGTTAAGAGAGTACCGATACCGTATAAGTGTTTGAACAAACATGATATGCCTACTAACTTGAAGAAAACTCAAGTGTTGATAAATATTACTCTCTTCTTCTTCCCTTAGTGTTGTACTCACAGGAGATGAAAGTATAAGATTCAGAAAGTCTCAGAAAGTGTAAGATTCCTGTCTTATAGAAACATTAATTGTGGAGAAGAAACAGGCACTGAGTCCATATGTCTGAAAATTGAAAGTGAAACTGACGTTTAAGAACATTTGCAGGATCAAAGCTTTCATAATGTTTGATTCTCGGCATGTTCCTATGTGCTTGACAATGTGTTGCCATTTTATTAAAACTCTTTGAAAATCACAAGAGTTTTTAGTGTCAAACGTAGTAAGTTTGCAACTTACAAGCACACTGCAGCGCCAGCCCAAGCCCTGATAATATTCAGTAGGACTTGTGTGGTGGTTTAGGAATGATATTGTCCGATTTAACACTCCCACTAAAACACCACCCCTAGGGGTGGAGAGGAGAGCTGGAGGCACAAAGGACAAAGATTACAGGTTGAGATAAGGACAATTTGCTGAAAACCACAGGGAGATAAGAAAACAAAGGGTAACAGCCACAGCACTAATGAAAGTGCAGAAAGGAAGGATTCAGGAAATAATCCCCCTACAATAAACAACACCAACAACTCCCTCCTCTGTATTTTCTTGACTGGAAGGAATTCCTTCTCCCTGGAAGGGACTCTCTTCCCCTCACCCCTGGCAATGATGTGAGGTGGTATAAAATAACCTCCATCTCCTGGCCATGCCCTCTCCCAGGTACTGCAAAAATTCAGCTGCCCTGTCCAGGACCAGGACAATTTGTGTATGAATTATTTAGGACGTGTATTCTCTTAGCCGCATTTAAAAATAGTGACAAAGCTATAGAATAATGTAAGTTGAAGAAGACGGATAAGATCATTGAGTCCAACCATAAGCCTGGCACCACCATGTTCACCACTAAACCATGTCCCTAAGTGCCATATTGAATTAATGGTCTACATAAGCATCAATTTACATCTCAGCTCTTAAAAGTGTTTTCACATATTTTCATATTTAGAAGGACGGAGCCATATTCTATCCTGTAACACTAGCACAACAGTATTAACTGGTATGAATGATCATGTCTGCCTTTGAATTGCAACAAATCTCACTTTGGTGACTGCAGGATTGTGAGGTATTTTCTGTTAATTGGAACAGAAAACATATGGCATGTTTCTGACATTTTCTGAGACACTCTTTTGTGTGGAATGTGACATAAGTGATATTCTGAATTATTATCTGGAATTCTGAGAAGATTTTATGTTTCTTTATTTCAGTCCATTTTATTGAAAATTAAATCAAACTACAATCATCCATACAAATTCACAACCAAATTCACAAACATCTCTCAGAGGTCCAGGTGCCTAAGACACCCAAAACGTTTCAGGGAAGCCTTTCTCCTACAAGTTCATGAGAGACCGCCCATCAGTTCCATAGCATGTGTTTCCTGGGAATTCCAAACCTTGCTGTGTCATTATCCCAGTTCATTCTGTGGCAAATTCAGAGTCATATCTTAAGCATTGCTGAAACCAGGTGTCAGAAAGTAGGCAGACATTTTTGGAATTTGACTGCAAGATTTAGGTGTAGAAAGAGAGGAGTGATGTGGATCTCACCCAGCTGTAGAAGTTTACAGTGTAAGTATGAACATCTCTAGTACTCAGACTGTCCCATTGCTCCTGCCACGTTCTTTGACAAAGGATATCTAGTACTCACCTGATTGTTTAACATGGGAGACTTTCTGCCCCAAAGAACATTAAATCAGGTTACAATTCCAATTATCTAGCTTTAGTGATCTAGAAAATATCTTGAAGACTAAGATACTTGTCAGAACTGTTTATAGTCAATGGGGAGAACTGGATGATCACAATAATATTATTTATAATTATTAATATTTTTAATAATATTAATAATAATATTATTTATATTATTAATATTTTTAATATTATTTATAATATTAAAAAGTTTATTTCATCTGTCCCTGCCAGTTTCAGCCTGAAATAAATGTTGGAAATGTTCCCCCTCCAAAAATTAAAATGAAACATTAAATATCACTCCCACAGAAAATGGACCACATTATTGATTTGGGATACTAGATGAGCTACTGAGTAAACAAATAAATGCATTTGAGCCTAATTTCATAGAATCACAGAAAGGCTGATGTTGGAAGGGATGTCTGGGTGTCATTTGGTCCTAATCCCACCTTGCTCAAGCACTCTCACCTATGGCAGATTTCCCAGCATTATGTCCAAACAGCTTTTGCATTTTAGCAAGGATGGAAATAATAGATCTATTCAAGGATGGATTTCAATAGGTATGTTACATGTGCTAGTTTCATTTTAAATGGCAGTTGTAAGAGATACTAGATTTATTTGCTTTTTGGAGAGTGAGGTTTGGGCACATTCATCAACCATATTAACACATATTTCTTCTCAGATGAACACATATAATTTGAATTGTTCTTAGGAACAAAGACATTGTCCCTAATAGAAAAAAAAAACCCTGTAAAATAATGATGGTGACTGGTTACATTCATTGAATTAAATTAAAAAAAAAAGAGAAAAAGCCATAGAGGAGTTATGGTAATTCAACTGGTTTTTTCTTCTTTTATACTTTTTACTTTATATACTCCTGGTAATTTTATTTTTTTTTTTTGCTTAAGAATTATGTTACTTATACCCCTGGGACTCTTTGTCAATAAAAGAATGCTCTTTAAAAAAAAACAGTGCCTTAGTCTAGTCCAATAAAAATGAACCATGAGAACTAATTGGGATGATAGAACATTAATACTATAATTCTGAGAAAGCTTTCAACCTCTTTAAACAGTTGCTCAATTGGAGATTAAAAGCATTGCACTATAAACTAGTTAGGATTGAAGATCTCTGGGATTATCATAGGTTGCTTATATTTCTGTGCTGTTTCCTAAGTGATTTGACTAAAAATTTTATATAATCAGATAAATTAATATAATTTTCCTAACAAAGTACAATATTATGATATTTTTGACAAAATCATCTTTTCTTAGCCTGAAATTTTGTTCTTTTTATAGGTTAAAAACCAGATTTGTTTGTTTCAGTGAAAATAAGTAATTGTACTTAGTATTTAGACAGCAGTTTGAATATTAGGCCTTAATACCTGTGTAATCACTTTCCTGATTCAAATTCTTCGTGATAGACAATTTGTCAAGAAAATTACCTACCATTCTGGAGGGGAAAAATCATATTAATGGTATAGAACAGTATCTTGAATGCTGGCTTGTATTTTGCTTATAAAAAGATTAGTTAGATGTGGGATAAAGATCTTGTCCAAGACTGCTTCTCTTTGGTTATTAGAATTAAAGTTGAGAGATTACTTCATTGTGCATTATTTATTGAGCTGTTAGAGGAATTAATTCTTTCAGAAGCAATTAAATACTTGCAAACATAAGGAGACAGTGTCAGTACAGACACTTAATCATTAGTGATTAAGTTTCACCATTAAGTGAAAGCCCAGCACTGTCCCAGCAAGTACCTAGTTAAGATACAGCTTGTTGTTTGAAGTTTCCCAAAGCAAAAGGAAACAAAGTAGTAGAAAATAATAAAATAGCATTAGAATTTGCATACTTTTGTGGCAGCCCACAGCACAGATTACAGCTAATTTTCACTGAACTGCTTCACAGAATTAATTATTAGCACATCAGCTAATACTTAGTCTCAGAATAGGTTCTTAATGCCAATGGCTATTTTGTGCTGCTGGGGAAAAAATAGGCAGTGTAAGGCAACAGTGTGAGATGTGGAGAAATAGAAGTGTATGTAAAAAAGCCTTACTCAAATGTTCTTCCCTTGACCTTGTCTTTTTCTTGATGCACCCTTCTGTCAACACATCAGTTTTCAGTCCCAGCACTGTCACCTTTTTCATGGGAATTTTCTTACAGAGTTGAGAAAATAGAATAATTTAAAACTTGTTACTTCACCTTGGAGAAGGATTGATCCCATTGGGATTCTGGCTTTTGTTCTGTCTGTTCCTGGTGCTGTTAGTTCCAATATTGCCTCAGTCCTTGCTTGGGTTCACATAGAGGGCTCTCTGTGCCTGCCTGCATTGTGAGCTCAGAGTAGCTGTCAAGCCTGGAAGCGTATGCTTTGGACCTCAGTGATTGTGTTCCCTCACGTTAACAAATCCTTCTCCTAGGGAAGATTAAAGTTCAGTCACTTAATTGTTCATAATCACCCTCTGTCCTCCCACAGTTTCCTCCCACCATCTGATTGATTCAGGACACCTCTCTTACTCTTCTTCCTTAATGCATTGGGAATCCACATCAAAGTTTCCAGTAGACAGCTTTCTGCTTGCATTTGGAGAGGCAAGCAAAGCAAATTAAGAGCTGGCAAGAATAAATAGATTCCAGCATCTTCACACCAGGCTGAAGGCATTGTTGCAATCTCAGTAGCTGAATTATGAACAGCACAGCAATATACTTACTTTTAAATCCTTACAGTCAGACAAACTTTAGAAGCTTGTTATTACCTGAAGTTCAGGCAAGACTAAGGCTGAAAGATCATAGCCAGCAGCAGCAGTTCTTCTTGCTCTTTTGTTGTGTGTTTTGTTTTGTTTCAGCCATCTTACAAAGTTATGACAATTTAAAGATGTAAGGGTGTGGCCATTAATTCTTTTTTGCCATTTTGATCTTGTGATTTTTACTATAGATGTTCTACAAGCCTCCCATAGATCAACTCAAATCTCACATAGAGACAAGGTTATGAAAAATTAAAAGTCTTTAAAAAGAGAAGTATATTCAATACTCTGTGAATAGTAATAGCATAATTTTATTTCCTCCATGAGCTTCAGTTGAAACAGAAAATTAAAAGAGTAATTATGTCCCATTAGTGATTGGTTTGTGAAGAATTAATTATATAGTTGAGATGGAATGGTATTTTGAATTCATTTTTGTATCCTCTGGTACCCTAAAAAGTAAATTATAGGGATCTTTTGACATTTAATACTAAAAAAGGTTACAATCTTACAGGTTCTACACATTTCTAGAAGCTTACTCTTTCACACTGTGGACCAACATTTGTGGTGTTGATTACAGAGAACAAACTTGAAATGCATGAACTTTGATTTTTTTCTATCTGACAGGATTAATTACTAAAAATAACTCCTGAGAAAATGTGTTTTGTGAATAGTCTGTTCTGCTCACAGAATGAGTGGCATATGCTTATAAAAGAAAGTTCTGGGCTACATTTGCATTTTTTTTTTCTTCTCAAATATCTGCACTTAAGTTTAAAGGCATCTGTAAGCTTTTGCTTTTATCAATTATATTTACTCCAAGGTTCAGAAGATTAAAATTTGGAGTATCACTCAGAACAGGTATCAGTATTATCAGCTGCTAAAAGAGCAGAGCATGAAACTGGTTAATGCAAAACAGCAAAGTTAGTGAAAACAGAATTATCGTCAATAGTGTTTTCTCCTTATAAACAAACAGCACAGGCCTCAAGAGGAAAATGTAGTCTGACATTACAGAGTTTAATCATGTGGACTGCACCTCTGCTGAGATAATATATAGGACACAGACGTGTATGGAAAACTGACATTTTTGTACTTAAAAACAAAAGGCATTTTTTCCCTTAAGGGAAAATACCCCAGCTGCTTAGCATCAGAGAGGTCAGGCTGGCTACACAACAGGAGATTTGAGCATGTGGGACTGTCTTCCTCAGGGGGGGGTCAACAAAAACCTCCAAATTTGGTGCAAAATACTCTCTTCTAGAAAATGCATCAAAATTCTCCACAGGAGAGAAAAGACAATATGAAAAATATTAAGTCTTCTGTAAAGATGAGACTATTATTTCTGATGATTTTGAAGAAGAAATTGAGACAGGAATGTCAATAATTATATGCACCTAAAGAAAACCTATAATTTTGCTGAAATTGCCTGCCCTGCATAAATGCTTTGCAAAGTTATGTTGACCAGGAAAATAAATTTTGACTCTTTCCAATCAATAGTAACTATTTATTTTAAATTCATAGAGGAAAATAGATCCATGTCTTTTTACCTAAAAAAGGAAAAGTCTAAAAACAAACCTGATTTTCAAACCCAGTTTTGCAAGTTCCAGAGGACAAGGGACCAAACTAGATGTCAGAGGCCTCCTTTGCAGAGCCATTTCTGTCCTGCCTCCCTGCAGGTGCTGGGGGAGCAGGTCTGGCCAGCTTGCCTGGTGTGGTCCTACTGTGTGTGGGGCTGGAGGTGCTGTCTTTGCTCCCTGTAGCTTGGAGCCACAGGGATGCAGCCTCTGGCAGGCTTGAAGAGCTTTGATCATGGCTTGCCTTGCCCAGAGTGCCCATTAGCTACAAGTTAATACAGCTGACTGCAGGGTCTGAGCTGGGAGCATAGACCAGCACATATGTTTCTTTTCTGACCGTCACAACATTCATCCTTGTGTTTGCAAATTTTATGCAGATTATTCTTTGAGGACCATTTCTGAGTGAGATAAAGCTGCCAAATTTCATACATGACAATTTGCTGCTTAAGTAAGTTTCAATATTCCAGAATTTACTGTTGTCACAGGAATGGAAATATTGTTGTAATTTTGATCATCCATGACAAGACTGTATGTCTTGTAAGCAGTGTGGAAAAATGAATATTTTATTAAGCTGGAGGTTATCTAGGCTGAAAGAAAGAAAATATTCCTAAGAAAGGAATTACAGACCAATAAACTGATCTAGATACCGTATTGTCCTCAAATTAAAATGAGTGGAAATATTCTGTTAGGCTGGAGGATATAATTTAGGCATAGTTTTAGGAAGAGAAGCCCTTTATAGGGAAACGTTCTGCAGGGACCTGTAGGAGATTTATGCATTCAGATATGTCTATTGTTTTCCATGTTTTCTAGTTGTTTAATACTAATATATATTCTTCTCTTTATAAATTCAGACTCTTTAAAGGATACAGACTTCTGTATTCATGTGTGACAGCAGTATTATTACCACAGCTCATCATTGTTGGCCCTGGCTTTTTTTTGTTGGTGGGGAGCTCAACAGAAAATTTTGTAGTGGACACATGTATTCATATTTGTGTGTATTATGCAAGAGGCCTAAGAGAAGAATATACAAAACTAGAACAATATGGGTTATTCATCATCAAGACAAAAGTTAAAGATAAGGGAATTTAGCTCCTATCAGAAAACAAAACAAAAAAAAAATGCAACTACTTTTTGTGGGGGACCTTGTAGCCATCTACTGCAGACCTTGTTTCATGCTCAGCCTGAGCATGAAAACACCACATCCTTTTCTACAACTTTAAGAAGACCCAGAAAATTCTCCACTGAGGGCTACTTCACAGGTGCATGGATGAACAACAACCCTGTAAGGAATTTAAGAGTTGGCTTGAAAAAAGAATCACATTTATAACTTAATATTTCTTATATCCACTGCAGGTCACTGAACTCAAAATGGCAAAGAAAGTTTAAAGAAGTTGCAATGTGGATGGACACCATTCTCCAGAGCAGGAATTGTGCCTGCCATGATGCAGTGCCTATGCTCACACATTAACATCAAACAAATGCTGTAAGGAGATATTTTTTACTGCAAGGGTAGTGAGACACTGGCACAAGTTGCCCAGAGAAGCTGTGGCTCTCCAGTCCCTGGCTGTGTTAGAGAGCAGGATGGATAAGGCCCTGAGCAACCCATTCTAGGGGAAGATGTGCCTGCTTACAGCAGTGGGACTGGAACTAGATGATCTTTAAGGCTCCTTCTAACCCAGTCCAGTCTATGATTCCAGGATTCTGTGATGTGATGTGCTGTGGCAGAAGAACTGGAGCATTCCTGGACTTCTGTCTACCTGGTTCCCCAGAAATAAGGTTGGTTGGGATCTTTCACACCTTTTGTCTGAAAGATTTGAGAATATTGAGATACCATGATGATTTTTTTGGCACTTCCTGGAAAAAGAATTCTGTGGTACTGCAGAAAGTTTAAACAAAGGTATGGGAAAGAAAAGCAGAATAATTTTCACCATTAACAGCAAGAACTGTATTTTTATCATGCATTGAATAAATTAGGAAAATACATTAGTTCTCATATGAAATGTAATGTTAGAGAGACTGCTGTCCCTTTCAAAGATGTAAAATGAAGATCCTATAAAAGGCCTCAGAGAACTCTCTGGAAATGACAGTTATGACCCAGGTAACCTATATTTCAGCTTAAATGGTTTCTGTTTCAAAATCATATAGTTGTATGCATATAGGGGTTGCACATATTATCAGTATGCAAAAAATAGTATGCAAGATATTGATTTGATTCAGTATTATACAAAATTCTCACTGAATTATCAAAATGGGCAGTCTTTTGCACTCCATGTTCAGGCATGGGAGATTGGTCTGTGCAATCACAGGAGAGTGAAATTTAATATTCCCTGCCTTGCTTTTGTATTGGCAGTAGAACTTCATTAAGAGTGACTGTGATCCAAAAATCAGAAGGGTAGTTTCAAGAAAAGCAGGAAGAACTCAAGGCAGAAATTCCAAAACCTACACAATAAATTACACAGTGTGGATGTAGAGAAGTGATTAGATAAGAATTTTTAAGGAAACCTCGTAGCATATTTTCAGGCTGCTGGTTCAGTTCTATTGACTTTATTTTCTTTGTAAATCAAGTAAGGAATAATTCCCCTGTATAAAAAAATCACTTCTAGGAAAGAGTCAAGAAAGAAATACACGAGAAATGTTCCCTCACAGCAGGGATTGCATTTGCTGCTGCTGTAGTTTCACTCCTTGGACTAAAGGGTTAGTTGGCTTTGTTATTTTTCTGCTGCTGTTGCTGTTTCTCAAATTAGGCTGACAGCTCTGTTTCCACAGTCTACATCTTTTCATGCTGTGAAGCTATGTAAAAAGTGGTCCAAAAAGTGCCTATGCAGTGGGTCAAAAATTATGTACATACATTTAGTCCTAAAACATGAATAAAATGGAATGTCAACTTTATTTCCACACTCCAGAAAAGTCACTGAAGACAAGTAAATTAAAAACAACTACTGAGTTTAAAAGTATATAGGAAAAATAATTTTTGCAATTTGGCAGGCTTTAATAACAAAGCAAGGCTTCTAGTAAGAGCTCAAAAAATTACCTTAAAACGTTTTAATGGGCTGTTGTTTGCTTTCCCTTCTGAAAATACATTCTGTGAATTGGCCATCCCTATCAGAAGGCAAAGGTACATTATTCTGTGCAGTTTCTGCAATCTGGTGCCTGAAAGGATCAGCCTTAGAACTGTGTTACCATTAGCTTTCAGCTACCACTCTTGTTTTCAACGAGGCACTTTCTTTCATTGCTGTTTCCATAGCAAGTGTACAGTATTCAGAGTACCACATGAATTGGTAGTCTCTAAATAGTTCATAGACATTTTTCAAAACTAGATAATTATTAAGCAATTTAAGGCAATGCCCATCATGCTGACGTGGTGATTGTCTTTCTCACCCTTGCTGCTCTGATTGCCCTCTTATACTCAAATTGAAAACCTGATCAGAAAGTAACCAGCACTGATGATGTAGTTATGCAGTGTCTGGCACACTTGTGACAGATGCTCACATCAAGCTATTTCTCCTCCACACTGATTATGAGGTGATGAATTCTCAAATGGATGTCTTTATAAAACCCCTAGAAATGAAATCTTAGAATTTTCATCATATTCTAGATAGTATCTATACTAGGTTCTAGATCAACACTTGCTGATTGTCTTCAGCTTCTTGATGGCAATCACAACCCTGCTTTAAACATTAAATCATTCTTTCTTGACTGTTTTCTCAGATCTGATGGATAAGCAAGGGAAACTGCTATGGTCTTTTAAAATATTTGTTCCATTCTCTCCTGTCACCAAGCTCATTCAAATTCACTTCAGTATTATTTGGGTGCAACCTTTGCTGCACAGAAACTGTCACTAATTTCATGATATTTTGAGTCATTAGTGTAATCTGAAAATAGCCCCTATGAAGTCCAATAGCTGGAACTGTACTGACATTGGCCCTCTACTTCCCTCTTCTGTTCAGTTATGGGAATCTCAGTGGATTTCTTTTTCCATTTTCCCAATGACTTCTTTTTTCCAATGTACAAGTCATTCACAGAATGCTGTGTAAACATCTTATTTACCATCAGGGGTAATATTGAATAAAACATGGTCTATAACATCTCAGGCAGATCTGTTGCATTGCAGTGTTCCTTTTCAGTGGGACATAAATTTCAAGATGACAGAATTAAATATGAGCTAAAATGATATGTTCTTCTTAAAAGATAATTTATGTACCTCTGCATTGCTGAAAAGTAAATTAAAAAAAAAAGGGCTCAAATTTCCATCTTGGATATTCAAATACTGCATAATATTATCCCTAGTTCCATCTGTTATGAATTCAGGCTTGCATATGAACTGAAGCTTATATCTTCTTATGTCCATGGCAATTATGGAAGGATAGATGGTTGGGCTTGACTTCAGAATAAGGCATTGGCTTCTGAGGCTTCCAGAGCTGCAGTTGCTTCCCTGATTTGGGGTATCAACAAGCCCTTTGTCTTTTCCTGCCTTTTTTTCACCCAGAATTGTTCTTCTCCATGTAGTCCTGTAGATTGAACAGGCATGCAGATCAAGTTCTCTTCTGTCCTGTCCAAAAAACAGACACAGAAGTAGCCTATGGAAAAAAAATTCCATGTATTTAATTATAGTAAAAATAAAATCTGAAGATAAAACCAGAAAGAGTTTGTAATTTAATATCTGCAAAACCTGATAGTTTCATTTATGTGTTGACTACTAGTGAATATAATGTCAGGCAGATAGAATGCCAGGAGTGAAAGTGATGGGCTATTAACATGGGGGTCCTTATAATTTCTTTGCTTCATATTAATTCTATTTCTCATTATGGTAGAATAATGAAGTCCATACACTTTTATTTCTTGTAAAAATTACATAATAAAAGTCAAACAACATAATTGAAATAGATTTCAAACTTGTTAAACCAAAGAACTTGGATAAATGTAGTAGAAATGTTCACAAAATCAGTTATTTCTACATGAAAGATTTAGATATTGTCAAATTAACAGGTTTTAATGGAAACATTGAAAAGTGTTTCTATGAAAGATTGAAATCAGCTGCATTACAGAACTTGTAACAAAATCTATAAGCTGATTCTCTGTAACATTTGTTGCATCTTGGTGACAAAAATATGTTATAATTATCTTCCAATTTTGCTGCTGATTAGGAACTGAACTCCAGTACTATTAAGAATTTTTAGCTGTTTCTGTTATCTTTAGGATTAATTAATTGTCTGGAATTATGGCAGTGGTTTCCTTGCTTACTTGCTTAGTGCATAGCCAGGAGATCATGGAGAAAGGGTAAGAATATAGTAATTGCAGCTAGCAGCTTTCCAGAAAATTCTCCTGCATTTCTCCAGCATTTTACAGCTCAGACATTCATAAGACAGGAGTTAATCCTTTATATCTATTAGTCCTTGAAATTGTTTTTTTTTCTTCCATGAATGCAATATTTGGCTTTTTTGACTATTTTAAACTTTTAGCATTTACAATTGCTTGTGACAATTGAATTAGAAATTAAAATTTTCTAATATCTGATCTTCTTTTACTCTTTTGTGCATTCCTGTTCTCACACTGTTTCTGTATGTATGCTTCATGACAATTTTTTTGTTCTTTCCCTTTCATTCTTTCTTTGTCATATTTATACATATTTTTTTCCTTGTCCTTTTCAGCACTCATCTTAAGACATATTTAATTTTTTTATGGCTTCTTTTCTCTAGACCTCCTTTTTTCCCTGCTGTTATCAGTCTAATTTCTCCAATAATTAGCATACATACGGTGCTTTATAATTGTCTAAATATTTTTTTTTTACCTGGAAGAGTTGGAAAATTAAATCAATCCAGAAAAATAATAGGGGTCAAAACTGTAGGCACTGGAGACTTGTGGTGCTGATCCAGTCATTACTGATTTTTGTCATGTCTGCAGAGATGTCCCTCTTTGCAACCAGAGATATTACCAGCTTTGAGACTAGGGGTTAGCTGACAGGGAGGCACCTGTGTAAGAGCTGACACAAGCCTTGTCCTGAGTCCTGTTAATGGCAATTGAGTCACCAAATGCAATGTATTGTCCTGTATTTTGCTCATATTTTGAAGAGACAGCCACAGAGCAGCCTGGTACCTGTGACTACAGGGATTCAAGACCTGTGAAAAGTCTCTGAATTTGGAAAACCTTTCATTATGTAGGTCCATTAGACCTACAATCAGTTTTCATTAACAAGGGTGTTGCACAGGTATTGAATGTGCACTGGAAACATAAGGAAAAAAAAAAAAAATTATGTTGAGACTTTGTGGTTGCCTGTTTCCCAGAGAAACAATGTACTGATCTGTAACAATTCCTGAATCAATGTAAATGTCTTTAATGCTTTAAAAGGTGGTGAAAGGGCATTGATATTTTCCCTAGCTAAACTACTTTGAACAGCAGTAAGGAAAGTTTTCAGTAAAATGCAAACCATTTTATTAAAATAAAAGATTAAAATATTCAGTGAAAAACATTTTTTTAGACAGTATGAGTTTAAAGTGTTTATAGCATAATGTGTTTGTACTGCAGTATAGCTATAAGCATCAGTAACCTCCAGTGGTATAAAATTTTAGTAATGCAGTTTGGTGCTTTCTGAACAAGTCTTGGGTTTCAGTGTTTTATTCTAATTTTTTTTTTTCAACAGAGAAAAATGTGAATTTTAAAGAGCTGTTTTAAGATAGCATGGGCAACATCTTTGAAGTGAAATAGAAAACTAAATTAGAGACGGCAGTTTAAATTGTAAGTACATTTAATTAAATGAGTATACCACAAAATGTCTGCACCATCAGGAAGCAGTGTTCCTTTGTATTTATCATCATATCATCTGTCACTTTGTCAGTCATTAAGTGTTATCAGTGCAACCTTTCACTTTCAACCTAAAGCAATTAGTCTGAAAAATTTGATAGCAGCAAAAATTGCCACTTTACTGTTCCCAAATAATTGTGAATATGTTGAACTAGGCAAAAGTTCTTGTTTTGAAATCCCAGGGTGATTCATCAGAGTACAAGATCTTGAAGATAACTTCCACAGCTGAGATAAATGAAACTTTTAGGGCAGCTTGCTGTTTGAGTGCTTTTGGTCACAAGGACAGTCTTTGAGATTTTGAAGGCTCTATCCTACCATTACACAAGGTTAAATATACTTAAAAGGAATAAGATTTTTCCTATTGTCAATTCTTAAATGAATAATAGATGTCACGTTCATCTTCACAAACCTTTTCCTCAGATGTACCATTAAGGAGCAGACCTTGAAGTGTACTTTCAGGCAAGTCTGGCTGAGTTTCTATTCATATGTAGATAACAATTAATAATACAGACGCTGCTGTGTATTATCATCAATTCATTATCAGCATTGAAGCTTTTAGACTATTTTGCAATTGTAAAGGATACTAATAAGCCATTGACTTTCACTCAGGAGCTTCTGACATAGCGTGATTTCTTTCTAACTTAGGTCACACCAACTAACTTTTAAATTTCAACAATCAATCATAGCTATAGTTAGGAATGGTGATCAAAGTGTTATTGAACCCAATGCTGGACAATTCATCATCTTCTATCGGTTCTGATTTATCCAGGCATGACCAACCCTCTATACCCCTGATGTTGATGCATTGCACCTGTGTGCCCTCTGTTCCCTTTGGTGGTTGGTCAGTGTCCCTGGGCACTCCATGGCTCATTGCTGTCAATGCTGCTCACCTGCTGCTCACAGCTGTAGCCCATTGGGGATGAGGCTGGCCCCAGCCCCACTCCCAATTACCACAAACTGTGTGCCTACAACATCCTGCCCTTACCCTTGACTTCTGACATGTTTAAAATGTCACAGTGCAACTGTAAGATTGTCTGCAGAGACCACAGGTCAGGTGCTGAGGAAGTGGAGCCCACAGATTTTTCCAGATGTGGCTCTACAGAGAAGACTCAAAGCACCTTGGTTCCAAGGAAGCAAACTATGATGCTGAGTAAGAACTTTCTGCAGAACATATTTGCCTAAGGAATTGAAAGTTCATTGCCTGAGGAAAAAAAAAAAGACTGCTATAGTTACTGTCCTTGAATACAGATTTTGTAAAATGCATTGTAGCTTAAAATGAACTTAGAGATAGTTTCAACATACAATTAATATTTATTAAATTTACATTTCTTAAAAATGTAAATTTTGTAAAATAAAATTTGAGAGAGTAAAAGTGCACAAGTACAGATATTTTAAGAGCTTGGTAGCAGTGCTAATGATTGGCAGCAAGTTCATGATAGCCATACAAAGATAATGATTTCACTTGTATAGCAAATTCATGTGCTTTGAATCCAAAGCACAAATCCAGAGTATGTTTGAGAAGTGAGAAGAATAAGAAGACATTTAATTTTATATATTTTATTCACATTTTTTCCAATGTCTTTAGTGTGTCTCAAATAGGTGTTTCTTAAGGATCAATTATTTAATGATCCGTTTGATTTTCAGTCTGCAGTCAGGACTTGGTTCCAGTTGTGTGATGCAGTCTTGAGCAAACACAAAAGACCATCTATTCAACTGATATATTAGGAAAAAAATGCTAAATTAATAATATACAATAAGAGACTTTTCTCTTTACATCGTGGAACCAGAGATTTGGTCTGTGGTCTAGTTCTAAATTTTTAATTACACAGTGAAAAACCCCCAGCTTGCTTAGCTCAAAGGCAAGAAGGTTAAGGTGACTTAGTTTATAATGACTTTCATAGTAGAAGTTACTAGCACTGTAGAACTTTCTTTGTAGTATTCAATGTGTTTACAGATTTAATGGCCAAAATTCAAATTCCTTAAAGTTGAACAAGAAAGAATATTAAAATGACGGAATTGACATGGGTGGTGTAAAGGTGTGTAATTTGAACTCAAACAACAAAACACCTGCTTTTCAATTCAGAAAATCATAGAATAGTTTGGGCTGAAAGGGGACCTTGAAGGTCACCTAGTTCCAACCTCCCCTGCTGTGGGAAAGGACACCTTCCACTATGTCAGGTTGTTCAGAGCCCCATCCAGCCTGGACCTAAACACCTCCAGGGATGGAGTGTCCACAATTTACCTGGGAAACCTGTTCCAGAGCCTCACCACTGGAAATGTGGATGCAATTGACTTCAGCATCTTTATTTTGTTCTGCTTTTCTCTTGTTAACAGCACTTTCCTTCTTTGTTAATATTTACTTATTCTGTGGTTGCACAGAATAAGTGTACCACAGATCCTCACTGACTTCACTGTGGATCAAAAATACTCAATTTAAATGTGTACACTCTGGATAATCCAGTTTATTCCAGGCAATAAATTTTAATGAAGTCTACAAAAGACAATGAATATATACATATCAGGTAACAGGAGAATGGTAGCACGAGTACCAATAGCACCAATCTTATTCAGAACAGAGCTTGCCTTATAAAACAGATGAATATTTCAAGCTATTTAGGAACATTTACAAATTAAGATTTTATAAGACACAAAATACAATGACAGTGAAAGGACAAAGCATTATTTGTATGCAGATTTTTTGTTTTCACAAGTCACTCAGATTTTTATTGTGTAGATAACAAATGTTGCTAAATTTTGAGTTGAAATTTCAGAGAATATTAATGGAAAATAATTGTTCTGTCACTAGTATGTCATACCAAGCTAAGTATTAAAATTTTTTCAAGTCTCAGATTACTAATATCCTTGTGAGATAGTTTTTTCATCCCCCTGTGATTTTTAGCACAATTAATTTGAGAAAGGTGACTGCATAAAGGAATTAGCTGTCATAAATTAGTGATGTAAGGAATTAATAAAAAGCTGGGTTTTAATTTCCTGACTTCATAGATTGCCTTCAATAGGCCTACTCACATTTGGTATCAGGAGCACTGCCACAATGAACTCATATGTGTTCTGCTTGTACTGTATCTTCTATTGTATACGGTGTATGAAATTGTGATTCTTGTTTCCTACCATATGCTATAGAAAAGAAATTTAAAAATATAGGTAATACAAAGTTTTCTCTGTAGAGTGAATTTCTTTTTAGCTCTGAGCAAATAGAATGTGCTGTGCTACCCTGAAGAAACTTTTTTTGTATTAAATGGTACTAGAAACTTATAGTTCTTGTTAAGACAAACTGCTGAAAAACATGGGCTTTTTCTTACCACCTGCTCAAAGTAGAACAGAAACAAAAGTTGAATCAGCCTTTTGCTAGTTTGAAAAAATTGTATTAGTAATTTGCTTCTTCTGTTGTATAACATTTTTAACAAGTGATCTGATATTTTAAAAATCATCTACTAAATATCCACACATTTTGAACACATACTAAAGCATTGTAACAGAATATTATTTTTGTTCAAATGAATTTTTTCATGGCACTGATTAATTCTCCAGATAACTAGAATAATTTCCTCTTTGGTGTTCTACTCACCAGGGCAAAAGGAATCAATCATATGTCTAAATTTCATAATTTTAATAATCTTTAGAAGATTGTGGTGTTGTAGTGTTGCAGATTGTCTGCTGTTATGATATCCATCAACAGCTGAAGAAGTATTCTAACTAGTAGCTTTGAATTACTGAAATTTTGAATGCTGACCAACACAGTCTTGTAATTCACCTACCAGAGCATATCCTCTGCGCTTTTATTACATGTAAAATGCCTCTGAACTGGCTTTTCACCCTTATTCTATTTTAACAGCAAAATAAGGTGTCACATTCTGTCATAATATGCATAATTGATGGTAATACATCATTTAAGCCAGTACAGATCCAGTAATAATAGAAGAGAGGATAACTTCTGATAGAGGAATTACAAGACTATGCTGGGTTTGCATGGCAAGGTTTGGGTGGTGGTGGGTGGTTACAGGGGTGGCTTCTGTGAGAAGCTGCCAGAAGCTTCCCCATGCCCTGCAGAGCCAATGCCAGCTGGTTCCAGGACAGACCTGCTGCTGGCCACAGCTGAGTCCATCAGTGCCTCTGTGATAAAATATTTAAGAAGAAAACCCACTATTGCACTGATGAAACTGGCCAGAGAAGAGAGGGGAGGGAATATGTGAGAGAAACAAACTCTGCTGACACCAAGATCAGGAGGAGGGAGGTGCTCCAGGAGCTGCAGCGGAGATTCCTCTGCAGCCTGTGGTGCAGACCATGGCAAGGCTGTCTCCCTGCAGCCCATGGAGGTCCATGGTAGACCAGAGATCCACCTGCAATCTGTGGAAGAAAAGGGACTCATGCTGGAGCAGTTTGTGACAAGTGCAGTGCCATGGTATAGACTCACACTGGAGAAGTTTGCGGGGGACAGTTTCCCATAAGGGACTGGAGAAGGGGGATGGTTCCTCTCTGTGAGAAGGAAGCAGCTTCAGAAACCACATGATGAACTGATTTTAAACCCCATTCCCCATCTCCCTGTGCTTTGTGGGAGGTGAGAGGAGGAATAAAGGAGGTAAAACATTGGGAATAATGTTGGGCATGTGATGGAGGGAGGGGTGCAGGGAAGGTATTTTTAGGATTTGTTTTGCTTTTCATTATCCTGCCCTAATTTTGATTGGTAATAAATTCAACTAATTTGCCAAAGTAATGTCAGTTTTACCCATGACAGTATTTGGTGAGTAACCTCTCTCAGACCTTAACTCATGAACCTTTCATTATATTTTTTTATCAGCCCTGTCCAGTAGAGGAGGGAGTGATAGAGAAACTTCTGTGGGTTTCTGGCATCCAGCCAGGGTCAAGCCACACAAAGACAAAGTGATAATAGATGTAGAATGTATAGAGAAGATATATGTGCTGGGAATGGATTTACAGAGAAGCTAAACTCTGTGGTCCAAACCTGCTTAACTTGAACTACTCTTCTGTCCTTTAGAACCTTACTGGATTTGAAATCATTATTTTCACTTGTTCCTTTACATTATCTCATATATCTGATCTCCCAGTCAACAAAGCTTTTAATGCATGAATAGAAATGCATTTGAAGTTTCAGTGATTGGAACGAAATCTCAATTTGATTATCTGTAGAAGTGTCAGGTGAAATAAATGCAGAAAGGCAGCAGTGGAAATGTTTAATAGATTATTTGACCCATGTTTAAAGATAGGCACATGTGTTCACTTTTGTTGAATTGAACCTAAAGATTATATCAACCTTTAAAGGCAGATTGATCCATATGAAATTGCTTGATTTTCTGTAGTAAGCAGTCTCAATTCATTATTATAGGAATAAGATGAAAAGCCCACTTCAAAAGACTTGTGCCAGTTAAAAGAAGTTTGATGTTGTTCTTATTTTGCAAAACAGTATCTGTAAAAGAGATATTTTGATAATTATCCATTGTTCAACGTGTGAAAACTTTCAGAATGCTTTCTTTTTTACTTTTTGGGCATTTTCTCTCTGTCAGTAGCTTTAGCTTTTCAACAGGCACTCCACCTCCCCCTTGTATTTCTTCATCACATCTGGAAAATTATTGCATACCAAAGTTAACCCCAAGAATGTCCAGGCCTGTGCTGTGCCACACTGTCCATCCAGAACACCCTTGGGACCGTGTGGCGTGGCACAAACCCTTGGCCACAGGGTGACCTCAGCTGGATTTGAGTGCACTCTCAGTGTGGCCTTGCCTTTAGCTAGAAGGACAGTGAGGAGTTCTCCTGTGACCATCACTTCTGTTTGACTGTAGAAGTGATACATTGAGACCTTAATCTTGCAAGGATTGATTCTTTGTAAGAAAATCCAATAATAGCTCAAATGATCAAAAGAGGAAACTCTTCTTTGGACAGGGTCTGCATTGCATGCTGCATGTGGGTTGTCAGCAACTAAGGGGCTCTAAGATTATCTGTACTATTTTTTTATCATTTTAATTCTCATAAATGGCATCATAAATGAATGAGTCTGAGTGACTTTCTTATGAGGACACTCATAAGAGTGTCATAATGGACACTCATAATGCCAATGGACAATCATAATGCCACTCATAATGGACCAGTACTTCCTGTTGCAGAACACCCTGTGAGACAATGATTCTATTTGCTCTTTTCCCCAAGGTTATCTTAAAGGATTAAATTATTGTAATGACTTAACTTCAGCTGGCAACTAAGTACCACATGGCTCACTCACTCACTCACTCCCTGCCCTCCCCACACCCAGTGGGAAAGAGAATTAGAAAGAAAATGTGAGCTAAGAGCTATTTAATAATTGGAAAAAAATATAAATTGTGACAATAAAAATTGTATACTACTACTAAAAATTTCAATGTGAAGAAGAAAGAGGAATAAAACTGAAGAGATACATGTGATATGCTGTAACATTGCTTACCAACACCCTGACTGATGCCTGTCTGGTCCCCAAGCAGTGATTGGTGGCTCCCAGCCATCTCCCTCCAGTTATATATTGGGCATGATGTTCTGTTGTATGGAATATCCCTTTGGCCAGTTCAGGTCACTTGTCCTGGCTGTGCCCCCTCCTAAACTACCTCCTCACTGGAAGAGGATGGGAAAATTAAAGTTCTTGACTTAGAGGAAGCACTGTTTTGCAGCAACTAAACCTTCAACATCTTATCAATATTATTTTCATACTAAATCCAAACCACAGCAATGCACCAGCTACGAACAAGAAGAAAATTAACTATTCCACGTAAAACCAGGACAACTCTAGGGCATTATTTTAAAAATAAATGTAGTTGGAGTGTGTCAATCACTTAAGGGGCAAGTTAAGTGTTAAATAAGAAATCTTAGCAAAAAATTGTTTGCTCTGAAAAGCAGTAAGGAAGAAGGAGATTCCACACCACTTCTTTTGGAATGGAAACTGATTCAAGACTCAAAATGCACAACTTACTCAAAAGTGTAACATCTATTTCCACAAACAAAAAAGGAAAACTATGTGATAAGGCTTGATTGTATTTCATCTCTTCCCATCTAAGTACTGTGAAATACTGAGAAATGTCCAGGATTTTGGCTGTTCTTGTAAGAATAACTCAGCCAACAGTGATTGTTACAGCCTGCTTCAGCCCTTCTGGTTGAGGGAACTATGTCCAGTGCCCCAGGAAGGGTCTGGGCTTCCACACTTGTACCAATCACTTGACAGACAGAAATCTGTTCCTTCTCAGGTCGGCAGTGAAGTTCATGACATGCATGTTCTCCATGGGGTTCTGCTGTGAACTTGCAATTCTGTGCTGAGGCCACAACTTCTCCCATGTCCCCAAGTAACTCTCAAAAGTTGTCTTTTCTTATTAATAGGCTGTTTAGAGGGTTTTGTTCCCTTCTTTTCTTAGAGATTTTTACAGGAAAGAAATTAGCAGAGAGCATCTTTAAATCAAATGTGGTAATTCTGCGTAACTGGCAACCTCTTAAGAATATGCAAAGAGGAATTTCCACCCACATTTACAGTCTCCTAGTGTCAAAAAAGGACAAAGCAGTCACAGCTGATGCTATTTTTAGGCCTCACAGAGAGTACTGCAGAGCCGAGACTGACACAAACTCAAGAATAATTGCAATCAAGCTCATGAAATTTTAACACAGAAGGGACTGCATTATTTAGAACATTAATGTGGTTTCAGCAAAAAGTAATTACTGGTTATCTGTTGCCAGAGACATTGTTTGCTGTCTAGCTCTGGAGGTGCTGTTTATGTAGGAAATAATGCAAATACTTTCAAATATTTTAAGTAAGTCTACAGTAAATATTTTCTGTGTGCTTCAACTGCCTTTGGTTGAAGAAACTGGACTGGTACCAAAGAGAATACATGTAATTTCTCCTTAATTATGTTGAATCATATTTCTTTCAGTTTTCTAGAGTGATTTACATAGCAAAATTTGCTCCATTATAAAAAATTCCTCCACAGCTCTGTTAGCTGAGAAAAATCTTGGACTGCTCAATGAGGCTGTATCAGAAGTAAAAAAAAATATATATATATAGCCACTCTCACTTTAATGTTTTGGCCACTAGAAAGGTGGAGAAAATATGTGCTTCCTCATAATTTTGTGTGTAACAGTAACATCCAAAGCACAGCAAGAGATTTAAAAGTTTGAAAGAAGCACAGCTAGTCCATGTGCTCTGTATGGGGGTGCATGGTGAGAGAGGGAGAAAAGGATGGTGCAGAGCTCTTTCTTTACCTTAACAAGAACATTCCAACAACAAGTTGTACTACAAAATAGCTGTTTATTAAAATAGAATGCAAATACAGATTGTGAACAAATCTTCCCATATGGGAGAAATCCATATGCACAAAGCATCAGATAAACCCTGAATGGCTCTCCCAGGATATGCTGAACAGGTCCTCTCCGTGGAGAGAAATTCCTTCTTTTAGTCATTTAAGCTATTATATAAAATTTTCACACAAGAAAACAATTCTGTTCATAAAGGATGTTTGCATGAGAGCTTCTTACTGCACTTTTAAATAAATAAAAGTAAACTTTAAATGAAAGCAAGACCATTCATATTCAGGTCCCTATGCTTACCTTCAAGTTATTTCAAGAGCGGTTAAATAGGACAAATGTACGGTTACTGTTTTATTTTATGTTCTTGCTTGAACTGGCAGCTAAAACTCTGAGAAAACCCTGTAGGTATCTGCAGTTAGCACACTTCCCAGGGAACTACCCCCAGCACACACAGTAAAGCTGCTGGACCAGGCTTCTGGGACATGAAACTAAATTGTTGCATTACTACCACCTTCAGCTTAAACATCACAAAAGGAACTTCTCTATTTTGAGTAAATCTGTGTTTATGTGTGTGCCTGACCCAGCTGCAAGTACTGAATTGCAGCTTGTGTTCCATGCACTAGAAAGCTTCAAGTTGGTCTAGATTTTGATATAGATCTTTCTTATCCCCTTTTTATTTTCAATTTTTTTTCATTAATAATAATAGTCCAATGGAAAGAATGAAGAATAATGATGAAAAAAAGATTGAAAAAAATTACAATGTCTTTTAGAGCTGGTTGAAACCATTGCACTGCAAAAGGTTTCTGTTAGAAATTCCTGATTCATTAAAAAAACCCCAAACATTCCAAGGAACATATAGATTCAGATAAAGTCAGAAATAAATTTAGCTGATTGTTGTCGGAAATCCATTTTGATACCTGATTAGTTTTTATGTCAGTAACATTCTGACTTTCTTAAATTATGCATTACTTTATTTTCATAGTGGCTTAACTGCAGACAGTTCCCTTTATTGCTGCATGAGGTTTTTACTTATGTCAGATAGTGTAGACTAAATGTGCATAGTGAAGCATTTCAGAGAGGATTTCCAGATTTTCATCTTTTATTCAGGAAGTGTCCTACTACTTCTGTTTTATTTAGCATTGAAAGGAATTTTTTTTTCTTAGTACTACTTCAGCTGCATGGGTCTTCATTAAACAGATCTGTAACAACACGATAGCAAACCTGTGAAAATCCTGTCCTTCGGTAGAGATGATTTTTTATATATTTTGATTTTTTTAGTGCCACGTTGATTTCCTAAAATTTGACAGGCAGGAATTTTTGACTGAAACTTACCTTACACTGTGACTTACCTTTCACTCTGGGCTTTGATGTTGTTTTAGATATCCAAACAAGAAGGTAGTGTTCTCGAGCCAAAAAAGATTAGTTAACATTGAACATTCTCTGAGCCCAGTGTTTGTCCTCTCTTTTATTTGAAGACATTTACTGCAGGCAGGTAAAACATATGTTAAAGATGATATAAACTTGTAAAGAATATAAACAAGAAAGGAAAGTCAAGAAGAAACAAGATGAAGGGTCTGAAATCTGTTATTCATCTTATTGTATTGCATGTCCTATAAAGCAACCTGCATTATATAAAGCTGCTGTAGAGCTTAACAGAGCCCTTCAGTGAGTTTAAATGTTCAGTTACTTATGGTGTTATTAATTATGAGACCAAAGTTCATCACTAACTGTACATCAGATTGCAGCATTAAAATATTACAAAAATGGTAGACCCATAAAAATTTAAACTGGCCAATAATGATTTGGAGTAGCTGCAGATTCACCAGCAGAACTGATTCAGCCCCTGCCAAGCCTTATCTGCATCATACATTTCATTGTGCTAATACACCAGTTTACATCTGCGTGTAACAGTCAGGGACCATTTCTGTTCCTGGTGAGAAAAATTACCTGGTGAGGGGAAAAAAAAATAATTTTCCTGATCTATTTACCATGAGGGCTTAAAAATAATTCCAGAAAAACACAGAAAACTGGGCTTTTAAAAATTATCTTTTCTGGGAAAAAACCCTAACCCTCAAGCCTGCAACATTGGAGCAGAAATATTCTGTTAGGGTTTGACTGTAACACAGCCCTTCCCTTCTGACTTTGCATCACAAACTCTCACAATCTTATTATTTGTCTTATAAGTCTTAAGAACACCTTGGATTTATTTAACAGGTTATCAGATTTTCTTTATTAGGAAGATATTTTTTCAGTCCTCCTGGCTGTAGAAACTTAAAAGTTGACTGAACAATGTTGAATATTAAGTGTAACACTGAAAAATAAAAGACTATTCAAAAAGTCCTTTAAAACTGACTGGGTATGTCTGGACATTTGGAGCTGGCAATACTGCTGATGCTCATATGTGGGTGAACAGTTAGGTCAGAGCTATTTTATGGACTTGTTACTATGAGAGCTTTATACCACCTGGAGAGTTTCTTTCTGCCAACTTCTCATTGACAGCACAACCTGACAGGAACAAAGGTGTAAAGCTTCATTTCTGATTTTAGCCAATTTAACAAAGAACCTGTCACGTCTTTACTGAATGGAAACCTCCTCTGTCACACATTCTGTAATAAAAAGATTGCTTTTTTTAATAGCAGAATGTCAACGCAATACAATGACATTTGCAATCTGTTGAATTTTTTTAATCTTTATGTTGCCTGAAAAATCAAAAGGTAATGTTACTGAACAGGTGATATTTCTTTAAGAAGAAGTCTATGCATCAGTGGGGGAAGACATTGGAAAATTCTTCTAACTTTAGCACAATAGTGTATGATCCCTATATTCGTTTTAATGCTTAGTTTTGTTCCCTAAAGTGCTTAGCACAAATACCAGAGATTAATGTGGCCTTGTGTTAGCTCCCTACATCTGTTATTAATGAGTCTTTTGCCAGCTAATGCTTCCTTATTAACTTATATTGGTGATTGAGATGTACTACAGAAGTGTTAGTTTTGAGAACAGAGATAGGGTGCTGAAGTAAAGAATGATAAAAGAAGAGCATCATAACCAAACCACATATTTGAGATACTCTTCAGGAAAGAAGATTCTTCAGAAGATCTGGGACCATAAAGGGGAATTTTGAGAAAATAGATGTTCCCATAACACCACCAAAGACCCTCAAAATACCTTTACTCATATCCAAATAAGTTCACATAAATAATTAGCCTATATGCATGTATTCAGGAAATGTGGTGGATGTGTAATAGAAATGTGATGAATATATATTATCTTCAGGAATATAACCTGTTCTGTTAAGTTGCTGGGCATGCATGCAGCAATTCTGTAGAAAACTGTATGATTAGTTTTATCCTTATGTTTTTTATTTAAATTTAGTCCTTAATAACTTTTTTAAATGGTGAAATCTGGTACCCACTTTAAAGTTGAGTAAGATTTTCAGAACCCAAATACGTGGAGTTCTAACATCCCAGCAGCAGACCAATATCTCAGAAACTTTTTTCCTGAAGCCAATGAAGTTCAAGTGACACCACAGCTTTTTGAACAAAGAGTGTTGAGGCAGACAAAATAATCTTGACACAGAATAAAATGAAAAAGGAAAAGGTTTTGAAGAAAGGAAAGAAAAAGATTTTGATATCTTAGATGAGACTGAGCAGAAAAGGTTCTCTCTTTATACTTCATATTTTGTGGTCTTATGTTGAGCTGATGATCATGATGGAAAACAGTCTCTTAAAAATGCTTAAGAACTGTAAAGACAATGAACATACATTGTTCTTGGTCTTGTCTTCATCTGTATAGCACATTTGTATGAAAGAACATTCCAGGCATATTTTCATTTTATGATTTTGGCCTCCACTCATAAAACTTTAAAATACCTAATATCTGCACTAGCACACAATTAAGCAAATCTACAAAGATGTTTTCTTCATAGTCTCATGTTCAGAGTTGAAGCTGGATAGATGAATCTGATCTTCAAACAAAAGCCCTGTGGTTAATGTGGATTGCTCACAGTTAACCTCGATAGAAAGGAACTTCTGACATCATGTACCAAGAAACTTAGGGCATATAGAAGGCTGGGCTTTGTGAAAGAAGGGAAAGCTGAAAGCAGATGGAGTTCATTGGATGGAACTCAAATGATACAGATGATTGACTAATTTGCAAAAAAGTTTTCACTGAATAGCTTATTTTGATCCCTGTCATTTCATCTTTCTTAAAGGACTGGTTTTTTGGCTACAGTTATGCTTGGTAACATTAGCATTTTGTCTTATTTTGTAATGTTTTGAAAGTAGAGATTAAAAAATTGAAAAAACCCTGTACTCTTCTACTAAAATCAAAAGTGAGTTTTCATGTCTTTTTATTTCTAATGAAACCTTTATTTCAGAATAAAAAAAAAAACAAAACAAAACAAACAACCCCAAAACTGTTTAGGAAATGCAGAAGACATTTTCAATGATTTATGAAAGTGAATTACTCTTTTCTGACATCTATAAACTGTAATATTCTCCTCTGTCAAAGAAAAAAATTGTTATAAAAGACTAGTTTATGTCAAATGAACGAAAAAAGATTTATTCATCCAAGTTGCTATATAAAGGATTTATTCTGATCAAACCTCATGAACTTTGGGATCTTGGGAAGACTTTCTTTCCTAAGCAACTGAAAATGAGAGATTCCTGCAAAAGAAGAAGCAAAATGAAGAGGAAGGAAGGGATTCTAGGACCTGATATCTCAAGTGGATGCTTTCAGGAGGTATCCAAATATGCTAAAGACACCTCCCCATATGCTTTAGGACATTTATAAATAAAGTACTGGGGGATGCACTGCTTTTCTACAGATAAAATCTATTTTACATTTATGGCATGCTGCTCCATAAATGAGTTTACTTTGCAGCATTGGTGGCTAATACGTTATTGTCACCCTAGCCTCCATTGGAAAGAGTTTAGAGTTTATAGACAACATTTTGCATTGACATCAGGATTCAGCTTGTTTTAAAACTCAGCAAGAACCCCAAAATGATGTGGACACATCATGACTATTTTCCTAGCTACTGGAACAAAAGTATGGTTCAATAAGCTTCAGCTGTAGATCAGGAAAGTAAATATATTTGAATACAATTCCCATTACTGTAGTTAGAAATACAAATTGGAACATTCTATAGTTCCCATATTACACTGTTTTGATAATGATAATTTAATGGGATTTTAAAAATCAAATGAGTATTAATAAATCATTACTTATTCTTGCTGGTACAATTAGGAATCAAACAGTTTCTTTCAGTATCATTTTTGTTCTGCTGCAATGATTTATAATCAAAAATAAAATGTACAACCTGCCTTCCCCCCAGGTCTCGGTCCCCTCAGTATCTACACACAACTTGATGAAAGAGAGCAAACCTTATCAATGGCACTTGAATAAATCAATGCTCTCCAGTTGTCATGGTGCTGTGTCTTGTGCCATTCCTTACTTGCAGCACAAAATCTTCATTGCATACTGATGTTCACTGGCTTACCAAGACCAGCTCCACTGCTGTTGGATGAGGAAAGAATTGCACAATTTCTTTTTTCTGCTTTCAATGTAGTTGATTAAACTGACAGACTAATTTTGAAGAGTATATGGCGTACTGACAAGAACTGTTTCAATGAAGAAGCACTCCTTTCATGATTAATTTATGTTGTAGTAACCTTCATTATTACAGTTATATGTCAGTGTAAGTTAATACCAGAAATAGTTTGGACTTATTATTGAAAATACATAATTTACTTAATTTTCTAGTACATAAAAAAATGATACACCGTGATGTAGTCCAAATCTTTCTCTCATTGAATTTCACATGAAATAACAATACAATTAGACCTCTGATGCTAAGAAAGTTCGAAATCTAATATTTTTTGTAGAAAATAAAATAGATTCAGGTTGGGCCCTCCTTCCTCTTAGACAAGTTCCAAAAGACCCGAGAGAGTTACAGGCAGCTCACTTATGATGAAAATAAAAAGAATAATTTAGTCTAGAGTTCACAGATGGAATATCAATATGGCTGTGGTATGTAGAAATTGGTTGTTGTTTAAACATCAGAAAAAAAAATATCCTGGTATCTAGCATCGATTGAAAAACATATACTTAACCATAGATATTGACTTGCCAGAAAGTTCCTAATAAAGGAAAATATCTGGGATGAGTCCTTTAGAAAAGACTTGGACTAAAATTTAATTTAAAAAAGCAGCATTTCAGCTTTTTTTAGGGAATTAATATTTCAAGTAAAGCTTTGTTACTATGGACAAATCATTCATAGTGAAAATATCCCAAGCTTTTCTGATGTAAAGGTAAAAAAACCTGAGGACTGCAATCTAGCATGCAAATTCTTTCACAGAGGAACCCTGTGAATGAGAATATATTACTCCATCCTTAGAAGGAATAATGCCTTCTTTAGTAAGATTAAAGAGAAGATGCAAGTACCACAAGAGTTTCAGGATACAGAAATAATTTCTTAGCTTGAGGAAAAAATCTGACCTTGTTTCTTTCCCATAATATTCTGTTCAAGAATTTTGGTGGGATTGAGGTGGGGGTTGGGGAAAGGGGTAAGATTAATATATGTATAGAAATTTCTTCCAGAGTTAGGCTGGTACTATGATATCACAATGCCAGACTTCAAAATTCCTCATTTGTATAAAAAGATGGGAAGAGTTTCAGTCTGATGCAGTAATATAAATGTGCTCTTTTCCTAGGAATGTAATTAAAACATTGTATTGTCACAAATGACACTTATGTCAAACAAGTTACATAAATAAATAAATAAAAAAAAAAATTTTGCATTTCTTTCATGGAAAATATGACGAATTAAATTATGCTTTAAAAAAACCCTGAAAAATGAAGTAAAAAAAATAAATGAACAGAAATAAATGGATGAAATTCTTTTAGGAATGCTTTGTACCAAAGTTGTTATTGATCCAATTATTTTACTCTGATGGGACCTAAAGGAAATTACCTCACCTGGAAGTACCATTTTGGGTTGCCTGATCATGCCTTAGTCTACCTTGAGGGACACCCTCGAAATCCATAAGAAATGTCAATGTAACTGTAGCTTGTCATTGAAATAGCACCTAACAAACTCATATATTTCTCAGAAATGTATATTATTTCTTTAATGAAAATCCTAAAATGAAGATATTTTGTTGCTTTGCAAATTTTGGGGGTGATTTTCTTGTTTTGCTTCGAATCAGTTTACTAAATGGAAAAAAAAAGAAGGCTACTAGATTAGAGAACTAGTTTATTTTCACCTAGGCTTGTAATTCTCAATATCAAATATTTTGTTGAAGTGGTTCTGAAATGATTGTTGTCTCTAAGCCAAACCTTGTATTTGAATTTTTGAAGAGTCACTTTGACTGTAAAATATACATGGTCCTTTTCACTGGATTAATTATATATTCTCAATAGCCACCATTGATTTTCTCAGTACTCTCAATATTTAGTACTCAGTCACTTTTCTGCTGGAATTAGATTCTGCATAATTTTGCACTCAGCATTTCTTTTATTGGATTTGACCAATTTATCATTGTCCTTTCTCACTGTAGTGCAAATAACTTTTAGCTGCATATGGGCAGGGAACGATTATCAATCTATTCACCAGCAACTGTTAGGAACAACCATTGTAACTGAATTCAGAAATAAGAAAGGTTACAAAATTTTAATAGAACTATTATTTTTGGCAAAACTTATTTTGAATAAAAAAAAATATTCTTTACAACAAATCTATTAAAAGAGATATCTAGAAACCTGCTTAGGAAACCTTTGCACCAGAAAATTTAAAACTTCTATTTGAAAACTACATAATTTGGACAGCTATTTTGTTATTTTATAGTATCATTACCATTTTTCCTTTTCTTCATGATGTTTTAGTAGCAAATGCATTTAGTAAATATCATATCACATTACATCCTATGGATAGATCATGTCATGGCAGTGCAACAGAATTTAAATATTCTTGTTTCTTTTCTGTCTAGTTAATTTAAAAAATGTCAGGCAGATGTCACATAGCGTAGGATTAAATATTTTTTCAGAAGAATGTTTGGTACACATTTGGAATCAAATAATTTTAAAACATTAATGTTTCCCACAAAGAAAACTCTCAGTTCTCTCTTAAGCCTAATTACAAGTGTAATGGTACATTCAGTAATGTTTTTTCTCTTACAGGGAAAAATTAGATAAAGTATATAATTAATAATGCAGCGCCTATCTCCTACACTGCATACAAATTGCAGTTTTATATATCTAATGAGGAGAAGAGAGGTAATTTCTGCATGCAGAGGGAGAAAGATGATGTGGAAATAATGGGGAAAGTTCTGAGTATAATGGAGTTGTAAAATTTGCAGTTGACCCTAACAGACTGCTGAGGTTGGACACTTAATGAATACAGCAGTCTCTCCATTAATTTATTCTTTCCCAGGAAACACATCTCTGATAGAGACTGTGCTTTAAAAAGATTTCTCTTCCACTGTACTCTGCTACCAGGAGTATAAGTGTGGACATACACACCTTTTGGCTATTTCCCTGGGCTTCATCTGACAATCTAACCTGACAGAGTGCTGATTTACTCAGTGTGTTTTCTACCTTATTACTTCTCTCAGCAGCAAATTATGATGCCTATATACCTATTATTTGCTCCTTCCTAGATCCATGTACTTTTTTAAATCTTCCTCTCTTTTTCCAGATTTCTTACTATCCATTCTGCCAGCCACTAGCCACACTATGAAGTATGACAAGATTCCAATAATTTCTGGTGACAGTATCTGTAGAGATGAGAAAATTTTTCCTGTTCATTTTTCAAAAATAGTTTTTCAGAGCAAAAAACTTTGATCTTATTCTTATGCTAATTTTTGTATTTCTCAAATTTTTTTCCTTTTTTTTTTTTTTACTTTAGAAAAAGAAAGAACCAAATGAAAATCATTCTTCTCCATGGGATGCTTTATCCACTTTGACCTACTCATTCTTCATATGATCAAGTAAGAGTCCACTAGTGCACAGTATTAAGAAGGAAACAGCTGCAATTATTCCAGACAGCAGTACATTTTTTAGATGATTCATGGTTATACCTGCACCTGTTCCTGTGGTCAGCCACTATGTATTCTTTTCCATGAGCTTCAAATGTAAATAATTTCTATGAAGTGTCCACTAGCATACTTTAGGATCTCTCTTATTCTTCCTGCTGACAACAGTGAGAGTGTCTCTGTAGTTATTAATATATTTGAATGCAGTAGCAAAAAACCCATAGTCAACAGAACTAATTCAAAACTCATTGTAATAATGCAGAAGAATGTAACTCGTCATCTCCACTCCCTTCATTAGTGTTCTGCACTGGGGGTGAGTGAGAGAGATGGTGTTAGGCTCTTACCAGATCTCCATAAGAAAATTGTGACAAAAATGGCATAGAAAATTCTGCTTTTTTAAAGCAGAATATTAAAATGTGTCTTCTATCCTTTCAGAGGCTGGGAATCTGCATTTTGCGTGGCATCAGGCAGGCTCTAGATGACCTTTCCTCTCCATTCATGAAGAGGTTTCTCCTTCCTCTGATATTGTGATAACTTTTATTTTGTGTAACAAAAAAAAATTGCATTGTCTTCTGACAGGCTGGAATGCCATCTCTGCCACAGCAGCCACCAGCACTCAGCACAGCCCTGCCCAGGGAGCTCCAGCAGGCTCATGCTGCAGGCTCAGCAGCTGCTCATGCTAATGGGGCTCGCAAATCTGAACTGAAAGTCCCAATAGAGTAGTAATGTTTTGCTCAAGATCACCAAGGCCTTGAATATAATGTATTCCACAACACTGGGAAATCTTCATATTATACACCCTTTTGCAGAGAAATTAGTTTTCTCAATTTTTTTCATTTTTCCTTATATTTTTAGCAATCGTACCAAAGTGGAACCACATCAATGTATTTCTACATGTTTACAAAACAATATCAATGTTAACATCGTCATAATGATATCCTTGGAGGCTATTATATAATTTCATTGATACAGGAAACAAAACTGTGCTTTTTTGCTTTCTGTGATTTAAAGCTAACTATTAGTTTGGTGGTACATGTCTGCTAAGAAAAACTAATTAAATCAATTGAAAAAAATACATTTCCTTACTTCATCAAAGATCTTACAGCAGTAAAAGCTTTGATGTAAAAGCTTTGAAAGTTCCATCTCAGTATATCCTAGACAGTTTCTTAATATTTGAACTATAATAATCAGCACTTAGGATGAAAAGAATAACTGAGCATAATTTTTCAATAAAGAGAAACTGTGTAAATTAGAAAGCCACTGGTAAATATTGGCATTCTGAATAGAAGAATAATGGCATAAGAACAGAGAAGTGATATTATTGAATTAATTAAATAAAAATATAAAAATATCATTACTAATATAATTTCAGCCAAAAGTCAATATTTCATTGTTTAGCTGAAACGGTAGTTATGCAGAAGACTATGCAGTCCAAATAAGACCTGTGAAAAGGGCTACATGTTTCACAGCAGGCTAATGTGGCTGTTGTATTTAGGCACATAAGTAATACAATACAAATTCATCAAAATGAACAGGTAAATGACACAGGATGAACATTTGAAAGCTACAGGATTTGCATCAAAGGGCATAAAGGATTCCAAATCCTCTCTGAATATTGCAGGATCAACCATTATCACTTTATCTGTTTATCTGCTTATTTCAGACTTCATTCAAAGATTGTCAGCATTTCTCTTAATCAGAATTCCTAAGTCAGATGGTGGTTGTAATGATCCTGTTGAAAACAAAAAATACCGCACCATAGTCATAAAGCAATAGCAGAAAGAAAGAAATTGTTGCTGGAAATTTTTCTTGAAGCATCAGTCCATTGAGTGCTAGGAAACAGCCCTGTCTGACCATCCAGGAGCCCTCTGGCACAGTCACTCTGCATCACCTGAGCTGGGACCGAGGCTCCTTGGCAGCTGCACCTCCTGCTCTCACACAGCCACACCAGGCTTCCTCCTGCCCAACCCCAGGCTTTCCATAACACAGTCTCAGAGTCCCAGATCCTTCAAATAATTTGATCATGGTGCAATAACTAAATATCAAAGTAACAGCTCAAGCTATGCTCTAGAAAGTGTAACTCTTTATTCTGAAAATGCTGACAAACAAATGCCAACAGTAAAAGTGGATACAGCTGCACTTCATCTTAGGGACTTCATTAAGGCAGTCCAAAAGATCAAGATCATATGGATCCATATAGATGATAGCCCTACAGACATGGTTTTAGGCATGGCTAGAGGATACTTTTCAGAGCAAAAGAGACTCCATGTAAATGGGAGAGGCAAAAAGTAGGTGGGTTTCAAAGTATACTCTGTATAGAACTCCTTCTTTCTGCCAATTAAAATGCTGTGTGGGTACACCTTGGAGTGCCTAATTTTTCCATCCAGGTCATTGGCATAATTTGTCCTCAGCCATTTCTGTGTCTTAACAATAAAACACAAGTTGTGGAAATATATATATATATATATATATATATATATATTTTTTTTTTTTTTTTTTTTTTTTTTTTTTTTTTTTTTTGGTTAATTGGCTGGTATGGTGTGTTCCAGGATTGCAGTCACCATTGTATTAAATAATCCACATTTTGATAAAGTTTCTTCTCAGAATTGCTTGTATCTGTGAAACAGTGAGGGTAATTAATCATTGACACAGTCATTTCTTCATTACTTGGTGAATTTAATTAAAACTGGATTTCCTCCTAGAGTAATGTAGTAACTTTTCAGTTCACAACACTTAGACTCCTAATTTCCACTTTTGAAACTCTTATGTACTTCAATGGGGAGAATTTAAAATGTTTTGACAGCACCCCTGACAGCCTGATTGACTGGTGGCAGTCAGAAAGAGTTTCAGGCTGCTTCAAGTGGTTCATGAGTGCGACTAGTGCAGAATTGTCACTGTCAGAATCACAGAATATTCTCAGTTGGAAGACACCTACAAGGATTATCAAGTCCATCTCTTAAGTGAATGGCCCATGACTGATCATACTGTCAACTGAATGGTGAATCAGACTGTAACACCAGTTTATAACTTAATGTCCAGCTATGTGTTTTACTCCCCAACTGTACTTCTGTGATTTCACATCCTATTTTGTGAAATTAGACTTGTAATTATGAGCTTTAAGCAACACCCTCAGAAGATATTTAAATACTTAAATTTAGAAAAGTGAGCTGCCTTATTTATCACAAGGAAGGACTTGATATCTTGTTTACTAGCCAAGTTTTTCTGCCCATCTGGTGTAAGCATCAAATACAAGGAAGTGATTTTATTGCAACTGTGAGAGTCCAAGTGCATAATCTTTGCCAAGGTTCAGAAACCCCCTTTCTATGAATTATACAAGTTTCTGATATGTTTCACTCATTGCCACAGGACAGATATGACTACATTTCTTCAATCTGTGTGTCTGGACAGCAGAAATAAGTTCTTGCCAAACTGTGTTTTAACTAAGACTTGATAGTCAGTTCTTCCCACTAGTTTCCACATATAATCACAGAATGGTTGACGTTGATGCCTCAGATTTTAGCTTTAGCAAGGTTAGAAGGGATATTTGGAGACCCTACGGTCCAACCCAAGCAGTTCAGCCATAGCACATTGCCCAGGACTGTATCCTGCTGAGTTTTCCACATGTCCAAGGATGAAGACTCCATGTTCTCTCTGAGCAACCTCTTCCAGTGTTTTATCACCCTTATATTGTATTACTTTTATGTTTAATGGAAATTCCATTTAGATTTCCTGTGTTTCAGTTTGTATCAATTGCCTCTTGTCTTTTTCCTGTGTACCAGTGAGAAGAATCTGGCTGCATCATTTTTTACCAGGTACTTACACAAGCTGATAAATGCCTCCCCCTCCCCCAGGACATCTTTGTCACAAGTTAAAAATTCCCCTTCTTTTCAGCCTGTCCTTATATGACAGTTGCTCAATCCTTTAATCATTTTAGTGGTCCTATGTGTATACACTCTCTTCTGCAGTGCCTTTGCCTTTATCCCTCACAGCAGCTGTCAATTTTTTATTAGGACTTTTGGAGAGAAAGATGATGTTCTCAATCAATAAATCATTTCTGTGGCCATAAATGGTTTGAGGCATTGTTTTCAGACAATCTGCACTTCTATTAATTTAGGACTGTTTTCACAAAAGATTGACCCTTAAGTAAAAAGCCTCTATGAATTATTTATTTCTGTACTTTCAAAAAAAAGTTGAGCTGGACTATTGGAATCTTGTAAATAATTAAGAAATATAACTAAGTGTAGAATTCACGTAATTTCTATTGTAGGTCTCAAAAAATACACTAGAAGTTTACACTAGTAAGTAATACACTAGAAATGTATTACTTGTAAGATTTAATTATACAAAAAATAACTTGCAATTTGAAAAGAAGTTTAAAAATCTTTAGTCTCCTGAAGTGTGTAGGTTGCTTTCATATATTTACGTACATGCACAATCATGGTCATAATTTACACTCAAGATGTGCATCCCATCAGTGAAGAACTCTTTATTCAAAACTATTTAGCTAATTCTAAGTGTGTCATTGCATCTTGAAAGGAGTTATTTTGCTTTTCAGCTGAAACCTGTATTTTGTTTTGTTTGATTAAATAAGGTGACAGGCTAATTTTAAAAATATTTGGATTTTTTTTTAACATCTCACAAAGACATGAATCCTAAAGAATTCAAGGTCAAACAATTTCCTCTTCCCCAGTTATATTTTCTATATCTTTTACAGACAGTTTTGCATAAGGAAATTCTACTTTTGCAAGGGCAACTATTGTAGATTATGAAAGATACTTTTCAAATTGCAGTTACCAAACAACCTGTCACTACCAGACAGTTCTTTCCCCTGTTTCATAAAGCCTTTGTTATACCTATTTTTTAACAAAAATAAGCTCCCACCAAATTCTTTGAAAGCAAATTGTTATCAGCATAGAGTTTTCAAGCCCAAACTATTTAATTAAAAAAGCTCAAGTTTATATATTTAATTTTGAGTAAAGAAAATGGTATATATTGCAATTCTGAAGTAACTTCTATAATAATGCCATTTAGACTGGCTTTTTTTTTCCAAATGTTTTGATTCTACTCTGAAATATTTGAATCTCACAATTGTATTTTTCTGTAATCAATATGAGCATTATTTATCTTTTATTCCCTTAAATGCTATATGTAATCTTTATGTTGATAAACTCTTTTTTTCTTAACCACAGTTAGGAAGCTTTTTATACTGACCTTGCTTGGAGGCACAGCAAGGCTATTTGTCTTGCTGGCAGACAACAGCAACTGATAAAAAACACTGGTACTGAATGTGGCTGCTCACTTGGAAGGGTAAGAGCTAACCAGATGTATTCTGAAAAGTGGGATAGGTGGAAACTTCTCAATGTGCTCACAGTGCAAACACCAATCAAGTGGTATGTTTTAGGTCATGTTACCAATAAAATCAGAATGTGCTAGTGAACAAAATAGCATATAAACCCCAGCGTCAGGCCTGTAAATGAAGAGCTGAATCCATTAAGGAGTGATCCTCCTGCATTATTTCTTGCTCTGAAAGGTGAAGCATACCAAGGAGCCACCCACAGGCACAGGGAAAAAAACTGTTGAAGGGACAGAGTTCAAGGGAAGATGAGCATGCAGGATTCCATAGGCAAAAGGAATGCCCTGAGTTCTGAGCTCCTGTGCCTCGATGTATCTCGTCTTGAAGACAGAGTGAGCCTATGAGACACATCAAATAAATCCACAGTGAGATGCAAGGCTGTTGACCTCCTGGCACAAATGTCAGGTGTGAGAATTAAAATGGACCCCTGGTTCATCTTCCTGTGCTCACCTACTGTCTCTTCTCCAAACCCTGCTGCAGTTGTTCCTTCAAAGTGCAGGACATGCAGGCTTGCACTGCAAGCAGGTGTGTGCCATTGATGGCAAGGCTCTGAAACTGGCTCCTGCTCTGCCATGGGACAAGAAGTGTGATATGTTCACTGTGACATGTTCTTCTTCTTTCTCCTTTGTCTTCTCCAACTCTCAGCTCTGTATTTTGTCTTTTCTATTATCTGAGAGAATATGAGCAATGTGTGGTAGACATCTTACACAGGAGCTGTGCACAGAAGATATTTTCTCATCAGGGCATTATTCCTGCTCTTCTTCAGACTCCTGCATACCATTCATCTTTTATAAAACAATAGAAACATAACAGAGAATTAGGTCTTAAGTCTTTTGATGTAGATAAGGAGATACAAAGTAAGTAGATATGGATAAAATAAAAATTGCATCTTGCACTTTGGATATGGTTCAGATCAGACTCTGGAGATGAAATTAAAAGAAAAAAGAAAAATTTACTCCTCCTTTGAATCCTGATTTTGTTTGAGAACGAGCATGGAACTTCAAGGGACTGTAGAGCCATATACCCAATTTGAATCAAATCCAGCATCTACTACAACATCTTTAAAAATCCCTCTTTTTGTGGAATTATAAGCCTGTTTTTAAATTTTAGTATATCAGACCCAATTTAAAAACTGCTTAGTCTGGGCTTCACTATTACAATAAAAAGAAAAGAAAAAATTAGAAAAATAGAAAAAATATATTGGTCTTCTTGTTCAAGATGAGAAAAATATTAATTATAAAACTGTCATAATATAAGGCAGAATGGATTAAAGAAAGACTTTTGTCTGGTTTTAAAATTGAAAGAGAGTTCATTACCCTAAGATCTTTAACAATATGATTGACAATGTTTATTATGGTCTTATAAAAGGAGAGTTTTGGAATTTGACAAAGCAGGAAAACCATGAAGAAAACCATGGCATTTTATTCAGGTTAATTACTTTGACATTACTTGAATCTTTATGAAAAATATAGATAATTATAACAGTTGACACAAAAAAGAAAATTATCAAGAAATACAGCTCAGGAAATATATGAAGATTTGACCAATGTGATAAACTATTTTCAAAGGTAGATTTTGGATATGAAAAAATGTCTATTCAGTTTTTTAAAAAAAATTATTCATTTTTTCCTATATGATTTTTGCTTTGATTTGTAACCTGAAACAGGGACTGCCTGTTTCCAGCAAAGAGGTATTGGACATTATGGAATATTACTGTTGTGTTTTCCAAACTTAAACAAACCAGAACACTGCCCTAAAATGCCTGTGTAAACATGGTCAAAGTATTTCCTCTTGCAAGTAAAATTAACGTTTTTGGACTGGTTCACATTCTTATGAAAAGGACTGGTGACCTTCAAACTTAGTATAAAATACTTTTGTCTAACCAACTTTTCAAAGAATTGACCATTTCTCAATACCTGAGTTCCATGAGAAACATAGAAATATTCTCCATTCATTTCAACCTCTTGAAATTTGCAATTTTTAGGTGATCTTTTTGTGATGTCTTAATCAATGTGTCTCATCAACTGAAGAGAGAGAAAAAAGGGGTCTTTTAAAAAAAATTAAGGATCTCAAAATTGCAGTATCTGATTGAGTTCATAATTTCACACAATGTAAATTTCCCCTCAGAAATTCTAGCTCAGAATATTGGACTATGACACAAAAGCTATCTTTTAAATCTATCCAGCTACTATTAAAACAACACAGAAATCACTTGTGTCCTGGAAACTGACTCTTCTGCAATCAGTGATAGGAATGATGGACTGTGTGAATCAGCTGTAACTGCATAGAGTCATCAAGTAATCCCTGATTGCAATTGGAAGATGAAGAAATAATCCAATTAGCTTGAGATATATACATATAACTTGTATAACTGGTAGTGTAACAGACACGCAACAGGAAATGTGCATAGGATCATTGTTCATCCTTTTCCAAATTCATACTGCAGGGAACACAGTGGGATAGCTGTACTTCATGCCTCACTACAGCCATAAGTAGGAGGCATAATTTTTTTGCCAAAAATATCTCTGAAAGCTGGGGAAGGTTCTCAGCAGGAGCTGGGCAGTGGTGCAGAGTACTGGTGTAGCATTAGAAATAGAAATGCTCTGGTATTGCTAATCTCCAGCATTCAAGAGTCATGACTAAGGCTGCATAGAAATCATGAGATGGCATAAAATAGTCAGATACAAACAAGCAAACAATCTCTAGAAGTGGATGGAATTTTAATTAGCTCCCTGCTTGGGAATCTTTCAGGTTTCACTGAGGCTGTGTATTCCAGCTTATCTTAGCAGCTGCAGAAGCTAGATACACTCGGTGAAATGAAAGTGTATGTTTTTGTATAAGCAGAAAATATCTTGAAAGGTTCAGCCTTAAGAAATACACAAGCACTAAAAAATTTGCAAGAAATGATAACTGTTTTTTCTTACTGTAGTATTTCCTTTGTTCCAGTACTGAAGAAAGATGCTCTGAAGAAAATTTCTCTTTCTTTCCTCACAGTTAATGTTGGCCCCTCGTTCTGCCTTATAGCAAGAGAGTCAGGGTTCTGAGTCTTGTCAAGGAAGGATGAGAACTAACCAGAAGTTAGTTAACTTCTAACTAAGTTAGAAGTTAGTTAACTTCTATGTTAACTATGTTCCATGTCATAGAAGTTAGTTAACTTCTATGCATAAATTGTGTTTCTCTCAGGGATGGAAGGGTGTGACTCTACCAGTCTGTTTCTCTCCCACACTCCCCGATAGGCCTCAGTTTATTTCCTTCCTCTACAAGCTCTGCCTCCAGGCCAATCATCTACCTGGTCACACCACATGCAGATGTCCTCTCTTTTGCCCTCAGACACTAGTGCCAAGCTCAAACACTCCCTGCAGCCTGAGGAAGTGGAGATCAGGACAGCTGCACGTTTCTGAGGGAGCTCCATCTGCATCACCCTGCTCCTTCTAGCAACATCCTTGGGCATGTTCTAGTTGGGCAGGTGAAAACTCCCAGGTGAGCTTGCCTCAGGAGCTGGGGGTGGCTGTGTCCTCCTGCGTGCTCCATCATTGGGAAGCACCACACCTTGCCCTGACTGCCTGTGCTGGCTGCCCCCACTCCCTGGAGTCATTTGCATCTCCTGTGGTTGCTCTGGCAAGGCCCTCAGCATGCCAGCCTCACTCATGAGAGCTGCCAGGTCCTGCCGAGTCTCTGCATTTTTTCTCAGGTTTCCCTGACTCCAGGAACCCCTCCTCCAGCTCCTTCAGGTATTTTGTGCCAGAACTTGTCATTGCTGCTGCTGTCACTGCTATTGCTACGTGCCTTGATTGACTAAAGTTAGTTTAAAATGAGCAATAAAAAATGTTCTTAAAAAAGAGTAGTTTGTTTTTCTAGATGCAGATGAAAACATGTCTGTAAACTGCTGAAATGTACTATTTTCCGCTTTTGGTCTTTTCTTGTGCAACTTATCTACACTGATTTGTTAAGTTCAAGTGTTATTTTCCCCTCTCACCCTTTGCTAAAGTCTATTACTAATACTTTGAGTCCTTTTTCAATGTACTGCAGCCTATATAAAGTACAGCCTTCTTTCTCTATTGTCTATCAATTTCAGTTCTATAAAGTATACTTTTTTTTCAGTGCAAAGATAAATCAAATCTGAATGCTTTATCACCAATTTCAGCTCAGTCTGTGATTAAGAATCTACTCTGAAAGTGATCAAGGTGCAGGACTGGTTCATTCTTTACTCCTTGTTCCTCGTAATTGCTTTGGCTAGCTACTCACTCATTTCAAATTATAACTCAGTTATGGACAAGAGTTATGGACATATCCACGTAATCCTTTCTTTAAAAACAACTCACTGCTAATGAAATTTTATTGATCCTTCATCAAGTAGAGTCTCTCCAAGGTTAAAATGCCACCCTTCAACTGTGACAGATCAGATGACCAGGGATTTAACATTTTAGAATGGGCAAAACAGAAATGTAACTCTAGTTTCACCTTCTCCTTCCCTTCTTCCTTCCCTCCCTCCCTCTCTCACTCCCTCCCTCTCTCCCTGTGGCACGCCTAGGTTTCAGATTTCTGATGAAGAAAACTTTACCATCAGGACCTAGTAAGGAGTATTAGCCCCCTCTTGTGGAAAAATACCTTTGATTCTTCAACCTCTTGACGTGGTGGATGTTACAGAGAGCACACGCAACATTGCATAATACAGCTTGTGAATCAGTGGAATACCTATACAAAAAGTTTAAGCCTAATATATTGTCGATAAGCTTACCTATCAGCAATCACTATATATAGACAGCTAATATTAACTCATTGCTAGAGTATCTTCTTGTCTGTATGGGCAAGAAAGCATTTCAGTGGTGTTGTTTTCAGTCCTTTTCTTACGAAGCTCCTGCTGTGCTTCTGACTGACCAGAGCTGATAGAACCAATGGTGGTAATTATCCCTTTGGATGTTCTTTTTGAAAGAATTCTGGTTATAAAAGAGAAGGTTTGAAAAATTAAAAGGTAATGTGAAAAATGTGTTACAAAAATTATTACGTTGCTTATTTTATGTTTATTATGAAATCTACTGATCAGGTGGAGCTAAATCTGACATTTAAGGCATTTCTATCAACAACATTAAAGAAAATTCTTTTAATGAAAACTACAGTATTACATTAAAGCACACAGCACAATACCATTTAATGTAAAGGTATTTTATCTAAGATTCAGAAGTTAAGTTAAATGTATACTGCAGTTTGTTTGGCCCAAATTAGCAAAGCAGAAAAATCTCATTGCCAGCTCATTCCAACACTGACACAGCAATTAGATTGTAAGGACCTTTTAGAAGTTTACATCTTGGATTGGTATTTGGGAACACAGCTTGTGGTGCTCTGACAGTCATCTGATATAATAAGGATTTCAGACACTGAAAACCAGCATTCTGGACCTCATATTTTACAACTAAAGAATGTAATGTACAAGTATCATGCTAAGAGTTTTCTTCATGGGGAGCCCAGTTCTAACTGATGGCATTACATATTTAACCATATTTCTCTAAGATGTTGTCTTGCAAAATTCAGTTGAACTGCATCAAGGAGGTCATTAAAAAGCACCATGAGAAAAGGTAACAGATGGTTCTATATTAAATATATGAATTTAAATATCTCCTACCCTGAATATTTTGTCTTTTGTGGATTTACAGAAATGTACCCTTTTTCAATAATTTGTGGACTGAAAAAATCATTTAGCCTGTTTGTGCATGGTAAATCATAATGTTGGTGAACATGACAGAGGTTCCTACTTTGGTGTTTCTTATGGGTTCAGTCAAAATCTACTCCTAATATCCATATTTATCGTTATGAATTATATTCTAAATTTAGTTTCTTTGGAACCTTAAATATTGCATTAGTGTTATTCTTTAAATAATATGACTGAGATGATTGGCAAATTATATTTGCTATTGGTTTCATGTTGACATCTGATGCAGTCAGATGTTTTTCTCTTTTATAGTGCTTCTACCAGGCTTCAAGGTTATAGAAATTTTCTTCTTATTAATCCCCACTACACAGCCCTTTATTTAAGTTCAGACTGTAAATTTCTCTCATCTCTAGCTCTAAAATACCACAAATCAAACTCATACTTCACTCAAATTTAAAAAGGTATTAAGATCTATTTCAAAACAAATAACTTCCTTGTGACTGATGCTTTTTTTTTTAACATAATCTACTCTGATTTCTCTTGGCTGAGTTATTTACCAAACTTAGCATTCACCCACTAATCTCTATTCAGCATACTTGATTCGTAATATATTTTTATTCTAACTAAATTGCTGACATTACTGATACAGAATCTTATTTCATTAGAACTATACACTGCACAATGAGAAAAGTTCCTCTGAGATATACTCATGCAAAACTCCATTGAACTGAAGGAAATAGTTGATAAGCAGAGCAGAAATGAAAATGAAACCCAATTAAGACTACAAGAGATGACTGATAAGAATTATGTGATAGAACAATAATGTGATGAGGATTTCTGTTTTATTTTCAATTTACAAACATATTGTATGGCAAAGAACATCTCTGTTTATAGTAAAACATGGACAATTTGATATATATACACAGAACACACTTCCCCTCATAAATATGCATTTTGATCTCATATTAGCAATGACACTTACATATTCTGTTGCATATAGAATAAGATCTCCAAAGTACCATGTCTTCCCATCCTGACTTTGAGTCTTTCCTTTTCCCCTTTTTCCCCCTTTTTGCTCTTTTTCTTATTTTTTCCCCTTTTCATTTTCCTTTCCCTTCTTTTTTCCCTCCTACTAGAAAATTTTCTTAGACAAATACTTGACATTATTAATTGAGGGAAATGAAATTAGAAACTTTAATGGTGTCTATAAATGTGCATCGGCATGGGTTTGGAAAGTTTAGCATTAATTTATGCATTGTTTTGGAAAGTCTAGCATTTAGGAAGACAAACATTTAATTAGATTTTTTTTTTTTTAATAATTCACCTGTTCATATATTTTTACACTTTTGGAGTTTATTTCTATAGCTACAACCTGTAAAGAGAAAAACTTCCCCAGCAGAGCACGAGGCATTACCTCACATTGTGGAAAAGTGCCCGTGCACTCCCTCCAGTGGGCAAAGTTAAAGCTGCTAAAGCATTGCTGGATTTTTCCTAAGAAATTACACAAAAAATAAGCAAAACCCTCACTAACTGATAAGCAAAGCAGAGCAGGTAAATTAACTTATTTTTATGGATTTAAATGAATAAAAATTAATTTTTAAGTATTAATACTCATCTAAATGTAGGAAACACAGAATTATTTTCATAGACAAACTGTTTAGAGTTAAGCACTAATTGAGACAATGTATAAAACCTCTCACTCTGAGAAAGGATAGACATTCTAATTAAACATTAAAAAATACTCTTTTTTAAATTCTGCTTTTACTCCTTATTAAAGAATATTTTACTGAGGAAAGCATAAGGAATAAATAATTTTAAAAAAATGTTTTAATATGGACCTGAAGACAATATTGTATTTTTGGTTTACATCTAAAACCAGGTTTCGAAGAACCATAATACTATTTCCAATAATGGAAGAGGGATTCACTCTAGAGTTTACCAGACAAATGAAAGAAGTACATATAATGTTTCATAACTAAAAATTATAACTGTAAACCAATTATTTCAAATACTCTTGCATGCTCCTATTGTTTGGAGTTACCTTATATGACAGTAATATTACAAATCTACTCCAAAATCTTCCACACAGATGGATAATTCATGCATCTCTGAAGGTATGATACTTTCATTGTACTTTTACAGCTATCCATGCCATGCATGATTATTCAGTATTTCAAAGCTGTTATCAGCCACTGCATTTTACATGAAATTGTTGCTTTCTGGTCTCTTAACTATAATTATGTTTTCCCTAAACAGTAAATGCAGACAAACAAATCTGTTACATTCCTTGGCATTTTTGTTTATTGGCAGAGCTATTGAGATATTTAAAAAATAAATAACCCCTGGATAATTTAAAAATAAATGGGATGAAAAAATAAGAAAGAACGCTAAAAGTCTCATTGATAAAGCAGGTGAATGAAAACACTTTATGGAAATCTATTTCATGTTTACCTAGGAATCTTCAAATATGGCGCCTTTCCCCCTCTTGATAAACTCCTTGAGGGGTATCCAAGGAAATGCTACTGTAGTATTTTCTGTGGTAGGACTCTACACAATTGAATTGTGAAACAATCAGTTCTCAATGGATTGGTTTCCAGCTGGGAAAATTACTTTGAGTGACAATCCAGCCAATGTCAATGAAAAGGATGTGAATTGCTTCCAATTCTATTGCTAGGAGCCACAATATAATGTAGGTTCTACTATTTGCAATGAATAACTGAGTATCTTTTGCAGCACATGCAGACTGTTTGTCATTTTTTCCTGGAATGAAATCATGGTTTTCAGCAGTCCAATGGATTATACTGCTATGCCTTAAGAATGGCACAGAGTCAGTAAAGTAAAAAAAGTTATTGCTTTTCACTTGTTTCACAAGAAGTCATCCTCCAGAACAGAATACATGGATTTTTCACATAATAGTAATAGTTCACACTATTAGAACGTGAAACTCATTACTAGTGGATGAATGCAAAAGTCTTGCTGAATAAAAAAATGGATTTATTTATTTTGGAATTGAAACAGTACTCATTCAGTGTCTGTATAACAAGGGGGTCCAAATTAAATTGTTATGTATACAAGACCACGCTGTTGCTGTTCAATACTTCTGATGAAATTAATAGGCATCAGAGGAAGTAAAAAACTGAAATTTTTTATTTCCTTGAAATCTCAAGTATTGAAATAGTTGTTTCTCTATCAATTAAGCTTTAGACATTGCTGCTGCTGCAAGTGAAAACAAGGGTTTGTAAGAGTGTTCATTCTAGCATGCAGTATAATAGATCTATGAATGTTAGATTTTGGGGTTTTGGGGTTTTGAATTGAATCAGCTTGGAAACATGCTCTGATGAAGCCTAAGTTTAATGAAGGCAAAACAGAAATCTTTTTCATACACAAGAACTTGTGTTTAAGGGTGGGTTAAATGACTCAACATGCTGCCTCAGCCACTTTCAGAAACTCTAACATTTCTAGAAGTAGATCTTTTTTCTCACTTCAGAGAAAATTGCTAACAAACTCCCTGAAGCTTCAAAATCTAGAGCTCAGCTGCATGCAGGCTCAGTGGAAATTTTGACTGACGGAGGATTGATCCACTAAAATTGATGGTCATTTACTGAATTTTGCCTTTGTTATGGGTTGTGGGTCCTCACAAATTTGCTCTGGTCAGGGAGAAGGCTTGGAGAGAGTTTGCATCTGCACTCCCATCGCAGCTGCACTCCGTTGGCCGTACCCTCTCTGGGTTCCTGAAAGGACCTGGCTCTCAGCAGGCACTCTCAGGACTGTTTGCAACTCACACATATAACCTTTTTCATCTTTTTTTACAATCTGCTGTTTTCTTTGTTACTCTGCAAAACCTTGCAAGGCTCAGGTTACTCTTGCAGGGCCTCAGGAACTCGTGACCTCTTTTGCATTCTGATGCTGTTCATGAGTTTCCTTGTTATTTTTTCAAAGCAGTAGAAGTATTTAGCAGTTGCCAGAGTCCTGCCTTATTCCCTAAAGTTACACCTACACACTACCTTACTGTATCTTTAAAAAACAAAATCCAGAAGATGCTTTATTGACTCATCATGTTTTTAACTTCTCCAGAATTTTTATCTGCTTGAAACACACATTCCTCTCTTTGAATCCTAATCCTAGTTGCTAAGCTCTGTAAATTCATTGAAATGATTATGTTCTTTCTTAATAGATATACACACATGCAATTCTTATTTGCTAAACTGTTAGCTGTAAATTTTTTTCTATTCCTTCTGAGAGTCACTCTACTGATTGATTACTCTTCTCCATTTTTAAAAATGTCAGAGAAGAAAAATCAAATACCTTGAATCGTGTTTGTGGCAAATTCTTTGCTTTCCTTCCCATACCTGCCACAATGTTTTAGTTCTTACCAATATTTAAATTTGCTTTAAGTGAAACAAATACATTTTGGAATTGAAACTGGAGAACAGCTAGGCTGTTAGAAGACTTTGTGCATGCTAATAGCAGTAAATAAATAAATAAATGCTCTAGCAATAAAGCACATCGTCAGAAGCTGTCATTAACAAAATTATTCCTAAAAAGGACCAGATTTCCAGTCATTTCACTGTATTAATGAATAGATCTCTGTTTAATTTGACATTTCACTAGTTACAGGACAGAAACTTTTTCTTTACATTGTACTTAATATAATGCTTGCTTGGCTGTGGTTAAGTCAAATCATGATGATTTGTACCAGTCAAATTTTTTTAGGAATTTTATTTTATCAGTTGATTGCTTTGATTCAATTACAATATTTCTGCTAAGTACAGGGTGCCCATATTACTCACATTTTTATGAAGCTGGGGATATTCAAATTTAAGATATAAGCTCTTTACTCAATAAGTGGAGAAAGTTTTGGAACTCATCAAGAAGAAAGCAGTGTCCCCATTGGGAGACCAAAAAAAACCAAAACATTTTCAAGCACTAAAAATGTAGTTCATCTTGCATTTAACATTCATATTGCATCTTGTCCATTCTAATATCATGCCGTAGCAAACAAAAGGACAGAGCCCATTCTGTGACTTACATAGCAGAGACTTACTGTTTTGTCACTTTCTAATTTTTCTTTCCAGTTTGTTGATTTTCCAGTTATTTTTTAAGTTTTTTTCCTAAAAATGTATATCCCCTCCATTTATTCTTGTCTCCTAGTTAACCTACTTTGGACTAGAAGTTCTCATCTGACTTTAGTTTATGGGGGCTGAAAAAGAGGTAACACTCTCCTGTACAGCAAATATTTTTAACATACCTGTCATAAGTCAGATGAAAGCCACAGAGAAGATAAGGAATGTGGCCATCTTAGAGCCTTATTGAACAGAAAGGGTGACCTTTACTGGCAAAAGTCTTGGGACTGATCTTTTTCACATGAAAACTGAGTGGAGGGACATAAATATGGACAAAAGCCAAGGTTTGCTTTGAAGTTTTTCAGCTCGAAGTTTGTTTTTTTGAAACAAGGTTTCTTCTACAGGAAGAGACAGATAAAAGACATATGCCCTTTCTAACTCTGCAAGGGAAAAGAGGTACAGTTCTCTGAATCTTCTATTTGGGGAGGCTGCTTCAGCAAGATGAAGTCTGGTAACTGTGGCTGCTCCCCTCTGCCCCCTGCCCAGCTCCAGATCCACCTGTGCGCACACACAGGAGCACACATGGCCCAGTGACACTGCTCCTACCTTGCTGCTCTGGGATACGTTTCACTCATTCTCTGCTTCTTGTCTTCATCTGCCCTCTTGCACAGCATCACAGAATGGGTCAGGTTGGAAGGGACCACAGTGGTCACCTGCTGCAACCTCCCTGCTCCAGCAGGGCCATCCTAGAGCACATGGCACAGGACTGACCCAGACAGTTCTTGAATATCTTCAGTGAGAGAGTCTCCACAGCCTCCCTGCACAACCTGTTCCAGGGCTCGGGCATCTGTGCAGTAAAGTTATTTCTCATGCTTAGGTGGAACTTCCTGTGCATCAGTTTCTGCCAATTTCTTTTTCTTCTCAAAGAAGCTGTGGAACAAAAATTCCTGAACATTTTCAGAACTTGTCTTGACAAGATTCTGAGCAAACTGATCTCATATCAGAATTCTGCTTTCAACAAATGCCCTCAGATATGCCTTCCAACTTAGTCATATGTTTCTTTTTACTGATGCACTTTTTCTTAAATAATATTTACATGCCAATTTACTATATGATTCTAGGTAATTAGTCAGAATCACCTGCCCCATTCTCCTGCATTCTTCCTTTGTGGGAATTGATTTTTGTTTCTGAGTATAAACACAAGCAGGGATGGTTGTCTGGTAGTAAAAGGAAAGTAAGCAAGTGTTTTGGTGCGAGAGATCATCTTCAACCACTGCTCATAGTCTGTTCAGAATAAGAGAGATGTCTAAATGGCAAAGAAAAGAAATTGACCTGGCATATAACTCAACCTTAGATCATTTCACTTTTATGTATTACCCATGTTCATCTTTGTATCTTACTGTTCTCTGTTCTTGGGGCAATTTTCATGAATTTTCATTCAGCTAGCAATAAAATTGCATTTAAATGCATTTTTCAGACAAAAATTCATTAAATATGTGAGATGGGATGGAACAACCTTTCACGAAAAGTCATGGAAGAAAAAGAGTGCCTGTCATTTTAAGGTGAAATAAATTATAGATGTGACTGTCTAGGATAGTGGGGGACTGGGCTTGATATTCAGCATTAGCCTTTCTCTATAAAGACAATGAGAGTTTTGAAAATAAGTTTAGTGAAAAGGAAGCGCATCCATAATGAAGCTTTCCTCTCCTCAATTAAAATCCTCGTTGAAAGCCCTGCTGCTGTTTCATTGCTAACATGCTCTGCTCCTGATGCAATGCAGCAGTGATCCATGCTGCCATCTAGTGCCTCTAGGGGAAAGCAGTGGGCTGCCGAATTTAGGGTTTTCATGGATGCTGGAAGAATAGCAATTTTTGCTCTTTACTACTGCGAAGGCTTTCTCATTGCCTCAATTTTAGCCCTGAAATTAAAATTATGGAAACTTGACTTTTGGAAGGGAGTATGCTGTCAGGAACTAGTACAAGTCTGCTTGAGAAGGAGTTGGGGACAAGGGATGGGGATATGGGAGAGATAGGGAAGAGCAAAACAAGTGATAAACAAGGCTGCAGGCAGTCACCAGAGGAAAAAAAATACACTGATTACAGTGGCAGCTAACTTACTGCTCAGGGAATCAGAACAAGTGCAGTGGAGTGGCCATCTGAACCAGAATAAACACAGCAAGAGATATAAGTGGAGAATGTCATGACCTTGAGAATAGAAAAGGCATAGAGAGAGGAGATGAGAGAGAAGTGTTTGTGCACTCACTGAAGGGTTTGTGATTTAGCTGTCAGCTTAATATTGGCTAAATAATACAAATAGTTTCTGTTTTCCAATTAGTGCCTTAATAAATACGCATACATTTATACAACTAAAATTAACTGAAGTCCTTAAAGACTGCTCAGTCAATTACACACGTCTGCAAAATGACTAGATTCCCCAAAAGAGTCAAAAAAACTCAACCATGGAAAAAGGCATTCATGTGAAATACCACTGAATATAACCATGTGGCTCGTAGAAAGGGTTTTGCAAAGCATACTGCATACCAATATAAACATATTGTAACTCATTGTATTTAATTAAAATAATTATAAGGAAAAGACTTTCAATTCTGATGGCAAAAAAGAAACATGGGTGCATGATTACTTTTCCCTTCTTCAAAACACTTGAAAAGAAGAGCATTCAAAAAAAAAAAAAAAGGCTATGCATTCACATGTACATTTTGATTTGAAATATAGTTTTAAAGGATTTCTTTTTATCCTTACTGAAAATTAAGAGCTTAATTTTAGTAAAACAGTCTTTTAATATACACCTGTACAATCCCTCTGGGCAATTTTCTATTAACAAAAATTTTTCCTTAAAGATTAACAGTATTTTTATGAACTGTTCTTACTTACAAAATTGAAGAACAATATTGATTTTAATTGAAATTCTTCCTTGAATTGTAAAATTAATACTCTACCAAAATTTTTAGATACTTGAATTGACAAATGTAATTGCTTCTTTTACTGAAACTAAAATAATATGCAGACAAGGAAACATATGGCATCCTAAGCAGTTTCAGAATATTCAAAAATTTGTAATTTCCCTTCACAGACAGGCAGCAGACAGGCACATGCACATAAATAGAGACTTGTCTGAAGTACTCAGGCAAAATAGGAAAAACCTATATTGGAAAAGCCAATATTTTTTTCAGAATGCAATTATACAGCGACAAAAATATATCATTGTCAATCATTTAGATAGGTCTGAGGTTATAAATGTAGAGCATATTGCTTCAAATCAGCAGAAGTATATACTTCAAACTTGCCTTACTGTTATAAAATATTTGAGTCTACCAAACTGAAATAGATTTCAAATGGACAAAAATGTACCTACTGAGCTCTAAACACTTGATAGATTTTAGCAGTATTCACAGAGAAATAAAAGAAATAAAGACATATTTTCCTTAGAAGTTATAAGAATTACAGTGAGGAAATTTGAGAAACTTCTTTTTTCTTTACACATTTTGGGACTACATCAACAAATAATTGTACATTTGATGGAATTTTCTTACTTATGTGCTTTTTCAGGAGATGTCATATCATGTGTACCTGCTTTTTTTGTTGGAGAAATGGGTCACAATTGTTTTAAGCTTCCCCCTCTAAATGCAACTTCTGTTTTATCAAACTGTGCAGATCTCAATCGAAGCTACAAAACCTACAAAAATATAAGCTTGCTTATACTGTGAAATGTCATGAGTCAGAATGGTGAAAGCCAAAGAGGGGCCTGGCTGTCCCTGGGAGCAGCGAGTAGTTCTGTAGAATAATGAGAAAGCTGATGATGGCTTAGTTTGTGGGAAGCTTTCAGCATGCAGGGGACTCAGTTGTCTTTTTCCATCCTCTGAGTTCATGCTTGTATTAGCAACCTTGGTACAGCTGGTTGGATGCATAACAAGTGTCTGGAAAAGCCAGGCAGCAAAATCATGTATTTTCAGTCCCCTTCTTTGTGTGAGAGGTGTTGTTTACAGAAACAGTAACTCTTTCTGAGATCACCAGAGATTCATTACTGTTGTGTCACTGTTCTTCTCTCTGACCCTTTTTATCCTCCATGCTCAGAAGAAAAACTTTTTCGGTTTGGAGAAGCGCCTGGATGCCAAGCCAAGTCTAGCTGAGACCAATTTAATTCATTATGGATATAATTCTGATTTATCCTTCTACATTTATCCTATCAGTAAAATATTCAAGCAAATCTGTCTAACTATTGCCCCAGTATTAGCAAAGCTAGTTACCCAGTAAATATTGGCACCAGTCACTTCTAAAAAGTCAGGGTAGCAATCAAATCCCCATGACTGCTCCTACCGACTGCTGGCATTTAAAATCATCAGCTGAAACATAAATATATTTAGCTTTCCATGTTGAAAAACATTGTCATAAAAATCTTGACTATGAATTTATAATTAGCAAAGAGTTTTAACAGATGTAAAGAAAAGGTCATATGAATCATTTGCTCATAATCTGTGTTAGGACAATCAAAAGTAATTTTATTCTTCAGAACAATATTTTTTGCCTGCCTTTGCATCTCTTCATCTCTTTTTGTTTCATTTCCCCCCTCTTTTCTTTCTAGAAATTATTTTAATTGGAAGAATATCTTGAAATGGGAAGTTTTACATATGTGTTGTAAAAAGCTTGCAGGCTTTCCAACTGCATTTGTAGACACTTCAGAATCAAATGTATGTCCTGTGCTCTGTGTCCTGCTGTGCTCTACGTCCTGTGCTCTATGTCCTGCTGTGCTCTACGTCCTGTGTGACTCTTCTGGGGTCTGGTGCTCTCAACATTACTTGAAATTTAGCCATTGTAGGGAGCAGTCATATCTTTAATCACGGAATTAAAATGTATATTTCTTCCAGCTAATTGCTAGTGAATGAGTTACAGATCAAGAATAATTCACAAAGCCTATCACATAATCCACAGATAATGATAAATTCTTGAAAATTGTAGCCAAAGCATGAATAATTCCTGAATGGAAAAACAATTGAAACATATCGGTGGACCAATTTTTTATGATTAATTTCTCTTTCTAACACATCTGAAATTTGTTATCAAATGTTATAACACAACATTCAGACACATCCACAGTAAAGACTACATCCAGTATTCAAAAGGTGTCCTCAGTAATGGTCACATATAACATCCATATCTTAGACTGTTGGAGGATTCCATATAGCCTAGTAAACGGTAGTCCTTGGCATAGTGAAGGTATTTGCTTAACTTTTCTGCTTCTTGGAGTCAGTTGCATTGTCAAGGTAACAAAAGAACAATCTGATGTGCATGACAGAAAGCTTGGGATGTAGCCCACTGTCTCACTGTAGCAGACTAGCTTTCAGTAGCTTCGGTTTGCTAGTCAGCCTAAAAATGCATAACATGACTGCAGCATTGCTTCTGAATCAAATGACAGTAAAATTCAGAAAAGGCTTACAGACTAATTTCAAACAACTATGCTAAGCTGAAATGAGACTCCTTTTCTTTCTAAAATTCCCAATGGACAGAATACCCTTTGAATTCCATGGTCATCTCACAGACCTTTGCATAGTAATATATTTTTCACACAAGATGTCTGGCTATTTGGATACAATTCAAAAAGAGGCTTACGCTTCAAAAAGCAGGAAAGCTGACATAAGCTTTAGAGTAAATACCAAAATCTCTTATCTTTCCATATTTGTCATATGTTATAATCCTTGCAAGAGCGGCCTACACAATAATAGGAAAAAAATCCTAAATATTGGCTTGACAGAATAACAAAGGCATTATACATAAATGGTGGTTAGGGAACAGTTGTGGGGGGTTTAAGCTTTCTAAATTATATATGCTCATTTATATTGAAATGTACATGAATTTCCAATGGGAATGTCTCCTAACACATAAAAGTCCTACTTCTGAGGACTGATTTATTCTCTAGCATATATGAACAAGAAATTCCCCCCTGGGTATTTACCAGGGCAAGGACAGAGGATTTCTGTGTCCCACAATATTTTTATTGCCTTTTGTATTAAATACTATTTTTATGGCAAAACATGTACTTTATGTATGCATAATTCTAAACTGTCTGATCCTCCTTCCAAGTTTTGCTGTGCAAAATAAATGACCATTGATCATTTTCTAAATGCAGTTCTAGGGAGATATTTCATACTATTTCTATAGTATGTGTGCCTTTATGTGTGATGGCTTATACATGTGATAAAACTCTAGAATTCCTTCCTTCCTATTACCTGAATTAGTTTAGTTTCCACACTAAAACACTAATACTTTAAGATAGACTTGTATTTTCCTAAGATAATCTATCATTTATTTTAATGGAATAATTTGAAAGTATCAGTTTTGAAAATTCTTCCTTTGAAAAACCACACTATTAAAAACTAATTACACAAGCTCCTTGAATTCAACATTATTCCCATGCTAATTTCCATAACAGAGCACTTTTCATACGTGTCACTGATTCATAAAGAACTGCTCCTTTTATACAACATAAATGAATATAACTACTTGAGGTACTCTCTAAAACAGACATCTCTACCTTAACACCTTCCCTCTAAATCCTAGAATTATGCTGCCTTGAGACTTACTTGCTGAGTCAGCTGAGAAGCCTTGGGAAATTCATTATCTCTGGGAGAAAGTAAGGTGTGTGCTTCCTTTTCCCAGCATCACTCTTACGTGCCTTTGCCTTTCTCTGTGAATAAAGAGGATGCCATTGATTCAGCTGGTGAAGGAATGAGTCAATGTGGAACTGAACTGAAGTAAATGTAACTTTTATCTTTCTGTCCTTATGTATTTAGTTGCATAAAGGAAAATTTTAGTGCAAGATTATTTAGATAAAATTTCATCTTTATCATAGCAGATGTACTTCACCATAGATTTTGAGATAATTGAAGCAAGTATTTTAAATCCAATAATATCTATTACCATTATTATCATTAATATTATTATATCCAAAAAGAAGATATAATGATTGTGTAATCACAATGATATTAAATACATATTGTACATAACTTTTCATGGGCTAGGATACACTATATAGAACACCAACAGAAACTACAGAAAAAGAACACAGGAAGTGTTACATTACTACTCTCCACCACTTATTTAACAATTAAAACTTATATTTTTCCAGCAATTTTTCTTTCTTTTTTTTAAATAGATTTCTATCCACTGCATGAAATACGTTTTCTTGTGAATTTTCTTTTCATAAGTAACATCTCACTAACATACCACAAAGAGGTGCTCTAAACCCACAGTAGCTATTGAGAGCAACTCTTCCAAGAACAGATAGAACTGCTGCAAGCTCGCCTCAAGGTAGGGGTTTGTGATTTTAGTACTCTGTTTTTTAAGTAAAAATGTTTCTCATGGCAGTCATTGCAATAAAACTTGTGTCTAGCAGTCAGAACTCAAAATAATGAGATTCATAGCTGTCACCACATTAACAAGTCAGGTGAGATTTATTCTGTGGAACAGATTTAGGCAGAATACTCAGCTATCGATCATCTCGTTTTTCATAAATAATCTATCCAGTTGAATAGAATGTATTTTTTCCCTTGAAGTGATAACTATTTAATGAGTGATTTGTCTGACACAATTTTACAGAGGTTTCTCTCCTGACAACTGTGGTGTATGTTTTTAAATACCATTTTTGTGAATTATTCTGTTGTCTTCTTAACTTGCATATGTAAAGATAAACACATATGCAAGTCTTCACACAATCAGGAGTGAAAAATAAATTTCCCTTGATAACTAATTTCTTAATCTTCCTTTAATCCAATTGAAATTAGTTTTGTAATCCCAGATAAGTTTTAACAATTTTTCTGAATCCCATCACCGTTCTGACTGTCAGAGAGGGAAAGTATGGCTGAGGCAGAGCACCCAGAATGCTGCATTATTCCTCATCTGTACCACTTCATACTAAAACAAATGGGGGTGAAACTTGATTGCAGTCTCTGCAAGAAGTGTATAGCTTTGACCTATTCAATCAAAAGAAGAGTCACCAGCTGTAATGGTATCATCTGTGGGGTCTTCATGTAGGTCTACAATTACTTTGAGGCCACTGGTGGTAAAAAAATCTGCAATTCTAATTCTTGAAATCTGAAATTATGCATACCGCTGAAGGAGTATTTTTTCCATTTTGAGTGGAAATCTGGATCTGAATAAAGCTGAAAGGGTATAGTTCTAGTTTAGTTGAAAATACTACTTGAACAATTCTAATTTTAGTCATAATTTATTTCTGAATACAATTTAGAAAATGATGCACATAATACAGAGTATGTGCCCTTCTGATATGTCTTCATTTTTTCTTATGAAAATTAAAGTTTATCTATATATTGGATAATTAACTCTTGTCCCAATGGACCTGTTTACTTATGAAGAGATATATTTCATTCTTGAGACACTTTAATTTCAACTTCAAAATTTAGCTCTGTATTTGTATTCAAATGTGAAAATATTTGGATGCTTTGGAGCATTAAATTTGAAAGTTTTCAAAGGTGATTAGCACTTTGTTTCCATTTTATTTATATTGTAAAGAATCAATTCTGTATTTTGAAAGTGTACTGTCTGTGATAATCAATATTTATAAATGAGAGAGAAAGAAAGAGAAAGATAAAAAGAGAGAAAGAAAAGAAAAGAAAGAAAAGAAAGAAAAGAAAGAAAGAAAGAAAGAAAGAAAGAAAGAAAGAAAGAAAGAAACTAAGTCCAAAATGGAGTTCCTACCACTATGATCTATATTTAATAAATGACTTTTCAAGCAGGTATGAGTTTTATTTCAGCAGGTACTACCCACCTATAATTGAAATATCAATTGTGCTAACCAAAGTCTGCATGGTGATATAATTGTTTTAAAAGCAGCACAGCACTGGAAAACACAAATTATTTTGGATCTGCTAGATAAATAAGAATTTAATCTGAATTCTCGATCCTAAAATATAAGGCTTACTATACAAGTTCCAGGTAAACACAGGATAGATGAAGCACAATCAGACATGTAGCACAATAGAGATATGACCAGCAATATTAGAGATATCAAGGCAAATTTTTGTAATTGAAGTAAGATAAACATTAGCTAATAGATATATATGTATATAAATAGCTATATTTTTCAGACTGTGCACATGTATCAAGTATTTGAATGATAATACCTTGCTGAAATTTTTGCCTTGGTACATTCATTGGGTCTCTTTTTAAGGGCTTATTAAGTATTTCATTCTATTATCTTTTCTGTCTAGATGCTTGCTAATTGAAGGTTCTTGAAAGGCTCTCTGACTATAGAAAGCTTAGGCTGTGCTGCCTGAAGTTGCATTAAGCAGAGCCTCATCAGCATTCAGCACCACTACCATAGCGTAAAGCCTGGAAGAAGTGGGAAAAATTACCTACTGAAATATAAGAAGAGAAGATGAAAAGAGGCCAGCAAGAAGAAAGAAAAGCTCCTCATTTCTGTTCTGAGCTTCTTTTTCTAATGGATCCCCCTCCCAAGCAATGTTGCGAATGGCAGGTGATGTGTTCTGCAAATAGATCAGCAATGTCACTTCTAAAATTGCACTTTTTGGCATTCAGGTGTTGAAGTAAGTCAGCTGGTAGCCAGGCTTTATCCCAGGCTGTATTACAGAAAAAGAGTATATGTTAGATCATCTAGCAGCAATTACAGTAAAACACCTCTGGCTTGAGACAGAATCACTGTTACTGTTGCTTCCTGCAGCGAATTCTGTCACGATCATATTTGCTTCCTTTTTCACTCCCAGGTGTCAGATATACTTGGCTAAGATTATTTTACTGGGTTGAATTAGTTCCACAACTTCTTCACAACTGAAGGGACTGTTATCTCTCCAACCATTCTCAAACATTGAGATCTCAGTGAAAAATTACTAAGATATATATTAGAGTATATTTTAAAAGGCATTGCAAAAGCCACTAAATACATTATGAGATATCCATTGTCAGACTTGCTCTAGTTACAGCTGCAATATTTTTCTTCTTTCATTTTTTTCCTTTTGCCATAATAATCACTGCAGCAAGTTGTAAATGCAATGAACCCCCCTGCTATCTATAATGGAGAGGACACAGAAATTGATTTATGATATTGATTTATGATATTGTACTGTGCAAAATTCAGGTGCAGTCATAAAATTTTGCTGGTTTCAGAAGTCTCTAGAAAGAAAAAAAGGAAGGAAAGAAGAAAGGAAGAATAAAAGGAATCAAAGGAAGAAAGAATAGGAAGTACCAAAAACATAATTTTCCCCTTCTCACATGTAAAAATATAAGAGAAGTTTGCATGTACCCAGATACTATAAAGGAATATTTAGTTGTTATTTGCAGTTTGTGTAACTCCTGCTCATCACACTAATTATCCAATGCATTTGTATGCTCCTGTTTGTGCCATTTATTGTTTACTCCCTGTGTAATTCTCTGTGGTTTATGTATTAATATTCTGTCATAGCTTAGGTCTTATGTGGCTTCATGAATTATTTTCACAGGCTATCCAAAGAACCTAGAAATACTGTAAGGATAACCTATGACTTTTCCATGAGGCCTCTCCCCATAATGAGCCTTTAAAGGGCTTCAAGAACTGGAGAACAGAGCTGCTGTTTTGGGAGAAATGTGGGGCAATGGTCAAAGCACACATGATGTTGCTACAAACTGAGTGGATTACTTGGAGAGGTGGGTGATGGCGTGAAGGCTTGCAGCTGCACCGGGGAGAGACTGAGTAAATGCAGGAAGAATGTGGTTTGTTAAGGAAAATGGGAGAAAGGATTGATAAAAATATTCATATAAAACAAGGAAAGAAATTAGGAGTTCTTCAGGCTTTTTCTGCTCTAGCCTTTCCCCTGTCCTTTTGTTCAAATCACTGCCTTGGTTTCCTAGGTATAAGGACATTTCTGTGCTCTTGATGGCAGTCATGAAGGCAGAGTTCCCTTGCTCCTACCCACATCTTCATTCCATCAAAGCCTGACTAAGAAGGCAAAGAACAACCTCATTGATCCAGAAAAACTGCTTCTCATATCTTTAAGGAAAGCATATTAGAATACTCTGATGTTTTGTTCTTTCAGCAAGTATAGAAAACAACAGGGATCTAGAGGTCAGGTCCTCACTAGGGAAACTGATTGCCTGCAGTCTTCTTAAAAATCCAATACACACAGTATTGCAGGAGAAAAAATTAAAATTTTTTTCTCTTACTTCCCTAATGTCTTTGAAAAGTCATCTCTGCTCTAGCAGCAGCAATAGAGACTTATTCCAAGGAAAAATCAAGCCTTATGATGGAGCTTAGTGATTTTTACATTGTGATTTTCTGCTTTCATTTAAATAGCTGGTGAAAACGCCAGAATTCTTCTATGTCTGGTTCATCCTTGCACTTTCATGATCAAAATCTAATTTTTAGTTTTGGTTCAGCCTCTAGGCACCCACAGTTTGAAGAATGATCACCATGGTTATAATGCTGTCAAACTTTCAACTGAAAGCATACAGGAAATTTTACCTTCCTCTGCTTCTTTTAATAATAATCTTTCTCATCTGTATCTGAACTAGAGACCTGTTTTTTCAATAAATGTAAATAGTAAAAAGAATTTTCCATCTATGTCTGTGCTCATTTCATCCCTTGCAACAGTTCTCTGTTGGTAGAGAGACAGAAGAAGGGTACACATAGGGAATTTTATTTTGAGAATCAAGAATAAAACATATTTAGGCAAAAAAAATCATGTTTACTCTAAACCATAAAAAATTGAAACAACTTTGTGACTCTTGAAAGGTGGATGCCCTTTTGCTCCATATTCTGTGTCATAGCCTTTTATTTGGTTTGTTATTTTTATGGAAACATTATTTTCTCAAATACCTATGAATAATTTCTGTTATTTTTAAATTGAGTATAATCAAAAAGCCATCTGACAAAATATCAGAATCTGATCGCCCCAGTTGGTTTGATTCCATATTTCAACACCTAGCCTTCATGTAAATACTTGCCTTTTCACTTTCTGCAAAAAATTATATGCAATAATTTTTGCAATATTTTTTTAGAACTAGATTAAATTAGGTGTTGGATTAAATAAAGGAATTAAGTGTAAATCCAAAAGTGTTTGGAGCTAATATTTTTGAGCTTAGGATAGCTTTAACAGTGGATGGATTGCATATGACTTTTTGTGTGGTCTGCAGTCATGGAACAGCTACATGTGTTGAGGATCTACAAATCAGTCAGAATCTGTGAAGCATTGATCCTAGAATGAAATTTCAGTATAGGAGCCATATGCAATGAGTGCTCTTCATATTTAAAGGGGATACAAATGAAATCTAAACCAGAGTTTGAATCACATAGAAACTGCATTTTAATTACTGGTAACAGTAACTCTTCAATCCTCAGTGATAAGTCCTTTCTTATGAGGTTCTTGTTTTAGTTGAATATTACAAGAAGTCTCCTCCTCTAACCAAACCAAATACTCTTCTTTCACACTGTTACATTTGGTAGTTTACTTCTACTTAACCAAGATCCACTAAAGAAAATTATTAGATCTACATGCATCATTAGATAGGAGAGAAATTAGATGCCAGAAGTAAAACACTTCCTTATGAACAGGGTTTCACAGTCTGCACCAGCACGTGCTTCCATCAGATGTTTGGCATCCCTCTGCCTACATGTTTTTGAACAAGAGTTTACAGCCATCCTATGACAAAGTCTTAAACTCATCCAGATTTTCCCATTAATTTTAAACTATATTCATTGCTAAATATATTTATATCAATATGTGGCCTGCTGAATTACTGAAGATGACCAACACATTTTCACTTTCACCAACCTGTGAATCTAACAGGGTACTGACACCACTTACCAAAATTTCTGCTCTGTATTCAGAACAAGTTTATGCTTCAACAAATATGAGTTAACTGAGGTGGAAGTCAGGATAACATGTTCTTTATAAAGCCTTTCTTTTTAAGCCTTTATAAAGCCTTACTTGAGTCAGTACACTGGAAGTGGGACCAGTGTTTTTATCCAGCTCAGATAAATAAGTAGAGTTAACTGTTTAGTCTCTTTTCAAATCATTGATACCACTAGTGGAGCTGACCACTATCATTCTGAATCCTCCAGGACTATGACTAACTGATATTATTCCCTCCTGAATATACCATTCAGTAATATAGACAGGAAAGGGAAATGGCTGTTAAAGTCCAATCCTCTATGATGAAGCAATATTTTAATGTGAAAGTTTGGCCTACAAAAGGGCATTCTTTACAGATCAAAAAAACATTACTTTCTATATGAATTTTCTATTCTGATTTTCTTTTTTTTACACCTTACACACACTTTTACACATTAATGTACTTTAGTATCTTCCAGGAAAGTACTAAACAATAGGACTAACATCTGTTACTCAGTAAAAATACTATTCCTGCTGCTAAGTGAGTTTGTTGTTTTGGTTTTTTTCTCTACTGTTGTATTATACCATAGATATGATTGGGTGTCTCTCTGAAAACAATTTTTTTCCTTCTTTATTCTTTTCTCTGTATGAATTAGGAACATGATACACCTCAAATTACATTTCTAAGCAAAAAAAAAAAAAAAAAAAGAAAATCACATACCTGTGTGCAAGCTGCTGATACCCGATGATGCACGGTTTCAGCATTCAACATAAAATAGGGTCTATTTTCTGTTAATCTGAACTTAATACATGCTGTGACTGAGTCAGCAGCACCTTCTTTATAAAGCAGTATGGCAACCAATTATTGAATGCTGCAAAACATTCTAACAATTTTAATAATTTCCACAGTAAATAAACAAGCTCTCTTCAATTGTTGTAAATGAACATGAAAAAGGAGAAAGAGTGTAAGAACTCACATTTCCCATTCCTCTCCAGTCTTGCCTTGGTAAACTCCTGATGATCTCTTTGAAGTACAGGTATAGTCTGAGAAGCTGCTCTTGGCTTTGAAGGTACCAGCACACTTCACTGTGTACCACATGCACATGACTGCAAATGCAGGTGCAGATCATAAAAGGCAAGTGGCAATGCAGACTTGTGTCTGAGGAGTGGGCTGAACTCACAATAACTCAAGTATACTTGAAATTTAGATCACTGCTGTGAGATGAGATGGTGTGTCACGTTACAAAAATAAGTGGGACAACATTTTTGAAGAAATAATAGGACTACGAAGTTACAAGGCATAAGGTTTGAAAACTTAATTCTGCTTTGATTATGTTGTCTGTTGAGACAACCAAGGCCTGTTGAACTGGATCACAGCCAAGAAATGCTTGTATTGATGGTACGCTCAATAAATGCTTTTCTTTCTCACCTAGGACTGAAACGTCTTTTTGATTAAATGAACAGAATCTAGGATCTTATCTATTGATGATTTAAGTTAATGTGTTCTGATGAGGAAACAGGATAAGCAAAGTAAAGAGAATACTCCAAGTAATCTTTATTCCATTAAGATAAGGTGTCATTTCTTCACTCCATTTCGTCACTTGCTTAGGTAAGTTTGTTTGATATTAAAGGTTAATATACACAGCAGATTAATTATATGTCAGCATTTCATGAACTGGAAAAAGTTTCTGAGTGATAATGCATAAAATGTAGAAATTAAGAATTCCAAATGAAAATTCCAAAAGGCAGTTCACTGTTATCTGTACAGTTTACATAGTTTTAGAGGCTTTTTTTTATCTTACTCCTTTTTAAATTTGTTTTTAAATGCTATGTGGCATGCACACATGAAATTATTTCTCATTATTACATGTTCTGACTACTAACTAATATACTGGGAAATAACAGAGAGTATATTTTCAGAACATCCCAGAACCTGTATAAATCTGGACAGAGTGTGTCTCTCCTGAATGCAGAGATCTGGAGCAGAAATTCTGACTTGATCCAGAATGACTGACTGTACTGTGTCAGAAACACTACAACTGGGGCAAGGCTCTGGGTGAGCCATTTTGCTTTTCAGAAGGGTCAGTTAAATGCTGTGGAGAACACAGCAACTAAACTGTGCTGCAACACTCAGGCTGGCACATTTTCGGTGACAGTGCTATCTACCTCTACACTGCATTGCAGTAAAGAATGTAAACTTTAACTTGGAATGTGATTAAAAGGGCTGTGAGGAAGGTGAGAGTGTTCTAAACAAAGAGAATTTCCCTTCATTTCACCAGCTGCAGTGGTCAATGCTATTCCCATAATGCAAAATTGTTGGTGTAGGAATTACTCTGGCTGGGTTTAAGTCAACTAGTTTATCTCTGTTGGGAAAAATACAGAATGACTGCATTCATTGTCAAGCTCATACAGTGAGGAAACTGGAATATGGTACTTCATGTACTTGCCAAATGGTGCCATCATTTATTATTGTACATTACCCAGGAGTTACTTTCTGGGTGATTTCATTTTCCTTTCCTCAAGACTATTTCTGTGGAAAAGATTGTGGGAGAAAACATGCAGAGCTACTCTCAGTTCCTACCTTTCTTCCAATATAGTTCATTATCAACCCCAGAAAATATTTGGTGTTGTAAATCAGTTATGTGCAGCATAGGAGCTTAGGGAATAATATATTTATTTGTACTGACCACAATACTCCTATAATTTTCTACAGGCTGGTCCTAGAGGCAATTTGTTTTACTTTGAATTAGCTGACATTTCCTTTTGTACTCAAAATTCAAAGAGTACTTTTCCCACCAAGGGTAACAAAATTCTGTGTCATGTCTGTTTTTTTAAATTCAAGATATTCTTTTTCCCTAAAGAGTTACATATTGAAAAAGCTATTGAACGTAGCTAAGTATAAAAGATTAAGAATGAAACACACATAATTAAAGAGCCATCATCCCAATTTGGGGTAAAACAATGCTTTGCTCCTATCTTTTGATTCTTTGCTTAATTTAGTGTGCCACTAAACTTGAAATGAAGCCATCTGTATGAATAACTACACAACTTTCACCTCTTACTTTGGAGAATTATCTAGAACTGTAGACTTCAGCTATAAAATTGTTAACATGGAAGGCCAACATTTAGAATGAGAGAGGCAAAGAACTTACTGTAGCTGAAATGATCTGAGTAACATAATTCTATTGTTATTAATATTAGTCCACATCATCCTGTTCACCTGAAACTCATTGCCTCTAGGATTTATTGCTAAACATTAAAACTCATAGCATGAGTCCTTTACAACCTCTCATAAGATACTCAGCATCTCTACATAGCTTTGAAATCTGATCATTTTGCATTCCAAAAACTTTTGTCACCAGTGAGGCTCCAGGAAAGTTTCCTTTTCCTTGACAATGTATGTAAGAAATAGACTTCTCAACAAAAAAGTACTTCAATTAGCAGCCAAAGTAAAAAATTAATTCAAAGTATTCAAGCTTAAAACAGGTTGATGGATATGGCACTATATATGAAATGTCAGCAGATCCTGTTATAGGATAAAGCTGAATATATGCCAGAAGAATAAATATTCTTTAATTAATCACACATACTTCTCTGATAATTAAAATTGAGTTATGGGCCAAGGATTACAGAAACACCAAACAAAAAAAAAAGGATACTTTTGAGACATCCAAACTGGGCTGTTGGCCTCTACCCAATAGGAATTTTACTGTGACATTGGATAAAATTTGTTAGGAAAAAGAAAAATGAATGAAAAAAGGGTTTTGCTTCTCAGTGAGATAGTGGGAGGCATTGGAAGAATGATTAGGATAATATAAACCTGTAAAGTGAAGTGGGTTTTAAGAACTGGAAAAGAATGAGGAATAACTGAATTTAAAAATAACTGAATTTAAAACTTATGTTTGATTTTATTTGGTGTCTCAGTCAGGAGTCTTTAAGGATACCAGATTCCTCAATCTAGTATGTTTCCTAGTTTGGGAGAGCTGATAATTCTACACTAAATCTTGTTTTATTTTATTCATGATGAAAAATGAGCCCAAATTAAGACAAGAGAATGAAAAATATGGCATATAGTGAATGCAGTTGCTTTTTATTTCCTGACTATTACAGAGCATAGAAACTTTCCTCTTTAAATATATAAACCAATGTCACCAGTTTCTCCCTCCTCTCACTACTGCTAAAACAGAAGATTAATTTAAAAATTCACTCTGACACCAGAGATTGCCTACAGAAAAAAACCCTAAAACCCTATTTATTTTCTTAAAAAAATTGAGAAGTTTCATTAGGTTATTTTTCAAACTCACCTCAGTGATCCTGGAATTTTCAAATTCACTGCTCAAGGACAAATAATTTTTTTGTAGTTTTTTATTTTTCTCAATTTTTTAATTCTGCAGTGAACTGTGTAGATAATGGGTTTTCATGTAGGTATATTCAGACAATAAATATTTTCTGTATAGCAGTGGCTATCATTAGATTTTGTCCTCTCTTAAGTAACTTGATTTCAAGATCTGCCAATGTCACTTGTTATGATCTTGTTTTGAGGTTATTTTTTACACTTCTCTCTTTGCCTTGAAATCAACATGATTGGTTTGATACATATGAAATATGTATAAAATTTAATAATTTCAAGAAGCTTTTCTGTTTGTTATTACTGCTGAATGTTTTCAGGTACGGTTCTGTTTTACACTGAATTCTGAGCATCCACTTAGGTGCAATAGTTTATGTCTGTGAGAAATTAGACTCATAAACATTTATCTTCTGAACATTGTCATGACTAGATTTCTGTAGAGTAACTGCTCTTTTACATCAATTGAAATTATATTTAAGTCAGCTCATTTTCCTTGCACAATTCAGTAGGGACAGCATAGAAATAAAGTCTAAGCACTGATATGAAAATTTTTATATTCAGTTTTCTTATTTTTCAAGTCTGTTATTTTGCCAATATTTGGCAATTAGCATAAAATAATATTTCTTTAAAAACTGAGAAAACCAGAGTTCTTCACAGGCTCCTATGATCTTTCATTTTGGACTAGATTCCTGTATGAGCCGCTTCTCCTGGTGTTATTGGATTCTCCTGAATAATATAGTTCTTAAATAAAAGTATTAACAGGTTTTCTTTCTCCTTGCCTGTTTTAATCAAAAGAAAACTTTTGTACAAGATTTTAGTTGAACAAGCAGTGACTCCACTTCTTGTAGAAATGTCAGAAAACCAAATTACATTTGCACCTTTTGTTGTCCCACAATAGTATTTGAAGAAGCATCATGAACAAAAGAACTGCTGGAACATTCTCAGGATGGGCTAATGTATTCACAATATGGTTTGCCTATACATGTGTATATATTTAAAAAAAGGAATAAAACAACTATCTATTTTGTCTATCTACAATAGGACACGTATTAGACAGAAAGTGACCTGAACATGAACCAGTGTAGTTTCCTGGCAGTAGAGAAGGTCAGCAATATCTGGGGCTGTATTCAGCACAGTAGAGCCAATGTTTTGGGGAAAGTTATCCCCCATCCCCCATCCCCCAATACATGACATTTCTTAGCCCACACTTAGGTACTGTGTGCAGTTTCAACTCACAAGAAACTTGAGTACAATTTACAGGGAAAATACTGATGAACTCCAGAGAACCACCAAGATAACTGGGGCATGGAGCACATGGCCTGTGAGCAGCAGCAGAGGGAACTGGGTTTGCTTAGCAGGAAAAGAGGTGTCTTGAGAGGTGTCTAGTAGCAGCCTAACAATACAACTGAAGAGGAGATTGAGCAAAAGGCTGGACTTACGCAGATTTGTTTCCAGTAGGAGACCCATAATATGAAACCAATGAATTTGTACAGTATGATTTGTCTAATATAATATGTAGAAAATTGATTATAAAATTATTGTATTGTTAATCTGTGCTGAATTTTAGGTAGATTCAGTGTCTGGGGTGTCTGTGGTTTGTTAATAATCTGGAACACCTAATTTTCCTTTCTAAGAAGTCTGTTAAAAATAAGACTGAAAGAAGCCTTAGTGAAATCTTTACATAGATATAAAATAGTTTCTTATCTTTTTACTGTGCAAGCTTTGAGCAGCCAACTATTTTCTAGCATAGCCTTTGACACTTCAAAATATCTAAAAAAAACCCTCTTAAACTAGCATAAAAAAGAGGTTTCTCATACTCACTATGTTTTCATTTAATATTCTTGATATTAATACATTATTTCAATGGAATGTAATAATAGTAGATTTCTGTATGACAGGAGCAAATTTTCATTTAAAGTAAGACCATCCATTATAATCAGAGACAGGGTACTTGAACTGAAGATCACTACTCAGTTAAAATAAAAAATAATGAAAGTGTCATCTTTAATAGAAAATGTCATATGAATACATGACAAGTATTGCATATTCAAAATGTTTTCTATAATCATGTACGCAATTTTAGATTTTAGAGCTTAAAAAGCTCTTTACTGCATTTTAGTTGGCATGGGACACTACACACAACATCTATATTTTTATTTTTATTTGAGGCAATAGAGTCCATAAAGCTACGTAACTGTATGTTTTATTTGACAATAGACAACCACTGAAGCAAATATACATTAAATGCACAAAGAATAATTATAAACGGAAGTGGGCAGACAGAACATAAAGCTGTAGTTGACTCTAAGGATTCCAGCAACATAGAAAATTTAGAAAGGACTTTGAGTTGTCTTTCAGTATCAGTGTGACCCCTGGACTACATGTCAAAACCTCAGGCTTAATTGGAAAACAACAATAAAAGAAAAAAAAAAAAGACTTGTGACCTCATTATTTGGTACAGCTTTGTACATTTAAAATTGCTCAAACAAGAAGGCTAGCATGGCATTTTATAACTCTGTTCTCAGTATTATAGATAGAGTGTATTTTAGAATATAAATGGTTTATAGAGAAATGAAAAATAGTACAAATACCTAGTCATCATAAGCCTGTGGTGAAACAAAAAAGGGTTAAAGGTTTTATTTTTGTCTGTTAATCATACTTATTTGTTTCTTATAAAGAAGGACATGAATCATCAAGAATCATAACAACATTTTTAAAATCAGGTTTATTTCCCACCTACATACATACATTTTTTCATATGAATTTCAATGAATGTTCATCACTCAAGTGCCTGGAAGACAAAAATTTATGGTCCCACATGCATTATTCTGTAACAGACTTAAAAATTGGGGCATCAGCTGTAAAATGAACCATCAGTCTCCAGACCAATGGAACACTGTACTCCCTTGGAAAATCTCTCTGCAATCTGCAGTACACCCTCACACGTTTTGCTGAACTGAGAAAGGAAGAAGAAAGGGTGGGATTTGCCGTGAATGGATCCATATTCATTGAGAGGAAATTTCTGTGGAAAATTTTTGATGCAGAATAGGCCTAGGCTCACTGGCTTAGGCAGGTCTTAAAATTATTCAAAAGTCATTTCTCCACTCCCACAGACTGAAGAGGAAACCTAGGGAATTTTACTCCCACCAGCCTGCAGTCCAATTTGTGAATACTATGTAGGGTCTCTCTGAATCATGTGAAGAAATACTATTTCTGACTGTACATTATAGTTTTTATGGGCTTAGAATATGAAACAGGCTCTGGAATGAAAAAAATAAATTAAAAACTCAAAAAAGCAGTACTTTCCAATCCACCATCCTCTCGTGATTTTTGTGTGAGGGTGCACAATAGAGTGAGGTTTAAATGGTTTATCATTGGAACAACTACTAATTTAAAAAAATCCAGGGTAAGTTTTAGAATTAAACCTATCAAATTACATACTAGTCACCAAAAATTAAATATTTACAGAATTTGGTCTTAGTAAAAAATTTGGACTTTACATATCATGAGGTACGTAACAGGAAGGAAGAGAGACAACATTTGTTGTTAAAACTGCCAAGAGACTTAACAATTAACCTTAGGAACCTGTGGAAATATTAATATAGACAAATGCAGTGTGAGGGAGCATCCTATACCTCCAAGGTGCACAAATGACACCTTCAGTGTCCAAACATTTCACCAGTGACATTGTGCTATCCTAAACCGTCTCTGGCTCTCAGGCCCTGTAGCTTGTTTCCATATTGTAATCATGGATTGCATTTTCTACATAGTTTTTAAAAATTATATTTATTTTCTAATATCTCAGATATGTTGTATTTTCCATTTATATAATATAATCTTATTTTATTTTGGTAACTTGGTGGCTTCCTTGATGTTTAGCAGTACACAACATATATATTGAAAAAGAATAATCCATATTCTAAATTGAATGACTAGTCATTCTAGGTTGAAAAGTATGTTAAGAAAATTTGTTTCTGAATTGTTAGGAATAAAACATTTGAAAACTATTTTCAAACTTTTTCTATCTAACAGGTCGTTACTGGATTGAACAAGGTTCTGTGTGAACAGAAGTTACAGTAGTTTATTCAAGATCAGGATTCTTTGTCTTCACTTGGGCACAGAATGAAGTTCCTTTATTCTTGCATGTGCAATGAACACAGATAAAGGAGTTTCGATTTTTTGCTTTCTGAATCAGGAGCTTGATCCAAGGCCAGCTCAGTGGAAATGCTCCTATTGATTTCAGTGGCTTTGGATCAGACTTTAATTCTGTTGTGACTGGACTGAAAACCAATATATTTATCTCTTTGGAATTCTACTGACGTAGTGTCTTTTGAATGGTTTTGTTTAATTCTTTTCTTGATGTAATTCAGGTAATTATTCAAATAATTCAACTTACTTCCTATTTTGCTTATTGTTATCAGCTGTCAAAATAATTAAATACTCAATATAAATTTAAGCACTTAAACTGACAAAAATGTTGCTGATAAGAATAATGGAAGAAACAGAAAATCAGGAAAAAAAATTTACAAGGATAATTCAAACCATCTCATCTGTAAATAATGAGAATTTAAAGAGGTTGATATCCAAAAAGGTTTTAACTTACAGTATAAAGCATTCATTTTTCACATTAATTGTCTTTATAGTAACATTTTTAAGACACCAAAAAGAAAATAGTTATGTCCATATAAGTTGTTTTCATGGCACTTTTTCTCTGGTCCTAGAAAAAACAGTTCACCTATGGACTTCTGAAAAGAAGATTACATCAAGTGTCTAATCTGTCAAAAAAATCAAACCTCAGGAGACTCATATCCTCTAAACAATAGGCTGGCTCTTTTAATTGAAAATCTGAATCTCTGAATTCTCATGATATAGAACATGACCTTAGGGTAAACTTTGCATAATACCAAGATCTAAAGTCAGCAAAGAAATAGCAAATAATAAAATGACATTATAGCATTGGTCCACATTATTTGGACATTGTTCTTTCAGATCAAAATAGCACAACTCTTGGGAAAAAATTTACACTGATTAGTGTTTAAATCCACAGGTAACACCACCAGTGAATGAATTGTTCTATCTGCCCTAGCCATCTACATTTATTGAGATTAATTATCCCCTTGGGGTACTGGGCTCTCTCCATTTACTATAGGAAACTCTCAATAGATAACTTAAATGGTATGGTCAGCTCTTAGAAAGACAAAATTAGGTAAATTGAGACCTACACTGGATACTGATTCATCTGTGTGAAGTATCTCCTAATAAGTAATTAAATAAATAAAAAGAAAACAGTTATGTATACTTTGATACAAGAAGCTGGAACTATATGAGACTCTTTGTGACATATTTCTTTCACATGTTTATTCAATGCTTTCTACTTTGAAAGTGTTTCTTTAGTTATGTTAAACTAGATAATAGGGAAAAAATAGGGGGTGGGAAAGATGGGGAAAAAACCCTGAGAGCAACAAAAATACCAAGAATTATAGTGAGGAAGAAACTACATGATTTAAGATTAGAAAAAAACGAAAAAGGAGCAAGATGATACTGTGTAAAACTGAAAAATTAATGGCAGGCTGCTGATGCATGGCTCTGAGCAGCAATCTCAGTTACCTGCCTCTGCTGAAAAAGGTTTATTGCCCTTAAATGGGAGTTTAGTGTTCAAGCAAGAGCAATTTATTGAAGGGATTAAAGTAAATTAGGCAAATGGAACACAATAAAAAACTCCAGAGTTCAGACAACTAAAGTTTTAAAGATCATGAAAATATTTTGAGTCTAGAAACCCGCAAAGCCAAACATAAGATTGAATTTTTTTCCTGACATTTTAAGAAACATCAAAATAATCTGGACATTATCATGAAAGACACAAGGGTCATTGTAATCAATATTTTTGTTTATGTCATCTAGAGATGTTCACAGTTAATAAAAAATATCAGCAAGGTTTATGCTGACAAATAGGGAATTATGTACTTATAGTCCGGAAAACTGTGTTGTTATGCGTCAGCCAACAGCTATGATTTCTAAAAGTATTAAAGGGCTGAGTGGACCTGTCAAAAGTAAGAAAGTTTTACAAGTAGTGAAGAACAAAAATTTTGTGTTATGTTGCTACAAGAAAACTTGTACAGGTCAGCAATCAAAATATTTGAGAGCAATATGGGCTTAAGACAGTATTATCATAAGAGAATAGAAAAACTTGGGTTGGAAGTGACCCTAAAGTTCCAACACTATGTCATAGCTGTGATTCATCCCACTAGATTATGCTGCTCATGACTCCATCCAACCCAGCCTTGAACACTTCCAGGGACAGGAAATCCAGTTTTTCTGGGTAACCAGTTCCAGTGCCTCACCACCCTCACAGTAAAGAATTTCTTCCTAACATCTAATTTAAACCTATCAGTTTAAAGCCTTTTCCCCTTGTCATATCCTTACACATTGTAAGGATTTGTCACTCCTCTTTTTCATAAGCCGTAAGTACTGGAAGGCTCCATGAGGTCTCTCAGAGCTTTCTCTTCTCCATGATCAATACCTGAGTTCTCTCAGCCTGTCTTCATAGAAGATGTGTTCCAGCCACCAGATCATCTTATTGGCCCTTTGGACTTGATGAACAGGTCCACATTCCTTGTACTGAGGACTCCAGACCTGGACACAGCACCCTTGGTGGTGTCTCACAAGGACAGGAGAGAGCAGGAGAATCATCTTCAGCCTACCGGCCTTGCTTCTTCTGGTTCAGCCCAGGATGCAGTTGGCCCATTGGGCTGTCAGTGCTGGATCATGTCTGGACTTTCATGCATGAAAACCTGCAACTCCTTCTCCACAGAGCTGCTCTCAAAGGGTTCTTGTCCCAGATTCCACACGTGTCTGGGATTGCCCCAACCCTGGTGCAGGACCTTGCATTTGGACTTGTGGAAGTTTGTGAGGGTTTTATGGACTCTCAGCCTGCTTGTGGCTGTTTCTCAGACATATTGTTGCCCAAGAGAGCTTAACAGGAGAGGAAGTGGAAATTTTTCTATCTCAACACAACCTCAGTGCCCACAAAGACATATTTTGACCACATATAATTTGCAAAATAGAAACATATTCTTATTTGGGTTTGTGTGGCAAGGTTTGGGGAACCAGAGCTGGTGGTGGGTCAATAGGTGGGGTTTTTCTGAGAAACTACCAGGAGCTTGCCCTGTGTCTGACAGATTCAATGTCAGTTGGCTCCAAGAAATATTGGGGGATAGGAAAAAATATCAGTGAGATCATAATCTTGTCTGATCAAAAGAGTTGAGAGTTATGCATAAGAGAATTTCTGAAAAAAAACCCAAACAAACCAGCTACACCTCTCTTGGAAATAATTCCTTAATGGCTCTGAAAGGTGATTATAGGGTGATAAATTTGTATTTTGTTGAAAACAAGGACACAGACACCACACCCTAAATGAACCCTCTTCTCTGACCTAACTATAGACATAAACAGTCCACAGCATGAAAATAGAATACATAGCTTCTGAAGGCAATTACAGAAACACATTCACAAAGAAAAATGTGTCAAAACCAAGTTGACACAGACAAATCTTCCCATCTGTCACAGCAAACATTTATAAATATTGAATAATCAAGACACAAAATTGAAGCAATTTTTTCAGGAAGCCCCAGCTTACCAGCTATATATAGCTGCTTCTTACTTTGTCCTCATGAAAACTTACTCATGTCTTATATTTAGAGGATGAAGGGAATTCTCTACCTCATTATATAAATTAGCTACTAAAGGTACAGAGCCCAGACATACAACTAAACACCAATGTGTTTGGTGTCAGATGTGATTATGTTAGGGATTCATTCCTCTGTGTCTAAATAATAGCTGAAGGAACCCATAGTAGCCCGGAGCTCTATGGAAAACAAACTACTCTGCTAATGCATGAGAAAGACCAAAAAAGCAGTAAGAAGCTATCAGGGAAACTACATCTACAGAGAATGGCAACAAAGAAGACAGAGTGAGTCAAAGCACACTTTTGAGTCAAAATGGGGTTTTAATCTCATGTTTTTCTTTGTAGCTTGTGATAGCACAAGCCTTAGTTTGGCTTCAGAAAGCAGTTTTATCAATATGTGGCTCCTGTGTATTGAGTACAAAATCATATCTGTTACACCCAAGGAAATGAAAAGCATTGACTACCTAGAATTCTGGGTGGGCGGACCTAGAGTATCTCCAATAGTAAGTTACTAATACACAATACCGACCGTTTTAGCATTTTTATAGTAAAATTGACTTTATTTAAAGCCAGGAAGACACATTATCACTTTTATCCATTGCTTTCTTTTCAAACCTATAAGAAAACAGTAGCAATGCATGATGAGTGAAAAATAAGCAATAAAGAAATAACACATTCTAAAACTGCTGAAGTTATTAGATGTTCACTTATGTTCTAAAACTGTTAATTTTATATAAAATTTGTTTTCCAACTATTTACAGGTGTTTGAAGACCATTGACCTTAACCAGATGGTAAATGTCAATATTGTCAACAGCGATTAAGCAATTAAAAATATATCGAACCTTTCTGCAATGTACACCTGTTCAGTTTGATCTCATTCTCCTGCTTCTCCTTTGACTATCCACACAATTGATCTAATTTCTATTGAGTATATAAACAGACAATTTCACCCTCCTTAACTCATTTCTATGAACCTGTTTTTCAGATTTTGTAGCATCAAAATTTTTCCTGAGTACGTTTAAGTATTCCCTAAGAGGTTAATTCTTCCCTCCAAACAAATGCAGCCCCTTTATATGATTTTTCTACTTTCTGTCTTGGATGTGATCTTGCGTAAAAAAAGAAAGTGGGAGGAGGGAAGATAGAGTTAAAAGAATGGCAGATTTATAGTTGTTTTCAATTAATTTTCATTTAATTTAATTTTATTCTCTGTTTGCTTTTTTACACTTTTAATGCAGTATCAGATCTCCTAACTTCAGATTTATTGGTTCTTCATGATCTAGAAGAGCAATTCTTACATGTTGTGATCACCTACAGTAATTCCTAGAACTGTAGCTCTTTAAGTCAGAAGTGACCTTTATGGTCTGTCAGTTTAGCAATCTAGATAATACGGCCCATATGATGTCAAATAACAAGGCATATCTCTACCTCAGTAGCTCTTACTCTAAAGAAAATAACAATGAATGGTCTATTCTAACATGAACTGAATGTCTGAGTTAACTGGGACTCACTGTGCGGTTCATTCTTGGTTACCTTTTCTTTGGTTCATGATTCCTACACAAAGTGTTCAACATCACAGAATTTATTGCTCTAACCTGTAAATTGTTGATGCAGATAACTGCTGTCTTTACTTGTAGAATAAATTTGGGATAAAGGAATTTATTATTTATTTACGTTTAATTTAATGTTTTAAAGGAAACATTTAAAAATTAAGTGCTTTTGTGAGCCCTAGCTTTTGGAAATTAATTCTGACTCTCGGGCAGGAGAATTAAGACTAACACCTCAAAAATAGCATTCTTAGAATCCTGTCAGCTCTTTACTTAAGACCTGAGGAGTAGGTAGAGGTTTGAAACCCAGAAGTGTGAATGAAGCAATGGTGTGTATAGAAGGGATATAGTTATGTTAGGAACTCAGGAATTTCTCTGAAGAAGGAAATTGCACAGGCAGCATAGCCTGAAACAAAATCATAATGGAGTCCGGTAATGAAAATGAAAAGCATTGTAGACTAACATTTAGAATAAGAAGGGAGAAACTGGGAGAAAGCTAAGATATACTATAGTACACTTGGCTTAAAGTGACACAACTTCTTGTGTCCTAGCACTGGGGACAGGAACATGAAGGATATAAAAAAATACTACTGCAGTAGCACTTACTGCAAGTACATCCAGCATGTGAATGTTCAAATTCATGAGAGGCAAATAGATAAAGAGGAGAGAAAGAAAATAAAAATAACAGTCCAAAAAGAATGAAATTTACCAATAGATTTAAGACTCAAGTTTTTTTAAATCAAAGCCCAAATAAATTTGTCTAACCATTCAAGAAGAAAATAAAATGGTCAAAACACCCTACCTCTAACAATCACAGTACACTGGGAAAGTTAAGGAAACTACCACATGAAAAGGCTGACTTCTACGACATGGAATGTTTGCTCAAATGGAAAGAGGAAAGGAAATTAGAGGGGCTAGAAAAGAATTTGAGATATGAATAAAGAATTCTCAGACTGATTTTAAAAACCCTTCACATCAAGTATCACTCTGGGTAACTTCATCTTTGCCTATGATCAGTAAAAACACTACAGAGATCCTAATAGCCTACTAAAATTAAGTAGGTGATTTTTGAAGAAAATCAACTTTTTTTCTGAGGTTAGGCAAAAAAGCAGCTGGTGCTTTTAGCAAAATATGCCACCCACAATGAAACACTGTATTATTTTCAGTATCTAGTCTTCATCACGGAAGTGATTGTTATCAATATATTGCAGAAGTTGTTTTATCAGTACATTGCAAGGGTTCCATATTTCTAGAGTATCATACCTCCTGGATGTTTCTTGTAGGCAGCTCCTCTACACATTGACTCTTCCTTGTCCTCACAGTAGCCAACTAAATCCAGTTCCCACCAATCCACTCTTTTATAACACTCTTCTTATTGGCCACAGGTGTGACCTGTTAACATCAGGCCTGCTCCTAATCTTTAGTAATTTGTTCAGCTGCAACTCTTTAGGGGATAAGATTACATTCTATAGCACCTTCATTTATCCATACCATTACCCATACTATAAGTGGTACCAAATCCAGTCATGAATTCCATTGCACAATAACCCACTAGAAACCAGAAATGGTTTGCACAGGACAGCTAAGACAGTGTTACATGTGATTTCTCTGTTTTCTCATCCAGCTGGGTAAACAGATGTTCTTCCCTTGCAGTATTTAAGCTGATCAGTGGAAAAGAAATATGAAATAAATCAAACTAACATTTTTTGAGTCAATTGTGGATAGGCATAAGTGCCTTTATGGACACTGGAGTTAATGTTTAGTTCCAAATTAAGATTTTGCTGAGAAAAAATCTGGTTAGCTGTTTCTTCCTTCATTTTAGGTAGGGGAGGAAGGGATCAGCAAAACATCTGAGGACATAGGGAATGCTGTACTGGTAAAAGGTGAGAGATCTTCTCTGTACTCTGGTTTACGTACCTCTTTTTGATCAGGCATTCTGTACCATACCTGCTATGACTTTGTGATACAATCTAGCTCCTACTCTTTTGCTAAGGTGAGATTGCTTCACTAATCCACCAGATCAGTATCCTTTTCTACAGGAGACAGGACTAGAAATGATCTTGGGTTATCAAGTCCAGGACCCTGCTATCATAGGGAACCACATAATCTAATCCCTTCCTTCAATTTATCTAGTTCCATTTTAGCTAGTGTTTTGCTGCACTAATACTACTGCACTAAAATATGTTCCAGAACCAGGTTACTCCACTTAAAACTTTTGGTTATTTGAAGTTACATGTATTTATTAATTATATGAATTCATAACTGCATATTTTTGAAGGTGGTTAAAATTAGCAAATTAAGCTAATCCTAATACCCTTATGGCTTTCCCCATGATAAAGAATGACATACATACAATATGCAACATGGTGTATTAAAGCCCAAAACACAATAATAACTTCAGTGAGATATTAAAATTAAAATCAGCTTTACAATCTCATCTTGAAAATCCATTTAATCTAGTCTTCCTGCAGGATATATTAGTCAGGAATTTATTTGGTTTATATTTCGTATATAATAGGCAGTGATGTGTTAAGTATTGGACATTCTTTTCAGGTATAGAAAGAGTTTCAGTAAGAAGGCTTATTTCAAGGTTCATTAGGAATATATTTTTATTGTTGCAAATTACTTAACACTCTCTTTTTTAAAAACATTAGGTGAGGCTTTGGTTCAGCCAGTAAAATTTAGCTTTTTAAGCTAGAAAGGCAAAAGGAAATCTTTAGTATAACCACTGATGCAGAGAAATGTTAGCCCTATTCCTTTCCCTTCTCCCCAGGCTTTAGAGCTACTTATTTTTAACAATATCTAATGTTGAGTTCAGCTTGGAGACTGGATGGAAAAAAAGCAGATACTGAGTACATCATGGTAGGGTGAAAAAGCCTATTTTAGTCAAAGGATGATGGCACTAGACTGTGAAAGTCTGAGTTACTCCGTGACTCACTCTGAAGAATGGACAAGGGCTGTGCAGAAGTGCTTCACCAGTCATTTTCCAGTGCTGTGGCATACAATCAGTTTTTGATTACCCAGGTTGAGATTTCCTGAAGAGGAAAAGCTGTTACATTCAGAAATTATTTCCATAGATGCTAACCAAAGCAGGATTCAGTACTTCTCAGTCAAACTGTAATTTCTACCTATTTCAAAAAAACACACTTTGAAATGTGTCCACAAGAGGAGAAGGGCAGAAAATCTTCAGAAATACTTTACTTATTATTTAATGTTTCTCTAAAACTCATGGAAGACTTTAAAATCACAAATAGTATTTAAAACATATCTTTTAGTACACAGGGATACAAAAAATCTTGTTGGTGCAATGCTTAATATAATTTTCTGTGGTCCTTCCCTGAAGATGTTAAGACTCCAAAGAGCTCAAATATTTAGAAACTTTCAAAAATGAAGACATTTTTGCATGACATATGATGCCTATTATTCCTAATTTTTACAATTTTCAGTTTTTTTGGAAGAGAAACTGGAGTTCTTCCAGCAATATGTATATTGGGGGGACTCTCCTGTGCACATTTTTTCATAAATAACTTGACTTAGGTGTCTTAGTCAGGTGTCAGGATGTATCATAATGGGCCTCCACATATAAAAACAATGGTAAGTTTTTAATGGTCTGATTTTATGAAAAAAAAAGCATTCAAAACTACATACCAGTAGTTCTAAAAAAAATTGATAGACTGATACGTGTGAAAAAATTATTATTTAGTGATGTTAATGTTGTCAAGGAAGCACAGTTTTCACTTTCTTAGGCATAGCATTGATTCAAGTAATGAACTGTTTAAAAGGCAGTATTAATGACACCTTCAAGAACATGCTCTGTAGCTCTGCATTTGATGAACCTGCTCCTTAATCATTAAATGATATGACTAAAATCTGAACAATTCGCTGAAAAAATATTAGTTTAGAGTAAGTGTATTTAAAATTATATCACTGTTTCAACATAGTAAGAGAAACAAGCTCTACTAGCTATTTAGTTCATGCAGCAATCATTAAGAGCCTTTCCTCTTCTTTCTCACAAAAACCAACCTCTATTATCAGTGTTGCTACATACAGAATCACTGTGTTGCTTGATGGACTTATGTTCAGAAATCCTACTTGTTTAACTGAACTGGTGTGACCACTTTGGCATTTTTTCATCTTACTCATGAGTGTTATCTAAGTCTCTTTTCATCTGCATTGTGTTGTATTCCTTTGTTATAGAGTTACATGTCACAGTAATTTTTTGCCTCAGCCTGGTACAATGTGCTGGTGAAAATCAGCATATGTAACTATAATTAAGGTAGAACCTCTACAATGTCTTATGATTTCATATTACATTAATGTTTCAGGCAATTAAATACTATAGGCTTTGTTCATTTTTATAAACACCAATATCTTAATTTTCTATAACTTCTAATTTTCTATAATTGTATCTACCCCTAACTCTCACATATGTTTATCCTGAATCTTCTCATCTCAGGGATCTGATATATAAAAATGGGTTTTTTGGCTAACTTCTAAGACTTCAGAGATTTCACTCGCACTTGGTGTTTATAAACAACACCAATTCAACTGTCTTTGAATAACAGGCAATTTAATTAAAACTAAAAAGCTAAAACTAAAAACATCTTTTTCTGAAATCCTTATCAGGATGAATCACTTTCAGGCAAAAACCATTAATAATTTGATGTTAGGATAATGCTTGTCACAAGGATACAAGCTTGAATTAATATGCAGTGGTAAGATAAGTATTTAAAGGGAATCTGTTGTCACCTGATAACCTACACAAGAAATTTGATGCATGGTAGAAACAAAAGAAATGGAGTAGGGCAGAGAGAAGCACAAGCAGACAGTAAGTTACATGTGAAAACTAACCCAATCCTGCTTTTTCTTCTGAAGTGTTAATAAATAATTCTAAAATTAATTTCTCGCACGAGTTTTACAAATTGCCCTTGTGGTAGTTTCATTCACATGTGGTCCTTATTCTACATTGCTTACATGGTAATCAAATAACCCACAATCAGTTGTTAGTCATCCTTATTGCACCACTGTGGCCTATTAGAGCTTTGTCACCAAACATTGGACAGTATTAGGATGTTATTTAGTCACTAAGAAAAAGTTCATGCTGCTTATTTAATTGACAGCTTAAAACATAAATTTGGTATAGTTGGCTGCTACATACATATAAAAGGCCAAACTTATATTTCATTTCACGCTATTGCCTTTGAATTTATTGGTTTCCTTTGTTGTCCTTGGGGAACCACTTTAAATGCAAGAAACTACAGTTATAATAGTTAGAAAGAAATCAGTGGTTACAGGGGAGGTGATCAAACAGTAAATAAAATAACCATTTATAGCTGTTTTAGCAGTTTGCCTTTATGTGTTCTTGGAATTGCATCTCAATAAAGCATGAGCTAAGATTTAAAAACACACAATTTCAAAGGTAACATGCAAAACAACTTGACTCTTTTGCCAGATTCCACCCTGAGGGTACTGGCATGCTTCAAAATATCGCTTTGCTAGGTTTTTATTTCTGGCAAAAAATATCTTCCACGAAATTGTTCTGTTCTGCAGCATAGCAGCACTAATTTATAATCTGTGCTTCAGTAGCAAGAGGCTTTCTGTCTTTCCCTCTCCCATTTAAGATTTATATTTACTTTATTCTCTCCCCACTTTTTAGTGTTCTTCCTCCACATTCTAGTTACTGTAGCAACTGCATTTTTTGAAAAAAGCTATAACAAAAATGGAATTTAAGCAAAGGACTGGAAAAGTAGTACCTGAGGAAAAGTTTTTCTCTGTATCTGCTGATGACCTATGGGATATAATAATAAAATGTTGAGCTCATATGCTATATTTTCTACTCAGAGATCTCTTGGTGCTTTCATAGAACAGAAGGTGATTGAATTGATTTCATAGATGGGAGGGAAAGGTGGAAGCAGAAGTGAAAAAAAAAATTACATACAGGGTGTATTCAATATTAGTACAAAAAGAAAGCAGGTCTGTTAATTTTCATATACCCTATATGCCCTAGACCAAAGTGTCTTTGCACGTTATCTTTGCAGTTTTCCTTAAAACATATCAGCTACGTATAGAATCCCCAACAGTTCAGCAGAACAGTGGTAATCCACTGTCAAGGGTGAAAGATATGGTAAGGATAATCTGTCCACAAGGAATTGGAGTTAGAGCCATAATTCAGTACATGTAGACTACTAAACATCTTAATTTGGCAATTATTTTTGGTCTTGTCAGCCTCACTGGATTAAAAGTGGGGATGAAGCAGCTGGTGACTTCTCACATACAGTTAATGTGTCATTCATTTTTTGAGTGTACTTTTGGTCCCTAACCACTGCATTGTCACACACGCTCACTCTTCATTGTCACATGGAATACCATCATCTATGATTTTTTTTCAGGGTATTGTCATGAAAAATACGGCTCATCCTCAAGACCAAAGAAGTGATTGTGTGTAACGTGCACATTACCTAATCTGTAGCAAGGAGGAATCTAGGGTCACATAGACATTTGCCTCTTCAAGGAAGCAGTAGAAGCAATTTATGCTCCTGAGCAGCATTTTCTTTCTTATCAGCACAGCTCTTGCTGTTCCCCCCTTTTTTTTTTTTCACCCTTGTTACAGTTTATTTTACTGCTATTGTATTGCTTGAAAGAGAACTAGTGCACAATTTACACCAAAAAAGTAAAAAGCAATAGCAATTTGAGCTGTTTCAGTAGATTAATTACTTTTTTATAATCCATCTTATCTAACTAATTACTACTCATCACTTATCAATTTGAAAATATTACAAATCCACTCATTCAGAATTATGATGAGTTTCAGGTTTTCTCACAGTGCCATATCTGTGATTCCTGATCTGATTTCTGATAGAAAAAAATCAAGCTTCCATTATTGACATAATTGTGTTTTCTTACTTGATTTTATTTGCCACCTTTTTTAAATCTAAGGTATATCTTCTCCCTTATGTTATTCTATTAACAATCTGCATAAAATACTCTTCATTACTGCAGATAGCAAAGAATTATGTTCATATTACATGAGTTGTCACCTGGGAATTTTAGTATGATCTAGTTTGGAGATTCTGGGAAACAGCTTGCTCAATTCTTGTCTTCCCTTATTTTTGTTATTGGCAGTATATCTTCAAACTGAAAAAGATTTCTTTCCTTTTTTTCTTGGATGCTTCTGAAGGCACTGGAAGGCTAAAGGTACTAGTTTACAAGGAAGTGAGAATAGGAGCACAAACCCATTTTGATAGATGATCCGGGTAACTCTTAGATTTCCCTGTTGTTTTACTGATGCCCTAAACAGAAAGACTAATTCAAGTTTATGTTCTGTGTATTTGCTGTGGTCTCTCCAGAATTCTTTTCCCCCACCCCCCCCACCCAAGACTAAACAAAATCATTTTGTCTTTTTATCTATCAGCACAGTGACAGTGAAGTAACCACCAACTAATCAATTTTATTGCTAGACTAGTTTTTGTTTTAAACAAACATCACCATATTTTGTTGACACAATTAAATGATTTGAGTGTTATGCCATATATCTAGCATACACCCTTGGGAGCAGGTAGAAGCTACAGCAGAAATCATGACATACGTGCCTCTGCATCAAATTAAATATTTTTCCCTTAATCCTAACACCAGCAGCTGTTAGACACTGTGGCTTGCTGCATATAGCCTATATAATGAGACAGATGCAGGCAGTTCAAGTTCCTCTGCTGAATGCTGAATAAAGCCCATCTCTCCAAGGCCACTAAGTCTTATTGCTGTTGAAATAGTCCTCCTCAAGCAAACAAATAAATTTGGCATTCAGATTTCATAAAGATGGAAAACAGCACTGTGTTTTTTAGTACTAGGGAGACGAAAAATAAAGAGGCTTGGTAAATGAAATGCAAGAAATGTCCATAGAATTTGGTGCAAAACTAATCTCTTTCTGTTATCCAAAAAGGAGTCAAATTAATCCTTTACAATAACTACAGAAGTTCTTAGTAATCCCAAAATTGGAGATGGCTATTGCCAACCATTGATACAATGTCCTGGAAAAAGTAATTTACTGATTGTGCAAGAGAACAGAACTGTCTGCAGGTGGATGATACAGCTAATTGACCCTTGGTATTGAGAGCAGACGTAATCTGTTTCAAGCTCCATTTTATTTATCTTCTGTTCCATTGCTTAGCAGGCTGCCAGGTTAAGGGCAATCCTTTCATGCTACCTGACAATGTGAAGACAGCTTTTCCATATTTGAACAATAAAATCCTGTTCAATGGGCTACAGAACCACCAATTAAAATTCTCCAATAAAAGTCATCTGAAAATATGATCTAAAACTGAGAACAAAAAAATCTGAAGCAGATCACTTCTTGAAACAATGTGCTGATTGCTTCCTACTGCAACGCGTGCTGTTGGGCTTCATTACAAGTGTGGGAAGGGGGTTTTGATTGTGATTGGGATTTATGTATTAAAGCAGATTAGTCTAAATTGGAAGAAGAGTATAATTATGTGTTTTGGTTTGTGGTTTTTTTTTTCAGCTGGGTGAAAGTTAGTTGGGGCATGAAAACTGAAGTTGCTTGTGCTTAGAGGGCCAAATCTTCTCCCTGGTGTGTAGCCAAAGTAAACAAGTTGTTCAATAGAGTTTGAGGATTAATTGAAAATATTTCTATAGGCAATAGTTTACCTGTAAAACCAGAGAATAACTGCTTTGTTATATTTGTGGCATCTCCTGCAACTCTTGTGCTTGTACCTCAGACGTAAGAATTATCCTGACATGCTTATATACGAAACTATCAAAACCTTCTATTCTTCCCATCCCTTTTTCGCATACTAACAAGACATCAGGATAACAACTTTAAGACTACCAAGTCAGCTCTTGCTCTTAAAGAGTCACACATATAGAATTTTAATATTAATTTCAAAGATTCCACTTCACAGAAATCAATATAAAAAAAATAAATATATATACCTACTGTTGGTTACAGGGAATTGAAACATTCACTACTGCTGTACCTGCTACTAGTTTATATGTTTTGTACTAAAATTGCACTTTCTTGCCTTAGATATAAAAAGTCTCATACAAAAGAAGTCTCTTGCTTTACAATAAATATTAAGTGTATCCAAAATCTTGTTATGTTTGTGAGTTTTTGAATAAAATGGATACATTTAAGCTAAATATTACCAAAACCATTTTAGATCTGAAGTGTTGTTGTGTAAGTGTGAATTTTCAAATAGATCTCTGACTTTCTAGAGCATATTGTGAGATCTATGTCTCCCAAAGCGAATATTCACACTACTGTATGAAGTGGAACAGGATGAGCAGAGCTGGTTTTGAAGAGATGTTTTATATGTATGCATCACAAAAGTAATGTTTTCACACATGCGATATAATATGAGGATTATGAATTTTTAACTTCCCAGTTTTGGTCCCAAATCTTAGTTGGGAGGGACAATTAATAATTATTCCCATACTTTGCCAGCATTAAAACTCTAATATGGAGATATTTTTTATCTTCTCATGTATTAAATAAGTAGAATCTGTTTTATTTTACAATATTTAAACTAGGACTAGTAAGTGCTAGTCCTAATTTCATAATAAATGTAGTTAGGTTTTACTATGTTTGCTGTAAGCATTTCAGTCCCTTTCAAGCATATCCAAGCTTCAATCCAAGAACAATATATCCAAATGATATATCAATCCAATGACAATATATCCAAACACAAAGCTGCAATAAAAAAACCACAAAATACTTTCCCTGTTACAACCAGCTTTCTTAGACCCCTCTCTCATACCTGGCTTTTCCTATGAATCAAGCAGATCCCAGAAAGGGACAAAACCTGGTCTCCTGGTCTCCAGGGGTCCCTCCAGGGCTTTATTCCATGGCACTTTATCAAGCAGGTCCCTGAAGAGATCCAAGTCATCTGCTCTCCTGAAGTGTAGGGTGGAGAACTTACTGTGCACCCAACTCACTGGCCTAAGCCCTATTGCTGCATGTACATTTGGTTTAGTGAGACTGTGCTAAGGTGAAGGACATTTTTACCAAGGATATCACAATCCAGATTTAATTTCTGGACCATAAGTTACAGTCCTAATAATAATATAATCATAATTACTGTACTAAGTACTCTGAGCTAGGTTTTTGTGGAATTTCAATGTACAAGGAAATTACAGCCCCCCTTGTTTCTGACCCTAGCAACAATTACAACAAAACCAAGACAGAATGAATGCTATGCAGTTTGGACCAATCTGATGCTTTGAACTATTAACAGTTTAAAGTTCTCTACTATATTTTTTAAAGTCCAATTTAAAGTCCAATTTTTTTAAATTGGATTTCCTACCTTTACATTGTGTGGGGGTCCATGAGTCAAGATGAGGTTCTGCAGCTATAGAATACAGTATTTCTATGATCACAAAAGGTATTTTGCTAGTGGCATCCTGAGCTGCATCAAAGGCAGCATGGCCAGCAGGTTGAGGGAGGTGATTCTCTCATTCTAGTCAGCTCTTGTGAGATCCCACCAGGAATGCTGCATCCATCTCTGGGCTCCTCAACATAAGAAGACACGGAACCAATGCAGCAAGTCCAGAGAAGGGCTGTGGAGGTGATAAGAGCACTGGAACATCTCCCCACCAAAGACAGGCTGAGAAGGTTCAACCTGAGAACAGAAGGTTGCATGGAGGCCTCATGCCTGCAGTTGCAAAGTAGTGAATGAATTACTTATTTTATTTCCACATGCAGCTTTTGCTCCACCTACTAAACTGTCTTTATCTGCATACAGGAGTTCTCACTTTTACCTTTCTGATTCTCTCCCCTGCTCACGCTGCAGGGGAATGAGCAACTGTGGGAGATTGATTTGCCAGCTGGGATTAGCCCACAACAAAATTCAGTACATTTGTGATGGATGCATATTCCACAAATGGAGTTGGTACTTTTTTTCTTTTCATGGGTTAAATTCCATTGCACTTTTCAGTACAGAGCTCATATAAGAACATCATATAAGAAGTAGGATTCTTAGTTAATCCTTAGCTATTTCAAGAAGCACCAGATTTCCATCACTACTGTGCAAAACTTATTTTTCCTCCAGGAATCTATTAGTAGACCCTATTGCAGTAAGTTCTTACCTTGTAAATTACTATATTTCCGTAAGTAAACATATGAGGCTGTTTGGCTAGCTGTTGAGTATTAATTTAGCTACATAAAGCAGACTTAAAGTGTTTATTACCTCTGGAAAGAGAAAGAAAAGTGGCAAACGGGATCTATTGTATTCTTTGTCTAGTTTATGCTTTGCATTTTCTTGGTAATAATTCAGTCCTGGCCAGTTTGAGACTCAGTAATTATTTCTTAGATTGTTACAATAAACACAAGGATTTACCACCCACATACACTTGAAATTAATCATATAAGTTGCACCCTTGTGTTTTAAATATTGAAAAAGTATCAATGAATATATGATTTTATTACAGCCTTGTTCTGTCTTCCTTTTTATGTAAATCATAAAAGTAAAAAGTGAAGCAACAGCTATTTCAAGGAGATATTACTTAATCTAGCTCTAAGACACCATTACTTGAAGAGCAAGAATTGAAGAATTGCTACATTAATCTAGTATTGGGTAAATTATCTCATACAGGCAGCTGGTGTTGCAAAACACTGAAGAAAGACAAAACCAATAATTCACAGAAGCTAAACACCTGGACTGAATCATAAAGAGGGGTGAACACCCACCAAATGCTCTTCAATAATCTGAAAGAGTGGGGAGAATGCTTTTAAGGGTCACGAGGAGAATGATTCTATTAGAAAATACTGGAATGACATTTTGAAATGAAAATTTAGGATTAAAATAGAAATAATCACCTTCCAATGCAAAAAGCTTTACTGAGCTGTCAACTCTCACTTTCTGATACTGAAGCAGGATGGAGCAGGGATGAGAGGGATGAGAGAGGAAGAACCATAAAACTATATATCAGAAGCCTGAGTCCTAGGTTCTGTCTTGATTTGCAATCCATTGAATTAAATACTGTGGGGACATACAATGTTTGTGGATTAGAGGAAACTGGTTTTTATTCAGAAATTAATAACTTGTTCCACTGCAGCACAATAAGACTGTAACTTTCTAGAGTTGTAGACTCTACTTCTAGAGTTGTAGACTGTTTCATTCTAGAGGTAAAGCTCAGGAGAACTCTACAAGTAAGCATGAAATAACAAAAAATAAAGAAAACAATTAATTTAAGAGATTCTTTCCATTTGCTAGAAACCTGATAGACTTATTTTGAATTTTTACTCCAAAACAAAGAAATAGATCTCATTTAAATCATTGACTACCTGTTTACATTTCATATAGACTTACAGATTTTTTCCTGGTTTTTTTATACGTTGTTTACAGGCCATTCATCTCTTGTTTATATCAAATTCTTAGAAATTTAAATAAAATTCTTTTAACTCTAACATTCTTAAATTTCTAATTCCTTACATTCCTAAAAAAACCCCACAAAGTCAAATTTGAAGAGGCCTAAACTTCAAGACACTGATTCTGTGATGTTCAAAAGATAAAGAACAAAAATTATTACTGTTTTCCCTGTATTTTAATTTGTGTATATAAAGAATAATTTTCAAACTATGTAATAAATTAATGAACAATCTCCAAATATGACAGCTAGTATCAAACCTAATTCAAGTTCCTGGATAATTTCTGTGTTCTTCACAGAAATTCTCTTCATCACAAAACTAAATTCTGCTTTTTTCCCCAAATTGTTTCCTTTTTCCAACTATTAGAGAGATAATACTACTCTACATTCTTCCTCTTCCCTGAAAATTTCACTAAACATTAGTCAACCTTGTACAATGTGATTTTCCACAGATGTTGTGATCTGTTTTTTTTTGTGGAAAAATTCACCTGAGCTGCATAAGTTGGCATACTGATCCATAGGTATTTATAGATCCTATTAGTTTTTCATCATTCCTCCGAACCCGATGATATCCTGAGGCCCATCCTAATCTGCAATTGTGAAATCAGGATCAGAAAGGCCTCATATTTTCCATTTGCAAATATTTAGAACTATTGAGGCATGCTAGATATTGTTCCAATACTGCTTACATTTCCATTATTTTTAATACATGCTGTGATACCCCTTGAATAATTCATGCCTCCAAAAAATTAGAGCAGCACAGATTACTGTCAATCTGTCTGCGTGTTTCACTGCTCTTCAAAACAAAACCATGTAATTCCTGATTCTATATCCTATCCTGATCTTTTCCTTTGATTACAAGGGGAAAAATTTAATTCATGTTGCTAAAAAATTCATCAGAATCAAACTTATAATTTGTAGAGTATAGTGACATATGAGAAGGGAAATATTAATCCCTAGCATTGACATGACTGAAACTTTTTTCGATTAAGTGAAAATTTCACAATAATAATTTTATGACCTGTATTTGTCACAAAATATCCATGAATTTTTTAACAAGAATATGAACAGAGATTTCTTCTGAGGATGTTATGGCCAAATCATCCATGTACAGAATAACAAGGAAGTGGATATGACTTGAAGTGAACATTTTTAAAGGGAGGAAAGAACAGTTCATATTCTTAAAGAGTAATAACTGGGCCTAACCAGTATTAACTTAAATCCCACCGTTGTGCCTTGCAAAAGAAACAAACTGCAAAACTGGTGTCAGTAGGAAGAGGTCAGCTTCGTGGAGGAGTTTAGAGTGGTTTAATCCTGTCTGTTGGTATGAGAAAGAGATGAACTCCTCACTGCAGCTCCTTAAATACTCATCTCAAATATTTTGTTCTTGCTCACATATACAATATTCTGTGTAATAAGGACACCATTTATTGTCATTTAGAACATCAGGTCTAAAAAGACAAAATAAATCCCCTCTCTCAGCATGAGTTGCCTTTTTCAGGATGTCCCAAGGACTGAGCATATGCATGTCATGGAATGGGAGGATTAACAAAAAATTTCTTACAGCAGTCTTATAGAGAGTTTCAGGTTTCCAAAATTGTTCCAGGGGATGATTATCATCTCAGAGAATTTCCTCTCATTAGATGCAACCCCTCAGCAAATCCTTCCTGTAGTGAAGACTATTTTTCAGACCTCAGGGTAGGGACAATTTTTTTCATTCCCTCCCTCAGGAAATTTACTGCTCATGAAAGTGCTGGCTCAACAGTCCTGAGGTTGAAGTTGTTATCCACAACATTAATGAATAATGCAACATAGCCTCTAAAACTGTTTCTGTGAAATGAATGGGGTTATTTGGGTCATACCAGAACTGCTAAGCAAATTATGTTTTTTATAGGAAACGTTCTTTCTGTAGTGAATGCCACTAAGTAGTATAGTAGGAAAATAAATTAATTTGAATTTTTTACACATATGTATCCCTAAGAACAACCGATTTAGAAAATACATTGGGACATGATGAATTTGTGACTGCTTTTGAAAGATTGTTATTAAAACACTGAAATAAGGAACAATAGAGGGTTGTTTGTTGTTGGGTTTTTGGGATGGATGCTATCTGGAGTGGAACACCACAAGTGCTGTAATGCAAACATATTCTGTGGATACTAACTCAAACAAAAATTGGCATAGTTACTATACTATAATGTAGCAATATATATGTATTTCTAGACTATAAGCAGTCATTCCTAGAAGGTCTTTTAACTAAGCAACTCAAGAGAACCCAGTTCAACATTTTTCATGGTAAGATTATACAAAAACATATTTACAGGGATAAAAAAAAGGGAAGAATGCTAATTTTGAAGATGTAGAAAATATTGGCCATTATGTTGATTGTAAAAATTTATATTCCTTGCTTTCAAAAATTCTGAAATCAAAATTCAAATCTCACCTTAACTAAAATCTATGTGCCTTAACTGTGCCCTTTGTCTCCAGCACAACTGAAAGCAAGTGGCTTAATTTTTACAGTCATGCTCCCACTTGTTTTCAACAAAATGAGAGTGCTCTAAAGAATGAGAAAATGAAATGTTATCTTTTCTAAAAAATGCATGCATGACATAAGAATATATTTCATTGAAAATCAGAGAAATTTAAATATTAGTAAAATAATTTTTGTTAAAAGGATGTCAAAATTAACTAAAATGGGTTTATCTTAAAATTTCACAGATAACAAAACCCTGAAGCAGTTAAAAGGGGTAGATGGGCAGAGAAACAATACCTTGATTTTAATGTAAGAAAAACGATTTTTACTCTGAAGAGAGATATCAGTTAAAAAAAAAGTATTTAGCAATCAGTATTATGGCAAAATAAGAACTTCTAGAATTTCATTTGCTTTATGCAATTAATGAGAAAATCTTTTCAGAAAGGTCATGTCTCCTGCTCTTCTTTGAAGAAGAAAACCAGGAAAAACCCACATATTACTCTCCTCATTGGTCTCTATATGATATTTTCTAATCAAGAGTCTTCAAGGACCAGAGATAACTTTGAGATCAGTTCCGCTTCAGCCAATAATAACAATAATTATTATTATTATCAGGTAATAATTTCAAACCCAGATCTGGGTCACTATCACCCCCTTTTTATACTCGCATTCTCTACACAGTAAATGGCCTTTGAAACTCACTGATTATATTCATATCTAGTAGGCACATGACAACATCTTAGTGCTCCCAATATTGATTAATATTTTAAGATATAAAAGATGCTGTCCAGAAAATTAATCTCATCCAACATCAGATATTACACTTGTGTGAGATAAACACACTTGGGATTTGCATCTTTTTTCCATAGTTTTGTAAACCATTTTGTGGTCTGTGACTTGACTGCCCAGAGAACATAAATAAGTTCACTTCATTTTAAGTAGTTCTGCTCCACTCGGTCTCTTGACACTCAGAGGGCAGTTCTCAGCAAGCTGGTGTCTCAACTTTAAAGACAATCTACCTTTTCTCTTTGCATCACTGAGAAAACTGAAAGCTAATACCTCAAATTAGCCTAAGTATCTTTTTCCTCACTTTTTTTTTTTTGGCTGCAAAGCCTCACTTGGTCATTCCAATCTTTACATTCCCTTTTAACAAAACCTTGAATGAACAGCTGCTTTCACCTTCCTAGTGGATATCCAGGATTACTTACAAAACAGTACTGCAGTAGAAGCAAAGACTAGACATATCTTAGACAAGACTTAATTGTAGTGTAAATTAAGGCATTGCTCTATCTCCTAAAGTATGGCTCATGTCCAGATATTGTATTTATTCCAAGTACTCTCTCCATCTGAAGCCCAGGAACAAACAAAATAATCTGCTTAGCTCTTTCCAGAGTAACAGGATTGTTATAATGTCAACTGAAAAATATAACACTGATGTTTTCATGGACATGAAAAAATATATGCTGGGACTAGAGGACTGCAAAGGGTAGGATCAGATTTCCATACACTTCATATCTTGCAGCTTGAATAAAATAGTTTCTAGTATATGAGCCCCCCTTACCAAATGAAACTCATAGAATCCAGACTTTTTGCTAAAGTCCCTTTCTAGTACCATAAGGGGGTCAGGGACAGAATCCTTCTAGTGAGGAAAAATTTCTTGCACTTGGAATTGCAAAATGGAGAAGAAGGTTTTTGGGGTCCAGTGTACATTTTACCCCTCTGGTGACCTGCCTAGGCAACGTAGAATAGATGTGATATTTTGAAAAAACATTTTTGAGAAAGCTCTGCTAATTGAATCCAGAAGAGGTTCCTCACAAACAGGTTCACTAATGATGAGTTAGTGTGGCCCTCCCTCCCCTATGGAGATGCACACTCAAGCCTTTTAATCAGCAAACATGCCTCGGCAAATAAAAAAAGTATTAACCCAAATGGTCAGTGACTTCAGGGAAGACCAGGACATACAGGCTCCCTTTATTTGGGTTAGCTGTTGAAGGATGGTAGTAAATTAATAAAGTACAACAAAACATGTTCTCTAGCCAAACCTGTAGCAAACTACTCCTACAATGCCAGGAGATTGTCATCTGGTTATGACGTCTATGGCCAAGAAAAATTCTGTAAGCTGCCTGTTCTCAGAGTGGAAACTGCCAGCCTTGACTGTAATTATGGGTTTTCCAGACAGCTGTGATAGTATTTAGATGTTGGCATGATGAAGTGAGCTGAAATTGGATGTGGATACAGAATAACCTGGCAAACCAGTGTCATGCACTCATGAGCATCTTAGCTACATTAAATCTTATATGGCTGCTGAATCTGGTGCTTGATGTATTCTCATTTTGAATGAGGTTTGTAGGATGAATCTGATATCAGAACTATGCCTAACTTCTTCCTGAACATTCCAACACATCTTGTAAATTCTATTTTAACTTGAGGACATGCTTAATGGTGTGTAAAAACCTGAAACTGAGAGCTCATGAAAGACCTGAGCTAATGAGACCTATGCAGCTGCTGAAGGTCACTAAATATTCCTACCTGGCAAAAATGATGGTCATATCTAAAACTCTAACTTTAAAGTCAAAATTTCAACAAGGCCTCGTGTATTAAAATTTCTGTTTAACAGTGTATATGTCATACACTGTTCACATACAATGTGAACTGAATCCAAACATCATCCTGTACTCCTATACTCCAGAAAACAAAGAAATGTGTTGGCAAAAATTTTGATTCACTTCACATGACCAGGATATATCTGTTCTTAGAGAAGCATGGAGATCTAGGGGAAGCTAGATACCCCTAGCTAAATACCTATATTATGCTTACAGTAAACTTATCCTTTTCTATATCCCCTGAAATGAAATAAAGATGCATCATTGATCCCTATTGCTTTAAGCAGACGACAAAATGAGTATGGTCTAGATAGGATAGATCAGCATGGTGTTTCCAACAAAAAAAGGCAAGTGAAAAGGCTGCACTAGAGTCAGTGAACTTGAAAACCAGAGTATGCCAATGCTTATCACATAGCTGATTCTAGTAACAACACATAATTTGACATAATTTCAATTTATTATCCTTCTGACATATCTATTGAATCCTTCCTTAATAAATTCTGCTCTACTTGGAACAAAAGCTGTGTCTTTGACCTATAATGACATTTCAAAGGCTAAAGAATAATTATTGAAATAAAAGCCTTATAATGGCTATCTAATACTTCCCACACAATCTTTTCTTGTGCAGAAAATGCTTCCACTATTGGGGGTCCCCTTGTTCTTTTTTTTTTTTCCTGTTAGTTTCTGCACCCCCCACCCCCTTTAAATGCATGGGTGTGAAAATGAAATGCCCTGCCACAAGTTCTGTAACTGTACTGCATTATATGAGCACAGTAGATACAAGTTGCATGAAACTCAGTTACATTTTTACAGTCAAATAAATAAGTGAACACTCAAGTCAAAGTCTTCCAAAAATATGAGGAAATGCTTGAGGGGGAAAAAAGTATTCTTTAATTGCAGACATTTGTATAGGGGGTAGAAACCATGTCTATTAAATCTGAATTGAATTACACTTACTGTTCAGAGTTCCAGCCAGTAATAATTCAATATCAAGAGAGAAATTTTACTTCAGTCAATTTCACAAGAAATTATGTGAAAGTTTGGAGAAGCTAGTGGAGAACAACCACTGGATATGAACACCTCCCTTTAAGAAAATATGCGAAATACTTCAAAATGTAAACCAACATAATCTTTATTTTGAAACAGAGTCATTAGTAATTTGTAGTATTACGTTTCTTAGTCACTGAAACAATCCCTCACTCTTCTTTAAGTCTTGAGATGATAGTCCATATATTTGAGGAGTTGATACCATACCAGCTTTTTCTCCAATTTTACAGGTAACTTTCTAGGTCAGAGTTGTCCAAATTAAGGTCTTCAGCTTCTAATACATAAGTCTCTTTTTGCCTTAAAAAAAGCAAAATAAAAATTTTCTTTATATATAGCTGTCATGACAGAAAAAGTAAGAGACCATGACTCCACAAACACTCTCAAAATTTCAGTTATCCAAAGAATATATGCGTTTAGAGAAATAATTTTTAACAATTAAATTTTGTTGGATAGTTGACTATTGCAATTGGCAAGACTGCAAAACCCTGATGCACATAAGCATATGCTTAAATATTCTTGTTGTTCCTGCTCCCTCTGGATTTGAACAAATTATGAGGGAGCTTAATAGGAATAAACTGTTAATCATTAACCAAATATTAACTCAAAACTTCTTTCATTAAATCAGTACAGGAAAGCCAGTATTTTGATTTATTTCAGATATCCTAGATTTTGACACTGTTTGGATAGAAATCTGACTTCTAAAAGCTAAACGAAAGGGAAGATTTCTACATGTCCAAGCCTCTGTGCACTGAAACAGCCATAACAGTGGGATAGTGAGGAGATCACCAAAAGAAGGCAGAAGGAAATAATCTATTCCAACATGCATTATTCTACCTTGTTTATAAGTTATGAAGGAAGTTACATGTCCCCCAAACTCAAATATATAGAGAATGAAGATGCATCATTCTTTTCAACAAAATTTCCCCCCAAATTTGTTCTGTTTATTCTGGTGAAGTCAAATTTAAGGGTGAGGCTAATCATAGCCTCCTACTATCTAACAGGGCTGGCAACTGACAGTATAGTACCAGATCCTTTTCTTTTTCTCAGATGAGCATATTGAAATAAAGAGAAGTATGGTTCTGATAGGATCTACATAAAATTATTAATAAAATAGTGGTCACACAATTATAAATGTTACCTAGAGCTGAAACACTACCTCCACATTCAAAACCTTTCAAAATTGTTGAAAAAGACACATCAGGATTCTGGTCTAACTGAATAAAATATCGACCATTTTTGAGATACAGATTCACTCCAGTTTTAAATGTCTGGTAGTTTTTCTTGGCTGCCTTCAATTTCTAACAGTTTTCATGGTGAGTAACTTACATTTTTGTATGATGAACTTCATTAAAACATCTCCCTTATGACAAGTAGAAACAATTTATCATCCTCCAACACACTCACATACCTTTTAATTCTGTATGCAGCTGGGTATATTATGAGCTCCATAGAGCACAGCCTCTCTCACTTGTCCAGGAGCATCAAAGTAATGCAACTGCCACCTACATATACACTTCTAATATTATATAGACTCTAATTCATGCATTATGGAGTCCCAATACATTAAAAAATTAAACAAAGAATGCAGGACATGTCAGGAGCATCCTACATATTTCTGTGTACATTGAAAAATAAAGGAGTGCACAGAGTTCTGTACTGACTGTAAAATATGAACTGCATAAATATTTAATGAAAGGGTTCTCAAGGGTTCCCTTCAGATTCAGGAATAAAAATCACAGTTAATGAGTGGTATACTTCATCTCAAATTAAAATTGAGGGAGGAGAATCAAACTCAGTTTGCTCACATGTTGAAAGGCAGGTAGAGTTCCATCCACCACTCTATTCCACAGACATCTCTTTAAAATACTTGCAAGTCCAGGTTTCCAGGTGAGGAGATATGATGAGCTGAAGAGGTACATGCAGTAGTAAAAACTGTACACTCTGGAAAGAAGCAGCTTAGAGTAATAACCTGAATATTGACCATTCTATCTTTATTATATTACTTTACAGACAATTTTGAATTCATCACTATCCCATTGATAATGTAAGTTATGTTCTACTTTCCAAAAATCTCCTGAATGATCATGAAAGGTCAAACCATTTCCAACTGTCATGAAACCATCAATAAATACCCATAAAATTTAGTTCCTCTTCAACCAATATGATATGTTCACTTCATAACCAAAAGTATTAAGAGACATTGGAAAGTAAATTTGGAGAACAGAGAACATGTATTTTAAATACATCTACCAATCCAGAAAGGTGATCTGTGTCTGAACAGTAACAAATGTAATATCTTTATTGGGAAGAGAAGGGAGGATGATTCAGAGTATAGACCAATTACCTTATCTCAGTAACATACAAAATTAAGAATATATTTTAAGGAATAATCACTAGACACACAGTAAATTAATAGACATTGCATGGGTTTACAAACAACATGCATTTACTTGAAATCCGTTTTTGAAATTCACTTTCAATAAAAATGAAACATGATATGTTTCATTTGTGGAAATCAAAGCCTCAATTTTTAATCATGTTTAATGAGGAATCAAAATAGGAAGGATGCTGGTTTAAAATGAAACCCTGAAATGTTTGGTAATGATAACTATGGCAGGAACATTAGCCTGGAGAGGGTTTTAATAATGCTGTTTGAGATGGCTTTGGAAGTTTTTTTTCTTAAAAGTGCAACTATAATATGCTAGAATGTCAAATGACTTGGCAAGAAAATATATCTTTTGCTTGGCTAATAAAAACAAGGTAATATAGATGATGCCTACAAAGTAATGATGTGTTCTACCTAGACAGTAGAGAAAAGAAGGAGATTATTAGTGGGCAGAGTAACTGGCAGAACAAGAACATACAAGTTGGTTAGAAATTAGAAGCTGTCCGTGCAGAAGTTTATAAAAATGTATTCCTTATATTGACACTTCTAACATCCATGGAAAGATCTTTATGATGTTTATGCCCACAGAATGAGGTGTTAAACTCTTCAAGCTAATAAGAACCAATTACTCAAGGAAGGATTATTTGCAATAGTCTATTACCCAAATAAAAAAATGACAGAAGAGTATCACATCATGGATAACTGAAATACCTGAGCCATTTCTTTTTTACCATCAAGTCCAGTTTAAGCATCCAGTAGTTTGTTTTAAAGGACCATCTATCCTTTTGTTTCAACTGGGTTTTATTTCAATCTACATCCACCTACTTCACATTAGACTTAGTGTAAGTTTATTAGTAAAAAGAATAAGTAAGAAAAAGAAATCTCTTTTAGGTGGAATTATCAGGACAAAAATTTGTGAGTCACCTCAAGACTTTATGAGGTCATCATGATCATCCTTTCTGACCATCAACTCATCAGCAAATGGAATGAGTTTCTGGATTTAATAAAATAAAAATTGGAGATTAAGTTCATTTTGCAAGTCAAAATTGTTGCTTTTTCTGAGGAGAATGTTAGAGGCCTGAATAACTTTTCCGTGACAGGTATCAATATGGTAACTGAGCCCTACAGAAACGTCTACTGATAGAATCACTTGCAAAAAAGCTGGATGCAAAACCAGAGCAAAGAGGCTTCTTAGAATTAATTTTTATTCTGAAGATTCATAACTGATGAGTACCATAGAGACAGCTAAAAACCATAAAAAAATACCTTTATTTCACTTGAATAGGGACAACCACCTTTAACAATATTTGATACATGAATGTACCAATGTTTTGTATTCTTTGGCTGTACTGACATACTTTTTCATCCTTCATCTCTTTGACATCACTGCCCCATGTGGCAAGTTTTTGAAGGTTTGCCAGATGAGAAATTGCTCCGAGGGCAATGGAAAAAACAGAATCATACTCCATATCATGGTCTAATCCAGTGCCTGACCTTAGGAAAGGAAGCTCATACTTTGAAAAAACATGTATTAAAAACTGCAACACTGAAGCAACATGTATTTTCACATCTAGTTAGGTGAGTTTATTACAAAGAGAAACAGCAAAATATATACGAGATAAAGTGGTTTTCCTGTTTTAAGTGAACATAGTTTTGAAGAGGAGCCAATTTCGCACATAAATTTATAAGCACACATAAACCATTTTTCAATACCCTACAGTAAGGATAATACAAAATAACCACTTATACACAGTCTCACTTCAATATCTTCAGGAAATTGAAAGCACACATATGCACAATCTTGATAGACATACAAATTGAATATCTGCTTTCAGAAGTCAAAGGATCACACATCACATACATCTAAGCACAGCCTTTTTCACTTAAAAATTGATGAAATATATATGCCACTGGAATGCTTTTGTTAACATTGTGAAGATAAATGTGTAAAGATGAAAAAAGAAATCCATGAAAAGTTGAAAGCAGTCAACAGTAAATTTACTATCTTAAAAGAATGAAACTTACACAAAAAAAGTTGATATCTAGATAGCCAAGATGGAGATCTATATAAGGAATTGAGATGCAAAAATTGCATCAACAACAAAAAAAAATTACACTACATTAAAGCTTGGGATGTTCCAGTATTAATTTAATTTGGAAAGTTGTGTAATTAGTTCCCATATTCTCCATAGCTTAATTATTACTGCACTTTATCATCACCTTTTTTACTCCTATCATTAGAAATAGTTATTGAAATGCCTTGAAACAGAATAGTTGCCTTCCACTCTTTCTGTAAAACTAACTATTTTCCTTTGTAATTAGTCAGTGGAAATTCACATTGGCAGGCAGGGTTATGTTAGTGAAGCAATATTGTTATTGAGATATATACTTTTTTACCTCTTAAAAACTTGGTACAAAGTCCATATATAGATGAAAAGAGCTGCAAAGGATTTACAATTACCACCTCAGTCTCAGAGGCAGAGAGGTCAGTCACACATATGATACTCAACAATTTGCAGAAAGATAAGAAGTGGATGAAACAGCCATTAAGCTGACATTTACTTCAAACCACCTATTTTCTTTTTCCGAAAACTTGGACTAAGAGTCACCAATTTCTGCAGAAGTTAAGGCCAAAGGAGATATTTGAGCACCTGCAAATGAAGATGACATATTTTGCAGATTTAATGAATACACAAGATTACATGAAGATAAAAAAGATAAACAAAAAGGCAAATAAACATCATATATGGGTGGCATTTATTTATTACATTCAACAGACCAGTTTATATAGCATTATCTATTATCACACAGTAAAATATTTTGGATGTTAGTGTATTAATCTTTTAATGTTCCTTTGTTTTATACAGAAACACTAATAAGCACACTAGACATATCAAAGTAGATTGAAGTTTACTCTAAAGTCTGTAATTTTCATAAATACTAAATGGTGATTTCTCTTGAGCTAATTTAAATGCATGTTGAATACTATTTGGCAGATAGGAATCTCTAACTGGTACTTATTTTTGGTTGTGCACAATTACAGTAAATACAGAGGAAGTGTAACCAAGAAACCAGGCTCCAGAATATTCCTTACATTCAACTGGATTCCCATAATATCAAAAGACGAGAAAAATATTCCTAAGCCTTGTTAATATACTTCTGACAGGTAGTGCAGTATCACCTTCTTGACTAATACTGCTTCAAAACAACCTGCCAGGAAGGCTATTAGTAACAAGGATTACCCTGAGTGCAAGAAAGCCTTGTATATCTTTTCCAAATCCATTTTCCTTTAACATCCATTCATGCCTCTGAACTTTTGTGCTAAAGCTAAGAAAATAACCCAAGGAGGTATTATCTTTCCTATTACGATTTCTACAGCACTATTGTGGTCCTTCCAATTTTCTTCCTTTTGCTGTAGAAAAACAATTTTTTAGACCCATCCTAAAAGTTTTTCTTTTCTTCCCCGAAGACTGCTATATAAGACCAAGAAATTATTAATTTTTTTTTTTGTTTATCCTGGGTTCCTGTCTTTAGCTACCAATGAATCTCAAAATCATGGAAGAGTTCATTTCAATGCCGAATATTACCCTAACACCATAGGTTTTTATTTATTTTTATCTATGCAACACACCTGCAAACTGGTCAAAGTCATGGCATTTCACTCTTATCCTCTTTTGGAACATGTTTGGGGTTGAAGCTTTTTATTCTCCAGTGTGGCAGTAGCAAACAATTAACAGTGGCTACTGAAACATGTTTTCATTTCACTCTATTGATTTCATCTCTTTCCTCAGATACATTTTAATTGTAAAATGGTAGAATAAGCCAAAAGACTGACTTTTTGCACACTTCAGACTTAGCTTCTGTGTCATAAAACTCTAAAAACCTCCTGGTTTGCTCCAGAGTGAAAATGTTTTTCAGGAAAGTAGTTACCTGTCAGGATTTGGTTGGAGCAGTTTGTGGTGGCTTCCTCCAGAACCATAATTTTTACCATCAGGATCACTTGGTCTTTGGCCCCCATCACAAGTCTGCCTCTTCTGAGAGGTGCCTCTTAGCCCAGAATTGTCATCAGTGCATTTATTGCTATTGACAAAAACTAATATCAATTAAAGTTATTTTCTTAATGTGCAGCACATTAAACATCCAGTCTGCTATGCTGTACTGACAAGCACTGAAATAAACTGAATATATTCAAGGAACTTTAGCAGTCTTTCAGAGGCACAGACTTAACTGGAAATCAATCATGGCTTAAGCCACCATTTCCCAAAACCCATTAGCCCTACCAGGACCCACATGTACTTCCAGAACATGGCATTCCAGGCTGACAAGACCTCTCAGCAAAATCAGTACATGCACCCATACTTTGGTACAGCACTACTATACTGTAATTGATTTCTTCTTCCCTAAAGACTTCCAAAGCCTGCCTCATCTGTTAGAACTATGATATTTCTGAAAGGTCACTCTCCCTTAAGCAATATGATAAATTATTTTTATTATTTGCCTTTTGCTCTCCTCCTCCTTGCAGAGCTATCCAAACCTGTAATTCAGCTGTTTCCTGAAGCAACTGACTCAGCTAGGTATAGAATTGAGGCTCAAACATGGGTACCTCAGAACATTTCTTAGAATTATTTCTCTTTACCCTCAAAAGTTTTCCACACGAGAAGCGTGCCAAGTTCAATTAAGCCTTTATCAAAGAGGACTGCCAAGAACGCAGCCAAGATTAATTAACACAAATGAGGTATAGCAAAAATTACCCTTCCAACCCTATACAGTGAACAAGCCCTTGCAGGCAATTCCCCTATCCTGCAGAAAAGGTTTGCAGAGCCTGTTACTCAGATGACTCACTTGTCTAAATCCTTGTCATACACACATTTGATACTGAACAACACAAAATATCAATGGTTAAAGACTTCCATGGGGAGTTAGTGACTGCAAAACTGGTCTATACACACATCTATGTAAATACTACATGTATATGTATACCAGGAAAAGTTAGAGACAGATAATTAAACTTCATAGGATTTTTAAACCCTTTACCCTTTTCTCCTTCAAACACAGGGAGAACAAGTTTCATCTTTTCTAATACTAGGATGCAAGACTGTTGAGAAACCAAGCATTTCTTGCCACCTTGAAATAAGATAAAAATAGATAGCACAGATTTCACTGATTTTCTAAATTTCTCCCTTTTCATGTGTGTGGTTTTTGATCTCCTTCCTAGCATTCAAAATTAACTTTTTTTCTGAAAAACTTGGGAAGGGAAGAGATTACAAATTAGAAGTAATAAGAAATATTTAATACAATTCTTTCTTTCGAACCATATATAAAACCAGAAAAACCTACAAGGAAGCAAGTATAATATCTAATTAAAGTTATTCCACATTAAACCATAAGAAGGAAATGAGCAAATGTCTCATGTGATAATTTGTGCTTAACACCAGCATACAGAACTCACTTAAAATACAAACTCTTTATTTCTTTTTCTTAATAATAAGAGATTATTACACTTTTTCCATCACAGCCAAATTTATATGGAGTTTGTAAGAGAACAAAAATGAAATATTACCAAGGCAGATTGTTCAGTAAAAACAGTTAAAAATTGCAGCAAACATCAAAGTAATTGAGAACACTTTGAAACAGACTACACATATGCATTGTCTTTTTTTACTTATTTGATTATAAAAAAAAACCATTCTGAGAGGAAGGGGAAAGGTTAACCAAACTGACATTTCAGCACTCAATTAGTCATTTGCAACACATAATACCTATAAGTAAAACAAAATTTTGTCAACAAATTTATACATATGAGCTACAGGATCATAACAGTAGCCCAGAAGGAGCAGAAAAGTGGATCAGAGAAACATATAAAGGTAACAGAGAAATATGATTCCCAGTGCACATTTCTAACTTTTTGTAGCAGAGAAAAAACTGTGTATCCTCTCCCTAGCATAATGGTTTGGAAGAGGAAAATGACTGATATACAGCAGCTCCTATTACCAACAGCATCTAGGCACCATGCTGCTCTGCATGATCACACTGTCAAGGGCAAAACACAACTTAAATTGTAGCATGGGAAATAGTCTAAAACTAGTTATTGCTCACACACTATTGCAAACAGCTGTCCCTTCTTCTGTCTGCCTTATCATGCTTTCCAAAGTGACCTTTGGAGGTTACTAAGGCTTTAGTATGGGTACCACATACTTTTACTAACATTTTGTAACACGTTAACATTAACAAGGTCCATTGCAGAAAAACAAGGGCAGGCAAGAGACTGAGTCAGATTTCTCTTAATGCTTATTTTCAGAAAAAACATCCTTAACACTGACTAATAAATCTCACAAACCAAAACCATGTGACATTTACAAAGTAAAAAAAAAACAAAAAAAAAAAAAAAAAACCAAAACAAAGCCAAAAACTCCCACAGTATGATCTTGACCAGCCATTCTTAGAACCTGTGAATGGTACCTTAATTAAGTTCTTCCCAGGAACCAGTCCCTCTCACCATTTTCACTTTAGATGCTAAAGCTAGCAGACTTGACAGTTAGGTTTTTATCCTGAACAGAATCAAGTATGGCCTCATGATCATCTGATATCTGACTCTTGATTAGCTACACATTGGTTTTAATTATCCACCTGCTTTCAATTAAGTACCAGGAGATCCATCCTACTAACAGTACAAACTAATCACCCTTGCACACAAACAGGAGTCCTTTTTCTCAGGGTTACATCTGAAGAATACAAATAGTTAAAATAATTTTTTAAGCTTGTAACAATCTTATTAAAAATAATAACAAACCACCTGTTTTAAAATATATAGATAAATTAGTATTATGCACTAAAAACCATAACACATTTTATTGTGACAATATCTTGAAAGAAATTTGGGTTAGGAATCAAGAGTCCATTTTGAAAACAATATGCAGTTAGTATGCCATCATATCCTAAAAATCAAAATCTTGACCATGACCTTCCCCAAGGTATGGATGTCTTTGTTCCACAGGCTGCTTTGTAAACATGTCCTGTATGACTACCAGATCAGCTTTTGCATCCAGCTGTGTGAGTGACCCTGATATTTCTGCAAATGGGTGAAATGACACTGCGCGTCTGCATGTAACGCTTTAGAATCTAGAAATAAAATAACTGAAAATGGTTTTAAAAACTATAGAGAAGCATGAAATACACTTTTCCACGGTTCACAGTTTAGTATTTTCACTAAAATCTGCAGCATGGATGAATTCAATTTCATTGTTATTTTGTTTAAATATCTTGAATATTTTGCAGAAAGGAAAATAATAATACTAATAATACTACTACTACTAAAATCCAGACTGTTTAAAATAACAACAAAAACAAACTAAAATTCAAATTGACATTATATATATGTGTTTATCTTTAACAAAAATAAACTATGTGTAAAGAATAGCTGTGTATTAGAACTATATTAAAATAAAATGAACTAAGTTTTAATAAAAGAATTTTTTTTAAATGCATTATGAATTTGCATTTAAATAGGCAGTATAACTTTATGTTTTCAATAAAAATAAGAGTGGAATAAAAAATCCAGCACTGGTAAATGAAACAACATACAATACAAGCACACTGAACTGTGGAAAAGATGTCGGGTATTTACTGTAATGCTGGTCAAAATGCAAATTGTTATCAGACCATGTGTAATATAGTCCCAGTCACTGAGACTCCTGTGAAACCGTGTTTAGAATTTTATTTCTTCTGGAAAATAACTTCAGAAAAAAAGACATTATTCATTTTCTACTCCCTAAGAATGTTTACAGGACAGAGGAGAGGGTGACGTATAGTGGGAAGGTATTATACCTGATGGTTCTTATATACCGGATGTAAGAAAGCCTGCCATAAGATCTAATTATCAAGAATTGCTTTTTCTGCCCCAAAGCAATCATTTTGATGACAGCCTTCTATGCACTGTAAAACAAAATGGGAAGCCTGTGCTATATAAACTGGCTCAGCGCTTCCTTTAAGTTCCTCTGATATCAGTCTCCCCACCTCATTTATTTTCCACACATTAATGGTAGCAGTCACCTTGAGCTGTTGATGCAGAGTAATTTTCACAGAAACCTTGATCAGAAACCATAAATCAGCCTGATGTGCTTTTATGGTCTAATAACATTCTGCCTGCTCCTACAGGCCCTTATGTAAAACTGCATTGCGGAGAATTCCTTGGACTGCTTTTTTCACATGCACTCCTGTATCTGAAAGACATAAAATACCTACAACATAATAAGATTAATATACTTTGCTTAACGCTGCAGTCATGAAAGCATTCAGGTATTAGTCTGTAAACATGAAAATATTCAAATAATAAAGCAGATTTTTTCTCTGTAGATTTTTCTGTGTTTAGCTGTTCCTTTCTACACTTGGTTAGAGAAACTAAATAATCTTCCCCTTCTCTCCCAGATGCAGTGCATCAACAGGCAGAGCACACTGAAGCTGAATGCTTTGTCTAGATTAGAAAATGCTAACCTGCATAGCTGTATCAGCAAATCCACACAGTGTGGGAGACTTCTGAAGGTGAATCTTGTCTGTAAGATTCCATTCTCATTTGTAGATAAGTTAGAGATTTTAAATGAAGAACTTAGAGTTATTGATTTCAATGTTAAAACCACCATTTTCTTCCCATGAAAAAGATAATTATTACTTACCTTTAACAATGCTTTTCCATATGACATAAACATACTTGTAAACCATAGGGGGTTTACCACATACCCCATAGTTTTGGGTTTTTTTCAGCACCTGGTTTGAGAGGGTATAACCTGTTTTAAAGAAATCCTTAGCATTCCTGATATTTCAAGCTGGATTTTCAACATTTCTCCCTCTCTCTCTTTCTGATTAATTTCTGTGTACATCTGTTTCTATGTTTAAGGAAGAATAATTCCTCTCTCTGACCTTGCAAAGATGATGTGACACACACACACACACACACACACACGTATTGTAATACTAATTACGTCTCTGTAACACAGGTCTGCATATACAAGAAACACAAAATCTCTGACATGCCCAGTTTAGGCTACATATGCATAATTTTTTTACTAAGTGGATTGTTCACAATTATTGCTTTTATATCGCAAATTTTTTTAACAGAGGTTTTTGGGTTTTTTTCTATTGCAGGAAATAGTGTAGTTTTTTGCTTTTATGACTAACTTTCTATAGCTTTTATGATGCCCCCCTGGCCAGAAGCACACACAGCTGATAGCAGCAATCAGTGCACCAACAAATAACCATGATTCACAGCATCTTTCATGTTAGGGCTCACAGATAAATCCCCAGCACTTAGTAGAAAATGCTTGTAAAAGGCAACTTCATTATTTCAGGACCAGGTATATTTGTATCTGAAGAGAAAACAGGGCACAAGATGAGTAACTGCTCATCTTTCTCTGATACCTCTCAGGGTACGAACACAAGTGAAATTGGTTTTTTGTTTGCAGAAGGTTTTTGCAAACTCTCTGATTTGTGAACAGAGTATACAGGGTAGCAAGGACAGAGCAATGGAAGAAAATGGAGTAAAGAAATATTCCTTTCAGATTTGCTGAATCATAGCTGAGGATAATGCACTGATAGCACCAAAAAAGTATCATTCAGCGTTAAAATAGCATCACTGTGAATGCTCTTTTCCTATCCAAAATAGCTGCATTTACCTGCCAAACCACTTCTACAAAGTTAAAATTAAGGAGAGAATTACCAAAATGAACAGAATGTCACTTAATGCTAGAGTAAGAATGGTTACAATATATAATTATTTTTTATTATAAGCTTCCAGCATTAAAAAAATTAATAATTTGAAATGTGGTGCATACTACCCATCTTATCTTGAAGAAACATCCTTCTGACCTTGGTACGTGGTGCATCAGTGTGAAAAACAGGAGCTATCCAAGAAGAGGGACATCTCTACTCTGTGTATGTATGCCTTTTTTGTTTTACTGATGATTTTATAAAAATTATTATGGGGTAATACTCTGGTAATTTCTATAATCTGGTAATTTCTATAAATCCAAATTTTCATATAGCCACCCATTCTGCTGACCATTTTGTTGGTTTATGTTGGCTTTATTGATGAACTCAAAGGGCATTGGGGTATGGAGAGACCTTGCTGATAGACAAAAATTGAAATGAGAGGAGGATCTGTCATCTACCAATTTATTGGATTGAAATGGGCTTAGAATGGCCACCAAGGATATTTTGATAGAATGTAAAGTGTTTGTGAGCCTTGTGATGATACAGATAAATGGTGTAGATACAATGTGATGCCTAGATAAGGTACACCCAAATGTATTATGGGCTATAATTGGATCTGCAAAACATGTGATTTGACGTAAAAATGTTTTTCACAAATTTTATCTTAATGAACTATAGTATTACACATTATTATATCCATTGGGGATAACCTTTTCTTTTGTAAGCCAGGAAAATTGTGACTGTGTATACCATGAGAAATACTTAAGAATTTGGGATTCCTTTAATTTTAGTAATTTTTTTCAATAACACTTGAATTCAGCTGAAAGAAATGTATATCTATTTTATATAACTATCACAGGACTGCCCAAACTGGAACCTGCCAAAACCAGAAGGATTAATAGGGTTTATATAATTTTCATTTTGTCTAATGTTTGACAGTGATTTACTTTTATTTTTCTTTTCAATATCATCATAACAGAGGGAATTTTATGCCCTCAACTCTGTGTGTGTGTGCACATTCATTTTATAAACATTTCACAAATACCTTTCTATTGGCTATGTCATTGAAGAAACAATGGAAAATGCCAAATATTTTTTCTTATTTTTAGAGTCTCTAGTAATTTGCTTCCTCCACAAAACCTAATCTTCCTAGTGATTGCTCTCCCAGTAATCACAGCTTTTGCTTTTGTTTTTACATTTAAGCTGCTATAATTTGTAATACTCAGTGTTCTGAAGCTGAGAAAATTCCTTCCTCAGTGATAGTCAATGCTTCACAGAGAAGTTAACTTGTCAGGATTCCACATATGGAAAGAAGTGAGATCTGAACAACAATAATTGCCAGAGTTTTGTCTATTAAATTATTTGTACAAAAAATTCCCTTTTTTCCTTTGTTTATTACACACCACAGACTGTCTTTACAGAGGGTAGCGGTTTACCATATTGATCCTTCCTGTTGTTCATGCCTGAAAACAACTATTCAGATCATTTTGTATGTATTCCAAGAAAATAGGTAGTTATTTCTAATACCACATTTATTCTAATTACATATTTGGCAATCACTGCTGAGAAGGAAGGCTGTGTCATACTTCTCATTGCAGAGACATATATCAAAGCTACCTCTGTACCAGATCTACTGAAAATATGTTTTTACTTGCTTTCCCCAAATGTTCCCCTATTTTGATGCTAATTAAAAATGCCGCTGTTTTCCTTAACAAATTTCTTGTCAAGAATTCAGTCCATTTTTTCCTTAAAGCTCAAGAACTGTTTGTCAATTAGTTCTCAAGAATACCTTCACCATCTCTTCCCCAGATGGGTCCCATGTAAATAATTCCCTTTGTTGTTTTGCTATTAGTAAAACACGAATCACTTGTTTTCTGAGATGCAGAAATATAGTAATACAGCACTGAGATCTTAAACGTGTGGGTGGCTGAAACAGAATTTTGAACTCCTGTGGATGGCACCAAAAGCACATGTGTTGAAAAGGGGCTATTAAGACTGCAAACAAGTTATATAATGCACACTTTAGAGATTTTGTGAGAGTAATGTGAATAAAAGCCATTTTTAGAAAAAAAAGTGTCAGTCTATCTACAAGACTTGGTTGTCTTGCTGATGACTCGAAATTTGAAATTTGTTTTCTGGTTTCTGTTAATTTGTTCTTAAGTAATAGAAAATCTAGATGTGCCTACAGTCTAAAATACAGTTCTTTGGTTCTTATTTCTTCAGGATAAAAATCAGGCTGTTTACTAGGCTTGGAAGTAGCTTCCCAGGGAGCTTATACTTGCTTCATTTCTCAGTCTTCTTTCTCTCTTGGGTTAATTTTCTATCTAAATGTAACTTCTATATTTTATGTACATTTTGAGTATGTTTTATTTCAGTTGTTATCCCTAATCTGGCCAACATTTTCCCTACTTCCTTAACAGAAGGAAATGAAAGTATTCAAAGAAAATAGTCAGTGATTCATTGTTGCTGAGTTCAAAAGTCCACAAAAATTTTTCCTTTTGTCTATTTAACCTCCAGTAATAAGTGAACTTCCATTCAGTCACTGATCTGCGCATAAGGAATGTAGGAAATTCTAGAAGCAGGCAAAAAGAAATTATATGCTTCCTTTTTAGGTGAAAAAACTTTCATAGTTCAACATTCAATCTAAACCTTCCCTGGCACTATTTGAGGCCATTTTTCATTCTGTCACTTGTTATGTGGGAGAAGAGGCTGACACCCACCTCCTAATGTCCCCTTTCAGGCACTTGTAGGGAGTGATAAGGTCCCCTCTGAGCCTCCTTTCCTCCAGGCTGAACACCCCCAGCTCCCTCAACAGCTCCTTATATAACCTGTGCTCCAGACCCTTCCCCAGCTCTGTTGCCCTTCTCTGGACACTCTGCAGCACCTCAATGTCCTTCTTGTAATGAAGGGCCAAGAACTGAAGACAGGATTCAATTCACCAGTGCTGAGTGCAGGGGGGCAGTGACTGCCCTGCCCTGGTCCACACAGGCCAGGATGTCACTGGCTGCCTTGGCTACCTTGGCACACCTTGGACTGTGTTCAGCCAGGTGGCAACCAACAACCCCAAGTCCTTTTCTGCCAGGCAGCACTCCAGACGCTCTTCCCCAGGACTGTAGTTTTTCATGGGGTTTTTGTGACCAAAATGTGATGGAAGGAGTATTTGGATTCATGTCATCCAGGTATGCTCAGAATGTCGCACGGCAAGGCATGAGCTTCAATGCATGTTAATTTCAAAAGCATTGTTCAGTCTTGGGAGGAATTTCCAGACTTGCAGTACAGGTCATAACAGTTTTCCTCATTGTTTCATTTCCAAATATTCTAGACTTCAGAAGAAAGTTGTCATTTCAGAACATCAGCCTCAAAACCATGAAGGACAAAAGAAGTGCAGTAGCTATTAAATAATAATGAAAGAAAATAGGAAGTTTCCTACCCCACTACATGAATAAAAAGGAAGGAAAAAAAGGAAAAATTGGAACAAGTTTTGAGAGAATTTCTGAGAGAGCAAGAAGGAAACCAGAGGAAAATTAGACTGCAAGTTCAAAAGGCTGCAATGCCACCTGCATGGATATTTCTTACTGAGGAACCAAAATTAGTCTGAACTCTGAACCTTTTGAAGTTTTCTCATCACTCATGCAAATACATCTCTATTATAGGTAGATAGCAGTTTGGTTTCAGCTAATGTATTCAAAAGTGTTGAACAAGACTGAGACATATTCAAGTATTCTATGTATCTATAATGGCTTGAACTGAATTCAAATGCCTTGGGGGCCCCCCTGTGTATGGTGAAGCTCATAGAATTCTATATCAAATAACCTCTTTTATTTCTTTGAAGTGTCATAATTTGTTGGCAAAGTTTTATCTCTTCCCTATTGTGCAGGTCATGCTGTAATTAAATCAAGCACTTTAAAGGTAGGAAACAGACAAATTTCAGAAACCTTATTTAGTAGTTTTTCTGGGAAAAAGAATATTGTTTTCAATAATAAGAAAAGCAAATTAATTATAAGAATAGTACTGCTGCCTTAAATGCCTTTCTTCTTTCATTCAAAACAGAATTTTATTCATAAAAAGAATAAGTATGCTTCTTGCTTCGATTTTTGAACTGCAATAAAGCCTGTCATCTGGGTTTTTACTTATTTATTCTTATTTTTAAATCTGACCTTTATGAAACTGTAGAAGGAAGGTTTAAAAAAGATTTTGAAATTTTCCACATCTTTCACATCACACTGTTTGAATCCGTGGATTGAGGCACATAAAGTCCCAAAACCTCAAGTGATATGCAGACAGTGTTTCACTCATGTTGCTAGCAAAAGAGCTTTCATTTTGCTTATTAAGACTTCACTCTTCCTTGAAGATCTGCATCCTTTCTAAATGAGCTAAAACAGGAAAAAATCTAGGAAGGGCTTCTGTTTAAGAAGCAACTGTTAGATGCTATATTTGAAGATCTTTCTATATTTAGCAAACAGATTTCAAAGAGATTTAATGTGATGTTTAGGTGCATTTAAGTGTCTAGATCATTTCACATCACTTAAAATTCCTGCCTTAATGTTTATCTTATTTAATAACTGAAAAGAGTAGGAAGAATACTCTTTCTGCTCATAGAAATCAGGAAAATGTGGTCACTGCAGAGGAAAAGGAATGTTGTGCTTCTCAAATAAATACATAGATAATAATATCCATTATGATTCTTATGTTTCTGCAGAGATGTACTGCAAGTAGAAATCCATCTACTTAGCATTCAAAATTTTGATATGTTACTCATCTTCTGTAAAGTTTATTTTGGCATCCTCTTCTTTCTGTAGGCAGGATGAAGTATTGTTTTTTGAGGTGAGGACCAACAGACCAACACAAGATGCTGTGGAAGAGTGGACCAGTGGGAATAAGCCATATTCCTTATACATCTGGAATGGCAGGTGTGCTCTTAAATAAATTTCCAGAGGCTGGAATTCCCTCAGACCTTATAACTGGCACATGCTGTAATGTTTCTTGAAGTATCCAGGCCAGAGCTATCTAAATGAGAAAAATCTTTGATAGATGTTTTATGTATAGAGCAAATGACTGACAAGTCAGTAAAGGATACAGTATTTATGCTTGTCTATACAGAAATTTTCTTCTAATGTTCTCAGATTTCCTTACTGTACTCCTTAGGTGAACATGCAATCACTAGTTATAGAATCTCTCTAGTTAAAGAATATCTTTTAGAATAACAAAATTAGATATAATGATTTAATATTACTACTTGTGAAAGAAGGATTAATAGTACTCCTTCTAAATATGACTTTCTCTATAATTTGATTCTGCCACTGCACAGGACTCTGTTAAAATACTGCTAAATTAATGTAATTTAAATTAAGAAAGCAACATAAAGACTTGGAATTAAGTTCAGAGGTGTGACTAAAGTAATTTGAGAAAAGTAAAGTGAACCATATTTGGATGTATCTTGAATCTTATTCACGGGCTGTCCACACCAGACATTAGTGTACGTGGTCTTCAGGCTTTATACAGTGCATTTTTTCCTACTTGCCAGCATATAATATTATTAATTGCCTTTATACATTATCACTTATTTAAGGTGTAAAACTAATTATTTTTATATTATTAAAGAAATAAAAATGAATGTGTAAAGTCTAGGAATCTAGATGTATACAATTCCATTAATTGGTAATTGGATGATATAAAGTTACCATATAAATTTACATTCCAGTAAATAATTTTTACTTAGGAAAAAAGACTTTGCTAATTGACTACCTTACTTGTCACTTATTCACTGTTTAATTCATATAGACACCAAATAAAAAAAAAATTACTCATTCTTTCCTCCATCTTTTTAGCTGATAGTAGAATTGTTGCACTGTATAAAACACCAAGACTTGTATAAAACTTGCACTCTATCTACCTATCTGTTTGGCACTGCAGGAAAGAATACAGGATTATTAATAAAATAGCAGTATATAAATCATTAGTATATTATATAGTTATATATTTCTTAGGATGATTAATAGTCTTAATTCTGTTTCTGACCAGAAATTTTGCAGCTGGTCAGGTCCTGATTCACATAGGCTCTTACTCTGGGAGTGAGATTTTGGATATTTTGGATGTCTTCCTATCAGTGTGCCATTATACACTGCTAAAGGCAAAGATGAGGAAATGTCAGTTTCCCACTGAACTCTGCTTGGGTATTTTTAACGTAAATATTACATCAGTTCCTAATTTCACTCCTTTATAACTATTAAACTTTCACAATAAGTATAGTAGGGTCACAGAATCACAGAATGGTTTGGGTTTGAAGGAATGTTAGAGATCATCTAGTTTCAACTCCCTCCCTCTATGGGCAGAGAGACTTTCCACAACTTCCCCGGGTAACCTGTTCCAGTGCCTTACCACCAGCACAGGAAATAATTTCTTCCTAATATTGAATCTAAACCTACCCTTTTGCAGTTTAAGGCTATTCGCCCATTTAGTCCTATCACTAAATGCCCTTGTAAAAACTCCCCCTTCAGCTTTCTTTTAGCCCTCTGTAGGTAATGAAAGCCTGCAGTAAGGTCTTTCTGGTGCCTCCTCTTCTGGCTGAAACCCAAATCTTATTCAGATGTAGGTTTTGATTTGCATACATGTCATTCCAACAGATGATGAAAAACCCCTCAAAATTGTCTTTATCTAAGTATGGCCATGTCTGTCTTGGTTTATTATTTCTTGAAAGTCTGTAAACAGAGTTGATCTAGCAGAGAGTATCCACATGCACACCATAATGCACTGTTTTATCCCAGTTTTACTGGCATCCCTCATGCCTCCTTTATCTTTTCCAAATACAGTGTCATGATTTACATAAGACCAATAAAAGAAACTTTGACTAGTGATTTCTGCTGTTTGTTTCAGTATATTTATCTTTCAATATTCAATATAATTTAGGCAGAAACTAAGTAGTAACTGGAGTATTCAATGGTGTTTAATTAGGAAGAGAAAAATGACTTCTCATCAATAAATCAGAAAAGCGACACCAAAAATCAAAATAAAATCCCAAATCTCAAACAAGCATATTTTGGAAGAATTGCCAAGATACTGAAACACCTGTAATGAAGTTCACATCTGTCACCCCCACACAGTTTTGGGTGTACATGGCTAGCACTCACACAAAGTTTGATTCCTTCCAGAACGGGAAAAAATTCTTCAACATCCCTTGTTGTTGTTCAAGAGTAGGGAACCACTCTTTTCTGATGGGATTACTTCTGATATAGGTGAAAAAGTCAGGAATTGTAGTAAGGAGAGCAAGTGCTTGCTTGTTTAGAGTCTTAAAATGGATGTCAGGGAATTTTGATCAGGGTGGTAAGGTTTCTGCCCGTTGCTATGACGACACAAAAAGAATCAAACTGATCGAAACAGGATTGTGAGAGAGAAAGTAAGAGTCTACAGGTCATAATTTCCACTGAAAAACATGTTAGTCATATTTCTATGACTACACACAGCTCTTTGCTTTGCAGACAAATCCACTGAGAGTGCAAAAGTGTTTCACACACATTGGGCTGTTTGAACATTTTGTGTGGTTTTCCTGGCAGACTTTCCATATAACAATGAAACAGGTATTTTGGGCACAGCTATTAGTTACCCTTTGTACTCACATCAGGAAGCATGGACTCGTTTGATGTCCTGCATTTGCTACAGTCACTAGCTGTAAACAAAATCTTGTATTTCTGAAAATACAGATGGATATTCTTATGCCATATCTCTCTGTATCGTGTGGTAAGTAAGAACAGGATCTACAGCTTTGTAAAAATCCATTATAATTATGCTAAATATGTTGTTTTGAGCTGATCAGGCACAGAATGAAAAAAAAATCCAAACTTGTGTGGCCATTTCCCTTTTGCAAAGTTTTCACCATGGTGGATACTCATATGTCCAAAAGTACATGCAATCACATCTATCTCCCCTTTCCATTGTCTCCTCTGCCTTCCCCTGCAATCCCATACTCTGCAAGTAGATTCAGATTCCTCTGCATCAGCTCCAGAGCTTTCTGTAGTGGTGTTGATGAGGTACTAGGCTCTTGGGACAGATATAATTGTGGCAAGCCTTTCTTATTGCCAGTAGTCGACTTCTCATCATTTGTCCACTAAGGGACAAGGCACACAAACTTCCTCTCTTGCTAAAGGGCGCATGCATTCAAAATGCAAAAGGGTCAGACAAGTTATTTTCAACTAGAAAGGATGGGGCAGGTGAAGCTGCAAAAAACAGTAGCAGTAATTTTCATAAATTTTCATAAAATGGTGAGAACTTGTAACTTAGCAATGCAGCCCAATGTATGTAGGGAAATCAGGTCAATGGGACACTGTGTGATTGCTTTTGAAAGTAAAAAGTGCAGGCAAGTTTAACTATTACTGTTTGTATTTAAGGGTAGCAGTAGGCAGCCCTTTGCAGTTATTTGAGTTAGCATTTTTGCTCAGTTTATTGTGTTCACATTGTGACTTTTCAATACCTAAAAGAAAACGTTTTAGCCAATGGCAGAAGCATTTGTGACCTGTGACTATAGGCAGATTATATAGCATGTGGGCATATTTGTGTGGTGATAAATATATTGGGTAATTAAATGACAAGGACATGTTTTTAGACTTCTGTTTTTTAAACTCACAGTAACATTGTTCTTCTGCATAACTGCAAGAAATAAAAAGTGGTTAACAATGTTGTCTTTGATGTGATTGACCAGAAACAACCCAAAACTTAGTATTTAACTCTTACTAAACTTGAAAAAATCTACAAAGAATTTCATAATGAAAACTATTTAATTTCTTTGTACATTCTTCAGTGTCATTGGGAGTAGAAAGGAGTGCTAAAATTAACCCTTCCCTTACCAGTTGTCTATCAGTCTTTATGAGTCTCCTTCATTACTAATTTGTATAACAAAAATGATGTTTGATTTTGCTTCGACAAGAGTGAGTGTTGACTTAATTATGTATGGAAGAAGAAATACTTTCTCAGGCAATTTACCTTCATATGTGTGATTAACTATATGACTTTAAAACAAAAATTAATCAAAACTCTGTTTGAGTCTTGATGTGAACTAATGAAGCAGCTCATGAGTTTCTTGCAATAAGACTTCATGGCACTTTGACATTTCTGCTGCTCTGTTGGCTTATTTCACACATTAATTACAATAGTCAAAAACTATTTCAGAACAAACAGCAATGCACTATGCAGAATTGTTACCCTTGTCAATACTCTGCAGAAAGCCAGATGCCAAGGCTATTCATAAATCCTTGCTTATTTGGAAGGGAAGGAAGACCAAAATATGTGCAATGTCATTTCTGTGGATACACGTTTATAGGTATCTCATGCCCTTTCTCATTACTTCCCAGATCACCTCCTCTTTTTGTCTCCACTGTTCATTTTCTATCAGTTCGTGCTCTGGTAGGGCCATGTGGACCAGGGACAGTTCCCTTGCTACAGTGATATTTTTTGATTTGTTGGTTTGAGTTTTTTAATATACCTCTGTAGCTAATGAACCCCAAAAAGCCACATGGTGTTAAGCTCTTAGAATGAGAATTCTTTAAACATGTTAGTAAGACTAAGGTCAGTACAGACTTATGCTTTTATTTAATATTAAGACCTATATTTCATAAAAAATATGAGGGAAAAAAGCCTTTAGAAAGCTGTGTATAGTTTACTTTGATAAACTGCAATCAAGTGCTTGAGGTGTAATCTGCATGGGAATGAATGTATAAGCCTTTCTCATAAGGTAAAAAGAGTTTTATCAAGCAGAAAATACTGTAGGTGCATCTGAGAAAACCCAGGGACTAGTTCTAATTAATTATTGATAATTTTGAGGTATGTCTGGGTTCAGAGATATCATTGTAACCACAGTTACATAAACATTCTTTGCGCACCAGAGGGAATAGTATGTCTAAAAAATAAACAAAACAAAAAGTTTTTGATAGCAGGTTGTTTATTCTGTGTAAATAAAACTAAGCAAATCCAGAAAAACTAGTTAAAAACCTTTAAAATTAATATAATCACCCAATTCTTTTATGACTGTTTATGAATTCTACCCTCTCTGCATTGATAGCTAACCCTTTTCATGTCATATGCAGTCTTTCACAGATTTGTGTACTCAGAACCTGATATAGCCTCATTTCCTACTTTTCTCTTCTTCATTAGTTATCTCCTCTGGACTGTTATCATCTCTGTTTTCCTTCTGCTGCTATTATTTTACCAACAGAATATCTGTATTATGACATTGTCTTTGATCCTGTCCATGTCGTGTGAATGGTATAGCTACATAATATTACATGCATCTGTGCAATTTTTTTACTGTTTTTTGATATTTTTTATTAAGTCTGAACCAGTGGAAATGTTAGCACTGACTTCAAAAGCAAGATCCTTGAGGTTACTCTTTTAAACACACCAAAACAGAGATAATAAAATATGCTGCTTTCACTGTAATTTCCATAGCTTATTTGGAAGTACTAAGAAGTAATATCCTTAAAAATAGAAAGGTCACAGTACCATTTTTAGTCCTAGTGACTATTCTTACTGTACAGACTGAGTATGCATTTGGAGTATTGCACTGGTTTGAGCAACCCTCTCTTCAGTTTCTCTGTACTAAGAACTAATAAATAATTTTCTTAGCCTAGTGGGAATAAAGAAATGTATTTGCTGATGGCTGTGAATTCTCCTCAAAATTATTTTGTATGTATCCCATATTTTCTCAGGTCTGCACTGGCTTTGCCTTACTGATGACTCTTTGAAGTGAACTCAGGGAGTTCCTTCATTGTTCTGATGGACTGTTCCTTAGGACTTTTTAATTACTGGAGTGCCAGTAGCCATCCTTATAAACAATCTTTCCAATCTTCTATGCTTAAGGTGCAACTTTGCTGTAAAATGCACTCTACCTGAAAGTTTAGGTGCGTTTGGAAGGGGGATTGGAAAACAAGTTTCTCCTATAATAGTCCTAGAGTAATAATAGAAATGATGAAAAGAAAAGCTGGGAGTGAATCTGTCTTCCAAGCAGTTGTAAAGACATTTTTATATTAATGACCCTGTTGAATTGCATTTCTAACATGTCATCACAGACCAAGGTTGCTAGAACCTGGATGAGGATTTAAGCATCTGTGTCAATTATAGGAAATGTTGTTCCACCTGTCTACTCAGCAATTAGTCTCACTGCTGAGTTGAATGAAATAAAAAATTTCTGGACAAACCTGGACCAACGTGGAAACATGGGAGGCATGTGTATTAGGGTGGGGTTTTTTGGGTGAGTAAAAGTTAAAGAATCAATCTCCTTTTTTAATTGTTTTTACTTCTAGCCAGGGCTGGCTTTCCTAATGATTATGAGCAGGACAGATGCTTGTTCAAAAATGAATAGTTGGAATGAAGACAAGGAAGAAAAGAACAAATCATGAGTGCATTAAATTCAGTTAAGCAGGTGTCAAGTGGCAAGGGTTGTGTGCACTTCTGCTATGTTTTTATGCAGGCATGTCACGATTTGCCTATTTACTGAAAGTTTTACATCTTCTGCTTGAAAGACAACGCAGCTATTCTCTTGTCTCTTGGCCAGTATTGGAGCAGGAACTCCAAGAGCAGAGCCTCTTGTGAAAAATCAGACTATTTTGGTTCCTGTGAACATTCTCAGCTTTGCCACTGCAGTGGTGAAACGAGAAGGTAACAGCAAATATCTGCAGAGTTCCTCTACAGAGGAGAGTCACAGGTACACTGACTCCACAGCCCAGCTTGAGGGCTTAATGGGGTGTGTTCTTTGGAAAGTGTCTTAATGTACATCTGGGTCTAGACTGCCTGAAACTACATCAGAGGATGTTGACTAGACTTGACATTCTCTCCAGATGAGCACTCCCACGATGTCCAATTATAGTCTCAGACTCTGAGCCAGAGGGGATGATAAGGGAATTTGGCCTTGAGAATGCCTTTGAGGGTGAATATAAACTACCTGAGTCAACCAATGCTAAAACTGGTTTCATCCTTTTTGGTTTTTTCAATGTCTATCAAGGAAAACATGATGAGTGACATTAAATATTGTAGAACACAGTTTACCTAGAAAACCTAAAATCAATCCTTCACCAAATTGCTTTTAAAATACCTGTTTCTGCTTATTAATGGGTGAGAGATGACTTCAGTTAGATGCATTCTTAATTATTTTGTGTCTTTGAAAGGTATGTCTGTGTGCAACTCCAAGGATTAAATGTTTATTTTGTACTCAATGGATTTTTGTCCCTTAATTTCTCAAATTATGTTTATTTGAGTGTGAGAAGTCATTTCCTTTTCCCTTTCAGTTTTCCTGTTGAATTTACAGTCATTTAGTACTAGTGAAAGCCATTCATTAGCTTTGAATATTATGTAGAAATAGCACAATAAAGAAAACAGTTTTTGTTCTGCTGATCTTTTACTTCAAAACAGGTAAAATCTCATAGAACAAAACAAACCTCCAGTCACTCAGACCTTAAATATATTACTCCATTACTGCTGCCTTTATCTTGCCAGTCTTTTGCTTTTAATGACAATTCATCTTTTCAAATAGGCTAAACTGGGAATACTCTGGGAATAAAACTGGGTTAAATGTGGGATTTTTTTTTTGTATTATTCATGTGCTTTAAGAGATTCTGTTAAAAAAAAAATGAGCATTTTGTAATTTAATACCCACAGCCTTCAGTAAGACAGTTTCTGTATTAATAAGCTTCACTTTGCATCCTTGTTGATCAATCACGATGAATTGAAGAGGAGGCCCATATTTATGATCAATTTTCAAACATACCCTTAAAGCACTTTGATTTAGCTTCTCAGGAGGATATATAACTTAATATATTTATTCAGGTTTGCACGTACATCAGGGGAAATTAGACAAATCTATGTGTGAGTGCTACCTATAACAAATGCTCTTCTGTTTTAAAGGAACAAAATCTGGATCTTTCACAGATTTTAAATTGCATATTAAAATTTATTACACTTTAGAAAGTTATGACACCAAGAGGAAGTAAAGATGGTCATCAGACAGGGTCAAATTTAACCAAAAAAGTAACAAAATAGGCAGAACTCAACATTGCACAATTTAGCACAATCATACCCCAAGGTGAATTGACATGACACTATTGTATAGAGTTTCACTCCCTCAAAGACCTGAAATGTAATAAGAGGATGATGTTAAGAACAGAGTTTAAATCTGTGTTTTTCTGTTAGCATGAATTGAGTCACTGACTCTATGGAAGATAACTAATCAGAGTTTGATTCCTTTAGAGAAGGGCTTTTATTTTAAATTTTTAATTGGTGAGGTAGGATTAAATGGAAATGTGAGCTTTCTTCTGCCTCTATACTAATCTTCTTTAGAGACAATTGTTTCTACATTTTAAAGTTTTTTAAAGTTTTAGGTAGAGAAACAAAGTAGTTTTGGGTGGGGAGAGAGAAAGTCTGGAAATATGGAACACTGAATATCTTATAAAACTCAGCAAATACTTTAATTACATTGGATGAGTATAAATGAACACTACAAAGCAGTTGAATGCTAAGAAACTAAATATAACTTATGGAAGTATAAGAAAGATATACAGGCTACAGATGAAATTACAAACTGGAAAAAATATGTCAGACCACTCAATATCTTTACAAAATATCTATAAATACAATCTATATAAACAGATGATAAAAGATTGTAACTGAATTTTGAAAATACAGTTATTACTAGAAATCTGTGCACTAGGATTTCCATAACTGGCTTTTTCCAGTGAGTCATGAATTTACATTTATGCAGCCATTACACTGTTTTTCTCAATTATTTTGATGCAACGGAGCTAAAAGCTTTTGCGTGAAAAGAAGCACGGCCCATAATTATTCATGGAGGAAGAAAAGGCAGCACAGTATGTGTTTTTTAAAAGATTCCACACATTTAGTATGATCACTATTATTGATTCAAAAACTTAGAACATTCCAGATTCTTGCTCTGCAAGAGTAATGGTTTCTGTTTATATATAGACCTTTCTAAATCTAGTACAAAAACCTAGCATCACATCTAAATTAAAACTTTTATCATGATCACACTTTTTCTTAGTTATTGAATTATTATATTATAATACAACCCTACTACAATATATTTATAGTACTAGTCTGTTATATAAATTTGTCATATTATTCAACCCAACTTTTACCTATTGTCTGAATGAATTGTGGTGTAAGCCTTGAGTTGGTTTGTTTTATGTTCTTGTCCCAAGAGAAAGGTAACTGTGGGTGGTGTGTAAAATCAAAGAAAGTGATACAGTGAGAACTGTTGTTTCTCTCTCAAATATTTGCCAGGTATATTGTTGTTTTTGTCACTTTAGAGAGTGTTAAAATTTCTTACAATTGCTCAGCTATTGAAAATGCTTTGAATTCCTTCATTTTAATCACAATCCAAATGTGTGAAGATTGATTTTTACACATAAACACAAACACAAAGACATATTTCTGCCTTTACTGAAGAGAAAAATCAAGAAAATACAAAAAAAATTAAATTCTTAGAAAAAAAGGTTAAAAAAATAAGGAATAATATATATGACATGTAGTCACTTTCTCTTTTTCTCTCTGGCTGTTATACTAGGGAAGCGTTGCAAAGAATAAGAGCCTGAATGTTAAAATACTCAGCTAAGCTCCCCAACACGCCCAAAATTGTAAATCCATGCAAAAGCTATCTTACGACAAAGATATTGAACTTTAAATGTCCAAGACCACATCCAATACCTATGAAAATTGTCCATTTACAGGAAATGCATTTAAATTGGCTTTGTCCATGCCAAATACAGGGAAATGATAGCTGAAGGAGCATAATTATGTTAAAATGATTCAAGAAGGGTGACAGTCTGTTGTGAAGCCTAATCAGTACCTTGGCTGTATCTGCGGGCACAGAATGGTCAAGAACAATCTACTGAGCTGCTAGTCCTCAATTATCATCATCTTTGACTTGTTGCTTAAGTACATGCAGTATTCCAGGGTCAGTGCTTATGCAATCTGGATTTCTGTGTGACTAACTATCCTTCAGAACACTGAAATACAGTTTTTATTGTCTTTTCACCTCCTCTTATGTAATTTTAGTAGTTAAGCAATGCAAAAAATTTTGCAGCAGGATGATCTGATCCATCCTCCTTCACTACTATTTCAGGTTGCTAGATTTTTCATTTCAGACTTTTATGTTATTTATGATTTGCAGCATTACATAAAAAGAAATGCTTAGTTTTTTAGCAGTTTTGGAAGAATATTATTATGTATTCTTGGGACAAGTGTAATTTATAAAAAAGCCTTATTCTAATCAGAGTCATAAAAATACAGACCTGAATTGTATTACTAGGCTTTGTAGATGTGTACTATACATTATACAGTATTTACTTTAATGGCTCTAATAAATCTTTCCACCACTTCAGTAGTTTTCTCCTTCCAACATATTTTTAAATACTTTCTTGTCCAGTTTCCCTGATAATTTGTTTTTATTTCCATAGGATTAAATTCAATATGGTCATATTATATCTTTAAAAGAAAAAATTCAATCAAACAGATATTCTACCCATGTTATCCCTTATTTTCTTAGAGTCTAATGTATAGGTAAAATAATGCTTTTCTGCTACACTTTTTGTTTCTTTATTTGCTCCCAATTTACAATTAAACAATTTTAACTGCCAATTTCTCTTATGTCCACATTTTCATTCAGAGTATTTGGTTTCAAGTCCTACATTATAAATTCTCATTTCATCAGTCAAGCTGACATTTAGGGCACAAATATTTATGACATTTCTTTTAGAAATAATAACTCTTTTAATAACAACAGGTGCAGTGAGAACCCCCTGATTACTCAATATGAGCGCTATTTCTGTTCTTAGCATCCTTCCTTCCAATTCATTGGTATGGGACTGACTTCTGTTGTAGTTTTGTTTTACCTCCCTCTACATATTAAAATTGCATAGGATTCATACCAGCCACTTTTTCAGTCTTCTCCTCAGTTCTTTTTCTCTACAGTTCCTCTTATCATCAGCACCAGCCTCAAACCCCAAGGAGATACAATGCCAGCTGCTTTCAGAGAGTACATCCATTAGTTCTGTGTCTCAACAGAGATGCGTGTAATTTAAATAACACCTGCCTGGGATTTATCTGTTGATTTCATTATCTTGTTCCCTTTACTGTCTTCCCTGAAGGATCAAGTCAATGCAACTGAAAACCATCTGAGCCATCATTTTGCTGAGGTGTTCAGTTGTGCTTCATCTGCTTCATTGGGGAATCATAAAGTGTCATTTGTTGTGGTTTGAAGAAAGATTAATGGATTTGGAGGGGTTTTTTTTCCTCTCCTCAGAAGCCTTTCCCACTTAATTTCTGTAGTTCATATCTTTGCCTCTGCCTTTATCTCTGCACAATCTTGTAGTCTCTAGATCCTCTGTAGTAACAGGGTTAATTCTCCTGAGCAATGGGCACACAGTCTCCTCTTGGTGTTGGTATGCTTCTTGAGTCATCTGTTGCTCTTCAATCTTCAAAACTCTTGTCAAATCTCTAAATGAGCTAATGAGATTGTCAAGAGAAATGTTTTTCAGAAACCTAATATTATCTAATAAGTTGCAATTAACCAACTGTGAGGTCTAATTAAGTGTAAAAAAGATCATAAGTACTTAATACATTCCACCAGGTAAACCATGCAACTGTTTAAAACATTGCAAAAAAGCAAAATATTTTTGCAGTGTAAAAAATGAAAATTTCTGGGCTGTTTTTTTAGGACCCTCTATAACAAAAAAACCAAAATCGGATCTCTGGAATGTTGCTTAGGTGATTACAGCAGGACATGGTCTATCACAATTGCAAGCCTAAATATAGAAGACCTTTATGCTTAATGACCGTATTTCTCACATTTCTAATTCAGATGCAGGTATAAAAATTATAAGGAGGAAACACTGTGGCACTGCTGGCATGGAGATTGTATGCTTATTTGAGCATTATGCTAAATCTGTCAGAGTTAAGAATAATTTCAAAAAGAACAATTTCTTCAATATTTTTTACAGAGCTACTCCTGTCATTGCTCATCCTTTGCACTCTGAAAGCTATTCATTGTGAAATACGTTCCTAAGAAAATTTGGATCTGCATAAAAGATGATATTTCCTGTGGAATATGTAGCTACGTATCAAAGAGAAAAATTTCTCAGTGGCCAGGTCTTGTATCTCCAACAGCAGAAGATTCTTTGGCATGCTAGTCAACTGAAGGTTCTGTTATATGACAGACATTTAATACTTGCTTTTATTTTTTCCTTACAAGAGGTTACAGTTTGCTCTCTGTGTACAGAAATCTAGTACTTATTAATGTACAGAGTACACCAAATCAATGCTGACAGGGGAAGGAAAACTTTCATGTGAATTAGACCTTAGTGTGACCTGGTTGACCTATGAGCTGAAATTCTCACTCAGCCTGTCTTAGGTTTTCTTTTTCCCCTCTCATTGTCTAAGGCTGTAATTCTTTTGTGTTTAAGCTAGACCTTGGAAATTCCACTGTGGCTAAGCCCAGTTGTACAGTAGGACTCAAGAGCTGCTGCAGACTGAGGGGTTCATTCAATACTGCATTGAGTGATGGCATAGGACTCAGATTGATGGTTATAAATTATGTAAGCAATAGAACAATTTTTTTTGTTTTAATCTTGTTCAGCTTTGCATGTTTTTCTTAAAATATGCCATGAATTAAAAATTGATTTCTTTTTTTAAGAGTATAATGTAGAAAAAGAGATTTCTTCCTCATAATGCAAAATTCATTCAGTGTTAGGGAATCCAAAATGCTTTATCTGAAAATTCAGAAAGAACTCTAATAAGTCCTCTGGACAACAGGGAAGGCAGACTGTGTGAGAGTTATAACAGCCTCTGTTACTCTGTGTCCACAGAAGAGTCACTGAAAAACTTTTATGTACGATACCCACACAGTGCCTGTGAATGTGAGGGTTTGGCCAACAGAGGAATTAAAGTCTGATATTTCTCACAGTGATGTGTGGGATGTCTAGAAAAATGAACTCCAGTAAACTGAAATAACAATTTAATAGAATTCTCCAACTCTTTCCTTTATTTCTTCTCAATGTAATAATAACTAGTTACGGTAAGGAAAATACAAAAAAAAGTTTTTGTTTTGCAATTTGTTTTTATGGATGAGTTTACAAATATAATTAATGCACAGAAAATATTTTTAGGAAGCATAAATTCCTGTAGCTCACCACTGCACTGTAGCAATACAGTTTTATATTACATATACATTTTTCATTGGTAGTGTAGGAGCTTTTAAAATTAGTATATTAAATGTATAAAGAGAACACAATTTTTTTAATTTAATGCGAACACAATAGTTCAAATAATATTTAAGGTAATAAACTAACAAAACCAAACCTGTAGTTAAAAAACACAGCTACATTTTCTTGGATTTAAGTGATTTATATGTATAAAACTAATTCTCTTTCACACACTGCAGCTTGAGGGTCTGTCTTGGGGCCAAAGTGGGATATGAAGCCAACAGAGAGAGAAATGGATGATTAAAAAAGACTGTGAAATACAGTTATTAGACTGCTGAGAGTTTCCAAGATTTGGGGCCACAGGAGATAAAATAAACCATGTAAAAGACATATGGTGAAGGTCCTTTTCTGACTTTGTTTTGGTTGTTGTGCTTTATTGATTTTTTTGATCTCAAAACTTTCAGAATGTGATGGTTACGAGATATTGAATGCACTTGAGACAGGACAATAAGGGCCTGGCTCGAAACTATTCATCATTCTGATTTTTATTGTGGTACTGTCTCTTCTGTACTCAAAACCTGAGTGTACAAAGTGGGATAGAAATACTAAGACATGGGAAAATTAATAGGCCGTTCAAATCCATCAGGTTTCACAGGTCTTATGTAGCAGATGAAGGAAGAGAAATATGGATAGTACTTTGTTCTACTCTTGCAAGGAACATTGAGAATCTATCTTTAGGCTGACAGCAAACACCATCGTATAACAGGCCAGAGAAAAAGAATGATTTTTAACAGTGTTTACTTTTTTATTTTCACAAATAAGAAACAAAAACAGTAAAAGTATTTTTTAATTTTCTCCACAGACATATATTAATAAAGGTAGAATATTTGTTTTATCATGATGAAGGAGTTGGTTTTTCACACAAGAGATCAGACTGTGTTATTTATGGAGTATCTAGGGGATTATATTAGTTAAAATATAGTTAAGTTTTAGAAATTGGTATAAAATCATTAGCTGATTGACTGTAGTGTCTTTACATTACCTGCTATAGCAGCTCTGCTCTTACCTTTTAGTGTATCTTTACACCAAAAGGCACTTTTGTTGTAAAGAGAAATGGCTGAAAAATCTTTTCAATGTGTTGAAAATTTTGTTGCATCTCCCATAATCTATATTGGACAATAACCTCCTTGCAAAGTAACTCTATAGCAGGACAATACTACTAGGAAATCGTGCATGTGTATAAAATATTTTCTTTTTTAAATCTAAATGTCATTAATTTTACTACTGGTACAGGGATTTACTGTGATCTATCTCTGACCTTGGTACTATAATTGATGTATTAATCATCCTAAAAATATACATCTTCTTCAAGTAATGCACATATGAAAAGTTATGCCAAGTAACTCCTAGTGGCTATTGAATTGTCAGACTTTATCCAACCTAATGTATGTTCAAGGAAATTGGATGGAGGTAGTATTTGTAAGCACTTCAGTATATCACTTAGAGCAGTACCTTTACCTTAAAACATTATAGCTTTGAAATATCTGAAGAGACCATGAGATTGTCAAGATTAGGGTGTTTAATCTAATTTTTTTTCCTATTGAAAATTTAATGTCTTTATTATAAGTTTTTATGGCATGTGATGAGATGCATCATCCCAGAGTTCCAAGCAAATTGGCTTGATGTAGTGGGAAAGAAACTCCATGTGTGAGAGACCAGAGAAAATGATTAATGTCTCAAAACAACAAAAGGATGTGTGTGTGTTGGAGGAGTGGGGTGGTGTGTGGGTAGGTGGCAGAACATGTTCTGTGAAAAGTGGGATGTGCACTGCTCCACACCCCACCTGCCCTGGAACCTCTATTCCAGCCCAGAGTGGAAGTTCCTGAAGTTCCACCTGGGTGAGAGGGTCCCAGGAGCTGGGATCATGCTGGAAACCAAGCAGTGTTGTTTAAGATTTGCTGTTTAACTTCCTGAGAACATCATGTTTCTTCTTTGAGCCTGCCTTAGAGTATATAAAAAACCTAAGCCCCTTTAGGAAGCTCATCAAGTGAGTCTGGGGCTTTACATCATGGCATCTTGAAAAATCATGGCAATAAGTGAAGTTCCAGGTGACAGGAAAAAGGAAAAAATTTGTTCAATTGTTAAAAGGTTTAGAAAGGAGGACTCTTGGAATTACCGGCCTTCGAAGAAAGAGGGGGACAGACTGTAGTAAGGTCTGTAGTGATAGGATAAGAGGTAATGGTTTTAAACTGCAATTCAGACTAGATACAAGGAAGCAGATTTTACAATGAGGGTGGTGAAATACTGGAAGAGGCTGCCCAGAGGAGTGGTAGATGTCCCATCCTTGGAAACATTCAAGGTCAGGTTGGACACGACTCTGAGCAACCTGGTCTAGTGGAAGCTGACCCTGCTCATTGCAGAGGGGTTGCATGAGAGTCAAATTATTTTATGAGTTTTTAACATTATGATTCTATTATTTTCATAACAACACATGTACCCCAGTTTTGGATTACAATTAGATCAAAGACATACAGGCTCTGTGAATATCTTTGTCATGGCATGTTGTAGACATATTTTGACCTAGCAACCAACTTTTGGCCAGACCTTATCTTCATCAGTTTTGAATTCCTTTTATCCTGTTGTTCAAATTATTATGGATTTAATACAATTATTAGCAAAATTAATGACTTTGTGCATTTTTTATATCATAAAAATGAGGCAGCTGCTAGGGCAAAGCAAATAGAATTTTACGTCTCTGGATCACACTATCAGTTATTATTATAGGCTGAAGACATAAGTACAGACTTCCTCCTTCTGACAGAGTTTATTAGGATCAGTTTTATGACAATTTCACCCAAAGGGTCAATTTGGTTACACAGTACTGTTGTAGATTTTTAATTTAAAAGAAGGTTAATTTCTCTTTTAAACTAGATGTATTATAGTAAAAAGAACAATCCCACTTTTCAGATAAAGATAATGCACAACAGAAATATAAATTCTCTTGTCTTCAGAAAAAGCAATTCATCAGAATCAGAGAATCAATCACAGTACAATGGAGGCCGGAAAGGACCTCTCCAAATCATCTCATTCTGCCCACTGCTCAGGCAGAGACAGCTAGAACAGGTTGCCCAGAGTCACACACAGTGAGATTTTTAATATCTTCAGAAATGTAAACTATGTGACCTCTCTGGGCAACCTACTCCTGTGTTTGATGACACTCAAATAGAATAATAACACTGAGATAACTGCATTTAGGTAGGGAGTTGGAAGGACCTTAATGATTCTCTGGTTCCAACTACCTTGTCATGGGCAGTGTTTCTGAAAGAAAATCATCCCAACATTAAAATCGAGCCAGTTGATTCAAAAATTCAAATGTTTTGGTTTTGGTAAGATACTAAGTGAATAACATTCTTAAGATCACAATGCAAAAATATTAATAAAGCATTTTGTATTTGCAAAATATAGAGGAGAAAAAGCAAGCCTCTATATAGCATGCATTTTTCATTTAGAGGATTTATTGAGTATGTACTTTGTATCAACTTAGGAAGAAATGAGATATTGTACTAAATAAATTTAACTTAGTGCTGGATATACACTTATATACCATGTTTCTTGCTAAGTATTTGAAGATATAAGCTCAAAGATAAATGTTTAATGAGCCCATTCAATTTCAGACTGTATGAATTTGTAGTCCTGGACTTGTTTTTTCCTAGCATAAATAGTTGTGCCTCACCCTCTAATGTTCTGATGTAGAGAATAAACTCACATATGGTAAATTAAAAAAAAAAGGTGAATTATTTTTTGCATGAGAAATAGGAGATAAAAGCAATGTCTTTAATGAATTAGCATATTGATTTCTACAAAATGAAATAGCTTATTAGCCAACACTTGGAGACATCAGTGGTTAATACAGATCAATGCATGTGTTCAGATTTGCAGAGTTGAAGACATAAGCTAATATATTTGGATTTGTCTTAATCAAAAAAATTCAGATAAGAAGAAAAAAGTGATAGATATCCTGAGATTTCTTAAGAACTGGTATGGACAAGACTTTTGATCATACAAACTGCTGATTAATAACATTATTGTTTGGATATTTGAGATATTGGTTTCCTGGATATGTTTATCAAATAAACTCCTTTCTCCTATAATTTGACTTAGAACCATAGGATCATAGAAGCATTTGGGTAGGAAGGACCCTTTAAAGCTCATCCATTCCACCCAACCCGCAATGAGCAGGGTCACTTTCATCTAGATCAGATAGGTCAGAGCCTTGTACAATCTGTTTCCAGGGATGAGGAATGTGCCACCTCTCTGTGCCACCTGTGCCAGTGCTTCAGCACCCTCATCATAAAAAAATTCTTCCTTATATTAGTGTGTGTCAACACCATTTTAGTTTAAAACCACTGCCCTTTTTCCTATCATTATTAAAAATTCTGTCCCCATCTTTATTATACAGCCCTCCCAGGTACTGAAGGGTTCCTATAAGACCTCCCAGAGACTTCTCCAGACTGAACAACTGTGACAGTGTTCACAGGGGCTTTCAGGTGAGGGAAAAGACGAGAATATTGACTCCATGTTCAGAAGGCTTGATTTATGATTTTATGATATATATTACATTAAAACTATACTAAAAAGAATAGAAGGAAAGGTTTTATCTCAGAAGGCTAGCTAAGCTAAGAATAGAATGGAATGAATAACAAAGATCTGTGTCTCGGACAGAGAGTCCAAGCTAACTGGGCTGTGGTTGGCCATTAATTGTAAACATCCAAGATGGGCCAATCACAGATGCCCCTTATGCATTCCACAGCAGCAGATAACCATTGTTTACATTTTGTTCCTGAAGCTTCTCATCTTCTCAAGAAGAAAAATCCTAAGAAAGGATTTTTAATGAAAACATATCTGCGACAAACAACCCCAACTCTCTCAGGGTTTCTTCACAGGAGAGACACTTCAGCCCCCTTATCTGTTTTGTGTCCCTCCTCTGGACACACACAACAGGTCTTTGTCTTCCTTTTATTGAGTTCATAAGCAATATAAAGACTTAGATTTGGAGTTTATTTGGCTCAGAATATTTTTCCAGTAAAAGTTGCTGGAAATTGTAATTCACACAGAAATCTATTGATAAGATTACAAAATTAGAGCTCTAAGTAAAGACAATTAAAGAAAATTGTACGTGGGCATTCATGAACAGGAAAACAGCACTGAGCTTATAGCAAAATACTGTATTTTGTAGCAGTTGAAAAGTTTCAGTATTGCTTATTAAGAAGCAAGTTTATTTAAGCAAGATGTTTTGTTCGTAATTGAGATAAAGTCTTCATACTGTGATAGCTCATTAACTATTGCTATCAAATGAAGCACAACACTCAGAAATACACTTGCTGACTACACAGTTTATATGACAATGCTTAGCATGCTTTTATCAGGAAGTTTGTTCTAAAAAGATCTTCTTGTTACCTGTTTGCACATCTCTTTCCTCTTAAAATATTTATTCAGCAATAATGAAAATTTACTTCACAACTTAGCTGACTTATGATATTCTTTTTTTTTGTCACTTTTTTCAAGTGACAAAAAAAAAATTATCTTTTCTAGTCTAGGAACTAGCTGACTGAGCTGCAGGTTTGTATCCCAGTGATTCTTAACAACACAGTTGAGAAGAGTCATAATGTTCAAGGGCTTGCATTTTTCTTCCTGACATCTTGCAGTAACACCTACTGAAAAGAATAAAAAATTTAGTTCATCTTGCGAAAACAAAAGCATTTTATTTCATAAAAAGCATGAATACAAAAAAGGTACAATAGAAAATAAAATTCATCATGACTCTTCGTAGTCAATTGTACTGTTTTACCCAAGGCCTCAGTCCTTCTTTTTGGGATCTTATCACATTCTTCTTGAATATGGATTAACACAGCTGATACAATATTCAAAATTACTGTATATTTTGGTGTTGTGCTGTTTAGAAAAAGTAATTAATAGACTGTGGGAAAATGCATAAATAGTAATATAATAAAAGAGAGGACATCAGTTTGAAAAATACTGTGGCACATTGTCAAGTAAACTATGTATAACATTAAGCTGGTTAATTTTTTTTATTTTCCAGTTTTGTGGAATTAGTTGGTGTGTTACATATGCTGAAAGACAGAAAAATGCAGCTGGAGCGAAGGAATATGGAATTTTCTTAAAGTCTTTTGGCATTTCAGACATGCTTGTAGCTTTTAATTGTAAGAGGAAGCTGGGTATATCTTGAGTACTTAAAGTAGCTAATTTTATAGTAGGATTGACAAAGCTACTCCTATAACTTTAAACATATAACACTACAGTAGATATGAATGCTGGGTTTCAATTTATTTTTAAATACTTCAAAATATAAAAATGTACAATAATCAAAGTTAGAAAACATAACAGGTGTATATATAGAAGATAGTTTTATCCACTTGAAGAGATAGTCTAAAAATGCTGAGTGATTAAAAATATGTGGAAATATTTTAATTTGTATAAAGATAAATGATAATATATTAATTATTTAATATTAAGTAGGATTAATACAATTTTGCCTGCTGATTGTTTTATTCTTAGATTTTTCCCATCACTATAGGAACCAGAAACCTGATGAGTTTCATGACATCGTTTCTTGTTTAGTTTCATTAGTTTCACGTTTCTTCAGTGATTTAGGCATCTGGGTGATCACAATGATCATTACAGATGTGGGCTCTTGGGACACATGAACAAGACAGTTGGTACAACCAATAAGTTGAACATGCCCTCAGAATGTACAAATAAACTGCACATAAAATGTCAGCCTTCTTTTACTGAGCCCAGAGCCATCCCATAAGTAAAGCAAAGGTTCAAAGGCATTACAATCACCTACTTGCTACCCTCATGTCTAATGAAATCACTCTCACAAAAATCACATCAGACCAAACTAGAATCACCTCCTCTCTAACTGTTTATAACTCACAGACTATTCATCTTCCAAAGGATAAAGCATATTTTACTGTGCCTTTTTTCTGATTAAGATGGTAAGTTTTTAGCTACCTTCAGGGCTGCTATAAATGCTGTATTACAATTTAGAGGAAAATATTGGAAAAGAGTAGCTTACATATATTCTTTCTCCAAAGAGAAGAAATTCAACCTCCTTCCAAAAAAAATTTACTTAGAAACAGCTAAGTTAAAAGAGGAAATTTGTGTTTGATACCCAAATGTTCATGTCTTAGGTGGTAGCCCAACTTTCTTGCAGTTTTCAAGTGCAGCCTACATCAATGTTAACACTAACATGTCCTACTAGCTTTCTTTTAATAATATTATGGGACTGCTTGAAGGTTCTTTTTTTTTAATAGCTAAATATTTGTTTCTATTTTTTTCTAAATATTTGGTTCAGTTATTTCTTTTGTGAGTGTTAAGAACTTCTGTCTCAACAGACTTTCCATGTCTCTCATCAAGTACTAAAGGTAAATCAAAAAGAAAACCACATAAGAATGGTCTCTAAGTCCCATAGTCCTGTCATGTTTTCACTATCTCTAGAGTAATCACCTCCATACACGCTACTGCTTTGAAGTAGTGCTTGTTTCTTGCTAAATGTGAAATTAAATTCATCATATAAGTACAGGAACTATGTGATTATCTGGGAATTTTATAGGTGAAGGTTTTTTCTAATGGGAAAAAGGCCTTAAGAATTTAAAATACAATATCTCGCCCACTGATACTTTCAAAGTAAAGATACTCTGGCAGTCTAAATGTCAGTGATATTTCTACCATTATAGTAGAAAATCAAAATTAAAAGCAACTTTTGGTAGAATCTAGATGGTTTCCATTCTCACAGATAACAGAACTTAGTATGAATACATGGTTGTTTCTTTTGAAAAAAAAAAAAAACAAACTCTAAACCCATGTGCTTTTCTGAAAATTTTGAGTAAAATATCTTAGAAAATAAATGGTTCTATTTTCCCATAAAAAATCACTATGTTGCTTACCTAGTTTTAAAAAACTTTCACAAAATTTAATATTCTTTCATTGTTTAAAAAATTGGTTTTATTCTAATATGTTCATTTTGTCAAAATAACATTTCAAAAACTTTTCCAACTTCATTGTTGCTGGAAGATTACTTTTAAACCTTTAAAATTCACTGAGCTATGTGTGACCATTCAAAGAAGCTACAACTGCTTCTTCTACCATAAGCATGTTTTTATCTTCACAATGTAAAAGTCAGAGAAGAAATCTGAACATCTCATTTAATCAGTGGAAGGCTGGCACACAAGTTATTTAAAGAGAACTGAACCTTTGTACATACACCAGTGTCATAACCCAAGAAACATTCTTCACGTTCTATTTAAAACTACCATATAACAGCTTTCTGTGCAATGACTTGATAATTTATACTGATATTGTGGTTTAGAAATCTCATTTTTGATCAGAAGTGATATATAGCTGTATGTTACAGTCTTCAATGTCTTCAAGGACAGTCTTTTATTGTCATCCCCTGCTCGTAGGGGTGACAAGGAGTAAGCAAGGAACTGTGTAGATGCTCAGCTGCTAGATGGGGTCAACCACCACATTATATAGAATCAAAGACAAATCATAGGCAAAGCCAAATAAAAATATTTTCTATTTTTTTTCTTTATTTTTATCTTTTCTTTCCTTTTTTTTTTTAATAGCTAAAGAAGGCAGTCCTTGATTGATATTTATTCTCTGTGGATGGAACCTGCATCTAAGTGTGCTTTTCAGAAACAGAGAAAGCAGATTAATTTTCTGCATTTTACCATATAGCATAAGGCACTGTTGTGACCTTAATAAAATATCAACCTTAAAAATATATTTAAATCTATAATATTTCTTTGCTAAAGATAAAACTATTTTAAGGTAAGATAATCCAGAATTATTCATCCCACTCATCATGGTTTTCAACATCTCCTTCTTCATGTCTAATATGCTGCATCACACCTGAAATCAGTTCACCATTCAGCACATCTTTTATTCTTTTCCACAAGCTTTCTACTTGTTGAGGATGGACAGCAGAGTAAATATATAACAGGTGAGTGAAGATAATAAAATCATTCTTTCTTCCAATGGTCTGTACATCATCATTTTTGCTGATAACTTGCAGTGTCTGACCTTTTAAACTGACAGGATGTTCACCAATGAAGCTTTATAAAGATAGCTATCTCATCTCAGAAAAATGGAAGCCACGTATTCAAGAAGGACTTGTATTTGTCTCTGAATCAAACTGTCATTTTTGCTCTGTTAGTGTCTGTTATCAAGTCAGGACAAGCAGTTATTCTGTAGGCTAGTTCATGTAACCTTGAATTTTCCAAAAAGTCCTTGAGAGTTAATTCAATGGCTTTATGCAACTACAGTTCATGTGTATGAGTGAGTTATACAGAATCTTGGCATATAGCAATTGTAATAAACATTTAATTTACAATCCCTACAATCCTTTTAGCTTTGCAAAGTGCTCCATGTATCCATCTATTTCCACTGATTTATTATAATCCCTGTTTAGCTCAACTTACATTTATGAGGAACCCTTCATGGCTTAGAAAATAAGGCAAAGACATGAACAGTTCATCATTCAGCAGGAACCCTGTTAAGATTTTAAACTGGATTTTAGTCCAGAAATTTAACAAATGGATAAACCTTCTCCCCTCCAAATCAAATCAAAACAAACAAAATGGTGCATCAACGGTGCCCCTTTTCTGAAGCTGACACTCTGGAATCTCCTGTCTGTGGTACTCTCAGAATGAACAATTAAGATACATATTTTTGTTTCTAATATAGCATTTTTCAAATGTTTCAGCTGATTCTTTATAAACCAATAGATTGTTATATTTCTCAGTCACAGCACAATTCAAGTATCTTAGAGACTGAGATCCCTGAGTCTCATGTCCAGGCATGATTAAAAGCTGGAGCTTAAAGTATTATATTATTATTTTATCGAAAGATGCAGGCACAAGGCTGAGATATTGAACTGATCGTTAGGGATTTTAAGCAGAACCATTAGCAAAGGACTACATGTTCTGTTGACTACACCTGAGGGGCTTTTGGTAAGTGACTAAATCAGTAAATGAGTTCTCATTAAACATAATGAGCAGCAAGTGCTGGGAATGAATCAGGTAAAAATAGGTTGGCTATTCTATTTCAGCTAATTGCTCTCCTGACAAACTGTTTATCTGGGCAAGGTCTTGAAAGCTATTGCTGTAGCTCTAGCAAAAAGGTATCAAAGGAATATTCAGTCCTTGATTGCTATACATCAATCCCACTGTGAATTTTAGCATGTAAAATGTCTTCCTTTGTAACATATATAGATTGTACATATAATTTCTTCTAAAAATACTTCTGAGAGTAGGGATGAAGTGCATACTCTTATAAGTATGCACTTGCTGGAAAAGTGGAGATGTACCCTATTGGGGTCTCCTTTGTTCTGGGACTTCTCCATCTAATCAAAACATTTTAATTAATATAGTATCTCAATTGTGCTTTTTTCTTAGAATGCTTTCATGTATTAAGATATTCTATTTCCTACTTTTTTTTTTTTTTCCTGCAGTAGAAAGGTTAGGCACAGAAATAAATAATCTTCTTTAATGTCTTTCTCCACTATCTCTGGGAATGAAGCAGACTACAATAATGCTGTTGTATTTGTTTATGTTTTATCAGTTTCTCAGTGTTAATTACTTATTGCAGTCTGAAGAGCTGTAGGCTTTCCTTTCTATGTCTCATTTGCAATTTTAGTTTTTTACACGTTTACCAGTCAGTTAATAGACTATTAAAGTTAACAGACTATTTAAATATTTATATTTATTCCATGGTGTAATGCATACAGAAGATTTACAAATTACTTTTAGCTTCTTCTCATTATAATTCTTAAAAAAAAAAAAGCAAAAAGATATCTTCTTTCAATCTGACATATGCAAGTTCAAAATAATTTAGCTTGGTTTGAAATAGGTAAATATGGCAAATAAAAAGGAGTGTTGGAAAACATGGCTTTAGCACTAGGTTATGATACACTTTTGTAAAGTGTACAAGTGTAAAAAGATGCAAATGCATAATCCCTTATGGATCAATTAGCTGGTAAGAGTAGCCAAAGCTTCTTTTTATTTAGTATTGTTCTCTTCTTCTTTTACTCGTTTTATTCTTTGTCTTTCATGTTTAATAGAGTCTTCTGTCCATTATAATCATTAGTTTTCATAAAGATAAAGTAACTAATATAATATTTGGAGTTTTTATGAAATCACAGATTATAAAGTCTGATGGGAAATTCCTGATCATTTGGTCTCGTCTTTTGTTCTAGCTTGGTCATAGTCATCCTACAAGTTAATTCATGTTTGAAAGAAAGCATACATAGAAACACAAACACACACATATATACTCATGATACAAATGTAAAATTTTTGTTATAAGAGCTACCTTATCCTTCTGAGTATAGAAAAGTTAGGCTTTACAGAGTGAAGTGTTGAGTCATGTAGTTAGAGATTAAAAATTATAGAGGTCTTTTTAGAAAGAGAAAGTTCATTGTTTAAATACTAGAGGAGATTATATTTCCATGTGGAATCTCTTTCTCTGCTAATGGTATTGTGGCCATGAAATAAAGAAATGAATCAAGATAGTTCCAGATGACATAGGAAAATATTTTTGTTACTACAAAAACACTTACAAGACTTCATTAAGGATATCATTCATAATTTTAAACTTCAGTGGTAAAGAAAAGTGGACACAAATTACTAGAGTTTCAAAGAAAATCTGTAGGATGAAATGTATATTAAAGGACCTGTGAAATAAGATATCTAAATGGCTTTGAATTACTTATGTTAGCAAAGTGAACACATTTCATCCATAAACATACAACTAATAGGATTAAAATCCCTGAAGATCTAAAAGATCTGAAAGACAGAAGTGACTTTCTTATCATTAAGATGTGGGGTTTTGAATGGCATCAAATTAAAAAAAATATGCTGTACTAGTTCTGTAGCTGAACCTGGTAAATTTATGCTTTAACAGGACTGACTATAATAAGGTTATATGTATGATAACCCAACCTTTTAATTTCAATCATAATATTTACTTTAAATAGTGAAATATCTTGATAAACTTCACTCAGGGTTGAGTGGCTACTCCTAACAAAAACAGTATTTTATTTGTGTGGGAGTACACTGGTGTGGAAGCACAATGTTTTTGTGATGCAATTGTAAAAAGTTACATTTTGTCATGCATATTTAATTTTTCTTCCAGTTGATGTGACCCTTTAAAGTGATGAAATGCCTAGTATGCCCTGTCTTCTGGTACAGCATGGACACAGGAAACCAATACTACATCTCTTTATACTGGATTCCCTTGAATCTGATGTCAGAGACACTTGAAATCAGTGACTGAGAAAGGAATAATTAAGGTTGCCTGATGTAGACAGCCAGGGGAAATACTTGAGTTAGTCTATGAGTCTCTTTAGGCTTACTGGCCATGGAAATTGCTTTTGAATAGTGTGACTTTCCCTCTGCACATGATCTCTTTTGGCCCCAAAATCTCTCCTAATTAGGTAATAATCAGCAATTTGAACATCAGCCAAACCAGTTCATCAAATTCCAGCAATACTGGACAGATAAAATGTTTATTCATTAATTAGTAATTTATAATTGCTATACTTTATTACTCAAGCTCCTGGAAATGAGCTCTTATTTGAATATGATTCTTCCAACTGGTATCTTGTATTTTAGAAATAAAGTAGCAATATTTAACTCTTCTTCCATACATTCATGGAGAAATTCATTACTGATAAAATTCCAGCTCCTGAGTGAACAGGGGCCCAAGATGCCTATGCATATAGATATACAAATTAAATTGAATTGCAAAAAGAAAGGCCATAGTGTGATTTTTTATTAACTACTTTTATGCTTCTGTCTCTTCTCAGCTCTTCTAGAGCTCACTTCTAGGAAGATTCCAGCAGTCTGAGGGCTCAGGGAGCCTGGTCACACCTTCCATCAAGATTATAGAATTGATATTGTTGGAAGATACAAATTAGTTATAAAGACCAGGAAGCGCATTAACACACATCCACTGAAGAGAAAAATGCTGTCGAAATAGGTTGTCATCAAATTCCACAAAATTTCTTTCATACTTTCACAAACCTTCTTTTTATTTTGGATGTCTTTAGAACTGGACAGTGAAGTACCACTAATGGTTGAACTTTTTGGTTCTCCTTTACTTTCTCAATAGTGATACACATGAACACCTTTCTAAACTCAAAGCATATGCACAGGTCTCGTTGTGCTTTTTCACACTCACTAACTTCCCATACATTTAAAATTCTCATCCTGTATTTAATTTTAATATCCAAATTTACAGTTAATCTGAGTTTCTGGACCTTAGGGTTTACAATTAATTTGCATTAAAAAACTTTGTCAAAAATGCTTTCTGGAAATTACCTTTCCATTAGAAAACCTTCAAAATTGTATTCAGCATGATGTTTTCATTCAATCTTCAAGGTTACAGAACCTTCAAAATTAATCAATAGGCTCTTGATTCCTCAATGAAGGTTGAAATGATTTTCTGGCAGCCCTGGCAGAAAATGTTTGGCAATTCAGCTACTTAAAATTGCTCTGGATTTTTATAAATAATTAGTCAACAGATTGATCTCTAGTAGATCATTCTTTAGGAAGGGAGCTAGGAAATGTCAGTGTCTCTATTTGAACATAGATATAAACATTTGCTTTAAACCTAAAACTGTATACTTAAATCACTTTTGCAGAAATACAAAAACAATAGCCCAATTTCTCATGTCATTAGTAGTTGCATCTCCTGAAGATCTTGCTCATTTCAGTAAGTGATAATATGCTAGTTGAATGTTGAAATCAACTAGACATGAATGAAGATGAAATCCAAAAAAAATGTTTATTATTTCATATTGTATTATTTTAATAAAAATTGGTAGGAATAGAGGACAGGTTTGAGTATCTTTTAGCTACTTTGAAGGGCAAACAGGGACATTTGTCTCAAGAAACTTTATTGACGTGTTTGGAATAATCTGTTAAACTGTGAGAACATAAGATACCTTAATGTGTAGAAGCTGTACTATCTCCACTCATGCAAAATCTTAAAGGAAAATACATGAAGCTGTTAAAGACCATAGTTTCTTGCCAGCTATCAAAATTTTTGACACAAAATGATTGAGATGTGGTTTGTATTCTCAGCATTAAACCGAATTATCAAGAGGAATATGTAAAGAAGACATTTTATATTCTAAAAGTAAAACTTTGAAAACTTGCTAGAGCTTAAAAGTTAGTTGAAAATATTAACATTCTCATTGCTTTGAACATAGAAAATGGAAATTTTAATATGAATCACATAAGAAATAAAGCTGAATATTTGTGATTGACAATCAATGGCATCTTAGCAGTCTTTGTTTCTCAGATTCTGCAAAAACCCTGACCTTTTAAAGACAGGCAGGATGTCTACAAGTGCTCCTTTAAGATACAGGAAGTAGGGGATGGTTAAAAATGTAGCAAAATGTAGCAAAATCTTACTAAATAATGATTAGTAACTAGCAAAGAAATTTGTTTATCTAAGGACATTAAGTGCATGGCAAATCATCTGAGAGGCTCTGTGGTGATTTGTAAAAAAGATCAGGTTGAGAAATTATCGTTTGCAGGTATTGGGGCAGAAAGTCAATGAACTTGAAGATTTCAATCCCATCAGTTTAAGGAAAGTATTTCTGATAATCCCCAAATGACATTTCATTAGAGAAATTGTTCATTATGGAAATCTACTAGAAAATCCAGGAACTGTAGGAGGTTGCATGCCAGGTGACTCATAACTGGCATTTGATCAAGTTGATCAATAGATTTGAAAACAGACAAAAGGGACATGTTACTAGCCTTGAGGTCAGGTTGCAAAAGTTGTATAATTTCCAAAGTCTGTGTAGGCTATTTGTTGAAGAGTGATCTGTGTGAGCAGAGTATTGAAAATCCATATCTTTTGCTGCCTGTCTGCCCAACTGTCAATCACTGCATGGAACATGAGACCTTTCTGGACAGCAGCACAAGTAAGAATTGTTTGCTATGTTTCAGTGTCATGACTTCACTTTAAAAATGTATAAAACAGAAGTCTGCATGCTAAAGTGAGCACTACTAATCTTTGAGCATGAGACTGTCCATTTCGTAAGTATCCAAAGATATATGTCTGCAAATATATATATATATATATATATATATATAGTAATATGGTTGTGATATGCTGAAAAAATATTTTCACAGAAGTATCCATAATTATGATTTGAGTTTCTGATATAGTTCTAGAATGAGAAAACACACTTTTCTTTCTAGTTTGTATTTTCTTTTCTTTATAAAGCATTGAGTTTCATCTACTATTTGGCATGCACAGATCTTGCTTTCCCTGTTCAAGTGCCATTATCTCCATCCACAAGTATTCCTTCCTTCCTTCCTGCCTGTCTGCCTTCCTTCCTTCCTGCCTTCCTTCCTTCCTGCCTTCCTTCCTTCCCTCCCTCCCTCCCTTCCTCCCTCCCTTCCTCCCTCCCTTCCTGAAACAAAAAAAAACAGTATTCTTTTTACATGGAATTAAAAGGCAGTTTGATTACTCGCAAGAGAAATAAGGCAAATTATTTCATTAACTTCCCCTTCAGCATATGAAGGTGACTCTATACTGATTACCCCTGCTTTAAAATTAAGGAATTCACCAAAATTGTGTGATTTCTGTATGCTGGCAGATTCTACCAGAAGTATAGAAATCTCATGAGATATTTCAGGAAAGTTGCTTGCAAAAACTGGTATGGATAGAGAAGAAACATGATTAAGCTTGAATTTCATGAACCTAATACAGTTTTTTATCTTTTTTTCAGTTTGGTTGGTCCTTTTTTTTCCTTGGTGAATGTATGAAAGTACATCCTTAAAACAAAAGCAGACTAGAAAAAGTGTTGAATTAAGACAGATAAATGAGTCTTCACAAAATACTTGCTTTTCTTTCAACCTTTTACTCTTTAGAGTAAAAAGTGTGTGGAACATTGCATGGTGGACAGTACATGCAGAAATAAAATGAAGAACACAGTGGTTTGTTTCTGCCCATTTTGGATGATGAGGATGATGAGGCAGTACCACCAGGCAAGAGAAAGAGAGCTGGCAAACTGGCATAGGCTGCTAGTGCAGAAGATCAAGAAGTTCAAAGGTGAAATTATATTATATGCTGAATAACATTCATTTAAGCACTATTGCAAAAGTAAAGAACAGATAGTATGGGTTTTGATTTAAAACTTCTCAGAGTATTTGAACAGATGTTATTCATTCTTTCTGGGAGATTCCATGAAGACTAAGGTAGAAATTAAGCCTGCCAGAAAAGAAGAGACAATGTATAATAAGACTATAGATGGATAGAAAAAGAGTTTAAGCATTTTAACAGATGGAACAGTACAATGAATATAAATATAAAAAATTATGACTTTGATGGGTCTTTATCACACAAGGCCATGTTCATCATAAATTATAAGCTATAAAAAGGATTTCTACATTCAAAAGACAAGCCTGTTTGTATCATTAATGAATGATGAACAACAGAGACACAACCCCCAAATCTCAGTGTGAAGAAGAATGACGACTTTGATAAGTCCATTACACAGGCTTTCCTATACTTTGTAAAATATGTAGAATTAAAAAACCAAAGATTTTTCTTTTAAATCCCACAAGAAAAGCCTTTATGTGATTAAAATTTAGTGGTTTGCTGTAATAATTTTGAAATGAAAGAATGAAATTACTTAAAACTGAGAAACAAGTAGATCACAGGCTTAATTAAAACAAATCAGAGTGAAAAGGAGTTCAACATTAATTTATTTTAGAGTGCACTTATCGACACTTCATGAATAATGTATTATTATTTCAGTGAGTAGTGCTCTATATTACAGATCATATACATAGAATATCCTCTCCTTACGTTAACTTAATACAGGAATCCTCTAAAATTTTCTACCTCAGTATCCATTTCTACAGACATAAAGAACCATTGGGGCAACTATCAAAAGACTGCTTTACATTTGCTAAAAAGCCTATCTCTACTAAGATTTCTTTTCTTTTAATCAGATATTAGCAAGTAGCTCAATTTACAAGGAACAGCATATTCTGTGAGAGCAGTCCATGTCACGTCCAAGTGACTCACGAAAGAACAGGATATGTATCATCAGTTTGTTGGAATGAAACAGAGAAACATCCTTTAAAGAGATAAAGTTGAACCTTGTTTCTAATCTGGACATGACAGAATTACAGTACGGGATAATGCCAAATTAAGAGGAATGAAAACTGTAATTTACAGATGATAATTTAATTTACAGAGTGTCTGTTTAAACTGCCAGAAGAAAGAAAGGCTGGCACACATGCGGATTCTGCAAACTCACCTTTCCAGTCTGCTCTTGCCTTATGCCATGTTTGCCTGTACTCCCCCAGCAGCCCAGCTGCTAAAACAGATTTTCCCAATCCTGACAGTTTCAGAGCAGTTTCATTGGACTACTTACTTTATAGGAGGTCCTTTTCAAGCTGCAAAGGATTAAAATGACGTGTTGTCTCATTCTGGTAAAAAAGATGGCTGAAGTACATGGGACCAAATGTAGAACCATTGCTCCTTCATGAAACTGCAGAAAGTGAAGGGTTACATACAGTGAAGATAGTGTTCTCCAGCACAGATCTTTATACCTGAATATTTGCTAAGTCTAAGACAGTCAACCCAGGCTCACTCTGCAGTCAAAGGAGAGAAATAAGGGTGGTTCCTCTCACTTTGAAATGTTTATTAATCTCCATAGCTGTGGCACTATGCTTGTAAATTAAGCATAGTAATTATGCTGGTTAAAATTTCTTTTTCTCCAAAACACCTACTTCATCTAGGAGAAATCAGAGTTTTCAGTGAGATAACATTTTAATAACAGTATCATAATAATGCGTGAGAAAAAAAATCCATTTTTGTCTTGCCAAAAAAAAAGAAAAATTTTAGAATTGAAATGTGCCATTTGCTTTCCAGATGTATAAATCCCTGGGCAATTGTCCTAGTTTTATTTACAAAGGTAGTTTTAGATTAATTTTTATTATGGCTTTTGGATTTTAAATATAAGGTTAGTATATTACAGATTTTAATTAAAGCACACTTTTTCTAAAGAATTTTTCATTCACTTGTACAGCCTGTCAACATCCAAAATAATTGCAAGAAGTTACTCTGGGACTAAGATTGGGTAAATTCTTCAAAGTAAAGGAGGGAATGAGTTGTCCTTCTGTCTTGATGACTTCAGGGAGCTGCTGTCAATGGTTTGTGTGCCCTCTGGCCCATGAGGTGGACAGCAGCCACATCCCTACAATCCTTGGCTCCAAAGACGGATTCTGTTGTGCTGTGCTCCAAGGTATATGCTTATAAGTAAGAGCCACTGAAGCTGGCACATTGAAGTTCTGAAAAGGGCTTGGTAAGTACTCAGGGACACTATGGTGCTCGATGAACCTTTGGAAACCAAGAAATTCTTAGATGTTTCCACTGCCTACCCAGTCTCAAAGATCTGCTTTCTGTGATGTCCTGCCTGCCATGTTACTACCGTGAGTCTTTGATTGAGTAAACTCACAGATTGCTTGAACTCCAATTTGGCTGCAAGAGGATACATCTCAAGTAATAAAACCCACAAATATTACCATTCTTTTTGTGTGTGTGATAAAATGAGACATGATATCAGACTTTTTAAAAGTTTTAATTATAGGAACACAGTTTAAAAAAAATATATTTTGAGGATTAAATTTTTAAAATCTATTTCATTTTTGGACATGGAATAAAAAATGCTTGATTGTTTATTTTTTATGAAAGCAGAAAGTTGTAACTGATTAAGTAGATGAATTGAGTAAAATATAAAAGATAACAAAAAATATAAAATGCAGTAACCAGTGCACATTATACCCACAATATGTTTTAAAATACTATGCAAACTTTTAGAATATACTTTCTAGTTGCATGCTCAATAAGAAATATAACATAATGCATCCTATTTGCTAATCTTTCCCCCAAGAGCTTATCTGTAACAGTTAAAGAGAAAAGTGAGATTATAAAAAACAAAAAAAAGGTTTTCACAAATCTAATTGAGACTTTTCATTAGGCTGATGTTATTTTTAGACTGTCTAAAGGCTTCATAATTGAGCCTTTGCAGTTGTACAAACAAATAGAAGACCGGTAAGAACCTGAAATTCATTATGTTTACTAATGAAGTCAGCCTGGATACCTCTTCATTGAATATTGCAATTTGATTGCCATAATTTTCTGATTGGACCCTTGATTTACATTTTAATGAGCATATATTATTTCAAATGCAAACCAGGGTGTTATTGGGGTATTTCTGACAAGATTAAATGAAAAAACATCTTATGTTCTGTTTTCTAAAAATATGAAAAGTGTAAATGCAAGGCAAAAACATTTTAATATATTAGAAGAAGCTTATAATGACTGATATTAATTAATTAATTTTAGGCTCCTGTGAAAGAATGTATTTTAAGCTCCTTATTGAGAAATTAATTTTTCAAGATTATTGTTTTTACAGTGGACACCCAAATAGCTATTTAGACTTCTTTGTTCTCATTGGCCTTGAGACATTTATTGCTTATGAATAAGAAGAAATATTATAGAAAAAGACATTTTAAAAATAATTTTGTCTCTAAGTACATGCAAACTGTTTACTCCAGATTAATTTTCTATTTATTACATTATTTATTTCTTATTAATTTAATTAATATTTCTTTTCTGTCTATTTTACTTAGAACCTTACTAATTTTATAATGTATTTTTAAAATAATATTTGGATCTTTGCTACAGTTTTACTTATTAGTAGCAAATTTTAAAGCAAAAATAATATGTCTTCTTCTAAATTCATTCATCAACAAATTGAAGCATGGAAGTAATTACTTTTTGTACCCTTGCCTATCCTTAGCTTTATCACTGGATAGAGTAGCTGTGAGGAAAGACTGGTAAATAAACATGCTATTGGACTAAATACAGAAAACTGCTGAATTATTTGAGTCCTATATTAAAAAAAAAAAAATTAAAACCCCCTAACAACCAAAGAAACAAATCCCCAAACACACACAAAAACTCACAAAGCCAGCAGAAGTCAGAGCTCTTTTCAGCACAACTGTAGGAAGATATCCTGGGCTAGGGCCATTAATCCAAACACTCCTGTAAATGAGCAAGTTGGCTGCTCTTATTAAATGGCTGGAACTCCACTGCAGATAGTGAAGCTGCACTGCACTGGACTATTTCCAGTTTGTAACAATTATAAAAATTGTTAGTGCTCATGTATTTTCCAGTGCTCCTGAAAATGAGAGAGGAGAGGTATATAAGACAGGAGGAAAGGTTATTTGCATGCAAAAAAGTTATAACTCTCATTATATTTTGCTATTTTGTTTGTGTTTCAGGTTTTTGTACAGTTTGTTTTAAACACAAAGCCAGGAAGTGAATGCATAGCTTTCCAAGCAGTTGTGGAAACATCTGTTTGGATTTATCTGTTACAGTTTTCTTTTTTTTTTTTATTTCCATAATTTATGTGGGTTTAACTTATTACTTACTGGACAATATCTCTTTTTCTGCATAAACTCCTTCATGTAACTCTAAACAGATTCTTGATCCAGCTGATAAGATAACCACTATAAAAGAATGACTGAACTAATCAGCATTTTATGGAATATGCTTCAAATTTCAGGTCCTTGGATTTATTATTATAGTAAGTCATTCTTTACTGAAAGGCTTTACTAAAAGACTGAAAAGGGAAGGGTGAAGACACATAAAGAAGACAAGATGGAGATACTGAGGCCAGTGAAGAAAGAGTCAAATCTCAAATAAGAGGAGAATGAGGAAATGCCTTAATCTTAGGCTAAAATTCTCTTGTAAGGCTATAGTAAAGGTGTAATTGATACATCAGACACTTTCCCCTGTAGTTCATAGAATGCACTGTGGGAATGCAGCGTTCTAACCCCAGCCATGAGCAAAGGCACACGTGTTGAAGCAAGCAGATGCTGAAATAGCTGTGATCTGATGAGAAGCTTGAATGGAAAGAAACAAGAGACAAAAACCTTGCCCTAAAAATAGAAGAAGACCTCTGTTCCCAGAGATGAAGATGATTCCAAAGATAAATGAAAAAAACTTTTGCTTTCATACTAGAGCAGCTCATCCTTAAAAATGTACCCAAATAGGATGAGATGACCCATGGTGGTAGTTGTGGGAAGACTACCAAACTGTGGAAGGATCTTCATGATTGAAGATTTCTGTGTGGCTGCAATTCCTGAAAATTAAAATCACAAGAGAACTGGTTCTTGGGGAAAAGTCTCCATGGAATGGCAGGAGAGGTTTCTCTCCCTAAGTGAACTGATGGAAGATTATTTTAAAGATGGTACACTGACCGAAAATACCAAGTTTTGTCTTTTTACGTTGTCAGTGGGAAAGGGAAAAGGAGTTGAGGAAATGAGAAGTGTTTTGAAAGTTTATTCTACTTCTTACTACTCTTCTTTTAGTTCTATTAATAAAACTTTCTTTATACCCTTTAAAGTTTTGAGCCTGCTTTTGCCCTTCTCCTAATCCATATCTCACAGCAAAAATTGAGAAAATAATTTTAATGGGTGCACTGGCATTTGGCCAGCACTCAACCCACTACATAAATTGGTGCTGTGATTGAGATTAGCAAACCAAAACCACTACATCCTTCTACTTAGTCTGTCTTGTCTCTCTGTCTCTCCCCCCACCCCCAACCTGCCCCCTCCCATTTCATTCTATCTCTCTATATTTACTGTTAAATAAAGTGTGTATTATTGACTTCTGCCTGTGGTTGTTTGTATCTTAATTTGGACAGAGGCATCCCTTTGTAAATGGATCATAACAACATGCTCCTGCAACAGATTTTGGAAAGCATTAGTGCAGTTGGATTTTGGCTTTGGGATTTTAGTTTTGGGGAGGTGAAGGATAGCCGGTCTTTGAGTAGATACACCTGCAAGTAATAACCCCCAAAGTGTTTGAATGTAGAGTTCAATTTTGCTGAAAAAATAACAGCAAAGAAAATCTTTTGCAATGGAAAAAATTTGGCATGCTATAAGTGTCTTGTTTGTCTGCGGTTTCCTTATACAAGGGAGGTTTTTTCTGGTTCAGCACTATTCCAGCAATCTATCACTTTGTTGTAATAGTCTGGCAGAGTCTCCTCTAGATACCAGGAAAATAAAAAAAAAATCTTTGTCACCACTTTTCCCACTTTTGAAAGAAAAATATTTTTTTTATTTTCTCTTGAATTACTCTTAGATCTATTTCAATTTTAAGAGTGCCTGATACATGATGAGATAATCAATGTTTTAAATGCGTTTCCAGAATGCTGGCTTTTTATTCCTGGAAAAACCACAGCTTTGGTGTATCTTCGCTTGTTCAGGTAAGAGGTACATCTTGTTCTCAATTTATTTTGGTGTTTCTGGGAAATACTGCAATCCAACAAAGAGAAAAATGAAAACGTGTGAGAAGTTGTTCCATTAAATTGTGGATTTACTTTGACTCAAAACAAGGATCAAAACTTAAATAGTTTTCATTGCTTCACTTTTCAGTATAAAAACTTTACAATAGAGCAAAATTATACCAAAAAATAGGGAATTGCGAGCATTTGGTTATTGAGGCTACGTACAACCATGATCAAAAGTGCTACTGAAACAAAGGCTGACTGCTTAAAGATTTTCTAAGCAGTAAATCTAAAATAATCCCTGTAAGGTCCCCCCTGATTATTCTGTGTCATTTGTCTATTGCTTTCAAGTTAGATTTGACTTCAGCCATAGCAGCTGCTTGCTTAATGACAATGATTTTTTTTTTCTTTTGCCTCAAACTGTACCTTAGGTTTCATGTTCTTTGGAGCCATTACCTTCTTTATTACATATTTGTTGATTAGACTTTTATAAAACATTACAATATGCCAGTCAGAAACCATGACAGTACTCACAAGCAGTTTCATAGAAAGACAACACAATTTTTCATATTTTTAAAGAAGAAATTTTGTATATATAACTTTAAATATTTAAAGATGCTCATTTATTCATGCATTCATCACTGTCTAACAGACAAAATTTTTTGCAAATGTATTACCTTTTCTTTGGTTACATAATTTTCCATGAAAATTACCATATATTTTACCATTTTTCTGTTATCTGCAAATAATTTTCAAGTATTTACAAAAAGCTTTTGATTAAATCAAAGAAGAACAATGGTTCTATTTAGTTTTCTCCTTTTAGCACATAAATATTCATGGTTAGTTAAGAGCTTAAGTTGTGTGAGACTTTTTCTAATCCTTTACATGGTGAGGTAAATGCTTAACATCTATCCATTGTAGAAAAGGAATGCCAGGAGGAGAAAAAGACAATTCTTGGATGAATAACAACATATGTTTCAATTGTGATTTTATTTTATTAGTATTCATAAAAAAGTTTCCTAAGTAACCAGCTGTTGTTTCAGTTCCACGATTAACTCAATCTTCAGTAACACAAGACAAATGTTTTCAAGGAAAAAGGGAATTTGTCAATAGGTGTGGTACAGCAATTGCAAAATCAATTTTTATAAGTTTATGTATACTAAGCCCTGGCAAAAGGGAAAATATTGCAAAAGTAATTTTTATTTCTAACTTCATTGCTTGTCTATCCCAATCACAGCCTAACTTCTATGCCTGGGGGAGACACCTTCACTTATGACTTGGCACAGTGTGAACTCAACAGATGGACAGAAGTAGCCAAAAGCCAGTGCTCTATGTACATTTAGGGTGTTTGCCAACAGCAGGATTCTCAAACAGGAATTTTTAACCAGCTGTCAATCCTAAAACGATAACTTTATCTTTAAACTGATACAACATGACTAATTCAGCTTTGAGATATTTATACTTCAAAAATTAGTAACTGCCAAAGTGTGCAAGGAAAGCTTTCATTTTGCCTTTATTTGGGTTTCATATGTGTTTTTATTCTGTGGGGCATATGAGCTGCAACATGGAAATATACATAAGACTTGAGTCTTTGGACACTGTGTCCTGGACATTTTCTCCTGTTTGATCCTGTGAAAATATCCTTTACTAAACACAGCTGAAAGCTGAAACTGCTGGGACATGTTTGGAAGCCAGGCCAAGTTGAATGGTGTCATTTCACCACAAATAGACATATTCATGCAGCAGACAAAGGCAGTTTAAATTTCACTGTCCACTGAGGACATCAACCCGTCTGAACTGTCATATTGGACAGGATCAAGAGAGATAAAATGTTAGGATTATTCCAAATTTCCTGAAGATACTACAAAAATCTAGCTGCTCCTCCCAAAGCCTTTTTGTCTTTGGAGTTAAAGGATTGTGTACTGAGCCTGTTTGGTTCTGTCAAGAAGAGCAGGAGTTCTTTATTCTCTTTAAACATCTGTGATAAATATTTGATCTGTGACATTCTGGTTCTGGAGAATATCACCAACAGGGATGCTAAAAAAATATTTTGATTGTAAGCAGAGTGCTGCTAAGCATTTTTGGAAGCAGAGATGCTTTTCAAAGAAGCACAGTTTCCACAGAAGGTAATAATCTAATGTGATCAGAGGAGCTGTGACTTTTGTGTCCTGTATTCTCATTTTGTTCTTGCTTCCAGTGCTTGGTGACACTTGTCCTGTCACCTACTCTCTTCCTACTCTGATATAATCACTTATGAAATATTGCAATACTTTTAGTTACCATTTAAAGGAACTTGTTGAGAATTAACTCTCATTTATACATGCTTTGGGGTTCTAGCTGGAAAATGCTAGCAGAATGGTGTACAGCATTTAATAAGAGTGAATTCCTATTTCCATTTTCATGGAATGTTTGTCATAACAGTCTATCCATGAGGACTACTGAGATGTATGTAGGCCACCACTATAAAATAAAATCATGACTGGGTGATACTAAGTTTACAATACAGAATGTTTCAATAAAAATTAAGAACATTTGATAACCTGGAATTTATTAATGCTGAATATATATTTTATTATGCATTTTTAGTTCTGAGCAAATATTCTTCTAGAAATGCCTTATTACATTTCTTTGAATTTCTTTGAAAATCTTTCTGAAATGCCAGGTCTCTATGAAACAGCTGAAAGTAAGAAAGTATTTAGAGACAACAATGAAATGCTATTTCTTTTGGTGTTTGGGGAGTGGTAGTGGCATTATTTGTTTGATTTTTGTTTGTTTGGGCTTTTTTCTGCAGTAGCTTCTTTTTACCTCATAATGTTTGCTATATGGTGGCCATCTGCAAATACAGTCAGCCATGGGATCTAGCTGATTGTACAATAAGCAGCATGAGAGACCTTTTGTATATTTTGGGGGTTCCAAATTTGCTTTCATAGAGTCTAGATAAAAAGGAGACAAGCAGTGCTGAAAACAAGCAAACTAGTGCACCAATATGCTCTGCTGCTGCTTTGCATTCTGCTTTGCTCTGTGCTACCAAGCTGGGGTCTGCTATTCTAAATTTACTACAAATGCTTTGAGCTTGAGCTATGGCTTGTCTTTTTGACAAGAGTATGGCTGAGAGGAAGCTGATCATGGGATCTGGCAAGCATAAGCCTCCTCACAGACATGTCCTTATCTCTGTTGCATGGATCTACATGAAAGAAAAGGGCAAAACCAGAAAAATGTGCTTTTGACCTTCTGCATAGCCTTTCTTGAGAAAGCTTAATAAGATGGAAATATCCCTAATTCCTACTATCTATAGAAAATAGAGTCTGATAAAGAATGGGGCAGCAAAACCAGTAAATGTGGATGCATGTGATAAAGAATATCTTAACACAGTTTTAAAAGAGAAATACAATATTGTTAAAAATTTCGTTAGGATAAATAATGCCTTATCTCACTAGGGATCATTTTGAGCACATTATAATAAAAAGTACTTATTTTTCACTCACTTGAAGTCATTAGTTTTATACATAATGATGTAAAGCATCTTCCTTTTCCAGGACTCTCCTGAGCATGGAAAAAAATAGTACAAGATGTTCTATCTTACATTTTTGGCAAGCTATTTAACTGCTTTTGCTGAATCACATTTTAAAACCTTGACAGTGACTTAAATGGCCATGGATTTCAGCTTTGCTCCTAACATACCATAATGTCATAACTCTCTTCAGCAAGGCAGTGATGAGCAATTTTAAGCAGTGCAATGCACTCTCTGTGTGCATGTAGTCCCTCATCCCTCCTTAATAAGCATGCAGAGACATATATTTTACAAGACACAGCAAGCCAGGGGAAAAACACCCCATTAATCTCCAGCAACTGGAGCAGTTTGTTTTGTAATGAAATTTTGTTCTGTCCTTCTAATACAAACTGGTGCCTGTTTACTGTTACATTTTAGGTCCAAAAGAAGAGCTCTTTGACAGAAAATTTCTCTGTGGGTCATGCATTTTCTCCACAAAAATAATGCTGAAATACTTTTCCTGCCGAAATATACTCAAGAAGGTAACAGCATGCTCTAAATTCATACATTGTTGTCTACTTTACTTCCCTTGACCAATAAAGGGCAAAAAATTTATTTGTGCAATACTTGCATGAAACCCCTTGTTTATTATTAACTTTGTTCCATATTCACATTGATAGAGGCAGAATACCTCAGGCAACTATTCTGGGTTTCTTTTATTTCTTTCCAACCACAGTAACATTACTGATTGATAAGGATGGTCCCCATTAGCAATAATAACTGAAATTGTGGACTTGCTTTGATTTTCAGCTTTTAGACAAGTAAATTCTGCGCATACCTTGAGCCCACGAAGTGGTGTTTTTCTTTAGCTATGAGTAAATCAAAATCATGCATTACTATCATAAAGAATTGTTAAATGAAAATCTTTTAAAAACAGTACTGCTGGCCTGAATATGGTGCGTCGTCCCCTTGGTTCTGCAGGTATTTCTACATAAAGAAAATCTCCTTTAGTTCATAAAAGGAATCTCCTTCAATTCATAAATTCATTACCTCGTGTTTCTCCGTAGGAAGCATTTGTCTGCAGAAGATTTTTGTAGTGGAAGACAGTTCCATATGCACAATTCTACCAGGCCAAGGCTCTGCATCTATTTATAAACATTTAGTTTCCCTTTTCTATGGACAGCACAAAGATTTTCTATAGGTCTTTAACAGCCAGGACTTTCAAAAACTTTCTGACAAATATGGTGGGGTTTAATACCTAATAATTCTATAATAATAACTGTATAATTACTGTTCAAGGAGCTTGTACATATTGAAAGAACAGTTTCTGAGGGAAGGGGTGAAACAAAGAAGTGAAAGCTGCAGCTAATGCAATGTTTTGTATGGCCTTGTGCTAGAGATACATAATATTTAAAGGAAAAACAAAAACAAAAGTAACACAATACAACCTCTCTTGTTAAAGTACTAAAAGCAGCAGAATGTTCAAGGCTTTTAGGGAGTCATTAAAATGTTAGGCCTTTATACAAGACAGCAAAATTCAGTACACAATAATACAGTAGTCTCATACAAGAGAGAAAAATTCAGTAAATAATAGAATTAATTCTTAAATACAGCAGAATTCATGACATTTTTAATCCTGAACCAGACTATTTATTGTTTGAGAGAACACTGATAGTATGAAGAATTTTTTCAGAGTATCAGAAATTCACAAACTTCATAAAAAATAGTGCAAATGGTTGTTCGAATATTTCCTGACAAAGGACATGCCATTTTGTTGTTTAGTTTTCTCCACTCTGAAATGATTCATATGCTCAAGGTATACAAACACTGTGGTATAATACAGTCTGTGAACTGCACAACATGAATAATATATTCTGAGTAATTTTCAAATAATTCACGTTCAAAAAACTTTTCTTCTAGTCAATTCAGCTGTTGAATTTTAAAAAAATCAAAAGAAATCAGGATCAGTTGCATGCCATTGGCTGGCCAAAACCACAAACATTATTGCAATTATTATTGTTGTTTTAGATAATTAATAATGTAAAAAATGAACAAAGACTGCAAGATTAATATACCTCTTAATACATCAGAAGAAACCAAAACCAGCATATTAATTATTAATAAAATTCTGCATAATTTATAATATATTTTTCTGTGAAGGCAAAATATGGCTTTTTTCATACTTAGATTTATTTCAAAATTATCCCTCAATTTTTAAAGCCTTGCACATGGAGCCTTTTGGCATGAAATGTAATAGAATTACATTTATTCCATAGTGATAATTCTGGATTAATGTTTTCATTTTTGCAGTGCATAAATGCATCTAAATTCAAGTTAACTGAAGCTTTACAGATGATTTACAATGGAACATTAAGAAAGCAGACTCAACTGTCATTCTGGATTAATTAAACCCTAATATAAAGAGAATTTAGTGAATATCTACCATCCTTATTTTGCTTGGAACCAAAACTGAGGAAACAGCACTCATGAATATGAGACTATTTTTTTCTCTCAAGTATTCTTCTCTAATCCTGTTTAGTTGCTTTAGAATCCCATTAATTTCATCAGAGGCACAGAATTCTGCAGCTGTGTAGGCGTTTGAAGAAAAAATAGTGGTCAAACTACATTTTGACATGTTAAAAACAGAATCCATACATCTTCAGAGGTTTGAGCTAATGAGATTAAATCTTACTGTTGTGAAAGCATTTCTGTCACTTTCCAGCAGGTTTTTGAAATTCAAAATATTTTTTTCATGAAGAGTGTAAGACAACATTCCTTAAAATATGAAAATCAGTCTTTTCCCCAAAACATTTTATCTGAATTCTGTAAAAGATGCTGCCCTTTTATCTACATTGCAATAATGTGTACAGGTTTTGTGGAAATAATTGGTGTGATAGAAAATGTTTATTTAGTTCTTACTGTTATTTTACTCAAGGGAAGTGAATACCCTCACTCCAGAGAGAAACTGTAAAAAATTGTTAGAATGACCCAAATAAAAAGTAGTAGCTTATAAAAATATGAAAATGGAATTTAGAAACAGTTACCATAATGAAAATAAACTTTTGCATTTCCTGAACGCAGTGCTGCCTATTCTCTCAGACCATCATGACGGGGTGTTTGAATCATTGAATTGTTTGAGTTGGAAGGGACCCTAAAGATCACCTAAAAGTCCAAGTCCCTTGCTTCCCTGCTGCCTGCCACCTTCTGCCAGACCAGGCTGTTCAGAGCCCCATCCAGCCTGTCCTTGAACACTTCCAGGGCTGGAGCATTCACAACTTTTCTGGACAACCTGTTCCAGCATCTCACCACCCTCACAGGAAAGATTTTTTTTCCTAACATCTAATCTAAGTCTACCCTCCTTCAGCTTAAGGCCTTTCCTCCTTTCCCTACATTAACTTCGTGAAAAGTCCCTCTCCATCACTCTTGTAGCCCCTTTGGGTACTGAAAGGATGCTGTAATCTCTCTTTGAGGATTTCTTCTTCTCCAGGCTTAGCAGCCCCAACTCTCCAAGCCTGGCTCCACAGGAGAGGTGCTCCAGCTCACTGATCATCTCTGTGGCCCTTCTCTGGAGTCACTTGATCAGGTCCACATCCTTTTGTTGGGGAGTCCAGAGCTGGGTGCAGCTGTGCAGTGGAGTGTCATGAGAGCAGAGCAGAGGGGCAGAATCCCCTGTCTCCCTGCTGGCCATGCTGCTTTGGATGCAGCCCACGTTGATTTTCAGGGCTGCAAGTGCAGATTGCCAGCTCATGTGCAGCTTTTTGTCCACCAATACCTCCAGGTCTTCAGGGATGCTGCTAAATGTGTCTGCTCACATTGGGAACTCATTTGTGCAGCTCAAACGTATTTAGATATGAAAGACTGTCAAGAGTTCAGTTGAACGATTTTTTGATATATCTAGTTAACTGTATTAAAATTGTCTAAATTAATTTTCTGCTCAAAAGGTACAAAACTACACCTTCCCCTAAGTGGGTAAAAACTCCTAATACCTGGATGTCCTTTTACATAGTCTGCACCAGCTTTTCTGATTCTAGCTGATGATGAAGCATTGCTCACACTGGGATAATTTTGGGTTTAAGGATAAATTTTCCAAATTAAAAAGGAAGTGTTTATTGGGAGTGCAGGAGATCCTAAACAAGGTTATTTTTGACAATATTATAGGCATATGTGCCTGAAGCTTGAGTTTAGGCAATTTCACCTTTTCTTGCCTCTGAGTAACTCAAACAATTACATGCAACTAAAAGCCTGATTTTATCAAATGTCTTGCACTGGGTGCCAGTAAACCAGAAATTATACCTGGAGGCACTACAGTAGGACTGATGATTGCACTTGTGTAAAGACATTAGCACCTACATGATTATTCAAGTTTTCATACAGCCATCTGAGAAATACTGCTTTAGTATTTGATTTTGTAATATAGACTGCACAGAAAAAAAAACCAAAGTGGGTTACATTTAAAATATAAGTAGCAGGTAAATAAAAGAAGAGGCAGAATGCAAAATTTGTTTTCCTTTTACTGAGAACTCCCTTTGGGATTATTTGAGAAGTCTTTTCAGCCTAGGTGACCAAATCAGTACAGAATCCTTGAGTTTAGTTTACATCATCACCCTGGTAAGATGCTGGCCCTAGCCAAGAACCGACTGACTTGAATTAACAGCTGAAATCAAGTCAGCCAAACCATATTACAGATTTGTGAAACAGTAACTTTGCCAAACACTTATAATACTGTCACAGTATATGCATATTCTTTCATTCAACTAGATGATTAAAAGGAAAATATTTGTTCACAGTTCATTTGCATTTATTAAAGTGCTAGTGTAATTACCCATTCAAGGAAAGAATATATTCAGGACAAATAAGTTGAAATTCAGAAATTAATAAGTAAAAGTAATTGTACTTATTATTGAAATTAATGAACTTCAGGCAACCAAAAATCTATATTAATTTTGTCTCTAAAAATACTTATTTGAAGAATATTAGAAAATCATAATCTTGAGGCAGTAGGTCAAATTCAAATGGATTTATTTTGAATAAAAGAAAGTGAAATTTGAATGACATGGTGCTTATTTATTGGCTACTAGTTTTCTAGAATGGTGTTCAAGATAATATTCACTGTAGTGAAGCATCATCCTGAATGTCTTGTAGAAACATGATTCCTCACATTTAAGAAAGGAATTAGTAAACAATAAAAATTGAATGATCAAGGAAAGTCTCTTAGAGCGGTTTTAAACCAAAGGAGACTAAAATAATTTTGTCTGTTTGCCCCATAGTAGTTATGGCTGCTTTTATTAAAAAAAAATATATCAATTGTGCAATCACCATGGAGAGAGAAGAAATGCTTAAGCAAAAGTAAAAAGCAGGGACAAAACTAAAAGCATATAGATTATATATAAAGAAGAAAATTCATTGTGATGATCTATTCTTGTGCAAGATGTCTTATGTTTCCTGTAAAGTGGGATTTAAGTTCACTGATTCCATTGACTTTAATGTATTTCCCCTCTATATCATTGGTTTGACAGAGTAGGAAGCTCATGACCCCTTGTGCTAAACTAAACTCTCTCTATGCTTAGTTTTCATAAATCCCATTTCAGAGAACGTAGATACATGACTGAGGTCTCATCTGAGTTTTCTCTGGAGCTTATGAGAGTCACCACTTCTGTAAATAAATGATATTATAGAAGATATGATCCCAGGAATGACAAAATTTATATCTCCAAAGGAAGATGCACAAGGACTACCTTACAGGGAAGGTACTTAATGTACTGCTGTCAAAGAGTAAAACATCAGTGTATTTTTTTCCAGAAATACAAAGTTATTCCCCTATGCACCAATTCAGTGTAAGACAGCACTGATCCTGTAGTCATATTATAGACAGTGGAAACTCAGAACTGTTACTAATGTCAGCAAATTCCTTTATATTTTCCCATATTATTCTTTGCTACTTATATAATTCCCAAAATGTAAAATTACATTGTTGTGCCAGATAGAACAGAATACCTAAAATAGTACATGGCTTGTGTGTTGATAAGAGAAGGGCTTTAAATCCTAAATTATGCTGTCATTCTGTGGAGGTGGTGGTGCCACCATCCCTGGAAGTGTTCAACAAACTGGATGTGGCACTCAGTGCCAAGGTGGTAATTGGTCAAAGGTTGGACTCATTCATCTTAGAGGTCTTTTCAACATAAGTGATTCTGTTATTCTATAATATTATTCTCTATTACATAAAGACTCTAAACTGTCCTGGACAACAAGATAAAGGCTTGTGTATTAATATTTTTATATTTTGATATCTCATACAGCTCAGGTCATCGGCCACTTAGCTCACTGCTCTTCCATTGGCTGGATCTCGTGGCCTTTAACAAGGTAAAGATTTGCTTACCTGCAGAAGAGTGTTCAGCTGCTGAACAAGACAGCAGGTGGTGGTGCTGAGTTTTAGCAATCACAGTAGAAACTTAGCCTCTGAGGAAGTTTGTTCATTGCTTTAATTAGAATTGAAATATTTCAGTGACTAACACTCCTTAAGAGGAAAGAAGAGGTAGAGGTGTTTCAGACCAAGGGTCTCATCACTGTGTCATGTCTCTGAGAGTGACCTCTCACTATTCTTATCAGGTGTCCATGCAGGGACCAAGCAGGAGCTGCTGCAGCAGAAGCAGTTCACCAATCCTGTAAACAGCTTGTGACACACCTCCACAAAAGTCAAGCCAGGTGATTTGTCCTTCCAGATTGCCAATTTCAGCCAAAAGGCCTAATCAGGCTGCAACCTAAACACCATCAACATTATCAGTGCCATCTGCAGGTGTTAGTAATATACTTGAGCCCTGTCTATATTTCTAACAGAATAAGAGGAAAGATTTGTAGAATGACTTCATCTTGCAGGCTGGTCCAACTGCCTCTTGTTATTATAGATATCATAACTTTACAAAAAATTCTTTACAGCTATATAATTATATATTGCTGGTTAGTTTTGCAAAAAGAGCATAATAATTATCTGAGAGGTGATGAAGGAGTTCCTGCTACATCTCTTATCTGATAATTCAACTTCCAAGCCTACTTGAGCTTTTTTTCTTTAGGTTACATTTGGAGTATCATTTGTGGAGTTTTTTTTACTATTATAAATTTCTAGATGATATTTCCAGTGTTTAACAAAAATAATCAACTTCTATAAAATGAAAGGCCTAACTTCCAGTTAGTACCTCTAAGTGTATATGAACGTATGTATGCATGCATGTATATGTTACATTCTATAATATCTCAAGATTACATTTTTCTAGAATTCAAACAGATGCACAAATTTCATTTTATGTTCTAGTTCACACATTTTATCTGTTTTAGAAAAATTTTGCAAAATATAGAATCCCTGCAGGCTCTTTAAAGCCAAATTTCTTGGAGTAAAAGGAGGAAATGTAACTTTCTAACTAGCTTATTTTGGCTCAGTTTTTTTTGAGGCAGATGTTACAAATGATGAGATGTGTCTGTTCTGGGCCTCGGTGTAGAAATTATTCAACACAGCAGACAGAAACCTTTCAATTTTACTGCCTGTTATGAGCTTGTGAGTAACACACCACAGTGCCCTGATTAGTTTTTGTTTTCCCTCCCTCATGATTATTGGTAGGACTGGAACAGAATGATAAGGATATTCTTTCTGATAAATCTGATTTTGAAAGACAGCTCGCTTTCTAGTTCTTTGTTCACTTGGTTTTGCTAAATTAGTCTAGCTATTAGCTCTATCAGTCCTTTTAAGAACTCATCTGCCTCACCCCTTATTGTCTTCAGGATGCTTTATTTCTCACAGATCTTTTGTAACACTGTCTTGCCAGAGGTATGAAATACATCAGGAAAACTCGGTGTTGTTGAAGGAGCAATGAATCTGTATAAATAGATTGTTTTTCCCTTTCTGTGCATCTTGTGTACCTTTTAAACCTGAATATGCATATGTTATGAAGATTTTTCCTTAATTTTAGTTGGGAGCCCAAAATCTAAGAACCATTTCTTGAATTTCCCTTTTTTTTTTTTTTTTTGTGACATATATTTTTAAGTATACTGAAGTCTGCATCCTGTTCCTACTGAAACCTGGAGAATTTACTGCATGTAAACAAGCCAGTTTCCTTTTAGAGCCTCCTAGTTCTTCATAATTTCTAGTTGTGATTGCATATAAAATGCCCAGTAATCAAAAAATCATTAACAATATGACCTTGAAAATGTCCCTATGACTCTGGGAAAAGAGGTGGGAGACTGAAGTTATTATTTAATGGATAGCAATTTTAATTTGCCTAAGATTGTGTAATAGAGCAAATGGCTGAGCTTGTGGGTACAGTTCTGGTCTCATCTAAGGTGATAAAATTTGATTTATCTAATCTACTCCGGTGCAACCAAGGCTTCAGCCCTGACTGATGGCATGATAGATTAATTACAAGGGAGCCCAGTGAACTAGTGTGTGATGGTGTTTCAATAATTTTTCTCAATCAAAAAATTTCTATATCATGCCCTAATACTATTTGAAAAAAGATATAGCAACCACCATGGTGCTCATTAAAGTAAATCAGATTGCCAGGTTGGTGTTCTAACACTTTCAGAAACAAGATGTTCTACACTGAGTTTTGTATGAAATTTGTGTCCTTATACACCTCAAAATAAAATGTCTTTAAAAATTTTTAGCCTGTAAATTATGTCTACATGCTTTAGACTACTTAAATTTTTTAGAACATTACAGAATTCTCCCTTTTTGCATTACTGTTATTAAATTAATATATAATTAACATAAATTAAAATGCTGTATGGCTCAAGAGGAACATTTTTAGGTTCAGAATGAGTTCTCAGGACTAAATACACTTAAATTTGAGCAATTAATTACATAAATAAATATTTAGATATCTCATTCCAAGGAAAATTAAAAATTGTTCTGTTTAATTATCTCAATGTCTCAGTTTTCCGTCTAAATGGCAAAGTGAATGAAATTGTTTTATAAACAGTCCTGCCATCCCTGCTTTTATTGTGACACATCCATTTTATTGTACTTTTGATGCAATGAAAGGAACATGCCAGCAGCGAGTCCAGAATATTTGATTTTGAAGAGCAACTATCACTGTTAAATACTTTCTATCATTATCTTTAGAATCACAGGGGTTTTTGTGGTCTCAGGAACTGTAGATATAAAAGAAAAAGGTTGTGTGCAAAACCACTAAATCTAAAAAAGTCTAATGTAATTTTTTTCTTCTCTCCTCCTAGAAAAACAGAAAATGCTTTATGAGTGATATTTCTTTAGCTATTTTCCAAACTGAGTCTATCTGTGGTATGTTCTGGGAAAAAATAAGTTTGTACTGCTTTCAGGCCTTCATCATGCTGCACTATTGAGAAGTTGGTATTGTGTAATGGTCTTGATTCCTTTAACTGGATCATTGCATTCTGATAAAAAGACTTTGTTATGGAAACCTTAGTTTTGAGAATATCAGAATTTCCTGAAGAACAGCAATAGAATGGACACTTTTAGTGTCTGGTAAAATTGAATCCCCAGGATTTTTCAGTTCAGAAAACATCCAGTTTTTGTGCAGAAGTAACTCTGAGGCTTAGAAAGGCACATAGAAGTTATTTTGCTGCTACATCTTTCAGAAAAGACAATACTTCTTCATTCTTCTTAAATTTTCTTAAGGAAGCCGAGCATATATTTTTAAATATTAAAAGATGTCTTTCTCAATGCATCTTTCCTTGAATTGCTGTGCTGCAATTTGCTGTATTTTAACCATGGAGAAATCTGCAATGTTTGCCAGCTCACTGTATGTTTGTTTCCATTCTTGTTTTCTAAATACTGATTACAAAACAAAAATTAATTCTGAGATCCCAAATGTTAACTGATGGGCAAAAAGCTAAACAAAATGGTGCCTTATTTTCCCTAGCAACAGTCATGCATGATAATAAATGTCACAATGGTTTTTAGAAAAGATGGTTCATGTTTAGGTTTAGTTATCAAAATCCACAGCATATAGGCTGACAGCTTTTGAAATACATAAACTATTTCTGTCTTTTTTGTTTCCATAGCAACTGAGTGCTCAAAGCTTTAGTTTTGCACTTGTGGAAGGAAAAAAACACCCTCTCAGAGTAGGATCTGGAATAGTCTGGAACAAAAGAAGAATGGGTGAAATGGAAAATTAAGCAACTACACTGACATCACCACCCTCTCCCTCAAAATAACCCAAAAACCAACCAATCCCAAACAAGCCTAGCACAAAGCATTTCTCCTTCAGTTTGATGTTATGGATTTTTTTTTTTAGTTGATGGGTGCTTTGCCTTGGACATTTATGTAATCAAAGGCTGGCCCATTTCACTGTGCAGTGCTTCAGGAAAGTAAAATGTTCACAGTGACATTTATTTAGATGATCACTTTGTTCACCTTGAAATGAAACTCCATTATAAACACGAGCTTAATAGATACTCTATATCTTCTTCCATAAAGAATATTGCTATTCAGAAATGTGTAATTGAGACTCTGTCACTGTTTCTAGTTTTGACTTGTTTTGCTTAAAACCTGTTTTAAGGAGGAACGCTGTTTGTTTCAAAATATTTTAGCAAGATTTGCCACATGAGGGAGACTATTTTCCAAATGGAAAAGGATATTTATGCATATGTAGAAGTATATTTGTTTTGGGAAAAGAATTGAAAGAGAAACGATGTAATGGATATTACAGTATGTGGATAATGTATGACTAGGAAGATACAGTTTAAAGGGTTTCCTAGCATATTGAATTTTGCTGTTTATTTCCTGAAGATAAAAGTAAAGGTAAGAGAATGTCCCTGGACTATTCACCCCCAGTAAGAACAAATGAGGAAACTTGATTGCTTTCAGGCATTCGTGGGAATGGATACAATGTTTTCCATCTATACAAATATGCAGATTTCACCTTAGTCTTACTTGCTAATTTGTCAAGTACATATAATATTCATGAGAGAAGGTATTACTGCTACATAAAATATACAAACATTTTAAGTGCAGTGAAATTTGTTTGATCACACTATTTTGTACCATTTCTCTTATAAAATTAACTTGCATGTAATTATCCTTCCTTCTGTGACAAAAGGTGCCACTGCAATAGATTTATTGTCAAAAGACATTATACTGATTTCAAACTGAACTGTTCTTGAGTTATATTAGGCAAATTGAAGACAATCAAGCTATGTATAACATGTGATTTAAATTCCAAAAATTTCACTTGTCAAAAACATAGCCTCTAGAACTAGAATTAAACTTGAACTAGCTGCATACAACACTGTGTATTGTATATAAAAAGCCAATTTAAAATAGGCTACAGTGGCAATGCATTGCCTTTAGACTATAAACACAGAGTTTTATCAAGGAGGCATTATCCCTAATGCCTAATGTCCTGATAAACCAAAACAGCTCCTAAAAAGCCATTCCAATCTAATGGTTAGAGGCCATATAAAATGGCATATGAATGAATACAGTCTGGTATGGCTTCCTGGTGTCTGTTTTGCTTTGTCAAATAAATATGTAAAATATTCCTTTTAATAGCTGAATTACATACTGGTTCAGCAGACCATGAAGATATCCTATGGCATACACAATATGTGCCCTTAAAGGAAAGTAAGCCTTCTGAAGTACTCACTGCTGTGGTTTGAATGAAGCACTCATGCTTTTTATGTATATAACAGCTGTTTGTAGATATCCTTTGTGATAAATTTCAGCCTTCCATCCTATTTATTCTAGTGTTATGATCAGTAAACCTTAGCTTTGGTTTAGATCAATGTGAAAGCTGCAACTACTTCTTTTGTCTTATTTTTAGCTTCTCTACATTTGCAGCTGAGAAAGGAATGGCATCAATCAAAAACTGCCAGATTTGATAGGAAGAAAAATGAGAATTTCATGCACTATATGAAAATTTTGGAAAAAACCAGCTAAACTGGTTAATATATCATTAAAAGCTACTTTGCAAAAGTTGAATATTTTGTCAGCTTTCTAAACTTTTTTAATGTTATCCACACAGAAATACACCCTGGAAAATCCATATTTACTATATATTTGAAAAATAAAACTGTTATTTGAGTCATAGAATCATAAAATGATTTGGGTTCAAAGGGGTCTTGAAAATCACCTACTTCCAACTCCCCTGCTGTGTGCAGGGATCAGATTGCTCAAATTCCCATCCAACCTGGCCTTGAACACCTCCATGGAAGGTGACCTTACTTGGAAACCTGTATGACTGCTTCACCACCCTCATAGGAGAGAATTTTCTCCTGTTCCAATCTAAAACCACATTCTTTCACTTTGAACCTATTCTCCCCTCCCTCTCATTATGTACTCGTTTAAACAGTCTCTCTGTCCTTCCTGAAAGTTTCATTTAGGTTCTGGATGGCCACAATTAGGTCACCCTGAAGCCTCCTCTCTTCCAGGCTGAACAAACAACAAAATTTCTCTCAGCCTTTTCTTACAGAACAGGTTCTCCATCCCTCTGATCATCTTGGTGTCCCTCCTCTGGAGTCACTCCAGCAGCTCCATGTCCTTCCTGTGCTGGCAGCCAGAGCTGATGCAGCCCTGCAGGTGGGGTCTCAGCAGAGCAGAGCAGAGGGGCAGAATCCCCTCCCTGGCCCTGCTGCCTTGGATGCAGCCCAGGAGATGATCTGGCAATGCTGCTGGATGCTGCACCTTCTCTGTAATACTGTGACATTTTCTCAGATACATATTCTACTGTTTTACAGGCCAGTGTTTCAGGTACAGATACTTATGACAAAATTTACAGAATCTTAAGTTCTAAGTTACAAAAACTGCTTCTTAAATAGATCCAAGGATGAAGATTCCACAGCAACTCTTGGCAACCTGTTTCAGTGATTGAAATTTGTGAGCTGATGAGCTTAGTAAATTGTGTTTGAAAGAGCTGAATGCACCCAAACATTCAAGTCTTTATGAAAAAACCTCTCCTATACTTATTTTAATGAAATGTTCTATTGTATTTTACTTGTTTGGAGAGCTCTCATGAATTCAGATCCACTCAGGGTCTGATCATTTAAACAATGTTTCTTTTTGTGGTTCTGTTTTACTAATTAAGCTTTTCAAGCAACATCCTCCTCCTAATACATGAGATTAGTGTATAGAAGGAAAGCTGGAAGATATATTGGAGAATTGCTTCCCATGTCTCACTGAAATATGTCACAGTGTGTAGGCTGCACATGAATGTTAAACACAGTATTCTGAAACGTGGTAGTTCATAAATACTCCTGAGAAGGAGTGTTGCTTCAAACAACATGCAACAGCACTGATCTTAGTCAGGTATGGATGACACAATTTTGTGACATGAATATGATTCACCTCTTGAATTGATTATTTTTAATGACTTCTAAGAGAATTCTGGATTTTCTACAATTTTTTATTTTATTAAATTGGTTCAATTTTATTTTTTGTTGCCTTAGGTATTTTCTTAAGAAAATAAAAGCAAAAGAACTTTTTGGGCCATAAATAGATTTCAGAAGCATTGACAATGAGTAAGTTCAGATTTATTCTGAAAGAGACATGCTGCAATCAGGACTGTTTGCTACCCCACCTAGGTTTAAACAAGTGGATTTTCAAATGGTTTTTCATTTTCAGTAAACACAGGAGAACAGAGAAAATATGAGAAGAGATGGATGGTTAGTTTATTCTTGTAAAAGATAGAGAAGTTATATTTATTGAGAGAGTACACTGTTCAGATTCACAGAGAGAGTATGCCCTCAATTTCACTGCACTATAGCAGTGTTCATTCAACTGATGAAGTTCTCAACTCAAAGGGCAGTGTACACTTTGTTCTAAGTTCCTGCTGGAATGGAAAAGCTGACAGGGGGAAACTTGCACAAAGGATATTGTGCTGTTAAAGTTTGTTCAAAGCGACAGTTGTCAGATCTCTTTGAAATGCAATTGAAAAGGAAAAACCAATTTTCTTTGAGGACAAAGTTCAGCTCATTTGTTGTTCCTTACCTGTCTAATTTCCTTCTCTGTAAAAGAAATTTTGACTAGGCCTATTTGAAAATGTAGTTTAACCTAGTACAAGCATGGCTCAGAAAATTTAATTTCAGTTAACATAATGTTTGTAGACAGTAAGTAATAATTAATTTCTTTCTGTTTAGGATAATATAAATGCCAAAGGATCGTATTTTTTAAGATAGGCAACATGATTTTAAATGGATTTTCATTCACTTCTTCACTAGTGAATAAATAGTGGGATTTAAGATATTTCAGGAATAATTTGAGCTTCTAGAAAACATAAGCTATTATGGAAAAAAATAACTACCAAACCCAAAAAACTAGTAAATTCAAATCCACGAAATATTTTAAAAGACTTGCAATATATATTCTCAATATATATTAATTTGACTTCTGGTAAGGTTACAATAAAATATAAATTTATATTAAAAAACCCAAATGTTTATTAATTATAAAATTCTACAGTGTATATGATTATAATTATGAAAATAAAGGCTAATAAAAATACCACCTGCTTTATGAAAGGATTGAATATTTGGATACAGCAGATATTTGGATATATTTAATATTAATTCAAAATGTATAGTGGTTATGTTTCAGAGTGTGTTGGAGGAGTTGGCTAACTGACAGTCTGCAAAATATTTCTATTTGTCCCTGTTTTTCAAAGAAAGGGGTTTATCTGCTGTGGCACTTGTAAACATATACAAATATAAAAATGGTGTATTTGATCTAAGTACCAAATTCTTAAAATTTCTTTATAACCCACTTTAAGAGCAACATGTCTCTCTGTCACTGTATATATATCACAGCCCCTTATCCCACTTCTATGTTAATACGATCCCTACACTCAAGAAAAACTAACTCAATCCATATATCCATTGACTAAATGTTTTGAAAGAGTAGTGACTGAATAGGTTTGGAAAAATCCTTCGTTGGGTGATGGTTCTGCAAGCTAATATTCCTTCTCCATTATGGTCAGGTTAACCACATATTTTATCACAGGAGTATATAGACCCATGTCAAACTTCCAGTTTTAATATTATTCTTCAACCCTGTTCTGAGCCAATCTGCTCGGAGCTGCTTCAGTCAATACCTGATCAGCTCAATCAGCTAGTGGAACTAGGGAGTTGTCTATGCTACAGCTTAAATTATAATTAATAATGCTATAATAAATGAGACCTAATTATCTAACGGAAATGAAAGTTGTTGTTGCGGGACTAATTTAGCAAGGTCTGAGCAGTGGAGAGATGACACTCAAAAGGATCATGGAATGATGTCTGTGAGTGGATAAACTTGCTTTTCTGTCTCAGCATAGTTTGTTGACATGCAGACAATTGTTTTAACGTAAAGGTAAGGGCTGGATTCAGCTGTATTTTGACCCAGCCTTTAGGATTAATGACTTTATACCATATTTTTCCTATAGGGACTCTTCCCTTAATTGTGTACTGCAGCTCATCTCCCACAGCTGAATTGTGATGCAATTGCCAGTTTACAGATAGACATCTGAAGGACAGAAGTAAATGTTGATTTGCCTAAAATCAAACACAAGTGTTACTCAGTGTGACACTAGGGACCACACTTGAAATTGGACTTCCCACTTTCCTCTTCTTCCATTTTTTTAAAATACATAACTCATAAGGAGAGTAAACAATCTCTGAAGATTTATTCTTTACAGCCTAAGAAGATAAACAGACTGATCATAAATGATAAAAGAAAGCGAACATATATGTTGAAATGTTCACATTATGTGCAACATACATATTGATAACATGGCCACAGGGACAACAAAGCAATATTTTCATCTGTGTGAAGTAGTTAAACTTGCTTGAATCAATTGCTGCATTCAGAAACTGTAGTTATTCAGGAGGCAGAATATGCAACATTGGCCTGCCATCAGTTTTCAAAACAAATGCATTTTCCTTCAGCTCTGGAAAGTTATCTACAGAATCATTGCCTAGAGGAATTCTGTTGCTCAGTTTTCTGATAATGATAATGGTTTGGCACCATTAGGAGAGAAAACTGTGTCCTTTAAAGGGTAATAACACATTGTGGGGGGATAACAGAAAGCATATATTCATCCCAAAATTTTAGGATATTGGTTCCACCTGCACCCAGGAGACAGATGTGTTGAGTCATGTGCCTTGATGGACAAACACATTTTAATTTTTATTAAAGGTACACTTTATTTTGGTAACATGCTGCTGAGACCTGAGAATTTTTTTTGTTCATTTTTTTCTAGCCTCTTCTGAAGCTAAGTGTATTGAAATCCTTCTTTGCTGCCAGAAGCAGAAAGTGACGTTTGGCTCAACCTCTTTCCAATGAGAGAATCACAGCCAGTTCATATCATGGTTTGCATTGCTGGAAAAACATCAGCAGACTGGCACAACAGAAGTAGGTTAAGCTTCTGTTTAGTTTGCAGATTGGCAAACAGATGAGGATCACTGGTATTTCAATTATCGGTGAGTCAATGGCCTCTTCTGGGTACAAAAGAAACTGAAATAAGTTCAGCCCTGGAAAACCTCAATGGTAGTGTAACATTTGCTCTCAATTACTCTGTGTATGACAGGATTTCTGATGGAAATGGATTTCAGAAAATATCAGCATACTATGATTATGTTACTATAATCTGCCAGGTAGTCATAAGGCTGGAAAAAGTTATGCTATTTCAACAGAACAATTTTCTGCTTGTTAGAAACAATGTGTACTTTTAGAGAGAAGAGATGTGTACATTTATGATGGGCACTTTGAAGAGATGCATTTTTGTGGCTAATTTTGTGCAATTAAATTTCAGGCAAGGATGTGGTTTGAACCTGACTTTGCCAGAATGAATCTGCTACCCTCACAGTAGAGGTAAACAAAAGTAAGCCAGCAAACTCCTTGCTTGATCTACACATCTTACTTAGGGTTCATGCCTGTGGGGGAAAAAATGCTAACCAAATGTTACAGAAAAACATTATTTGATATGAGAGTCTTACATTATTATGATAGTAACTACCTGGCTTCAACTGACAGAAGTAGCTGCTGCATTGCTCCATTCATATCTAATATTTTAAACATGAATTTGTTTCAGATAGGAGTCAGCTAATAGGTGACCTTCTTGCCAAGGAATGGATGATGCAGGGCGGTGATGTTATGAAGCTGAAGATGTGATGAAATTGAAGCTTGCCTCAGAAGAAAGGAGGCAGAGACCTAGGGAGTGAAAGACTGAATATGAGCATACCTGCATACCTGTGGCATTTCAGGACAATGCTGATTTGACAATAAGATGAAAAGGTGCTGCTCTGTTTCCATTTTCAGGTGATTATGTCAACAAGGTTCAGAAGAATGTTGGGGGATGAAATTGTTTGTTGATATGTATGCTCTGGATAAACAAAAAAAGTAATTTATATTTCCATTATTCTCAATTTTCAATGAAGTACCAATGAAACAGGTTTATTTGGGTTGGTTTTTCTTCTTGGTTGGTTTTTTTTTTTTTTTTTTTTTTTTTTTTGCAAGGGGGTTATATTTTCCAGCCTTTGTAAAATAGAAATTTATAAAAAAGTGGTTTATCCCCTTTATCACACTTTTGTCACTGAATGATATCACCTAATGGCATAATTTAAGATTTCTATACGTTAAGCACATTAGTACTTCAAATTTAAGCTTAGCACCCCTTTTTCATTTTCATTTTCCACTCCAGATCAACAGCCTTCCAGAATCTGTATTTCATGCTATTTCAGCTTTGCCTAAAATACTTCTCTGGGTTTAAATCTAAGACCTTTTATGCAATGTTTTCTTAACTAGCAAAATTTCCATTGGAAAATTTCTCTTTACACATGACAGCAGCCATTCAACATGACATGTTTCAAAGAATTACAAGTATTAGGTAATAAATTTGCTGAACTATATAAATGATATTTAGTCCTGAAGACTTCAGAATAATTAAGAAGGTATTAAAGGGCCAGGGGAAGCAAGTGCTCAACTCTTTTCACAAGAAGTATTGCATGATAGTCTTTTTAGTAAAGCTGTCTTTTACTGCTGAAATAATAGAAAAATATTAAACCATGAAGAGCTAATAAAAAACCTGGAATTTTTTCCCCGGATATTTGTTGAGCTTACAGGTAGCCTGTCAATAATAGTACTAGTACTGGTAAGGAGACTCCAAAAAAAGCAAGTAAAGCATGAAAGGACCTTGTCAGTCTCTCAGCATTTTAAATTAAATAAAAGAACTATTATATGACAGAAAACAGCTTCAGATAAGTGAAGATCTAGACATTCATCTGGATTTAAGATGCCAATTTTCTCTGATTTTTTAATGTGAAAATATTACAGAGAATACTATAAGGGCTAAAAAGTTGAAGAAATCCCAGTATTAAATTTCAAGGAGGTATTTAGTGGGACACAGAAGATAGTTAAATTAGGACATTCTTTAATGGACTAAGGTTGTGGAAGAGAAAATACATTAATTAATTACTTCATAACTTGATGATAAACTGAGGAGAGAGAAAGATAGCAAAATGGGAGTCAGAGACAGTCTGAAACATGAAGAAAAAGCTTTGTGTACAAGCAAAGAAACCCCCAAGGAATTAATTCACTAATTCAGGCTCCATCATGCGTCATGATTACTTAGGAATATAAACACCACAATTCTGAGCATGCCCTCTTTCTTATTTTTTCCTGCAGCTGTTATTGCTGAGCAGAATCTCATATGGTCTGGGAGTCCCTCTAGACATTTGGGGTCTGCTTTCCTGTCTGTGTCCCCTTTCATCTCCTTCTGCACTGCCAGCCTACTCACTGGTGGGACCATCTGAGGAGCAGACAAAGCCTGACCTTGTGCAAGTAGTGTTCAGCAACCAATAACACACCACTGTCCTGTCAACACCCTTTTCATCAGAAATACAAACCACAGCATCCTACCAACAACTGTGAAGAAATTTATTTCTATGCCAGCCCAAAACACTACACCAAGCTAGCATTTTGAGAAACTCTGTAGGATTTAAAAAAAATAAAATAAAACAAACAAGCAAACAAACAATTAAAGTAGCTACTATTATTTAAAAAATAATAATAATTAAAAAACCCTAGTGATTGGTTTTCATAAAGACTATTTTTAAACCGGTGCTGTACATGTCTCATGGACTAATTTGGCTTCCTCTTACAATAAATAGAACTGGAGTTAAAAAAAGTGGGTAAAAGAGATAATGGCTTCAGCAGAGACATTTAAAAAGCTAAATATCACTGTACTGGTCTTGTCTGGGGTAGAGCTAATTTCCTTCACAGTGACCAGTGAGGTCCATGTTTTGCATTTGTGCTGAACACAGTGATAATAAGATAAAGATGTTTTAATTATTGCTGGGCAGGACTTACACAGAACCAAGGCTTTGTCTGTTTTTCATACTGCCATGCTGGCATGGGAGTTGGGGATACATGTCAGAATGGGAGGAGACACAGCCAGGACAGCTGATCCCAACTGACCAAAGGGATATTCCAGACCTTATGACATCATGCTCAGCATATAAAGTGGGGGGAACAAGAGGGGGGAAGGTTGGAGTTGTAACATCTATCTTCCCAAATCACCATTATGTGTAATGGGGTTCTGGTCTCCTGGAGGTGGCTGAGCACCTTCCTGCCCATAGGAAGCACTGAATTCATTCCATGTTTTACTTTGCTTACATGGGCAGGTTTTTATTTATCTATTAAACTGTCTTTATCTCAACCCATACATTTTCTAGGTTTCACATTTCCTTTCTCTCTAATCCCACTGGTGGGGGAGTGAGTGAGCAGCTGGGGTTAAACCACATCAAAAACCAGAGTTCCTAACACAACATATTTTCATGGCACCAAAGTAGACAATTAATTACTGGAAAGCAGAAGAAATCCCTATGAGGAAATAAAGCCTGAAATGTTTGTTTTCCCACACATGTAAGGCAGACTATTCTTGTCATTTACTCAGGCACCAAAAATATCTATTTATAAAAACCCTCATATGTTAAAGCAAGCTTATATTGTGTTTGAATGAATGATGAAGAATGAAATGTTACAATTCCTTTACCCCTCTATCAAGTCTATACTTAAAAACTTTTCCCACTGCTTTCACTTTTTAACATTTGCATTGAGGAAGTTGGCAAGAGCTATCAAAACCCAAGTAGTGTAACTTGAAAGCCAACTGCAGAAAACAATCAGGATCTAGCGGGATGTATAATAAAATATGCCAGATTATGTCATTATAATGCAATTTTAGAAGAATTATACATATTCATTCTTCTCATTTAGCAGCTGAATGACAACAAGCAGGTGAGAACATCTATATGATACATCAAGCAAGACAGTTGCCATTATGAGCAAAACATAAAAGAGTGTGACAGAGCTGAAAAATGGAAGGAATGTTCTGTTCATACCTTGCAGGCATTGTTATTGTTTGATAGTGAAATGAAGCTTGCTGTGGAGAGGGGTATGTCTTGTTGTCATTGTAGGTAACATTTCTGTGACAAATTGCAAGTATGTATTTCTTAATAAAATTTTCAATACGTTATTTAAAGGTATTCTTGGTTTAAGGAAACTGTTGGGTTCTTCTCATTTCTATTGTTATGTACAAGATTTTTTTTCTTTCTTTCTGCCAAATGAAAGCTAGATTCACTAATGAACTCCAAAAACATGACTTTCTGTTGTAATAATGAAAAATAAAATTATACCATGACATTACTGAATGACAAAATAATCAGCTGCCTTCCCTATTTCTACAATGTGTTTTTGGATTGCAAAATGCTTCTTTGTGTCTGTAAAACAAATAACTAAAAGGTCTTTTTTGAAATCTGACTTTTCCCTTTCTCCAAGGCTTTTCAATGCAACACTGACAAGCTGCTGTTTCTTGTCCTGCAAGCCAAATCATTCTCTGACAAATTTTATCAAAACAGATCTGCCTCTAAAGAATTAAGAGTTGCTACTTTGTAACAAGACTGTATTAAAAAGCATAAACTTCCAAAGGCATGTCAAATATTCTAGAAAAATCAAAAATATGATTGATGTTTTGGTCTGGGCTATATTTTCAATAACAGATATTCTGGAATAAAGAAGTGCCTACACATTTGAAATTATTAGACAACATCTAGACTGCTGTTTGCTTTTTTTTTTTTTTTTTTCCTGCACTAAGCCATTAAATTGTAAAGTTTTTTTGGGATTCTTCACATTTCTTAAGGAGAAGAAAAACATTAGGTGTTAACAGCTGTTCATGACAACAGAACCATTGCAGGACATGATCTTTGATTAATTCTGATATGTGGTAGATTTGAAATACTATGGATAAATCTTGAACCATTTATAAAATCCAATTGGACAAGAAAGTATGTGTTATTATCATTTGGATGCTGAATTATAGTCAGTGATCACTGAAACTTAGTTCAATTTTTTTTCCTTCCAAAATGAAAAATAATTTGGCATGAGTTTATCTATTAATCTATCTATTAAATTTCAACACCATTACCAAACTAGCCATTTTAGTGACTGTGAAAGACTGTGAGAGAAAGACTTTAATGGATATTTAGAGGAAGAAGTATAAAAAGTAAAATACCTTCTTGTTTGGCATCAAACGCCATTAACAACATCTTTTCAAAATAGAAGAATTTGGTGGGATCCATCCTTCAGAAGTCTTTAAAACCTATAGAAGTACGACTTGAAGAAATTTTTGAAAATTGAAATAATGTCTGAAAAGAAATAATACTTTGAGATCTTATTCTCTATTCTTGACATTTTCATCTAAGATTTCTCCCTTTGGTAAAAATCAGATATTTTTCTCTCTTGATCTGCAATTAATTTTCTTTGGATGGAAACATTTGCATTTCTTTTCATCTCATGTCTTATCTTCCTGAATCATAAGTGCAGATAAGTCCAAGTTCCCCTTCATATTTGTTGTGTGTTTAATATGGGCATTCTTTACATTAATGCCAGACAATCTTAAACATCAAATCTGATTGCATACTGACCCTACCTGGTCTTTAGTCTTAAGGGGCAATTATAAGATCTGCAAACAGCAGATGGGTAGAAAAGTTTTGCCATACCAGAGATGTGCTGAGAATTTTGGCAAGCATAAGAGCTTTTCGAATGGGTAATGAAAACACTGGGCATGGGACATATGAAACAAAATACTGTGAGATAAAACAAGCTACTCAATCTACTCACTATGTGTGTCTGTGGTGAAGGAAAACAAAAGAAGTACCAAGAGAAATTGCATAGAATACAGGGTCCTGGAAGGACTCATTTCATATTTCAGGACAATATTTGTGATGGAATTTCCAGACAGTAAAGAAAATCATAGATGTTATGATAAAACTTATCCTGATAAACATATCATATTTATAGAACCATTTAGGTTGAAAATGAAAAGGTTAAGACCAACAATAAATCTAACACTACCATGTCTACCTCTATTACCTACATAGAGAATGATTAACATATATCCTGTCCCATGTAACTGTAAGTAAGTAATGGTACACATCAATATGTAATAGAAGTCTGTGGATAACAAAAATCAGTTTCAAAACTTGATAGCTCAAGTTCAGAAACTGCCTTTGAAAGAAAAGTATTGTGTTTCTGTGTTATACATGAAGGCCACAAAATAAAGCACCTTGATTTTCTGAAACATCCAAGACTGTACAGGCTATTGCTGTATTTATTTCTATATTTCATTTATATGCTTGCAACTTTTAGTAAATAGAAATATTTTTAATTTAATATATTTTATTCCTTTTTACTGTCACTGATTTTTCATTGTGCTCTCAGTTGCTCTCCCGTGTCTGCAAAATATTTTGTCTTTACATAGCAAGTATATAATTTTTTACATCAATGTTAGTTTGTCTCAAAATTTTTCACTTTTTAAGTCAAATTTTCTTCTTTATTTCAGTAGTTTTCAGCTAAAAATACATATGCTTACTGACAAGAATAATACTTAATATTTAGGATTATAGCATAAGGATAAACAAATTTAATTAGGACACAGTCACTTAGAAGATCCTTTTATCACTCTCAGCAAGAACAGTAGTGAATTAATTACAAACATTAAGATTATTAAATAACAGCTGATATGCAAATGGAATTTTTCAATTCTTTGTTTTACATGCATGAGTTGCACATTGATTTTAATTGTATTTGTGTTTTCTTTGAATCTTTGATTTGGTTGATTGATTTAGTTTGTAAATAAAACCTAAATTCTTTGTCTTATTTTGGAATTATGGCAGTTCTTTCTCCTGGGTACTTCATCAGACACAGACTAAGAATCTGCAGAATACATTCTAATGTATTAGACTCTACCTGTCCCTTTGACATTTTGGATGGATTAATATAAGGTCAATATATTTCATCATAGAAAGTACCTGAAATTTTACTCAAATCTGTACTCTACCCCATACAATCTACCTAATCTGATTAATTTATTATATCACTTTTAGTGTGCATGGCAATTGTTAGAATATTTCTGTAAACACATTACTGGGAACACTGTACACACATCAGCCAAGGGCTACACTACTGAAATCAGCCTCTGGATATGGTGGAGATAGTAGGAATAAAGACTTTACAAGTTAAAGCTTATTAATTCTGCACTTCAAGACATGCATAACATACTGTTATATATCTTCTGCCAGTGGATATCAGGTGTGCAGACTTAAAGGAGAAAAAGTAGCTATATATTGTAACATTTGGTTCTAAAATCTGCTACCATGATTTCTATTACAGTAAGATTTTCTGGATTAATTTGAAGAACAGGAATGATTTAGGGCAGTATGTCTTTTTAGTCCTTGACATAAAAGCAGACAAAAATAACTGACTCCAAAATTTCCCATTTGGCAGGAAGCATGCAAGCAAATATTCTGGATGTATTTTTCCAACTGTTCAACGATTTGTCATAATAATTTATTTCTCACATGATTTTTATACACCACATCTACTTGGACTTATTTTACAGCTGGAGAAGATAGGTAAGCCAAGTGCTCACTTGCAAGGAAACCTGAAGAAGACTGAAACCTGATCCATGGAATCCTTATCCCCTTCTAGGATCTATAGCACCACAGCTGAATTGGTCATCTTGCAAGTTTCCAAAATAATTAGAGACTTATGAGGTAAATGTCTTTGTACATAAACCCTTCGAAGACTCTTATCACGAGATATGTTTGGAGCATGTTATTATGGGCGAGGACTAGACTAGCATCCACAATTGTTTTCATGCAGAGACATACAGAAATCCATTAAAGAACTCTGGCTGTTCACAAATGTATTCCACAGGCATTTTCTCACTGTAAACTTAGTGCAAGAAAAACAAAGGGTACTAAAGACACAAAACAATAAAATAAAACTGAAATTCATTTCAGACCACGATTGAAGATGGGTACATGAACAAGGTAAATCAAATAGTTTTTATGGACCTATGCATGTCATATACTGAGTTAATAGGTATTTGAATGGCTTGTGTGCCTCTAAACTCTTTTTCTGGATGGATTATCCAGCACTGTTACAAAAATGATAGATTTGATTTTCTTTTCTTGGACTGACCTATCTTTTCTAGACTTTCTAGAATTTTACTTGTTGAACACTAATGGAGAATTTAGAGTACTTTCTGAAGCCAAAGATTATATTTAGAAAAAAGGAAAATATAGTAGAAAAGAACGAAATTTGTTCAAGAAAGTTTGAAGAAAAGAATGCATCAGTCAATCTCCTGAATAATTGGATTTTTTTTTTTACTTTTTCAGCATAGTGCTTAGTCAGAAACCTATTGGAAATATCTATGATAATTTATTTCTGTTCATCATACTAGTCATAATCTCATTATTGCAGAAAAAAGTGATTTATGGTTTTGAGTTGGGAACAACAGTGCAGCATCTATCTGTAAGTTGCTGTCAGGGCATTAAAAAAGTCAGGAACATCAATAAAACTTATATTTTTAACCAATATGAATTCTATTTTTGGTTACTTTGTTGAGAAGCAGCTCACATCTTCCTAGCCTATAATATGAAATTTGGCTGACCACTATTTTTTTTTTTTCATCATTGAACATTGTAAGATATTTTGTTCCCTTAAAACAAATACAACATCATTGTATTTGTTTTAAGTGAACAAAATATCTTACAGCAGTCCTGACTAATTGACAAGATACACCATATTCTGAAATGGAAAATAAAATAGTGTAAAGATGTGAATCACTCTGGAGATGAATTAAATTGCTGTAAAACAAATAATTTACATTTAAATAACTTATCTTATTTTCACCTAATTTAAAAGTAATATTTACTTTTTCTCAACTAATACCTAAATTTATGAGCTACTTTGATCATATTTGTGCAATAAAATTGAAAATTTTAGGTATGGTAGGTAATCAGTTTTAGTCTCCTCATCTGTGTTTTCAATCTCATTACAGATTGCAATTTTCAGTGCAGATTACATGATGACCCATCAGTGGCTTTGTTGTTTCTGAATTACTGATTCCTTGACTATTGCCAGATAAGAACAAAGACTATGCATCAGTCTGACAGCTTGCAAACAGAAAATGGGCTTGTAGGATTGGATTTAAATCCCAGGTGTAGGGGATAATTACCACATCAGTCATGCAGTAACTGAAAAATGGTATTTCAACAAGAAAAATTGCATTCCTTTTATAGTGCCAACAGAAATCATTTTTTGAGGCTTCATACTGATTCAGTGCATCATTACTTGCGCACTGTACTCATTAAATGTAATGTTTGTTACAACCTTAAAAACTTATTGTTTCAGATACTTTTGTGGCTGAGTTAGCTCAAATCAAGGTTTGTGAAACCCTGACAATGCTGAGGTCATTCAAAGGTATAATATACATTATACAAGTGAAACAACAGCAGAGCCCCAAACATCGAAAACCTTTAAAGCTTCAGGGTAAAAAAAAAAAGCATAAATCCTACTTTAGAAAGTCCTCTGGGGTTAGACCCTTTGATGCAGGCCTTTCATTAAACTAAATAGAATGGTAATTAGAGGCTATCATCATTTGTGTGGGCTTCTTTACTCAATACTTTGCAGTAAACAAGATACTGTTATCAATTAATTATTTTCTAGGCCAACAAATCAAAAGTATGACAAAAATAAACCATAAGCAAATAAAATCTTTAATGTCACACTATTGAAGCAGAGATTTACTGTATCATTTATTTTATAGGTTGACTATGGTCAATTTTACTTTATTATTAAACAGAGAGTAGTCCAATAAGAAGGCTTAACAGAGTATCCTATGGTTGCAGAAAATTAGCAACTGGAAATTTGACGGAAAGAGAGGAAAGATAGACTTGTTCATTTTCTCATACTGAAATACTTTCCATTGTATCAACACTGAATGTCTGAATTTTGCCAGCTGGGCCACCCATGCTCTGGATTTCCCATGGATAAATTTGGCAATACCCAGCTGAGGCTTGTAAAGGCAAATGTCTTCTGCAGTGTATGTCTCTAAGCTTATAAAGTGAAGAGATAAGGGGTTTCATAAGAACCACTTCTGGCTTTAGGAAGCAAGAGGAATACTCAGGTTATTTAAGCAAAAATAGAAGGAAGACTCAGTCAGTTCCAGGCTAGGTAAAAACGTCTTCTCAATGAGGAAAAACATGAACATGCCATCCCCAGATCTTTTCGTGTAGCTTTCCATGTCTATTGTTTCATGTAGTTTGCCTGGTTTATCTTTGGCACTCTTACAGTTGTCAGATACACATTAAGTACTGGAGAAGCTGTGAGCAGGGCAATAGTTTACAAACCCCAACCAGTATTTTAGACACCACTATTAGATTTAAAGGAAGTCAGCCTGGGTCCAGCTTCTTCTCTTTACTCCAAAAAGAAACCACTTCCTTTCGTTCACCTAAAATTCATCTTCCTCATCAATTTGGACTTTGCAAGCGCAAGGGTTCAGAACCCTTGGCCTACAGAAGCTTTCAGGACTGAATACTTCTACCTCAAATGAGTTTCATGCAAAAGGGTTAAGGTGCCCCCGAGGTACTTTTTGTATTCAGCACTGTTATTCTCACAGAGAGCCTTTGCTAAATTGTCTCCAAAACTGGCTTCTATATATGTTCAGGAAAAATACAGAATGCTGCAAAAAGCAATCGGGAAATTTGCAAAACACTGATAAGACTTTTAGGCTCAGGGAAAATTTTGGATGCTTTTTTCCAGTGTATTACATTCTTTAAGAGATATGTCCATAATATTTTGCTCATTTTGTTCTTGTAGAAATTGAGCAAATTAAAACTTTCTTTTATTGTTTGGTATTGGACACTGAGTATTTTTTATGATGCCACTTAATTCAGTTTTGTGGGGAAGGGGAAGAACTGTGTCTGATAATTTGTCTGAATGTTTAGAGAGGATATAAAAGACCCCTAAACATAAATCTGTTGCTATTTTCAGTGGGAGTACGTCAGGAGACTTTAAGAGAAGTAAAAAATGAGACTGTTTCTACTTCAATTAATTGTGCCCTAAATGTATAGAATGAAGATTCACAGGTAATAATACTGCCATGTACTTCAACACGAAGAACAAAATATGAGTGCTATTGATTTCAAACTTATTATTTGTCTTTTTAGGTTGCATTAATTTGAGGACTATAAGAGTTGCACATAAAGGAAATTAGTTACACAGTAGTAGTTTCAAAGGATACTAGGAAAACTTGAAATGTTAGTGCTGTGATCCTAAGAGTAGTAATGTATAGTTACTTTCAGATCAGGTGGCAGCATTACTGCATTGCTGTCTCACCAAGAATGAAACTAAAAATCAGTGTTTTGTTCTGGTCTGGAAATGCCAGCTCCTGTAATGTTGCAGCAAATGGAATTTAACTGCATGATTGCTATAAGTGACTTATGTGTCACAGGTAAATTGTGGGGTCAATACAAAGCAGATTTAGGGATTATAAAATATTTTGCAATTATACAGCATTTTGAAGACAAATGGGTTTTATATCTGATTTTCTTTTTTAGTTTTTAATCTCAAGCATATTAACTATTCTGAGTTCTCTTTGTTCTAAATGAAATATATTTTAAAAATTTAGCATTAAAATGACAGTCATGTTCTTATTGCAATTTTTAGTTATTTTAACTGTGCAATGAACTGTATCAATCTTCATGCATATGTTCTGAAGCATTGGCTGTTCTGGAGGATAGCACTAACACTATATGATTTTAATATATCTTACAAATATGTTTTGCAGACATTCAATGACATGAATATTACATCTCTAGTATAGGAATGAAAAATATTTTCATTTTTATTTCTTCTCAAGATTAATATTGGTATTTTTCCTTTCACTCTTTTTTTGTATCCTAAGACATAAATTATCAAACAGTCAGTTAACTTGGACACAACAAATATAAGGACAGCAAACAGGTAAATGGGCATGCAAAACACTAATTTACACTTGCAAAACAGGTAATTTCACGCACTGGTGGTAGCTTGCACATGCAATTATTCATCTTGTTCATGCATATGCATGGCTTCAGCACAATTGCCTTTTTACATATGTGCATATATTTCACTGGCATAGTTTAGTCAACGATATTTAGTCATTATGATTTGTGTGCATGTTTAAACCCTTCTGTGTTCATTCAGAATAGAATATAGGTTCATGATCCTTTAGCATCAGGTAGCTATATCATATCAGTAAATACTGGTTTGTCAAGAAAAACAGCTTCAAGAAACCTTAAGGTTCAGTGCATTCCATACTAGTCAATCTCTTTTTTTTCAGTAGCAAATCTTGTTTTCACAAAACATGCACCTCCATCTTCTTTACACATTAGAATTTCTGTATTTTCAAGGAAAATATATGAAACAAAAGCACAAGATGTGATAGGGTAACAAATAAATATTTAAAATATGTTATACTGTCATTTTCACTATATAACATTTTTAAAAGAAGAGCTGCAGTTTAGTTTTAATTGCAGATTCTTAAAATTTCAAGTGTAGCCATTTTATATTGCAAAATGAGAAATGCCAAAGAAATCATATCAGACCCATTTCAATAAAAATGATCATATATAACTTCTCTTACAGTGGAAATTTTGTTCCTTTTATTCTGACTCCTTCCATATAATAGGCGTGGAAAAGCTAGAGGTCTCCCTCTGAAATGTGCCTGAAATTGAGTTCAAACTATGTCACAGTCATGCACCCTGTTGGTCTGGACCCTCAACTTGACCCAGATAATGAACTCCCCAGCTTGAGCTCAGATGTGCCCAAAAATTGTGGTGTTGTGTCTGACCCTCACTATGTTCTCCAGGACTGGCTCTAACCTGGACCCACTGATTTCATTTCCCAGCTTCTCCTCAGACAGATCTCATCACTATGGATTTTTCTTAGCAATCTGTCTGTCCTACCCTGTTCATGGCTGGGACAATGGGACAGGCCCTGGCTACAAGACACACATGCAAATTCTATATGGTTTGTAACACCCAGACTGTAGGGAGAGACCCTCTTGTGCAGCCCCTGTGTCTGCATAATCCAGCAGTCATGGGCTAGAAGCATTCTCTGTGCCTGTCTCAAACACCAGGTTAGTGAAAAAACAAAGGTCTAGGGAATGTAATAAGTGTTGAAACTCAACAAGCATGACAAGTGACTCTCCTCAGCTAGTCACTGTTATTAAACTAGAAAGAGGCCTACCTTACACACAAAGAATCTGTTCCATGTTTTACTATGCCTAAATTCAGACCCAAGAAGAATACATGAAGCAGACTTAATGATTGCAGAGATCAGTCCATCCACAGACTGGGAACCTATAAAGTTTGAGTGACACGCTTGTTCTTTTAAACATGGTCTATTTATGGTAACAGCAGTACATTTCATATTTTGAAATGGGAAACTGAGATTAAGCCCTCTCCATATTCCTCTCTTTTCCCACCAAATTATATTCTTTAATAGCTAGCCACATATTTCAGTTTCCAAACCTCAAACAATTACTTCTGAGCCATTATAAAAATGGAAGTTTTCAGCTTGAGAAATAACTGCTTAGGAAAAAAATGAAAAATGAAAAAACCTGATTAAATGGTTCAAATAATTTTTTGATCCATTTTCAGAGGAAGAAAAAGGCAAATATATTGCCGTAGTTTGGTTAAACATCTTCAGACATGCAAAAATGGGTAAAAAATAAAGTTACTTTTTATTATGGGATACAGTAAGGATTTTTAAAGTCATCAAATATTTCCACCACCAAAGAATCATTGAATCATTTTATGTCAATAGGACCTGGGTCCTTCCTTCTTTTATGTGAATGAAAACTGACTAATTGCATTTGAGATAAAGGAATGTAAATTTAATGGCCTTGCAGTGTTTTAAGGGGGCCTACAAGAGTGCTGGAGAGGGATTATTTATCAGGGAGTGTAGTGATAGGACAAGGGGTAATGTTTTTAAACTGATGGAGGGTTTTTCTGGTTAGATATTAGGAAGGCATTTTTTACTCTGAGGGTGTGGGGAGAGTGGAACAGATTAGCGAATGTCCTCGACCGTGGCAGGGGTACAAAAACAAGGTGTTTTTTAAGGTCCTTTCCAAGCCAAAGGATGAAAACTGTATTCTACTTAAAACTCATACTCAAAATAATCACTGTATTTTTTAAATTAGGCCAAATCTGTTCATATCCAAATAAGTTGAATAAAAAAGAACCCAGGAAAAGGCCCTCTAGTTCTTTCTTATTTTATAAGTCCATGAAAAATTGATTTTAAAAATTTGTGTTCTTGAGACATTTTTTTCCCCAGACTGAACTATGCCCACAAGACCTATTGAAAGAAGAGGAAGAAGAAAAGAAATCCTTGGCTTTAAGCAGTATGCATACTCTTGTCTGCTTGCCCTTGTCTTAACTTTAGCTATAACTAGAAGAAATATTACACCATTAAAAATAGTAGCAGAAGTTCTTGGTGCCAATCAATACCTGATCTCTTCCTGTATTTGGGGGTGTATAGCATAAAGCAATAAACTAGGCAGATATATATACATTCCAAACACTAATCCCAAACTCTAACCTTGTTTTATGGTTAGAAAACTCATCAGTAGAACAATAGAGAATATAAGTCCTTGGCTTCAGCTGACAAGAACAACATTCTTTCTCTTATAAACCAATATCTTTTGTCATTTATTTTGTATAGATGGGGCTTTTAATTTCATCTATGTGTTAGGATTAGGTTTGGTGTTACAGTCATAGATTGGAAATCCAGCACTTCAAATGACCAGCTTATTCTGGATACTGCCATGACTTCAAAGGTATGGCAAACAAAATATCTTTTGAAATAGAAATGGAAAGTGTTGTAAGAGTAACTTATTCCAGAGCCTGCAACCCTGAGAAAAAGCTGATGACAATGCAGACAACTTTGTTCTTCTTTTTTCTAATTGGAGTGGATTTCTTCTGTTGGATTAATTAGGGTTTATTTGGAGGTTAACTTTCAGTTTTAGAAACTAGAGCATTAAGATCACTATTTCCTTTCAGTGTCCCCAAGACCCGTAATACTTTAAAGTGGTTTGGAAACCTAAGATATCAATGACCTAAGCCCTTTCTTACTTACTTAATAATATGAAGACTTTGCCACAGCCTGTCAGTTTGGTTGTCACAGCATGACCTCAAGAGTATATGTTACATGCTTTTGGGATGTAGTATGAAAATATAAGAGAGTTTCAGTGGATACAAGAGATTCAAAACTAATAAAAATATTCTGAAAAAAATAAGGCTAGCTGTTGAATACAATTAAGCTAGATAACCTGAGCATTAAAGGTGGCCTTGAAATTCACATTTTATGGTTTTATAAAACAAACTGGGAATGCAGTGGAAGTTAGGGTTTATATTTGCTGCATCTAAACACGATGTTTCCTTCTCCTTCAGATTAAATGACAATCATAAGACACTAAGTTATGGAGGAGTGACATCTGGCTTCTCGACAGACACCTCAGGCAACTGTAGTAATAGCTTTGGAGATGGCTGTGTATCTGTAATAGAGTTAAGTTTGTTGTCTGGATTGTATTACCCTCTTACTCCCTTAGATATTTTGTCCTATAGCTCATATTGGAATTACTGAACCACTCATAACCCTGATTTATAAGCCTTTTCTTGTGTTTCTATCTGCTGCTGTTGTGTTGGGGTTTTTTTGTTTGGGTTTCTGCCCCTCAGGAAGTTGTGAACATACTTTGAAAAAACTTCTAAAGGAAGGTTTTTTTCAATTGGAAAAAAAAAATCAAATAATAAAAGTTAAAGGGCAAACAAAAATATTTCTTACAAGATGAGTGTGTATGAAAGTATAAGGGGAATCATAGCAGGTGGTATTTTTAACTCAGCTGAAATATTCATGAATGCTATCAGGTCAAAATAGTTGCCAATTTGATGAGGAAAATATACTTTCTTCACTTTTTTTTTTTCTGAGGCATATAATAAAATCTGTTAAAATCTGATCTATTAAAATACCGATTGGAAATCCTGTATTTTGAAACAAAATCACTTTTTAGCTCTCTATCTTATATTGTAGCTGTTTTATGCATCTATGTGATGCATAAAACCTAGAAACACTGATTGGATCCATTTATTTCCTGTGGAAAAACTGTATGTACCTCAGGCAGATCTACTCAGTGTGTGAGAGTCATCTCTATGGCAGATAAGACTATGTTCATATTTGCAGCCACCAGATCTGGAGCACTTTAACTTTTCCTTGCTGGTATGCTTACAAACTTATGCTTCAAATGTGGTCAGCAGGTAGAAAGTAATTTAACCCTTAGGCAACAGTATCATCTTTTGTGCTGGGCATGAGGTAATTTGCCTTCAGAAGGCACCTGAACTCAGTGGAAAGAGATGCAGTACAGCACAGATACAGTCAGACAGCAACAGATCCAGTGTGGTTCCTGATTTCCTGTGGGACACAGGACCATGAGGGAATATCTGCATCTCTTTCTTTTGGTCTTAAAAGCGGTACAAAGTTAGAAACCTATCTGCCCTGTGATTCTATCTGCTATAAATTATATGACAGCACTATGCTTCATCCACTTTTGTGTCTGAACATGAACATAAACTGTATTCTGTGGCGGCAGAAATTATGTATTATACAACTGGCAATGTGGCTTTCATGTCATCTCGGGATTTATTCCATCTAGAATATCACCTTCACCAAGAAAATAGCTATCAATGATAGTCAATCCAACAATTCAGATGCATTAATGAGACAAATACAAACAATTTTAAGTTCTGACCCTTAGACAGGAAGATTACACATCTTGTCTGAAATGTATTGAATTACAAAGATCCCACCATTTGTAGTCTGTGCTGCATATATATCATTTTGCCCCCTTTGGAACAATTAAAATAATAAAAAAACTTCATTAAAATAAAGTATTTGTTTTTCTAACCACTGGGAACTTACAAGTAAATTTCTAAGCTAGAAAAAACTTGTAACAAAATTCAAGATACTTAATGTTAAAGATATACATTTTCATTTACCAGAGTCTAAACAATTTGTACACAGATCCCAAAACATAATCAAAGTGTCCTTAATTAAATTTGTGAAAGTTGCGATAACTCTAGAAAATTGTTTTCCTATTTTTTCAGGTCAAAAGAAGCACCATATAGATGTTATTGCCAACATGAAATGCCTTTCAGTTCTGAGTTATTCTCAGAAACAGTGAAATCTTTCCAAAGTTGTCAGTCTCTTGTGTCTTCCTCAACACAAACTTCAACCTTATTAAAAAATCAGGGCTGCTAGTAAAGGTGTGAACAGATGTTTTATCTCCACATTTTGTGCATAAATGAAGTACTTGGATGTAAATTGATCAAACTGTTGAAACAAATCATTTAAGATTTGTGCAGTGATTAATAATAGATGCCAGTAATCAAATCTCCCTGCCACTAGCACATCTGTTACAGAGAATTTCTGGTTTGCCCTATTATGCAAATGTGCAATAAAACAAATAAATTACTTGATTTAACATCTGGTTGAAAAACATTATTTTTAGGTGATTTTTTTAATGTATTGTTTTTATCATTGATAGCCACTTGATGTAGACTAATCCAATTATGCTTTGTGGTGTCACAGAATGGGGGAGGGAACCTGCCAAGTCTGCTCAGAAAATGCTGCAGAATCTTAAAGATATTTAGAATTTCTCAGACACTCATGGCTTCTGAAAGAACCAAGAACACAGGAGAAGACACTTTTCCTTGAATTTAATACTTCAAAAATAGCTTCATCTAATTGGCCTCTTCAATACTTGGAGTGTCACTTACATAAGTAAACCTTTCTGGGACCTTGAAAAGACCAGCATTTGATTTCTCACTGCACATCAAAATTAATATGATCTCAAAAATCTGTTTCTGGACATTTTGCTTGATACGCTCATGAATTGAAGAGAGAGAAATATCAGCACAGAACTACCCTTGACTTAAGATATACTCCATTGTTTGGTTATAGATACTACAGATTTCAGCAACCTTTAGCACCAGGAACACAGAATCATAGAATCTTATAAGTTGGAAAAGACCTTTAAGGTCATCAAGTCCAACCATTAACCTGACACTGCCAAATCTACCACTAAACTCTGTCCTTAGGTGCCCCATCTGTCTCTTTTGAATACTTACAGAGATGGATGAACCACATCCCTGGGCATCCTGTTCCAAAGCTTGACAGCCCTTTCAGTGAAGATATTTTTTCTTATATACATTCTAAATCTGTCCTGGTGCAACTTGAGGATATTTCCTATTGTTTTATCACCTGTTACTGAGGCAACATTCAATTTTTTAAAGCAACATAATTTTCTCCCTTTTTTCTCTCAGAAGTGTATCACAGGTTGTGTGATATTTGTCCTATTTTTTTTTTCTGCTGTTCCCCAGGTGTATATTGGAAGAATAAGATTACTTTTACTTCTGTAGGATGGAAAAAAACCCCAAAGAACGGAAAAACAGAAATAGAAAAATGTGTACCTAAGAGAGAACTTTGCTCTGAAAATGTTTGTTCCCTTTATTTTTTTGCAACCAAACATATTTTTCCCAAAATTTTATATGCTGCATTACACATTTTATGGAGTAGTGCTATAAAACCAGACAAACTTTAATTTCAAACAAACATCATCTTTCAGCTCCCCAGGTTACCAAATAACCAGCTGTGTCAGCAACATATATTGCTCTAGAGGGACATATTTTAATACAGTCATCTCAGAGCATAATATGTTGCTTTATAAACCAAAAATCAAAATCAAATCAAATCTGTTTGGCTATCAAAATAGCCAAACAGATAGACAGAGATAGATAGAACTCACCCATTAAAGGGAGATGAAATATAAATATTTTTGCAATTCTCAATGACTACCAAAAAAAGTTGTGGAAAAATCTTTCATGTCCTTTTCTTTATGAAAAAGAAATAGGTATAGGAGAAGCATAGAAGATGATACACAGTCCTTGTTCCTTTTTTCTGGAACTAGAAATTCAACTTATGTAGTACAATATATCTTTCTCTCTTCAAAAGGTGATAATCAGGAGAAGTTAATAAATATTTTGATCTAAATGTCAAAGTCAGGCAGGGTTTTTTTTTCTTCTCTACTAATTTTTTTATTTCTATATGTGTTGCAGAAAAGACAACTTTTTTGATTGAGAAGAGATCCTTGAGAGAAGGCATTTCAATTAGCAAAAAGGAAAAAAATTAGAATATTGTCAATTATTCACTAAGAAAAAACCTGAAAAATATCTGGGCTTGTTTGAATTCCAGTACATGTCCTCAGCTGAGAAACCAAGTTTCATAAATAAGAGGAAAGGAATTCCTTTAACTCCTCATCTTGACTGTCCTGATTTTGGGAATTCAAAATTCTCAAGTAAAACTTCCCAGCAACAGTCTTTGTACAGTTCTAAATGAAAGTCAGGAGTTTAAAAAAGGTTAAGCATTTTTAAGTTATCACTAAGTATGTGTATATCTGTGTTTCAATTTAGTATTTTCAGCATAATGTGTAAAGCAACGATACTTCTTTTTATCAAAAGAAGTTGGCAAAGCAAGGAAATAAAATTTCTTCCTGAAAATCACAGAATTGGTTATGGTCTCTGTAGAGCTGTTTAGTGTCAAAAAGTAGGTATCTGGTAGTATTTCAGAAGCCTTAATGTATTCAATCACATTGGATTGTGAAAATATGGCACTGACACAAATCAGCCTTGCTCCCTTCTGGAAAGTCAGCTGCAGAGCAGACATCTGATCTTCTAAAATAGTATTAGATGTTACCTGATTTGTTCCCTAGTAATCTCATGCCTGATACATCATAGAAAACTTCAAGTGACTATGTAGTTTCTTTTCTGCATTCTTTCTCCTAGGGGCTCATTTTCCAGATTACTGAACTGATTCCATCTTTCAGACAGTCTTTGCAGTGAAAAGAATGCTGAGAAACTACTACACAAGCAAATAGACTTTTACATTATTTATGTAAAATTCAATGAATTATCTAGGGAAAAAGTACATTGTCCAGACCTCCTCAATTAACTCCATGTATTACTCCTGCTAACAAATAAGATGTCAGAATTTAAGATTAAAAAATTAGTATTTAAAGTTGCAAATGTAACCAATTAAGTTATCTTTTAATTATTTAGTGAATTTTAAGACAGTCATGTGACTTTGAGAGTTTGACATTGCTTTCCATCTCTCAGTTTGTAGCTGTGGGAACAAAAAAATTATTTATAGTGGCAAACCTTTGGTGTAAAAGCATTTTTTCGGAGATTTTATCAGTATCATGATTCAGACTACTGATTCAAATGCATTTGATCTGATTTAACAAAGACAGTGTTATCATTGTATTCTAGGACAGGGTAATGGAGACAAAGATATGTGACCTGAGCTCTTATGTCCTTTGAGTTTTGCATCTCTGTGGTGTTGTAGAGGGGTAATTTACAAGTTTTGGAAGCTTGGACAGTCTTCAAGGGAATCTTATGTGAACCAGAGAGTTTTCCAACTTAATACAGAAAGCAGAGTTGCAATTCCCACATTCCTGTATAGATAGGATTTGAAAAAGTCACCACTTTCTTTGATAAGTAGTTAATAAATATTTAGCAAACAGCATAAGTAATCAGCAGGTTTAAAGTAATCATTCTTGCCAACACATAAGATCCGTTAGAAACAAAACAAACATTTGTAATTTGGTCAGTTAACAGGAATTGAATAACAGGAAACATAAAATAAAATCAATACCTTTGTGGAGTTACACCAAAATGGAATGAAAAAGAAGGTGCATTAGTAGTGGCAATGTATAGCAGAAACAATGATATAGGAAGGGGAATGGAAATCAATCAGAGATTGATTAAACAGAGAACAGAATTACTTTGATAGGATCAGTGGAATTACAGGAAATGAATGAACTAAAGTTATGAATAAAACAAAAATTGTGCATGTATGTAAAAGATACCTACTGTGTAACTGTGGAGGGCACTGGTACAATAAAAATGGCCACAGAAGCCTGTGATAATAGAAAATGTAAAGAAATAAAATAAAAATGAAATTTAAAAAAAAAATTACAATGAAATCTGTAAATCAGAGATAATCGAATACTGTTCAACTGCCCTCATCACATCATCCCCCTCCCTGGCCTCAGCTGTTCACAGATGTCATTCAGCTTCTCTTTATGCCCTCCATAAAGTACATTAAAAACCCATGTGGTTTTGATTTTTTTCTCTGTTAGAAAAGCAGAAATACAGAGGTGTTGCTCAGCTAAAACTCTCATGAACTGATTGTATCTTGTTCACCTTAAATACCTCTTGATTTGAGCAGTGTATCTTGTCTTGCTTCTTTTCCTTCAGACTACTCTCCTTCACTGATATCTGCAGATTTGCAAGGGAAAAAGCAGTTACCACGTCCTTAGAAGCATTCATTAAAAACTGCAAGGTCAATCTTATCCTACTACCTAAGTGCAGATCAGTATATGAAATGTAATCAGATGGTTGATGCTCTTTTCTCATGGAAGAAATGATCAGGCTCTCTTTTTTTTTTCTGTTTTCTATATAAATTTTAGTGACAATTTAAACCACCTATCACCACAAAACACCCTATTGCAAAACAAGCTGCATTTGGATAGAGAAGCTGTGTATTGATCTGATGCTAGCCATCACACAATTTCTTGATGGTGGAGAGGATATCATGTTTGCAGATCCTCCCCAGCATTTGGCATAATAAAGCACGAGTGGCTGCTAGCCATGACACATAGCAAGACCAAATACCACTCTGTGGTAAGACTGACAGAGCCTCTGTGAGAATAATCAATTTCTTTTCAGTGAACTGTACAGCAATCCAACTGGTGGCAGAGACATTGAAATAGAATGCCATAAAGAGAGCACCTGTGTGTATATTTTGTAACATCATTGCAAGAAGCCAAATAATCCTTTTCAGCACAAATAATATTATCGATGCAGCTGTCATACACCACCGTCCAAAACAAAACCTGTACTTAAGATGAATCAGATTATCACTGTTTTCCCTGTGCTCTGAGATGTATATAATTGAAATAAAAATAGTTTTTCTTCAGTTCCATATTGTAGGAGATTTTCTTTCACCAAAAATAATGACGCCAGTAAGCCTCTTAGATCAGGTTCAAAACTTTCAACACAGTGCATCTCTTAGAAAATTCAGTTTAATAGTGCTTCTGATAGCTTCCTTTAAAGCAAAATATCAAAAATGGCAAGTATACAAAAATGGCAGAACAATAAACTGGCCAATGTAAGCATTGTTCTGCAGAATGCCATTGATTCCAAAATGAGGCACTGGAAACAGTATTTAAAAATGCTCATTTCCTACTGAGTTCTGGCATCGTTGCACTTGTTTGGAATGGATACTTCACACAGAGAAGTTGCACTCTATATTGAATGAAAGTTACCAGTGAATTACAGGATGCCCCTGACCATGTAATGAAAACAATCACTATTCTATTAGGCACAATCCTGGAAGACATCAAGAAGTCAGTCACTGCTGAGGCGGAAAGCACACAACAGACTGAAGTTAGATGGTCTTTTATGGACACATGAATGACTTGGATGACTGAAACAATGAAAAAAAGTCTTTCTTCTTACAAGGAAATAATTTAGGAGACATCAACCATACAATTGCAGAAGTTAAACTTGTTGCTTAGGTAATAATTTGAAGGAATAAGCACTTCTGATACTACTGAAAACTTTCTGTAGTAAATTACAGTGACAACAGGAGTGTTTAACCATCTGTCAATAAAAAATGACAGGTCACAGTATAGTATGTGGAAATGGACTGCTCCAAGGATAGATTTAAGACAACCTTGAGAATGATAGAAGTATGATAAACAAATAAAAAAGAAAGATCATGCCACTGATCTAATTAGGAGTATAGAATAGCCTAAAACATTAACCTACTTATAGAAAATATTAGACACTATTATCTCTTGGAGGGACAACACAGTAGAGCATAAACAATGCAGGAGGTTCCTGGACTGTGCTGATAACTTCCTTCTCCAAGTGATAGGGGAGAAAACAAGGTCAGTGCCAGACCTTGTTCTCACCAACAAGGAGGGACTGGGTGGGGAATGTGAAACACAAAGACAGCTTTGGCTGCAGTGACCATGAAATGTTGAACTTCAAGACCTTTAGGGCAGTAAGGAGGGTGTACAGCAAATGAATCCTGGAGTTCAGGAGAGCAGGCTTTGTCCTCTTCTGGGATCTGCCTGATTCACAGGAAAAGCCTGGGAGAGCAAAGGAGTCCAAGAAAACTGGTTGATATTCAAGGATCACCTCATCCAAGCTCAGAAGTGATGCCTCTCAGGAAAAGGGAATTTAGCAGAAATGCTGTGAGGCCTGCATGAATGACCAAGGAGCTCCTGGATAAACTCAAGTAGAAGAAGGAAGCCTAGAGAGGATGGAAGAAGGGACAGGTAACCTGGGAGCAACACAAAGAAATTGCCTGAGCACGCAGGGACCAGGTTGGTAAAGCTTAAGCCCCAACAGAATTAAACCTGGCCAGGGATGTCAAAGGCAGTAAGAAAAGCTTCTATAGGTACATTGGTTATAAAACAAAGACTAAGAACAATGTGGACCTGGAAGGGAATGGGAAATCTGGGTAATTGGAATATGGAGAAGGCTGAGGTACTTAATTTTTTGCCTCAGTCTTCAATGACAAGTGCTCCAGACAAACTAGGCAAAGCACAGAAAGCAAAGGTAGGGACTGAGCAGCCTCAGCGAGTTTGCCAATGACACCATGCTGTGTGCTGAGGTTGACGTGCTGGAGGGAAGATGTTGTCCAGAGAGATCTTGACGAGTTTGAGAGATGGGCCCATGAAACCCTCCTAAAGTTCAACAAGGTCAAGTGCAAGGTCCTGCAGCCAGGTCGGGGTAATTCCAAAAATGTATACAGGCTGTGCACAGGATAGATTGAAAGAAGCCCTGGGGAGAAAGACTTGGGGGAGTGTTGATTGATGTGAGGCTCAACACAATGCAGCAATGTGAACTTGCAGCCCAGAAAGCCAACCCTATCCTTGGCTGTATCAAAAGCAGAGTGGCCAGCAGGTCAGGAAAAGTTATTCCTCCCCTCCCCTCTGCTCTCGTGGTGCTCCACTTTCAGTACTGCATCCAGCTCTGTGGCCCACAACACAAGAAGATCTGGAACACCTTTCCTATGAAGACAGGCTGAGAGTTGAGTCTGTTCAGCCTGGAAAAGAGACAGCTCCAGGAAGATTTTCAACTGTCTTTCCATTAACTAAAGTGGGCCTACAAGAAAGATGAAGGGGTATTTATAACATGGGCATCTAGTGCAAGGGGGACTGGCTTTAAACCAAAAGAGCAGTTTTTGATTAGTTATTAGGAGGAAATTATTTACTGTGAGGGTGGTGAGGCACTGCAACAGGTTGCCCAAAGAACCCATCTCTGGAACTGTTCATGACCTCATTGGATGGGGTTCTGTTTTAATGGAACAATTATTTCACATACATATTTTAATTTTTTGAAAAGTGACCTTTCTTTGTTAACTTATGCTAATGTCACAGGTAATTCTACTATCTAACAACATGTCATGACTAATCTAAATAATTGGGCAAATAAATATAAATCAAATAACAACATTATCATCTACTTTAAACGAACATTTGAATTAAAAATTAAAAATTAATGAAGACAGAGGGGATTTAGGGCAAGATGTTAATGAAGAGATAATAAGGGGACAACTTGTGATTATTTTAAAACTTTGAATGACTGTTTTGCTGCTCTCTCAGACAAAACTATAGTACAAGTGTTTATCCTCATCTTTACAGGATGAATTTACATATTTAAATACTAAAGCAGCTTCACTTGCTCATTTATGAAGTATGTCTGAAGAATTAAAAGCCTCATCATTTGCATTGAACCTACCACCTGTTTGAACATTAGCCATTTTACCCCAAAAATTTAAATTAAGAGCTATCATAAGAAGTGAGAAATCAAAACCAGAACAAATTGCAAAAAACATATCCTGTTCTGTCCTCCTTTCTTAAGTGACTTCTTATGGCACTAATTCATAAACACAGATTTTTTGGCTTCAAAAAATTCCTACTTTTGTAAAGGGCAGGAAGAAACAAGCACTGATAGGTAGAGCATAAAGCACCACATATTTTATCCAGCACAATAAAATTCTACCTATTGTAATTTCAGTTCTATATATATGGATCAATTTGTGAGCTACACATTGAGGTTCAGTATACCGGATAAATTGCCTCTGGTGAACTTTAACCCACTGAGTTCTGTTTTCAGAAGCATGTTTGCATCTTTCCAAAGAAAACTATAAAGCATTTTCTAAAGGAGGTGTTCTCCTATTATATGAGGACTTAGAGATTTATTTCTCTAAGGCATTTTGCACTATTTTTGGGTGCTGAATACATTATTTCATAGTGATCTCATTTCACAAGCTTGGCTTCTAAAGAACATGCAAGGTGTCTCATCTGTAAAAGGTCCTGTGGCTCATTCTGGTTTAGAAATGAAAGAATATTGATCATTCATTAAGCAAATTTAGTGCATGTAATACCATCCTCAAGGTGGAGATAAGGCGATACACAAGGCAGGAACAATAAGCCTCCTTAATATTCTAATCTTAATCACTTATCTACTGCCTGTATTTGGAACATTGCTCTCAGTGGACATGTTCTTTTGTCCTGAACTATCACTCAGGGGTGTTTTATTGTTGTTAATTCACCGGAGACTATTTGGTTGGTTTAGACCCCTACTTGAATTTGGTACAGATTCATAAAGTTCTACAACTGAGATTACAGAAAGCATTGTCACTGTTTCATACAAGTCTGAAATTGAAGTTAGATTGACAAAGTGACCTTAGTCCCATACACAGTGATTTGGTGAAAAGATAAATGCAACAGTATCTCATTTCAACAACAACTCTTTCAATGTTGTATTATTCCATTGGCACATCTGTGGTTTGGTTTTAATCTGTTCATTCTGGATAAGATCCTGTGAATGGAATTAAGGGTCCCACGTCTGGTATTAGAAGTCAGAGATAAAGGAATTAATTTCTTATTTTTCCTTCCTTGGGGGTAGAAATTGGTTTGCATGTTACTATTCACTGGAACACCCCACAGCCTTGACAATAAACAAAGCAGTTGTAGTCACACTCCACTGGGCAGCAGAAAATCAGATTCACAGAAAAACACTTGTCCGTAAAAAGCACAGGATATTTGTGAGCAGAACAAATATTTACAGAAATTTTCAGTGATTGAGGGTTGCCTAACATTAGTGCTCAGTTAAACTGAGATGTCCAATATATATGCTATATCTTCTGGCATTTAAGTTTTACTTCCACCATATCAGTAATTTTCAATTAACTTTTTCATTAAAATTACTAAAATTTACAGGACTTTTGATATTTTTTCCTTATTTCACATTAGGAAATAACTTCTTTAATTCTAAAAATCATGCCCTCATTTTTTTTCCACAGTTTATTTTCAAATTTTCTAGCATATGTAAATGTCATCAGATCTGACTCACAGTGAATTAAGGCTGATAAAACCTATATGTGAATAAATCACTACTTAACAGTCATTATGGAGTTCAGTGAGTACATGAAGAGATGGGGCACTTAATTCAGGAATCCATTTGGTATGAGAATATGGTAGACTGTGTAGACATCACTAGAGGGAGTCATGACCACACAAACCAGATGGGTGTGTGTCATAAACACTACTACGCAGAAATCTAGGCCCAGAGTATGAAATTTGTGCCATTTTACACAACATTCACCTGTGGAAACCTCTCTTTTTTTTGTTCTTTTGTTTTTGTTTTTGTTTTTTGTTTTGTTTTTTTTTGAGACAGGGACGAAGACAACTTTTTGAAACAAATATTAAAGGATTTAGCAGAATTTACCCATTTCATAACTCAAAGAGATTTCTGGAGAGGACTGTGTCTTTAAAGGATGGAGACTCCCTAACCTTTGTGGACAACCAGAGCCTGTGCTCAGTCAACCTTCAGTGAAATATTCTTATTATGTTTAGACAGAATCTCCTCTCTTTCAGTTTTCAGCCCTTTGCCTCTTGTCCTGTCACTGGACACACCTAAGAGAGCCTATCTCAGTCTTGTTTACATACTTCCTCCAGGTATGTACATCAATGCCCCTTGAGTCTTCTTGTCTCCAGTCCCATCTCTCTCAGCCTTTCCTCGTAGGGGAGATGCTCCAATCCCTAAATCACCTTCTTGATCTTCCACTGGAGTCCCTCCAGTATATTGATGTATCTCCTGTACTGGGGAGGCCAGAACTGGACACAGCACTATAGGTATGGCCTCACCAGTGCCACTCATAACATTTCAGAGACAGTGTAATAAGGATGTGTATTCTTAATGAAACCAAAATCAGAAACATGATATGTGGCAACAGATGCAAAGACCTTGATGGAATGGGTAAACATTGTCATCAAAATCCAACTTTTTTGTGTGTGTGTTTTGAAGGAGTAGACAGGATTTTTTCCTAAATTGTAGAAACAGCTTCAAGTAAAATCATAGCTTTCTGTCACCAACATATATTATTAATTTTTAAGAAAACTTCTGGTTTGAGAGCTTCATTGTAACCAAGATGTGTTCTTATCAGAGCTAGGCTCTTTCCCATTGTCTGGCTTCAGTACCATTTGTACTGGTTAGGGCTGACAGCTGCAAGATATCCTCTTGTCTTTGAGTTGAAATGGCTGAACTCCCTCTGTCCTCGTCTGGTCCAATGCAGGTGCCTATGGGGATGCCTAAAAATTTGAGGTGATACCTTGCCTTTAAAATAGCTTTATGGATAAACTAGGAGGGAAAGACCTTAAAACAACCAAGTAGAGCTGTCATATAAATGCAACTAATAAATTTGACTCGTATATTGGTAATAGTTATTCACTCAAAGTGAATATTGTGTTTCTCCTAAACCTACTTCAGTTACACAAATTTTTTTAATAGTAAAATGTCAGTGAAACAGTCCTGAAAAGAAGGCAAATAAGTGAAGCAGTTAAAACAAGAAGTGTTTTAGAATGCCCTTACAATTCCTTATGAAACAGGCATGTGCCACTCTCCCTAAATTAATGAAAAGTACAGTGCCCTTATGTAACACTTTACCAGCTACCAATGTTCATACAGTAAACCAAAAACTTAATTTGAGGTCTCCGACAATTTATTCAAATGGTAATGGAGACTAAACACAGGCAGAGGTATCCAACAAAAAATTGCAAGCATTTCATGAGCCAAACATTTATTCCAAAAATCAGAACATCTCAAAAGGTAAAGGTATCCCAGAAACAGACTATGAAAAGAGAGATAGAAATGTTCAAATCAAATTAATGACAGAATTGACCTATTTGGCTTTTTCAAACTACTTTTACTGGATTCCACTGGAGACTACAAAGAAAGTTGTTGTGTATCCTTATAAAGATTTTTAAATTGAGGACTTAAAGAAATTTTTTGTTTTTTTTTTAACATACCTTTCCCTTTCCTGCAGATATCTTCCCTTGCACTTCAAAATGTTCTTCATACAGCAATAAATTTAGTGTCTCTCTCCTCTTTCAACTGTATTTCTTTCCCTCCCTACTATTTCAAAGTTTAACAGGATAGTTTAAATGTGCCCTTACAGAGGACCCTCAACCAGAATCTCTGCAGAACTGTGTATGAATAATTCATCAGACTCAATCTTACAGAGTAACTAATGTGCTAATTATGCAGAAGAGTCATTTATAAGGTTGGGTTGGGTGCTCAATGCTAAACATCACTATAAAATATTCATATGGTATTTGGGGATTTTCTGAAAAATGAAAATTATCCATCTTCATGGTAGACATCCATGAAGATGGATAATTTCCTCAGTATTATGGTCCTGCTACACAGAAATGATTTATCATGAATCCAGCATCAAGTTCTGCTTCATGGAGAGGCAAAATCTATTATTACTGTGTTAGAAGTATGCTACATACTACATACGTATTTAAAAATACCTATGCATACTACAAAGGTATTTAAAAATGTGCTCACTACAAAAGTATTTAAAATGAATACTGCAAAGGTATTTAAAAATGGCTCATCAATTTAGACAACTCCTGTAGTCACAATGCATCTTTTAATTTATAGTAAAATCTGAATCTTTTATGTGGACTGTCTTTCAGGAGTTCTTGTTTAAACTGCTAATGAAATTTCTGGCCAAAGCATGGAATTTGGGTATATGTTTTGGCCATAGTAGTTTACCAGGAACTGCCCCTTTGAGTTTCATTTTAAAGGGAAGAAATAGGAAACTTTTTAATTATTAGAGAAAGTGGAGCTCAGTGAAAAATAAAAAACATTATTTCTTACTGTAATAGGTAAATTTCTTCTTCCAGCAACATATTAGGTAACACAGAAAGCAATAATGACCAAAAGCCTACACCAGCAGTACAAAAGCCAGGAAGGCTACAGATCCAGAGGTTAGATCTACATTTCTGTAGCTAAATGAAATGGTTCCTTTTAAAGTATATATTCCATCTTATTAGGAATATTTTTCTAGTCGAGGTAGTATACCAAACTTCTTTTCATAGGCAATGCAAAAAGCTATTCTCTGGTTTAATTTTAAAATCTATAGTTAGGAAAACTCATTAGCTGTAATTTTGTAGACTAGGGCATAGTGCCTCCAGTGGTGAAATAGTATAATTCCACGCACTTTGGGCAAAGCAGCTGGCCCATTGTTTTGGTCAGTTCAAACCAACAAAAATATTTTAGAATAACTGACATAAAAGGACCTCTAGGTTCCAAGCTACACATGGCCAGTACATTCACAATGTGAAAGCAGATTGCTGGACACAAAAAATTACTCCTTTTAAATGTTTCTTGCAGTTCCCATGTGAAAGAGAACTAAATGAACATCTTTTCCTTTCAAAAGCTATTAAATTTTTGTCACTCCACATTACTTTCCATTTAGGACAAATTTTTTTTCATACTTAGTGTCATGGTTCTTTGTTTGGCTCACAGTCTTCTTCCACAGGTCAGTGATTCTTCGAGTACATGAAAATATCTCTGGCTAAATATCTGCAGTTTGCACAAAGACCTTGACTTCTGATGCCTTTAGGCTACAGCTCCACACCCAGCAGGATCTCTTCTATCAGACTGGATGCTTCAAAGCCTTCACGAGACTGCACATCTTGCTGCCCACAAAATATTTGAGCTCTGCTGTTATCATACCATCTTTCTAAGTCATGGCTTAAAACATGGCCTCAATAAGCTAAAGTGCCTTGTTTTCAATATACCTCTCTGTCACACTATGTCTCATTTTACTTACTCCTGACTGTTTTAGAGATTCAAAAGATTATGTGAATTGCAAATAGGCTTAGGTAGAAAATATCTGCCAGTAGTAAAAACAGCATAAGTTTCTCATGGACATATGTGGACACCAAAAAGTGAATGTTCTCATGAAGCAGTTTTAGGAGATGAGAGAGAGCTGGTGATGATGATTGGTGTGACAATTTTGTGTTTGGAAGCATAAGGTTAACTGAAAAAAGCTAAGCTCAGTGAAGGTAGTCCTAAATCTAATTGGAAAACATAGAAAAACAGGTGTACAACCCACAGCAAGGATGATTTTTCAGTGATGAGTTTCACCTATGATTTCTAAGGGATTCTTTTGCAAGGACCAAGGGAAAACTAGCTACTATAAACAAGTGTTCATGAAAAATTTTGATCTGCTTTTAATGACTTTGAGAAGGGAAAAAGATAGCAGGCAGTAAACAATAAATCATTTCAAATAGCACAGAAGTAAAAGTAAAAGCACTTTAATACATTTTCGCAAAAAAGGAAGCTAAAAGACACCTAGGTTAATAGTATAGTTTGAATTTGTGTATGAAGAGGAAACAATAATAGTTAATTGGGAGATTCTGGCTTTATAAGCAAAGAGTATGTGTATATTAATTTCAGAGATAGAGAAAGAATTGTCCTCATCTCAGTAAGAACAGATCTTTAGCTTTATTTACTTGTGTAGAAGAGAAACAGAACTGTGTGGTTGCTATGGAAGAGAGACTTCCATGTGCTGGGAAACATATTACATAAGTGTCCATCCTAAAGAGCTCACAAGTGAAACTGAACATTACTCCCTCTTTCGAAGAGCCTGCAGTGTCCTTACAACTTAGAGCTCATGTATTTAAAATCTAATATCTCTGTTTAGATTATCTAGAGTACTGATAGCAACTTACAGACTGAGCATCTTTGGCTAGCATGGATTAGTTTGCTGGGTTTGTTTACTCAATATGTCTATCAAATGCATGTTTTACATTAATACTTCCTTGCCAGTGAATTGCAAATCTTCATTCTGTTAATGCAGTGCAGCAACCCCTTGAAAGTGGGCACATGAATGAATGATCATGCAGTGTTTTGTTAGAAAATCAGACATTATAGAATGTATTTAAAAACTCTATTTTTTTTCTTTGTCTGGTTTAACTAAATCCTTTATTATGCAGATGACTGTATGTGAATATACCATTGACTTCAGCTCTTTTCATATATGACTGTGTAAATGAGATAAATTTAGATCCCAGTATAATCAGCAGTCTGTTTCTGGAATTATTCTCTATATTCTCTCTTCATGACCCATAAAGACTTTTCGCTATAATGAGCATTTATATAAACATAGAATCACAGAGTGTGATACACCAGATGGTTGCACTGCTATTCAGAGACACCTTGACAGACTAGAGAAAGAGGCAGACAGAAACCTCACCAAAGGTAAAGGCAAAGTCCTGCCTCTCAGCAAGAACAACCTCAGGAACCTCTAAACAATAGGGGACAATGAGCTGGAAGCAGCTTTGCAGAAAAAGGTCTTGGTGTACTGGTAAACTATCTTACCATGAGTCAGCAGCACACCTTCACAGCAACAAAGGCCAGCAACATCCTGGTGGTGTGAGCAAGAGTGTTGCCAGCAGACCAAGAGAGGTGATCCTTCCCCATTCCTCAGTGTTGATGAGGCCCCATCTGCAGTCCCAAGGCTATCCTGACAATCAGACCTCTGCACTGAAAGCACTGTATCACAGATACACAGGAGAGCTGAGGTTCCAAGGCGGCTCTAGAGATCACCTATTCCAGTCCCACTGCTCCAAGCAGGGTCACCTAGAGTTGCTTTCTCAGACCATAAATTCGGTTACTACTTCAAATTTGCTTTTACATTCCTTAATAGAAAGACTTTATGAGGAAGTGGTAAATGACATGATTTTCCTTTAACTGGCCTGGCATATACACGTTTATACTGCATTTAAGCAGCTGAAGCTGGCTGGTATAATCTTTTTTCCCATCTAGAAGAGCTAAACAAATTTGAATTATATTGAGCAAGGATAAACAGAAAACTATTTACAATTTTGTATTGACTAGGCTTCTAATGAAATTATATACATGAACATGCACACACATGCAAATGTGGACAGAACCTTTATATATTAAAACAGGCATTGCAGTCCTTTAAAGCATTAAAAGAATTAAAATACATAAAAGAGGGGTGTTTTTCCCATTATGATTATAGGAAAATATGGAACATTCATTTGATTGCTTGTGTATTTCCCTATAGTATTGATAAAAAGAGCCTGCAGTGTGTAACATGGTATTGGTGGGAAGGGGGATACACTCCAGGAAGATTCTCATTGTCCACTCTTGATTAATTGATTAAAAAATTCAGAAAAAAACCACAATGCATATAACAAAACAAACAAAACAAAGAGCCAAATCAACCCCCCAAGAGATTAATTCGCAAATATTAAGGGCTTTGAAAAATGCAGGATAATTTGATAGTTCTGGAAATTTTTGGAACCGCAAAATCAGTGAATTTAAAATGTATTTCACTTAATTCACAAGTATGCAACTTACATAGCTAAAACTTAACACTTGAATAATTGGAAGAATAATATTTCTTGTTGCGACTGGCTGCATAGCACATGGAACTGATTAACGTAGAAGACTTGATTTTTTTTTTGTTTATGTAGTAAGGCAAGGATAGTAATACTAGCAATTCTACCTTTTTTTTTCTCTTCCAGTGATGTTTATTTGTTGCAACAGCCTACTTTGCAGCAGGTGTCTGTGATAGAGTAGTCACCATCTGCGAATGCACCTAGGGAATGGCCCCAGCAAATGTACTACTGTGACAGCTTTGTGCCCTCAATGCGAACAGCCAGCCTCAATTTTGTATGTGTTTTACACCAGGGGGAATTTTGAGAAGGATCTGAAATTTTGGTAAATGCCTTGTTTATTTCTGAGAATTCAGAGGGATCTGCAAGGAAAAATCATATCTTCACAGTGGAATTGTTCTGCATTTTGCTGCTTTCAGGGTCCTTGTATGGGAACTCCTTAAGCAATGCGAGGTTCTCACTACATAACAACATTGGCCAGTGCACCCCATTAAACAATTTGTTCACCTATTCCCACAGTGAAAATGAATGAGAAGAAAGTTTTATGTTAGTGAAGAATCTGAAGATGAGTGGTAAATCCTAAGGAAAGTTTTAAAACAAAAGGTGATTATGTACTTAGCAAATATACCTCTGCCTTTTGCTAGCTCTGCTCAATGCTACCATCCAATTTCCTCTGATAGAATCAATGCGCTATTTTTAAATTTTTTTATTTTTTAAATATAAATAATGTCTGGGGAAGGCTTTTCAGATGTTACTCAATGATTTGTTCTGTCTGGAGAAAATGAGATAAAATTCTATAATTTAGCTAAGAAGATGAATACAAAAGATAAATAAATTCGTCAGTTCTGGCTGCAGTGTACTGAAATTTGAAAATGTTGTTTTTAATGTTAATGACCCCCATCCCTATCCTTTGGTTCCCTGTTGTCTGGCTTTTGTGTAGCAGCATATTTTCTCTGAATTCCAGAGAGGTGACAATGAGTTAACACACATTCCAGGCAATTTAAGTGTTCTCTACATTTATAGTTGAAAATTTTTGGCTTTGGAAAAAGAATTATGAATATTTATTATGAATTTAATAATTTGAGGTTATAAAAAGAAGGTGCATACACACAAAAAAAGTCTTTTAAAACTTCTAATTTCTAGTGATTCAAATTTGAAATTTTCCTGCCTCCTACCTTTTCTGTTACTTTAACATATGAGTGATTCTTCTGAATTGTTGCAGCTAACTACGAAGTCTCAATGTCTGTGTGTAGCAAAAGACAAGAACATCAGATCTTCTCTAACCAGAAAGCTTTATTAATTTGTTTGATTCATTTTAGACTCATTCTTCCTCACCTACTTTAATTTTTCTTACAGTAAAAAAAATTACACTTTTCTGAAGAAAAATAATACAAAAAAAAGAAACTCCCATTACAATATTTTGTTTTTTTTTTTTTTTAATATCATATGACTCATAAGTAAAAGTCTTTCTTGGCATTCCATCTGTAACTGAAGACTCTTCGTAGTTATGATCAGGCTCTGACAAAAAATGTTGGATTAAAACCATTGTTTTCCATTGCTTGTCAATTTATGCTTTATGGCCGGTGTATTACCTTGTGTGATGACAAATACACACTTTTCCTGTTACAAACTCATATTAATTTTATTTCCTACTCCTGTTGTATTTGGTTTTAACTGTTCAGCAGTGTACAAAGCTGGCATATGTCTCTCCATATTATAAATTCTACAAAGCTGTTAGCATTTTGTGAAGTATCATAATGTACTCTTGACTGATCTTTTATTACCAAAGGCCTCAGTCAGCCATTGAAGACTGAAACTGGCAGGCAATTCAGCGTGCCCTAAGTGTAACTTTGAGACAGCAGGAGCTAGAGCTCTCTGTAATTATACTCCCTGATTGTGGAATCTGCTCCCTATTGAGACTGGAAGAGCAGCATCTGTTGAGACATTTGGGTTAAAGTTAAAGAGGTACAGAAATTTGTTGATGCATTTAACTGTGGGGAATCCTCTCAAATATTATTTTTAAACTCTTGGTTAAAAAAACCCCAAAAAACCCCATAAAAACAAAGCAGTGGAAAGGACTTCATGTTGCTGTGCTAAAAGGCTGTCTCAAAATGTTAGCTATTATTTGTCCACAATGAAAGGAGAAGAAGAGGTAATCAACACCATGAACACAGAATAAAACACCCAATCTAGATTCTGAGCAAATAGTTATTGCTACCTTATTAGTTCATTTATGCATTCCCTCACCTCCATCCTACTTGTCAGTACTTTATATTTGTAGACGGTGAGATTTGCCCTAAGAAACATAAGCTATGAAACCATATTTCTAATTAGTTCTAATTAGAAATTTTCTAATTAGTTCTGTCTTTAAAACTAGCGTAAAATCACAGAAAAAAAAATCCCACTTCATTTTATTAGAAGGTAATTGTTTTTCTGGTTGCCTAGGTCATTTGTTTAGTGTTCCATCAATTCATAATATTATCCAGTTTTTTTAATATTCTTGTTTCTAAATATTCTGTTTTATAGCTGTTAGACATAACCTCAGCAAGTAATTTTCTCCTACAGTATTTCTTTTATATTAGATCACAACATTCTTCTAGAAGATTTCATTTCATCATTAGCACTAGCTGTTTCACATTGGAATTCTTATGTCTGTACAGAATTGTCCACATCAAATGTAATAAATCTCAGGTGTCCTTTTCAGAATTTCAGTAATTCTTCTTCACAACACTAATTTGTTAGTATAAATAATTTCTAATATGTTATATTTTGAACATATTTCATAATAATGAAAGATCATAAACATTTGGTAACTCTAACGCAAATAGGGTTCGAGACTGGATAACTGGTTTTGACCAGGACAGTCGATGTCTCATAATCCACAGGGAAAAAAATATAGATTTTCTTGTCTATACAAAGTTCCTGGGTTTGGAAAGAAAACTCTCTCAGAAGGCTTTAAGAATCCCCTCATGTTATATAGACCCAAAGGGGAAACAAAAAATATAGTAGAAAAACACCCAGCAATTTTCTTTCTCTGCTTGGAAGCACATTGATCTTTCATTCACATAAAACTGTTTATAGACTTTCAGGTTTAGTTTTAGTCTGCTCTATTAAAAAACTAAATTTTGCAAGATTGGGTGTGTTTTTTAATATTGAAATAATCCCTTTCTACTGAAGAATTTTCCCAAAAAGATAATTTCAATATATCATATGAAATTAATAAATATGGAAAAAGTCTAAAAGTGAGGTAATGTTTCTCTGTTGTGGAATTCTTTTCTCATTTCTGAGGACTATGGACAGAATGAGCATAGGAACATATATTTTACTGAAGATTTGCTGATGAACAGTTTCTGAAGGGCATTACAGTCCTCAACATCCAGGATGAGCAACATTGCCATTATAAAAAAGTGCTTGCCTATTCACTTAAGAATTAACAAATTCTTTTGTGTAAGTAAACAGTATCATAGAAAAGACTCAGGTTTAAATGTATTGTAATTTAAAACTTGCTGTGAATAATTTTGACATGGATCCCCAACATTTCTGGTTCAACTCCTATCCATGTACTTTTAAAAGAAAACAGCTAGCAGAATTCCACCTGTGCATGTAGTATTCCAGACAAGTTTCTGTGACAAGTTTCAAGTTTCTAGAAACCTAAAGCTCTAAAAAAAATCTTTCATTTAAGAGAAAGAAACAAGGCATATTGAAACCATCCACTCTTTTTGTCAGCTACATCAATCATCATCAGTGATAAGGACGTCAGTCTGAAGTACCTGCTGGGCAAATAGTCACAAGTATGCAGAGAAGTTAATTCTTCAATAATATCCATAAAGCCATATTTCCCACTGGTATGCATAGACAAATTTATCAAAGTGCATTTATTTATTCATTTTAAATAGAAAAAATTCTCCTTTATGTGCTTACATAAAAAAAAAAAAAAAAAAATTCCTTTCAATAGACCAGTGCATATCAGAAAATCTGCAGTGCCTACTATGGTGGCTCATGATTTTGACCACCAGACAGAAAACTATCAGGCTTAGTTAAAAGTCTTGGTATGAAAACACAGGAAAATTGTCTTTCCTATCATGCATCCAGGACAGGAAAGCAAGCCTGTGAAAAGAAACCAAAAGGACTGAGAGATGGCTGCCTCATAAACCATCAGTGAAGGAAGACTGAGAAAGTTCTAGAGAAATCAATGGAATGCTGTCAATGGCTGGTGACTGTAGATGGCAAATCCCTGAAAGCAGGATAATCACAGAGATTTTTAGGCTAAGAAAACTTAGTGCTAGGAAACTGCTAAAGATCTGAAAAGAGTAATAGTAGTTAAATGAGATAAAAAGTCTTCATTATATAATATCAGCATGAAGCTGATATCTGGAGGCTCCTAGATTTTCCAGTTTATGAGGATTACATTTATGTATTTAATGCTTGTTATATCCATTACATAATGATGCAATTGAGGATTAGGATTTTACATTGAGAGACAATTAAAATTAAAACTTTACTCAGACTTTTTAGTTTTCACTTCAGCCTTGAGTGTTCCATGTAGTACATAGTTTCCATTCCCAATATTGATAAAACAAGTCTATGTAGGAATGTACAGTGGGAAGAATTGCATCTGAGGAAGATGGAGGATCAAAGTGACTGTAACAGATCTGTGGTAAGTGCATAAACTTGGTAAGTAGGTGTGGTTCTTCTAGGCAGTGGCCACAAGCTACACCAAAGGAAAAATAAGTCAACCAAGTTATTGCTTCTTCTGTCACTCTCCTGTCACCAATTCTATTGTGCTTTTTGGATTTCCTAAACCTAATGTGACTTCTTTAACTTCTTTGCATCTCTTTTCTTTATGGTCACAGATATTTTTACATGCACAATAACTGATGGTGAGAAATATGAAAGGTCTGTTATTTTTCCTATTAAGAACTATGTTCTTTTATTTGGTTTGAACTTGGCTTTTACTATGTCCGTGTAATAGTCTCTTACTTTTGTGACAGGAGTAACAGTGAAAAATAATTTCCTATTCACACTCTCCATGAAAATTTTTTAGGCATTTTCTTTGTGTGGCGTTTTATCTGGCTGCAGGGAATGTTTTCTCAACTAATATATGTAGGATCTTCTATGCATTTAAACACTTTTGTCTTTCTCTGAATCTTTCTCAGTATTTTTGAGTACATTTTGGGCCTAAGAAGACCAGTCTTGCATGTTGTATTCAATGCTTGAGAAAAACACAGATTTACACAGTGATTTCACTATTTTTCTTTCTCTCCTTTTATTTCCTATTATTTTCAAATATTTGAGAACATTTTTGGTCCACTACCAAGCCCTGAGACTTTATTTCCATTGAAATATGCATCATAATCCCAAGGTTTTATGTCTTTTGTTAAGAATTCAGATCCTAGTACTTTACAGATTAACTGGTTTTTTTTGGTATCACTTTATGACTTTCTATACAGAACTTTTTTTGCTGTTTCATTGCTATGACACTCAGTCTTGCAAGGCTTCTGTTCATTCTTTGCATAAAGACTCTCATCTTTACCACTTTGACCACCTCTTACCATTCCACAGAACTTTCTTTAAAGCTAACACTGAGAAAGTTTGCCAATTTTGGCTGTCATGTAGAAAGCTGACACAGGTGAAGTTCACTCCCACAAGCAGCTGTAGGCAAACCATTGTCTCTCACAAGCTGATTTCCTTTAGCCACTGTTGTGGCTCAAGCCCAGTTGGAGACAAAACATCTCACAGCAGATCAACTTCCTTTCTCTCTTCATCTTTCCTAAGTGGAATGGGAAGGAGTTTCAAAGTAAAAATTGTATGTTGAGATAAGAATTGTTTAATAATTGAAAATAAAGTAAGATACAGTAATAACAGTAAATAATAATAATAATAGTTAATAATAATAGTAGTAGTAGTAGTAATAAACAACAAGTGACTTGCAATGCAATTTCTTTGGTAGAGATTTGGTGTGAAGAAAGAAATTACAGGCACTATAATGGAGCAGCAGCTGTAAGAGCGTATCCTCCAAATTAATCAAAAACTTCTCAGCAAAGATGGATATCTTCAATGTATTGTTAGATTATTTCAAAATGAGCAGAGATCTTTGAAAACCTGGACATATTAAAACAGACATCTCTTTCCAGATAAGAAGGGAAAAGTAACATTCTTTTGAGGAGTATCTGTTAGTCTGTAACCCTTAAACTTGTCAGGTTACAAGTACAGAAATTAATTTAAGAAATTGGGCTTTTGTCACTCAGTTTAAACATGCAATTTTGCCTCATAACTAAAAAAATTATGGTGGAAAAAAAAATCAATGAATAAGCAGTAAGGTAGATAAGATGCTTATTAAATCTTGACTCAGCACTTTTAACTTACCCAGATATAAGCTCATATTGTCTTCTTTTGCAGTACTCCTGGCTTTACTGTCTACATAATTTTCTTCCACAATTTCAAGTATAGCTAATGCTCAAAAGGCACAGGAAAGGAAAGTACTATATTTGAAGTACTTGTTTTTTCCCGGTTTTGTATTTAAACCATATGAAATAAGAAATGTTCCATTTCATACAGATAGATAATTAATTTCAAAATTAAATGTTTATAATCTGTAAAGAATTTTTTAAAATTTAAACCAATACAATTTAATCAATCAACCTGGAAAACTCTGCATCTTTTTAGGTCTCAAATATACCCATCTATTATATTGCAACTACTAATATCAACAAGAACTTTAAAAAACTTTAAAGAAAAGGAAATTGACATTTTCTTACAAGGTTGAGTTATAAAGAAACAAGTTAGTGATAAGAGAAGAAACAGCTGTAATCACAGACTGTGCACCTTTATTAATATAGCATTAAGCTCTAGCAAGTAAAGTAAACTGCCTTTAAAACATTCATAGCCACCAGTATCTCTATGCAAATAGTGAAGTATATTACTGAAAAAAACATGAAAATAGTGCCTGAGAAGACAGATCTTTTTGCTGTTGTTTATATGGATTAAAGGGGGTTTGTTTGATTTACTTATTGCTGCTTATACATTTTTGACATGGAAAAGTCTGTTTTCCTACAAAATATATAGTTCCATAATAGTGTCAGCTATTTTCCATCACAGTATAGTTTACTGAGTTTATTGCAAACTACACCTTCATGCAAATCAATCAGTTAATATTTGTTTGTATTTTCTTGTCTGTTTTCTTTTTCACTTTCTTCTTGAAAATATTTTTTCTGTCTACTTTTTAGTACAAGCTCCCCCACAAGCAGATAATGAACGAAGCAGAACTGGTAAAAGAGGAAGCTCGTATCCCTCGCATCTTCCATGTGGTGAGAGGCCAGGAGTGCTTCTGCAGGGAAAAGCCCACCTTGAAACTAAGAATAGATGTCATAATTTCATGTTGGCTGCTTTGTAGGAAAGCTGCTACTCCTTTTGGAGGTTAGCGACAGTTCTTAGAATTTCATCACTGATACATCTATATGACTCCTATATCAAAGCCATTAAGAAAATCACTTGCCTGGTGTCAGCAGTCCCTGTAGGGAAACCACCATTGTAAAACCACCCTGAGTAAAAAAATTGTTATTCAGAGCTACTTGAGTGTCTTCATTATCTTTGAAAGCCCTGAAATTGAAGAAAGCTGTACTTGCTTGATTGTTTAATCCAGAACTTCAATCTCTACATTTTTAACCATTCTACATGCAAGTTATTTCAAATTGGTGAAAGACTGTATCAGAACCTCCAAAATGAAGACTAATAATGATAACCACAACATACAAGCTTGTCCTGAATCTTTGTTCAGTAGCAACTTAGGTGGAGGTTGTAGGAAAGACAGAATTTTTTTCCTAAGAAATCAATGTTTATGTTGAGCAGTCATTGGAAGGATTAAGCAGAGATTGCTGCGACATAGTGAGAATTTAGTGGTAAATTTAGATTCAGAATAGGGGAAAGCAAGGAATAATGTAGGCAAACCATAGATTTCAGTCATGATACCAGCTAATGAGAAGTCAGGTGTAGGAAGAGAAACAGAAGTCAAACAAGATGATGGTGAGATGGACTTGGTTAGGAAAGACAACAGTATCTGTTTACAAAAGTTCCTGTAAACTTAGACTGCAATAAAACAGTCTTCTCCAGTATTACCTACAAAATGAGGCTTTTCCTCGGGGGAGAAGTAATGTGATAGACATTAATTTCTTCATAGGCTTTTGGTGCCTTTCCTTTCAGTATCATTTTTAGTCCATAGAGAGCTGTCGGATGTTTGATGAAGTTTTTGTTATGAGTACAATTATGAAATGGAAAGAAAGTAAGAAACCTGATAATCACTTTGCAATAGACCTGTGGTGACAGTTACATGAAGCAGTGAGAGAAGAACTCTGAAAATATGGATGAAGAAAAATGGGACTTGCTGACCTCTTTCAGTCTTGTAAAGACTTTTCTTATGAAAAGGAATAATTCTTCACATAAGCATCTGAGAATGAAATTATTTCAGATAAAGCATATTGAAGTATCCCTAATTCCATAAAAGGTGAATTAGAAAATCATATTTGAGTAGCCAACTGAATTGAGATAAAATGCAGTTGAAATGAAATGCAATTGTCTACAATGAGAAAAGTGGTTGCCCTAACTGCAGATGACTACTTTAAGTCAAATGACTAACAAATTGTGTTAGCTAAAGTGTAGGACTGGAATGCATATTGTGGAGTATCAAAATTCCTTGAAATGTTTCTTAATAACATATGCCTTCCTCTTGATCACATCCTACAAGAGATTATAGGAAAAACAGAAATGATAACATTTCTTACTATAACTTTTAATTGAAACACTATTACTCAATCCTACTAGGATTGGCTTGTCAAGTCTATAAAATTGAGATATGAGTAAGGAGTTATACCACAGCATATTGCTTCAGTCTCCAATGTGCTTCAGAAGAAAATAACCTATAGCATTACCATTATTCTTATCATAGTGTAAATAGAAAAAATAATTGCTTTATAATTCTCTACAAAACCTGGAGACCTGAGTAAAGTAAAAAGTAAGACAAATTAAATATTGAAGTGCCTATGCTTTTTAATCCTTCTTTTGATCCCAGAATGTAAGCATACTGTTAGAGTAAAAAAAAAAAAAAAAAAAAAAAAAAGGAAAAAAACAGTAGAGAGAATTAATCACAACTGGCTAGATATTTTTTCTTTTCTAAAAGCAAAAACTTCATAGTAGAATTACACTGAAATCATATTAAACCTTAAACATTTACACCCCAGCTTTACCTCTTTAAAATCACTATCTTTCAGTTTTATTCTGGGTAGGGTTTTTGTGAGTTTTTTGTTTGTTTTTCTTTTGGTTTTGGTGTTGCCTAGACGTCCCCCTTAGTTAACCTTTTACCATAGCAAACTTAACCTTGGAAAGGAGTTAAGCCTGACCTTTCAGAAGTCTCTTCAGATCTTGCCCCCAATGTCAAATATTCTGGCATCATCTACTCATTTCATAGTCACTTTTGTGTTTCTCCTTTTTAATGTTTTATTTCCTCCTTATGTGTTTTCCTTCTCTCTTCTCCTGCTGTTTGTATTATCTCTACTCCAACAGGTTCCCAGCTGTACTTTTCTTTGTTTCCTCTGTTTGTCTAGTAGCTCTATTGAATACATCCCAGTATTTCTGGGTTGTTCTGATGGTATTTGGTCTCCTTTTAATCAATGCCTTTCTTATTTAAAATCAAGGTGTTCTCAGAATGGACCTGAAGAGTTCTTTTTTCCTACTGTGACCAAACAGCTAAGTCATTTTCCACTTTTTCTGAAGATCTATAGTACTGCTGTCTATCATTCCAATGATGATATAATAGAATGTCAAAGAGAACAAAGACAGAAAGAATGTAGCCATTCTATTAAAGACTTAAAGCAAACATAGCAAAATATTATTTTTTTAATCATTTTGGGACTTATAAACCATATAATGGATTGTGACTCACAGTAAAACCTTTTTTTCTTTCATTAACACTAATCAGTAATTCTAATATATGCATGGCATTTGTCTCAGAAACTCATATGGACATAGACCACCTCAGAAAGACCTTCTTTAATTCATCTAATACTGAGCTGGGAAGTGTACTCTCTCTACAACCTGCAAACAACTGTTACGTCAAATATTCAAAACCACACTTCCAAATTCCTTTGAACTCAGAATTGTCCTACATCTATACTCCTTTCACTTCCTTTCAAATAAAATGAGGTTGAACAACTAGGTATTTAAATGGGATTTGATTTGAATATCAGATTATTGAGTTAGGAAACAAAGACCTCATGCAGAGAATATCCTGCTGCTGGTCTGCTTAATAGCTAAGTGTAAAAAAGAATCCTGTAAAATTATACAGATATATGCCTTCCTAATACAAAAAGTTCTAAATATTTATAAAAAATATTTTTATAAGTGTTCCTATTCTGTACTGCTGTTTTAACTCTACAGAATATTTCAAACTTAATTAAATATTATTTTGACTTTATCACTCTAGTTTCTTCAGATTTTTCTCAGAATGTTTTAACTTTAATATTTCAAATGATCTCATCTTCCTGGAGAAAAGTATCAGCCTGTAAGGTAACCAGACCTAATGCATTTATGAATGGGCAGATTAACCTCAACACATTAAGTTGCAGTCGTGAACTACCTGCAAACTTGTTGCAATATATAGCAGTTACGCTGCTCTTTCTTGCACTTGATGAAAATTCTTTTTAAGTCATTCTGTCATCTCATTCCTCCAATCTTAGTAAAACAGTGTCAATCAAACATAAAAAAGACTAAATAAAATGTATAAACTGAGACAAATAGTTGAAGTAATAAGAACATGTCTAGTTGGAAATTTCCTGCCCTTTTCTTTTTCTTTTTTTCTTTTTGGTTGGGTTTTTTTGAGGAGATACACAGTTGCCCCAAAACTGCCAATATTCATATTTGTATTTGGCAATTTTCTTTCTCTAGAGTGGAATAGTCTAGAATTTAAATATTACTGTATATTAAACAGAGGTATTTCTAGTCAAGATAGTTTGACACCAAAACTAAACAGTTCTGGAGATTTAAATATGATGTTGTGTTACTCATCTTCCTCTTCTATCTCTGTAGTCAGCTGTGTAAGAAATCAAAGAAGCCACAATCATAGGCTCAGAATAGAAAACAAAGATAAAAGACACCACAACTAAAAGTCCCATGAAGCACTGGCAGTTCAGACAGGCAGGCCTCTCTCTGGTGGCTCAAACTTATGTTCTACCTTGTTTATCATTTCCCAATATCAATTCAATTCAACAAAATATGAGCTTAGTCTTACTAATACCAAAAGTATGACTTTATGGTAGCATTACCATTCTACTTTAAAGATGTTAGTGTGGGTGTCTCTTTGGTCAGCTGTTCTCATCTTCTCAGAATGAAAGAACAGAGCACCATTTTGTCTATTCCTGGCATACCTCACAAAACAGTATATCAGTAACGCTTCATGGCTAATTGTATCAAAGGCAGCTGCAAGACCCAAACAAATTAGTTTGAAGCCTAAACTCACTGCCATTGCCAAGAGGAGATAAGCAGACAATAAAACATTGAAATTCTCCTGACATATGTGCTGATTAAGGTTAAGGACTACAGGTATCAGCAGGGATTGGGATAATTATATCTATGCCTATAGATTATTTCTTTCTACATGGTCCCCCTAGAGAGGAGCTGGTATATTGATTTACTGACCTGAGGATTCAAAAAGGCTGCCTGTTTCTCTTGGAACTCAATCAAAACTTGAGGCATATTTCCAGGGTGCGAATCAGAAACTAAGGAAAGAAAAACTGGCACAAAAACCCTAGCAGAGCAAGTTCTGCATTTGTCTTAAACAAGTTTAGCCTTGGCCAAGAAACAAGTGGGAAAATGTCTCACAACAATTTGGTTCAAGATCTGCTGCTAATGTAATCCTATATAAAAAAAGAAAATAATTACCTATGCTATAATAGCCAGTTGATTGGATTTTCCCATGTATTAGTATTGATTCTGGTTTTCTTACACAAGAAATATATGTGGTTTAATATTTCAAAATCTACGTGATCCATCAAACAGTGAAGAGAGCAGTTATATCTTATTCCATCCCATTTTGATGGAAATGACCCCTTTCACATTGCAAGTAGGTTATTTCTATTATATAAACCTCTTTCAAAACCATTAAGAATATTACTATTACAGGGTACTAAATGTGTATATATGACATATCTAAACATCAATAGCCTGATTTTGATTTTCTGTCTGTGACTTGACTGTCAATATTGCAAGATCCCATCCTACATTTCACACATGGTTTTTCTCTAAGAAAAGATGGTTTTAACTATGCTGGTAAACATCCTCCATGGTATTGAAAAGCTAAGGGCATATTTAAAATATTCATATACACGGTGTTTACAGCGTTTATTTGACACAAGAGGAAATAAATGAAAGGAGGGATTCAGCTAAGAATGCCTGTGTGTGAATCAACACACTCAGGTAACCACAGCAACCACCAAGCCACAAAGCTGAAATGCAAGAGAATTCCATTGCACAGGCACGGGGACACCAGCTCTGCTAGGCTCAGCTCATCCTGGCAGAAGGGGGGCACTGCCTGCCCCAATATATCAAAGGGCTGTGTGCACCCCCAGTTCATCTCAAGGCTGTGCTTCTGTGATCTCTCTCCCAGCACGAGGCTCAAGCCCGTCTGTGAGAGTGTGTTATCTCTACGTGCTAATTCTACTTCTCAAAAGAGGCAGAGAATGAGCAACACTAGGCATAATAAATGGAGTTTTCCTACACCAACATTTTTAGCAGCAAGGTGCAAGGTCACTTCGAGCAAAGCTATCCCTCCTCCTCACCAAATCTTAGGATTTTAACCCTTTGCTCCCAAAAGCTGTCCATGGTCTTCATCTAATTCTGCACCTTGAAGCTTCCTGTGTGCCACCATTATGAGTGAAGGCAGGCAAGTCCTCGTGGATCTGTGACTATGTGCAAATCTGGAATACACATGCAGGCTTAATTAAACATGGAATGCACTATCCAGGCTTTCAATAGCTATACACGTTCTCTTCAAGACACAGAAATGTTTCCTGTCCAGCTTGACTACTTCAGTATAAGCTCAAACTATGTGATTAATTTATCTCAAAAATAGATATATGTGTCATCAGTCTGAAGTAAAATATAGTTTAGAACAAAAAAGTGAGATTTAGGTTTATTGTTATCGTCCATCTCCAAGTTTTTTGATGTTGAAAAATTCCCTCAATACTCTTGGGCTTCCAGGGTTCATGATTTTATGATGACAATGTTAATGCAATATACGTTTTCAGAATGAAAATTTTTCTTGAATAAGTGGCAATATCACTGGAAAACTCAAAAATATCACTAAAACTCAAAGAACATTGAATGAGAAATTCCAATGATTTCTCCCTGATGATGTCAAAGTAGGATTTGAAAACTGAAGATGCAGTAGTATCTGTACAGAGATGTACATTAATGAGAATATACATAACAGAGAATGTACATAACATGAGAATGTACATAACAGAGAATATCTGCACATTAGAAAAAATATGTGTGAATATTCTTATAAAATGAAATGGATTCCTTTTTGTAGTTATCTACCTGAAGGGAAAATAAATAAAACTTTTAGATATTCTATTTTAATATATGAAATATATATTATGCATATAAAATGAATCTTTCAGATATTATATTTAGAGATTTTAGATTTTATTGCCGTGTGGTTCTTATATAACCTTGAGAGCTTAACCAACTCTCCTAAAAATGTAGGTAAATCGAAATATACATGACATAGAGGGATCAAATAGATGACCTTTTGAAAAACATTCCAACACTGTTTTCTTTAAGCATGTAGATAGTCTTGCTTCCAAATCTTCTGACACTACAAGAAGTTTTATTTCTTAAACTCCTCATGTTGTCTTGAATCATTAAGAAATCTGTTTGATTGTGACCTATAAACACATGAACAATTTATGTATTTTATTTACAGGTAAAATACTGCAATACCCATGGAAGCTATTTCTGGAAAATAACTACAAAGAAACATATTTATGATTGGTCAGTAGAAAACATAAAATAGTTTCCTGGGATTGGAAATTCAAGTGCATATTCACAAACACACATGTGCAGAATTTAACCACGGTTTTATTTTAAAGTGATTCTTCTTCACATATCTTTCTGAGCTATCATATTCATTTTTCTTTTTAACAAATCAAAAAGGCTAGCAAAATTAGCTGTGAAATGCTCTAGCTTCTGACTCTAGCACTTGAAAAAGAATTTCAATCAGCACAACCTATATTTCATGAAAACCTGTATTATTGTAACCAGAGCTTAACCCACAATAACAAGATTTTAAGCTATTCTTGCATTAACATATAACATGGCAATATTTATTTTTTTTGCCGAGAGAAATCTAGATTTTCAGCTGATGGTAAATGGTAATTAACAAGCTCTGTTTCCAGAAGTTCATTTCCATCATTGCTTATCTCATTGTTTATGCTTTTACAAAGCAGGTGAGTAAATATTCCATTCCCTGTAGTCCATGCCTCACAGAGAAGAGGGTGGAAAATTCAATTTTTGCAAAATGGAAGAGAAAAAAACTTTTGAAGAATAAAATGCTATGCTTCTTTTTCACTAAGAGATTCTAAAGGACAGAATGAAAAGAAGAAATGCAAACTTTCAGTGTTGATGTCATGGTTTGACAACAAAAACCAATTCTATAAGTAAGCATTTCTTATTGTATCTTAATTTTGCAGTAAAATTATAGACATACGTATGAACTATACTTTTAACTGAAAGTGATAATAGTGTACATATGTGCATACGATTTTAGAGTGAAATATTAAAAATTAATCTTTAATTTATGTAAAACAGGATTGACCTATAAGCTCAGGATGGCTCACCCTGAAGTGGTGGCAATCTGGTATCACATACCTGCATCATCAGCTGCTGATCACCGTGACATTATTTCTGAGTTTCCTGAAATGCTATGTCAAGGGAACATTTTAAATATCAGAGTCTAAAGGAAATGTCTCTTTCCTCTGTACAAGTGGAATTTGTTTTCCCTTCAGATTTCTATCTTCTTCCATACACAAAGAGAAAGCCATTCCTTCAATTCTGAACTGTCACAATTTCGCTGTGGTAGGTTTGGAGGTAAGACTGAAGAACCAGAACTTGGTCCCTGTGTTCTGTGCCATATCTTGAGAATGAGGTCAGATAAAGGATGTATTAATAGGGAATGTTAATTACTATGGAATGTTGCCTACCTCCCCAGAGAGGTAACAGGCTGTAACAGGCACCTACCCAAATCCTGTCTGATAAGGAGAAGACCCAAGATCTAGGAAAAAGAAACCTCTCTACAGCTGATAAATTTGGGGGTTTTGTGGGCACTGTGTGCTTTTCTATAGACTTTGAGGGCTTTTCAGTTTCAGACTAATGCAATTATTAAAGTACAGTGTTGCTAAGGCAACCTGCTAGAACATTCCCTCCCTGAGGTCCACAGAAAATCCCAAGGAGAAAAGAAAGCAGTTAATTCCTACCTACTGTGCACTAAAAATTTATTTTTTTTCTTGAATCTAATGTATTTTTTCACATCTTTGAGCTCATTTACTTGCAAAGAAAAATAAGGAGAAAAGAAAAATCCTCTTTAACATTCAGGAACATGTCTCACATACTATCATGTCCCTGAATGTTTTCTTTGTAAAAATCATACATCTCTTCTGACCTTGTTGTCTTAGTTTTGTTACATAAATTATTCAGTTTTGACATGTTCTATAGGTCAGACACTGAACAAAAACCAATTCAGAGACTTAAAAAATCAGAAGGAAGTTTGCTTTTTCTTTTCCCCTCCAATTTGTTCAAATACAGGCTACTGCAGAAGTTGATTAAATACGCAATATCCAAATAAAGTAAGCACTTTAGATTGAATTAAGTTTGTGTTAAAGCTAGAATACTCTAGGGCTTTGCAACTCAAAGAAGGAAAATTAGCCTTGAATGGATATTCCCTGCTTGGATGTGAAAAAAATAATTAGAATTATCATTAGCAAACCAGCTCAAAGGATAGTACCTAAGTTAGGTAATCTTATATGGTTTCTGACATGCATTTGCCTGTCAGAAAGACATCTTTTCTTTTTTATCACCCATAATTTTTTATTTAACGAGTCCAAGCAACATAGCTCATTCAATATGTGACATTTTCAGTTTGCTTATTTTGAAAACACAGTGGAAAACAGATTTTGAAAATGAAGCACAGTGGAAAACAGATTTTTATTGAACTACCGCAATATAAAGATTCATTTTAGTGGTTTTGCAGATGTCTTTTTTATCCATCTCTCCTCTCCTTACACTCCTTTAACTTCTGCTGAGGAGAAAACATCCATTTAGGGAAGAAAATTAAGGTTTTACTTTCACATTAGTTTTAACATGCCCGTTAAAGTCTATGGTACATTAAATACATTAAGGGTTTGAAAATAGTAGTTGGTAGCCTCAATGAACTCTTGAACAAGGCAGTACAGCCATGTTAGATTAGCTAGCTGCAATTAGCTTTGCTATTTTTTTCTCCATTTTATCATCTGACACCTCTCAAACAGTCACCACCCCTAGTATCTTTAGTGCCATACTTTTTTTAGGACAGACTCATAAACGATGCATACCCTTACCAGGTTTATTCACAGACCTTTCCCAGACCTTTCCCTTCCACACTCCAATCAGGCATTTTCTCATCTATATTTTTCATGCCTCCACTGTAAAAAAAATATTTAACCAGTATGCTGGAAATAAAGTATGCTAATTTGCACAAATCCTAGAAAATACTAGTTCCTGGGATGTTTTTGTAGAGAATAAGGAGAAAAAGCACTAGTATTTCCAAACTCATGATCTTCTATTTTATCAGCCTTTTGTTCTATTTTATTATATTTTTTTTCTCTTCTACTCTCTTATCCTCATATTCTTGATAAGAACACAAATCATTTACCTTTTTGCTGTCACAGATTCAATTCAGATAAAAGGCAGAGAAAGTAAACTATAAAGTAGTTATTCAAGTGAAAATATAAACAAACTAATAAAAAGATGCAAAAGCTGTCCTCTTCCTATTTTCTTTTCTATTTCTATCCTGTGATTTTGAGAATGTCTACCCCTCCCTGCCTTCTCTCTTTCTTTTCTAGTCAAAGGAAAGAGCCAAAAGAGAAGGAGAAAATTTATTATTTTATTTATGAACATTTACAATTATATTTGTGCTAAAATCTGAAAAATCTGAAGTTTGATAGAACTGGCCATGGAAAGGAAAGATGTAGTGAATTAAGTGGAGGATCGGTTGCCCTTCTCTATCCCAAAGAGCATGATAATTAGTTAACAAACATTCTGGGAGCTCCAACAAATTGTTTGAGAATTTTGGTTTTATTGTTGGTTGTTGTTGTGCTTATTTGTCATTTGGGATTTTTTTCTTTTAGGTTTGGTTTGGTTTGGCTTTTTGCCTTTACAATCCATTTCATTCTCCCACTTAGTCTATTGAAATCATGATCTGGAATGTGCAACATCCCAATAACAGCCAAAAGTAGGTGTGTCCTCAATAAGCAATATATTAGTAGCACAACCAAGAAGAAGCAGCTGAAAGATTTAAAAAGTCAAACAAGAATTATCTGAAAACTGCAGAAGCTACAGTAATTTAATGGATAGAACAGGGTCCAAAGTATTCAAAGAGAAATTTGTAAGCATTTTTTTAGAAGTTCAAAACAACATTTCTCAGCAGCTGGGATCAACTACTCTTCTTATACAATCTGAGTTTTGTAAAGACGAGGGATGAGATTTGGGAATGAGAATTTAAGTAATATTCTTCTAGGTTTATCACTCCATAAAATCTGTACACTACAGCAATGACCTTGAGTTGCTTCACTAATTATTGTGTATATGAAACTTAAAGATCTCATATGAAAGTTCTAACAGTTGCCAAATGATATGGTCTCCAGCTTATCTCTCGATAAAAAAATAAATAAAAAAAAATTAAATAAATCCCCTTAGATTGCTCTTCAGTTACTCGTGAAACACCTCTAAGTAAGGAACATTGTGGTAAGGATTCATTCCTTTCTGTTTTCAGTTTAAGATCTTCAGATTGCTAACAGTTTCTCAAGGAAAAAAGGGATTTTAGCAAGTGTCAGGAAAGAAGTGAAAGAACTAAATTATCACACTGAAATAATTATTTATTTTGAATGGAAAGTGCTTCTCTCCACAAAGACAAAGCAGGATTATAACTCTTAAAATGTGTATCACTGTTGTTGGATAAGTTTAATGAAGTGGTACAAATTTTACAACAGATATCAGAGAAAGCTAAATTATTTCAAGGATTATGAAAATAAAGGAAATGCTGAAAATGAGAAAAATGGAAATAGTGTTTTATGTATGCTGCAAGTGCTTGTCAGTAATATAAAGGGAAGCATTTTAAAATATTTTCTCATATATATATATATATATACCCAGATATACACAATGTTCCTTCTTTGACAAAGGTAGTTTATAGTTGGAGTTGGGGGTTTTTTATTTATAAATTTTAACTTTACTAAACCCACTATATAACTTCAATTTTATTGCATGCAAGATAGAATCATAAAAAGAATATCATATCAGCTCAAAAGCCAGCAGGTTTACAGTTACTGACTGAAAGTAAGTGACATAATGTGTCAACTGAGAAACCTCTTGAATTCATTAAAAAAACCCCAAACTTGACTGGACAAAAAAACCCCCAAACTTGACTGGACAAAAAAACCCATTGATTATCTTGTTCAGATTTCAGAAGTGAAGTTGTTTGATTTTGGGTCTCAGATAAAAGAGTGAGTCCTAATCTTTACCCTGACCCAAGTGATGCACAGAGCTTCACCTTTGGCAAAATTTACTTTCAAGAGAAGGGAACCTCTTCAGGGAGGCTGAGGTTCTAAATCATGTCAAAATTTGAAATTATTTTTCAAGCTCTTCTTTAGTGTCATTTTGTTTAATTCTCAGGAAAATACAGTGGAGGTTACCTTACTCAGCTACTTGAGACAGTTTGCAGTGGAAATGCTTGGCATGACAGGTAAAACTGTAAAAGCATGCAAGACAGGTAATAATGTAAACTCTTGATATTTCAGCCTCTGATTGTTTAGGGTTTTCAAACTGCTGCCTAACAAAATCTGACATCTGCTGGTACGATAAGGATGGGAAATGCCAATTTTTAAATATCTGTGCCTATATTTGTCTGAATGGTTCTCTTGTTATTTATCCTCACTGTGGATTTTTGTTAATCATGCCTCTTATTAGGCCCTTCTATGCATCAGTTTTCAAAGGCACTAGAGTTGTGTATAATCTCCTCAGACATCTCTTCCATGCCATGATTCTCTCTTGAGGGTCTTCATTTCAGCAACAAACAGGAAAGGATTAAGAATTCCAGCTACAGCTAAGGATCCTTGTTTCCTCTTTCATTCTTTAAGATGAAGATACTGAAACTCTTCCTGGAGCTTCCATCTACGTCCATGTCTTCCAGTAGAATGAAGCACATCAATCTTTTTATTGTGTCCTTCAAACATTTACTTCTAAAGCTGTGGAAATGAGATTTCTAGTATGTTGATGATTGTTCTGACCATTTTCTATGGTAGAAAGAACAAGTCTTCATACAAATGGTTTTCTGTTATGTAGATAATTACTACCTGCATGTTGAAGCATTTGACCTAACAGAAAAAATGTTACTGTTCTTATGTGAACCAGCAACTTTACTGACAAGTATTCTTAAAGTCTTTTTAGAACATGAAATGGAAATTCCCTTCCCTGTAAAAATGTCCTCTCTCAGTAAAGAGAAGATGAATGCATGAAACAAAATCAAGACTGTAAACTTCTTATAGGTTATAAAATACTATTTTTTAAAAAAATCATTTAATACATCCTTTTCAGAGTACTTGAGACAGTTGTTCACATGCAGTTGGTAAGATAATTTTATCTGTAGACCTTAAACTGTTACAGTTAAATGTTGTGGGTTAAACAAAGTGATGAGCATAATCCAATGTGGGGGGAGGAGCACTCTCTAATTTTTCGTTGACAGTCCAGCTATAATTCACTTTGTCTTTGAATTTTATTATTTTTATAATAACATTCTTTTTTTCTTTTTCTTAAGGTAGTGCTTTAATCATTAACTACCAGTAAACATCACCTAAGTACATATTATTATTACCTACTTTGAGAGTCAATGACAAAAAAAATGGTGCTTTGACAAATGGCAGGTGACAAAGTTTGTCAGAGGAAGACAAACTAGAGGAAGCCATATCTGATCCTTAGTCCTACCTGGCAGCAGCAGGCAATGTCATGTTCTTCTGAAGGTTCTCAGAAGTTCCCAGGTTTCTGACAAAGAACCCATGAAAGAAGCAGTACCCAGAAACTGCTTTGCAAACTGCTACATCTGCTGGCTGCCTCTGCTAGCTGTGCTCTGTCCCTGATTGTTGTGTAGACCCACACAGGCCCAAACAAGCATGTACAGACACAGACTCAGATATCCTGCTGAACTCAAACCCTTGGCCAAGCTTCCTGAAAAGGGGCCATGCAAACGGGGGCCAGATTTCAAATCAGCCTCTAATCAATTCTGACTGCATCATAAGCCAGTTTATACAACTATGGTATAAATCAGGGCAATGAAATGAGATCTTTGAGACACTTCAGTCTTTCCACTAGGCTCTGTAGGCTTTGGACTGGTCCCAAAAACTCCGAGTTTCTCCAGCTGTTCTTTTAGAATTGCAATATTCAAACACTTTCAGTCTTTTTTTCCATTGTGCTTAGATATATTTGAGCTATTTATAGATGTGGTGCATCTGTACATCTCCAGATCAAATTCATACAGGTAAAATGTTCAGAAGCATAATTTAGATTCAGACTAAAACAGATGGTAAATTTCATTACTGGAAGATGCTGCATAACTGGGCATCCTCTTATTGAGAGGAGATATGAAACCAGTGCCATACAATAAGTGGCCAAGGGCCAGTGGTCACGCTGGAGTGAGACATATTTCAAAGTACATCCAATATTAGCAGCTTTGTGTGACCTCCAAAGGCTCTCCATCCAGATATGTAATTCATACAGTACTCCCAAAATGCTTTCACTTACACTAAATGTTATAAATGCCTTTATATGTCAGCATAATAGAAGCCTTCACAGAGAGTATTTATTTTTGAATTATCAGGACTTTTAAACATTTGTTGAATGCCAGCCTCAGTGGTCTTGTAAAAATTATGATGTGCCACTAATTAGCTTTTTCCCCCTCTCAAAATTATCCTTTGTAACCCAAATGGTATGGTTTGGTTTTTTTTTTTGTTTGCTTGTTTTTGTGGGGGTTTTTGTTTGTTTGTTTGTGGGGTTTTTTTTGGTGTATGTGCATGTGTCTACTCTTTAGGCTGAGTATATTCGTTCTTATAGCATTGAGGGGGTCTGCATGACTTGTGTTTTCTCAGTTGCTGATGATTTCTCAACCTAGAAATCAACCTAGACAGGAAAGATCTTTTTTATCAACATAAAATCAGCCATGAACTGAATCATAATCACTCACAACTTGATGTCAAAAAAAGGCAAGATTTAGCAAAAAAAGACTTAAGAAAGATCTAGAATGAGGACTGCGTTCAGGTTTTTTCACTTATTTTTTAAAACCTTTGAGCAGAAGGTGTTTCTCTCACAAAAATCCTCCGTATGTTAATAAGTTTGTAAGAAACTGGAACACTCCTCAGCTCTCTATTTGGTTTGCTGATCTGTTGGACTTTCAAAATAATCTAGACCTCCATATTTTTCTCTTCACAATTCCCTGTGAAACCATAAGTCCGAAGGAATCTTCTAAAATCTGGGGCTTATAGGGTTTGTAAAGGTCTTATTTATTATATGTCTGCTCAAGTCCCTTACTTTTCAAAATCTAATTGTTTGTATGGCCTAACTTCTTAAGCAAAAATGGTCAGATACAGACTTATGCTATTGAACAAGGATCTAGTAAATGTTTGAAATTAATATATGCTTTACATGGTTAGAGTTATAAAATAAAACAGTCTAGATGTCCTTATGAAAAATCATTTTCTAAAAATGATAAACAAGGAAAGCTTGTGACTCTTTGTCTTCTCAAACAAGATCACAGGTCTAACAAGCTATGAATGAACAGAAAAATCTAAACCAAATCTCTGGATGCCATTCTGCTGGTGCAGAGTCTGGAGCAGGAAAGGCAAAGTAAACATTGCAACAAGTCATTCTCTATTAGTGGATTCAGCTCTTGCCATCAGGACCTTGCATTTTAAGTCTTTTATGTATTTGGTGCAGTAAGGAATAATGGGAAAGCAGGGATGTGGGGGTGAATGTGGATTACACAAAAGACACAAGCATGGAGAAAAAGGAAAGAAAGGAAAAGCAAGAGGGAATGATGACCTGTACCCTTCCTAGGCTTGATCAAACATTATATCATCTTTTATAGGAAAAACAATTGAAAGTCTTTAATGACAATAAAATTTTACCACATTATGAAGTTATTCAAAGCTGGCTCAATATCTTCTCAGAAATATCAGGAAACAGTTTGAAAGCTTTTGCACATCTCTGTTAGGCAAATTTCTATGTGTTACAGTCCTGACCCCACTGAAAAAACATTTGCAGCATTATCATCTTAAGTACATATTTATCATACAGTGAATGGATCTGAAAAAAACAAAAAGAGAAAAATAATGTCAAGAGGAACTTTACAGTGTTTGCTATTACTGTGAATTAACTAAGATCCAGATCCGAGATAGAACCTCAAGCTGAGATGCCTAGTAATGGAAAAACAGTCAAATTTGCAAGGTGTTCTGAAGATTATCCAGGGTAATCAGAATCGCATACATTCTTATTTTACACCATAACTATAAACATTCTTCCCTACTGGCCAAGCTGCACTTAAGTGTTGAGTGTCTTCTTCATACCTCACCTGTTGGTATATGGTAATACAAAGGGAAAATAAATTATGAGGGGGTTTGGTTCTTGCAACAACAATGCCAGGGAGAGGAGGAGGAAAAGTACAAAAAGATAAGGACTAAGGATAAGTCAAGTCATCGAAAATAAATAAGGACAGCAAAGGAGAAGAGGAGAAAGTACAGTGGTGAAAACAGAATGGTGATACCAATCTGTATTTCCTGTCTTTCTTCTCTAAGATAGGAGACTGTTGACTGCATTTAATTAACCTTCCACTTTATCCCATTATTTACATTGAAGTATGTATTTCACTTAACTTGATGTTGACAGTAATTTATATATACATGTAATTATAAATTAGTATGGAATTATTGCATAATTATCTACTTGCTTAAATATAATGAAACAATGATTAATATTCAAAAGAAATGAAATTTCCCTTTTTTTATAGAAAAAAATATTGCTTTTTTAATGAAAAATTTCTGTTTAACTGACAGTGGAAATGCCAGACATAAGAAAGTAGCTCAGACAGATATTCAAGATTTACATTTATATATTTAGACCTGTAAAGAAAACCTGTATTTAGCAGAAATGCATATGTGTGTATGAATATGGAAATGGTTTGCACCATTAAAATTAAACTAGCGTTCAATAAGACTTTCAAATGACCTGCAGTTATAAACCTCCAGTTCAGAAAAATTGTATATTAAGGTAAAAAATATAAGCCCAAAGTCAATAAAAATAATATGATGTATACATTGATTTTACTGTGAAATATTCTCCAAAATACTCGAATTATTTCCATATACAGAGGCAGACCTTCATAGCTCATGAATATAGGTTCTGTATTTCAGAGATTTAAGAGCCCATACATCAACATCCAATTGCAATGACTGTGTGAAGGTGGAAAAGCTGGTGTGAGCCTTGAAGCTGGTCACTGCCCCATGTGTTTGTTCAGCAGTTTCTTTGTTTAAAGTGAAGAGTCTCTACTGTATTACTAATAAATTGAAACACATCTACAAATAGAAAAGAAAGGGGTCCTGAAACATAAAATAATTTTGAAAAAAATACTTGGAGTAAATCTAAGTCTGAACTTGCTGTTCAAATGAGAAAGCTGGTTTGAAATATTTGCATTTTGCTTTGTTTTTCATCAGAAAATTTGTAACTCTACAGAGGATTTTTTTTAAAGGATTACCTCTACAGTCACTGCCTTCAGTGAATATATTGACCTCAGTGGAGTATACAACTGAAGATCTACTTCCTTCTGGGAGTAGTATTTACTGTTAAATTGGTGGGGCAATGACAGCTTATATCATGTGATAGGGAGTAAGATAAAATGGACTCATATATCAGCACAAGACATGTAAGAGAAAACCATTGTAGTTCTCTGAGTGTTTACCTGCTGTCCTGAAATCCTTCAGACTCCTCTTTCTCTTAAATCCATGTCCTTTACTTTTTTCTTTTTCTCCCAGTCCATTCTACACAATTTCTTTGTCTCTTCCCAGTTTTTTTGCTCCACATGCATCCATAAAAACCTTTGCTGCTGCTGAATGTGAAATGGCTGGGAAAATTCATCTCTGGTCTCATCAACCTTAACCACTTGGTACCATGATCATTCTCTAGTGGAAAGTAGAGAAGTGAAATTTTGATTGTATTGGATAATCTTTTGGTTTTGGAAGCTCCTAGCTCTATTCCAAACAGGTGACCAGTTCTTTGACTGTAGTCATATTGCATTTAATATAAGTAATAAATCACGAGACTTTTTTTCTAGTATAGAAAATAGCAATTAGCAAAATAAAAATTTTGATTAGTAACTAACCGGTTGTAGGTTTAGCCCTTAAGGCAGCTAAGCAGCATTCAGCTGCTCACTCGCTACCCTGGCCCCAGTGGGACAGCAGAAGAGAAAAAGCAAAGAATAATATGGTTCCTGATAAAAATTTTTTCATTAAAAAAAAAGAAGTGGAAGAAGGAAGAAAATAAACAGTGATACAAAGGCAGTCACCATCTTCCAAGAGTAGACTAATTCTCTCCCAAGCAAAAGATGGCAAACCATCCTAAATCCTCCTCTTTTTTCCTTTTTATTGGCAAGGATGACATTATATGGCATGAAATATCTGGTTTCTTTGGGTTGTCTTCCTGGTTGTGTACTCTCACAAAATCTTGCATCTCCCCCTGTTCACAGGGGAACAGCAGCAGAGTGAAAAAAGGCAACAGCAACAGCTGAAATCTCGGTGTGTTACTAGCATTGCTTTAGGCACAAATCTAAAAACCCATTGTAATACAAGTTGTGTGAAGAAAATTAGCTCCGCTCCAGACAGACATGACATACCCTAATTTGCTTAGGAAATTTACACATTTTGGAGCACATGTTAAAATAATTTGCAAACTAGAAAACTATACTGATTTTGATGACAGTGCAACAGGTACTAGTTGACAAAACTAAAATTGTGGCAGTCTTGTAGCTGACTGTGATACTGACTTAAATTTCATCAGATCACTTCCCTGAGAGGAGTTGTCTTACTCAGGTCTCATGAGAAAAATTACCAGAATAGGGCTTATTCAAGTAGTACTTAAACTACTACTTGCTGTGATTTTTGATTTTAGAATCCTCAAAATTTTCTAAAAATTAAAAATATATGTGCCCATACTTATATCTCACTCATACTCACTCACATCCTCATACTCACTCATATATATATATATATATATATATATATATATATATATATATATATATATATATATATATATATATATATATATGATGTAACTCTTAAGGTTCACCCAGAAACTCAAAATTTATTCAAGGATACTGCAGATCATTTTTTGTCATTTGAATAAATTAACAGAGGATTAATAGTGTCAGGAGTATGCTGGGAGGAAATTGTGACTTTTGAGAAGCCATGATGCCTGAACATTTTAGAGCCTGACTAATCTGTGTTGTCATCATTAAAAGGTGTATCATTGGAAGGATTTTAACAGATGTCAGTTCTCTTAATTTTCTATCTCACTGCTGTTGTTGATGGCTTACCTTGAACTTAAACAGTATTGCATTTTCAACTAATAAAGCCAATGACATCACTAAGAAATTGTGGGGAGTTTTATATTTTGTTTTCTTTTAAATTCTTGAACTTACTACATAAATTCCATTTGCAGTCATAGAGCACAGAAGTCAATCCCCTACTCTTGTGCAATCCCTAAAGCTGTTATTGGAGTAGCCATGCCACTTTAGTGGAAATAATTGTTCATACACAGGATTATTACAGATGCCATCTGGGGTAGTGGCAGAAAATGACATGGTTTAAATGATGAACAAGAATGTGCTGTGGGACAGGTGAAAATATAAACTTTTTATAACATAGTGAGTCATTTGCTTTAGGTGTTAAAGATCCCCTGCTATAAATTTCCTAGCCAAGGTTAGAAGGACATTATGTTTGGCTACCTTCAGCTACTGGTATGGAAACCAGCTGCAAGAAAAACATAGAATTTAAATACATTTTAAATGGGTATTAATTTCAATGCTCTATGGCGTGTTATTTCAGAGATGAGTAGTGCTGTTCCCTGGTGATTTTCCACCATTATAAATCCCCATGACTGAAAGCAAGTAGCTTGCAATGAATGACACATTCAAGGTAAAGTGAGATTGCTACCTGCTGTTACAGCTGGTAAAAAAGAAAAACAACTAATTTATCTCATTTTTTCCCCACACATCTTAAAAGATGAACAACTGACCCAAATCTTATGATAAAAGAAGAATTTTCTTAAAGTTAGATTTTTTTATTGCAATCCAGCTGGTACTGCAGCTCTGAAATATTATTTTTACTTCATTAAAATTCTTAAGTACTTCTATTTCCTTAGAAAACCTATATTCCCTTTAGCAGCTGGCAGAAGAATCAGACTAGAATCTTTGGAAGGCAAAAGGAGGAAAGAATTTATCCTACCAAGGTAAAAAGTATAGAAGAGAAGCTTTTTGAAGATGGAAGAGTTTTGGGGACCCATGAATACTTCTCTCCTTGACCTGAATACTCCCTTCTTGCTGGTAGAAAGATTAAAACACTGAGAAGGATGTGGAAACTCTGTCCAACCACTTATCCCCATACCTATTTTTTTCTCCGTCTCCAGTACTGCTGAGATCAGTTACAAAGCAAAGTTTACACAGAGTCACTGGGGTAGACATACACTACATCCCCTTTGCACAGAGGAATTTAATGAAATGTTCTGCCAAATGGTTCATCACCCTTCAAAAAAATGGGGCTGTTGAACTATATGGGGCTGAAATTCTTCAATATTGCCAACATCAAATGTCCCAAAGTATGCACTAGGTAACCTTCCTAATAGGAGTTGCAAAAATATTACAGTATTCTCAAGCAATACTTTTCTGTTTTTCAGAATATTAAAGGTCTTACTTTCCAACCTCAATTACAAGACTTGCAATAAAAATTCCTTATCTTAAAAAAAATATATTTGCATGTACAGTAGTGAATATCATTTATTATTTTAGATTAAATGAAATGTTGTTTTAAGAAAGATGTTAAATATGTTGAGACATGATAAAGTCATAAAAAATTACGAATGGTATTTCTACTGGTTTTCTATTTCACAGAGAGTTAATTCTGATATATTATCATTTTAAAGTCCTGTTTTTCTGGAAACTAAGGATTATGTGAGTCACTGGATTCAACATAAATTATTTTTAAGTAATTCAAACAAAGCTTTTAAAATAGTAGTCTGGTATTTTGATTAATTTGAGAGTATTGCAAGCAAAATAAAAATGCCATCTTCTTCTTCTCACACCAGAAAAGAAGTTGAAGGGTGAATTTTGGGACTGCATTACTACAAGGGAAGAAAATATGAGAATGACATTTGAAATATCATGTCAATCATTGCTGTTGGAGTTTTCCTATCCATTGCCGTGTTTGATCCCCAAACCCCAGGGAAACACCAGAACAGTAACAAAGAGTAAGTTTGTCTTGATTAGCCTACATCCAGGAAATAAATTATCTGAAGCTTACACACAGGTCTGTTCTTCCTGCAGCAGGTTTCCATAGTGTTCACTGTTGTTGAGAAGAGTCAGGATGAAATTTTGATGAAGATTGAACCATTGTTGACAAAGTGTTAAACCAGAGACTTCCTACAACCTCTCCTTTTAGTGCATGGTTGACAATAAAAAGATTTTTAAATTTTTATTAATATGAAAGAAGAACACGTTATTTTGAAAATTATAGTCAATTTTTTTCTTTTTTAACAGCAGGACAATTGCAATGAAATTTACTGTCCATCCAGTGGCTGTGTAAAAAGCAATGTGTTGACAAAACATCACTGCATAAGAAAAAGTAGCAGTATAATTAAACCACCATTTAGTAGCAGCTATCTTAAAATTGTCTGTCCTTCTTTTACTCTCCTTCCCCTAACTTGCAGCAAAGATTTATAAATGTGAGTTTTAAAAGCATTTCCACAGCATTTCTTGGTAGAAATTGTATTCACCATTACTGACAGTAACTGCATCAGTACAGAATGTACAAGAATGCTATTTTTTTGAATGCTTCTTCCTTTGATCACTGCTCCTCTAAATAATATAGGAGGTTACTAAGATTTTTTACTTTAGCGTCAATTTATCACAAAGAAAACACCATTGCTTCTTACTGCTTTTAAGTGATGCATTCCTGTTGAAGTCTGATTTTATACCACAACTATTGCTAAAATACAACATTACCAGGCTGGAAGAGTGGATTCTTTTACATAGAATAGATATACAAAATTTATTCACTGATCAGTTGACATTAAAAATTCCTTTAAATGTGCAAGCTCATATTAACCTAGCACCTTTGAATTATAGTATCTCTCAGATACTATAATACTTTTTATGTTGTAGTGGTTTTTTATTATTTTTATTATTTTCTAAAGCTCCCCTCCCTCTGTTTTTAAGATTATTCTCTCACTGCAGAGCTTTTGGAGGGAGACATCTATTTTACATTTTATGGCCCAGTACGTGACATGGAAGCCAAACTTCAACAGCATTCTCAAAGAACTCTTCTTCTGTTTGTCTGCATAATTAGCTTTAACCTCTTTGCACAGGAAATTATCCAGTAACTGCCTGGAACTTTAAAAGCAAAGCAATTAACATGAAATCAAAATTGAATAGTGACTCAATAAGTGAAAAACACAAAGCCAAATAAATAGATGAGCAAGCCTATATAAGAACATCATACTTTCAAAGCTTCAATCTCTGATTACCAGACAACAGCATGAAGCATTAAGACAACTGGGAAAATAAATCCTTCTATTTCTAGGTATAGGTTTGTGTTGAGTCCAATGGGTTAGTGAAATACAGGTAGCTAAAATAGGTACATAAAACTCATTTAACTTCACATAGATTTAAAAATTCACTGGCCCCAGTTGGTAAAAAAGATTAAGAAAATCTGAATTTATATAAAAACATACACTTTTTTCATACTACTGTTATAAGTTTATTTTGTTATGTACTGATAAACCACATAGTGCATATACAGATATGTGTATTTTCCTTATCTACTGATAAGTAGAGTTTCAAAATAATATGAAAGTGCAAAAATTGCAAATATAAAAGTATATTGGGTTAATTTTTATTTCTGCCTTTCTCTAATAAACTTGTAGAAAACTGAAGTGATTAGAGGCTTGTCACTTAAATTCCATTGACTTCTATGAAATTGCACATGTAGTCAGGAGCACTGATTAATTTAAATATTTTATATACATATTATCATTCATCTTCACTGATATAAGGGAATAAGGGCCTAAAGATGCACTACTTTAAATCTCTACAAAGCATGAAGTGCTGAGTAGTTAAAACGTTTTGCCTAAAAACAGAATGGAGAAAATTAATGTTCAACATGACATATAAGATGTCTATGATAAGGAGGCATAGAAAGGAATTTGCTCTTAATTAGAAATGGAACCACCTGACCAGAAATTGATTTTATAGAGTTAGGGTCATTAAGGATTATCTAGCTCCAACCCCCTGCCATGGGCAGGGCTACTTTCCAGTGCCAGGTTTGTGGAATCATAAACTTCCTTGACAGTTCAATTTTTCCTTTGAAGTGATTGATCTATACTTTTGAGTTAAGGTATGTGAGAGAATTTCCCCGGTTTAGTAAAAGTGCTTGTATCAGCTGCATACAGCTGAGAAAATGCAGAGGAAATGCAGTTTAACTGTGCATCTGAGCTGACAAAAACATCTCTCAGAAATTCGGAATTAAATCTGGCCAAGAATGTCAAGGAAAACAAGAAGAGCTTCTTCAAATACTTCAATACAAAATCAAAACAAAGGATTATGTGTGACCAGGACTAAATGGAGGTAATAATAGAGAATGCAAAGAAAGCAGACCAACCAAATGCCTTCTTTGCACTGTTCTTCAATGACAAGAGCAGCCCTCAGGGGTCTCTGACACAGGAGACCGGGGTAAAGAATGTTGGAAGACTTTGATTTGTTCAAGGGAAAGAGGATTAGAGAACATCTAGGAGAACTTGACATCCACAAGTCATTCACACACTGTTGTTTCTCTCATAGTATCACAGAAGGCCTTGACAACATGGAAAGATGTAGTCCTAAGGAATTAGGAGGATATTAAAAGTACTTACAAATGTTTGTCCTTCTCATACGCTTTGCATTTATTCAGTTAACATTCAGACCATGCAGACACTACAGACATCAAAGACAAGTGGTGTTGGACAGCAGGACAAGTGGGTACCACCTTGGGATGATGAACTAACACACTTTTGAGTATTGCTAGTGACAGAACATCTTTCAGAAAGAACGGATCCAGAAGCTCCAGCACTGGCTATCATATAGCCAGCATATACGGCTTGATGTCATCTGCACATAAAAGGTGACTAATAATAAAAATGTATCTTCCCTTCTCACTGATGAGGTCCTTCAGCTGAGGTAGTAGCTTGTCAAAGTTCCTTCTTATACAGCAGTTTTAAAAAAAGGGTCAATGATTTGTTTTTTAATTTATAATATGCTGTCATATGTGACCAGCTGCAAACTCCTTGAAAATATTAGCAAAGGTCAATCAAATTTTCAGTTCTCGTGGGTGTAATATTACCAGGAAGACATTTCAGATACATCCTCACAGCACTACATCTGCACAAATTATGAGGACCCCACATGAAAACTCAAGTACGTGCAACAAAGATCTGAAAAATTTTAGCCTGGTTGTCCAGGAAAAAGAACAAACACTTTCTTTGCAATTTACATCATAGATGTAAAAACAATTACAATATGTCTGTTTGCTAAAGAGCAAAATTCCCCTTTTTAGGAGAACAGGCAATTGTTGCCTTTGGCTCATCCTTGTATTTAAAAATTACCAGGATTAAAGATATTTCTAGCACATGTCCTAGTCTAAGTTCCAGTTCATATGTAGTGCATTTGCTATAATGTCATACAAAAGAAAAAATATCCACAGTGCAAATAATAGGAAAAGAGAATTATTATATCTCTAAACAGAAGAGCAATAGAAATTTTAACAAAAGGAAAGCTGGAAAATGAAAAAAATATTCATACATTTTGGATGAATTTTAAATTACATTTGCCTATGTTCTTACATTTTGTTTGATTTTCTCCTACAAGTCCCACAGAGTATTATGAAAGGATGATACATAAATATTTCCATAGGATTTAAACGTGATATTGAAACAGCTGCAATTAAACTAATAATAATAAAAAACCTGTTAGGATCTTATATTGTCTGCCCAGGACTATCATGGTATTCATACAGAAAATGCATTAATTAAGTTAAAATTGGTTTTCCTTTTCCTGTAAGAAAGAAACTTTCACTACACAAGACAAGGATCTGTTCTCTCTGAGACCCATGAAGAGTCTCTCTGCTGTAGGTATCATGATTGTCCCTGAATCCTGATGGCACCTACATGGGAGAAACAAGCCTGCTCTTGCTGCCTTTAGTATTGGCAGTAGCATTCCCAGCATCTTACAAGGCAGGAGTTGAGACGGGAACTAAGCACTGCCTTCATGGTGTTATCTTCCCTCAGTTCCTGCTGCCTGTTAAGAAAACCTTGAATTTTAATGTCCATAAATCCCACAGGACTCATTCCTACACAGGAAGGCAAAAATTGGTTATGCATGTGACAGTTATATACAAAGGCTTTTACTGAATGTGCAAACCCTGGAACTGGCATGGTTGTGGGATGAGCATCTCCGAACAGATACTTATCCATAGTCATTGAGAGAATTTAATTTCTGAGAATGAAATTATTAACGTCTGCAAAAAGGCTTTAAAATCAAAGATAACCAATGAAAGAAGTCCTTTCTGCAGAATAATTCTGCTGACAACAGTAATAGACAAAAATAAATTAATTTTTCTAGGTCAGCTGTTCCCCTTCTGTGAGACACCAAGGATATATGATTATAGATTCTGTAAATTATAGAGTGGATAAGACAGGGAAACCTGATATTTCATCAAAATAAGGTTTCTGGTGTCTCCACCTTCCAGGGGTACGAAGCAGCTCCAATTCAAACACCTTCAATAACCTTGATTTTCCATGTCGGCAATCTACTTTATTTGAGGTGCAACACAGACTATCTGTCCTCCTTAAATGGAAAGCTTCTCCTTCCACTATGTGATTGGTCTAAAGGTACCACCTGCACTCTGTTTGGGGTGATGTCAATGTCTAGAGAAGATGATGATTATAAATTAATCTTAGAAAAGAGCACAAAGTATAATGTTGTACATATAAAACTTACAGTATTGAGTGGAAAGAGTTCTAAAATATGATTTTATAACAGACTTCTGAATATGATAAGTGATTCCAAAACATTCTGAATAGATTTTATTTGAGCCAACAGATCAGCTTATAAGGATGAGGAAGGGTAGGGTGAACACTGATTTTTAGCTGCTCTGAGTACTTTATCTTTTTCCTTTAATCTGACTCACACCAAGTACTAGAGTCTCTGATTTAATTTCTTATTAGCAGCAGTGAATGATGAAAAGCACACTGGCTTCACAGACATTTCAGTGCTGACAGCTCTATTCTTTGTGGACAAGATATATTATTACTGATAAAATTTTGACTTTCACCTTAGTAGAATTTCTAAAAAGTTTGCTAAAAAATAATTTGAGTAATTTGGGAGCTTCATTGCAACTTTGAGTAGGATTCAAACAATCTCTGAATTATGCTTTGTTTGTTTTACTCAGCTCTTCTCCATAGGTACAAAATGTGTCTGAAATATGATTCTATATTGTGAAGTTTAACAGGGAAGTACTAGGATTAAGTTAACAGTGTAGTTAACAGTGATATAAGTATAGGGAGGACAGGAAATTTTGTATGGTTTGCCATTTTGTTTGGTTTCACTCTTCCAGTCTAACCTGAATAACATGTTACTTTACTGGTGTACTTTCATTTGAATTATTGTGAGGTACACATAGGTCTCCAAGTATTGATACTGAGAAATTGCAATTATTATTGAGTTGGACTTGGACATATTTCATTACACTGATATTTATTTCTCTCTCCTGAACTGCAATATATAGCTGTCTTCTTCAACTCAAAACACACCAAAGTTTTTAAAGAACTAGAGACCATTACTGAAGTCACATTGCAATAACTCTAACAAATTGCACCTGTGAACTCCTCTCTGGTTTATTTATATACTGTATCACAGGTTATTAACAGAAAATAACCCACTGAGATACAGCATTCTTATTTACAGTGAGATGCTGGTAGTGACAGCAGGAATATAAAACATAAAATCAACAGGGAACATAGAACTAATAAAAAGACAAGGGTCTATAAAGCAGGAAAAAAATCCAAAGCCAACTGTGAAGGCAAAAATAAAATAAAATAAACTTCCATCATAAAACAATCAAAAATCTGCCGTATATTTATAGATACTAGAGAGCACAAATACCCACTGAGCTTGAATACTTATGGCTGTCAGGAAATCTGTGAGCTCTTCAGAATCAAAATTTGATCAGCAGAACATATATCTCAGAAAGCTGGTTTTGTCTATTTCATTATAGCAAATGAAAAGGATAAAAAAGGAAAGAGAAGAGAAGAGAAGAGAAGAGAAGAGAAGAGAAGAGAAGAGAAGAGAAGAGAAGAGAAGAGAAGAGAAGAGAAGAGAAGAGAAGAGAGAAATCATCCATTGAGAAAACTACATTTGAGGATAAAAAAAAAATTTAAAAAATTGAGACACTGACAATATTTTGAAACTGTTTGGACTCATTATTCCCCTTAAAATAGTTTACATATGAGCATCTAGTATCTTTACAAGTATCCTGATACATACTGTGGATAGATGCTGTGAATACATTAACCATTCTGTTGTTCAGTACCAAAATTTCTCTTTGTCACACCCAGAGAAAAATCATCTGAGATAAGAATGATAACCTGGAAGCAGTTATGCAATATGATGATTATTTTGTATATAATTTTATATTCTGTGGGATGTAGTCTATAGAGGTCTGCAAAGCTCCTTGTCATTCTACAATCCTCCAGTTCAGTTTTTACATTGGGCTTTTTTGTTTACCTACATTTGTTTGATGCCACACTATTTTCAAAGGGGCAGAGGGATTTTTCAAAATAAAGATAAAATAAAGGACTGTGGTATTTTTTTTTAAGAAAGATAGTAGATAGGTGCATCTCTTCCTACTCCTGACAGTGAAAACAAGAAATGTTATAATTTTTAGCACTCATTAGTTGACAAACTCAAAAGTGACATCTATCAAAATAAATGAAAGGCAGAAATATTTCCTAGCTATAAGTACTACATATTTAGGTTGGAAAACATACCACAAACTGCTGATGGGGTAGTAAGAGGCTAAACTTTGGTATAAGACACACAATTATATCCTCATCTCATGTGGAAGTGCATCTTCTCATTTATGTCATAGTGAAATAGTACATATCTGGGATAAAGCCAGTTCACATATCACTCAGTCCCAGAGAACAGTGCCAGGCACAGAGTAACAGAGTCCTGAGGTTTGGACATGGGACAAAAAGTTTATATTTATGCCACCAGGAGAAGAATAGCAAGAGCAATAGGAAAGGCAAAAATGTTGCTGACTAGCTCTTGGAAATCCAGTCCTGCTTCTCATCTGAACCAAGATTCTCTGGTTCATACAATGAACTCTGAAATTATTTCCTCATCCCTCAGACCGATTATCCATGCACAGAATTGCTACAGAATCACTCTGAAAACCTTATCTGCCCTTATCAGCAGGATGTAGTTTAAATCAGCCAACATGGAGTCATACACCACCCTTTCCCTTTAGTGTGAACTCTTCAGGAGTGTGAAGGTTTTACAATATAAATAATATTATTCCTTATTCCACTTCTAATTCTGGGTGCCCATAGTAAAATACAATGAACTACTTTCAGTCAGTACAGGTACTGCTCTCTGGGCTGGTCACTGACCCACTGCATTAATTCTCTATAGAATGTCCAAAGGGTAAATGAAATCACCCAGCTTCCCAAGAGCTGCATATCTTGTGGGGTAATTTCACTGAGGGTCTACTCTAGCTGGATGCTTTCCTGGCATTCTGCACCTCTAGCAGGGAGTATTCCTGTATTGTTTGTTTTTTGGGTTTTTTTTTTCTTTTTTTAAAAATTCTTTTTTTCCCCTGCTTCATTCTGAACAAAATACTTCAAAGCGTTGTCAAAAAGGCTGAAGTAGACAACACCCTGTGTTATTTTTTCAGCTGAAGGGAATCATCATTGTTACAAATAGCTGCACTTCACAAATCAGCTTCATGCTCACTCCTCCTAATGAGCAGAGATACCTGATTTATTCACTTCTTTGTGGGTTTAAAGTCATTGACTATAACAGCTGTAGTGGAAGTGATATACAGCCTGTAAGTCATACACATCCCTTGTGAGGTTTTTCAAGGAGAATATCAACATTCATGTATGTTTTTGAGGAAAAATCTTCCCCTAATATTTACTAAAAAATTGTGGGCACCAATTCTTTTCACTATTTCCTGTGCACCTCTATGCAATGAATCTGTACAGAGCTGATTAGCATTAACAAGCTAAGAATTAAATATCAAGATTATTAGGATCATCTGCTTTTTTGCCAGTCTACCACACCCTACTGTTATCAGCAAATCTTGGAAATTAACTGATCTAATCTGCCTTGGTATAATGTTAATATGTAGCACAACCTGGGCTTTGTTCCACTCCATCCTATATATATTGCTCTGAATGTAAAATTGTGTATTTATTCATCAGAAATAATTTTATTTGTATAAAAAATAAACAAATAAATAATATTTTTGTCTGTTGTTTCTTAAGCAGTGAAGTAAATTGAACTTTAACAGCCAAATCAGAAGTGGCCACCTAATCTACAGTACAAAGTTATTTTAATCTATAATGGACATTTCTGCTTAGCTCATATGTATCTGATGTATTTAAAAGAAAATAGAGGGAAAAAAAAAAAAACACTTACAAAAGAGTACAAAGGTCCCTGAAGACACAACATCTCATTTTCAATTCAGTTGGCAAGAATACTAATTGTATTATCACATATTCAAGAGCATTCAGCTAAGTTTATTCACTCATCCTTAAGACCTGAGATGTCTGGCAGGTCACTGCCAATAAGCACTACCTTGAGAATCTCAAATGATGGTATACAAAGAAAATTAGATGTAGAGCTGCTGAAAAAAGAATCTCTCACAAAGAAGCTAAACCTCTGAGATTTCAGTCTTTGCCAGCTTCATGACTGAGTCAAAAAATGTATTTGTTTCCATGAACTAAACAAAAAAAAAACAAGCCCATAACTTTCATGAGCATAAAAGAGAAAGAAGGAAAATATACTGGATGATCTGCAAATCATAAAGCATGACATTGCAAAGGGTATAGATGAATCAGAAGTCAACATGCCAAGGAGCTGCATCCCACAATCTTATACTCTATCATGGGTGTGTTGTAGTCAATTTCACTGATTCTGAAATAAGAAAATGAAATTCCAAAATTACTTGAATTTTTTTGTTTCCTTTTTTTTTTTCAATAACTTTGGCATTAAATTAAAGCCTGCATATTTCACAGCATGAAGAGAGAAATAAAGAAAACAAGGACGGATAACAGGAAAAATCAGGAGAAGTGATGATCTTTATTATCAGGTATAGGAGTTTCAACAATGTGCTGTTTAAACACAACAGGAACAAGTTAAGACTCAAATAATAAGTTTAAACAGCAGCCATAGTGGATGACATCCTGCCCTTCAGGTATGTCAAGGGGCATACCTGAAGGACAGGGTGAGCCATTGACCACTACCTTCTGGATGGGACTGTCCAGCTGCTTTCTGATCCAACATCCACTTATCAAATCCATCTCTTTCCAATTTAAAGACAAGGATGCTGGGGGGACCGTATCCAAGACTTTACAGAAGTCCAGATAAATCACTCTGTAGCCCTTCCCTTGTCCACTCAAGGAGTCACTTTACAATAAAGCCACCAGCTTGGTCAGGCAGGACTTGCCAGTGGTGAAGACACACTGGCTGTCTCAAGTCACCTCCCTGAACCCCATATGCCTTAACACAGCTTCTGGGAAGATCTGTTCCATGAACTTTTCAGGCACAGAGGTAAGTCTAAACAGGTCAGTAGTTCCCAGGATCCTCCTTTCTATCCTGTTTAAAGATTATGGCATTTTTATGAATCATTATTTTGTATCATTTATGTATTATTATTTTTCCAGTCACCTGGGATTTCACCTAATGGCCAAGACTTTTCAAATGTGGATTGGCACTACATCAGACATATCCCCTTGGACTCTGTGATCATCTCTTTGGATCCCACAGACTTATGCACATTCAGGTTCTTCAGGTGGTCATGAAACTGTCATTTACTTACAGTGGGGAGCAGCTCGCTCCCCAGTCCTCATTCTGCTGCACATCCATTCAAGAAATACGGCAAGAGGTGTTGCCAATGAAGACTGAGACTGTTGTTACCAGTTTTCCAGCATTTTTGGGGGGCTAAATTTTCTCTGACTTTACTTTTATGGCTAGCATACCTGTAGAAACCCTCCCTGTTTTTCTCCGTCTCTTCCCAGGTTCAGTTCTATCTTCCCTTTGCTTTCCTCAACCCATCTCTATGCAACTGAACTTCATCTCTACACTCTTCCCAGACCACCTCTCCTTGTCTCTACTCTCTGTGCACTTGTTTCATCCTCGTTAGTTCCTCACTTAGCCATGCCAGTCTTGCAACCTTTGTCTGATTTCTTGCTCCTGGCAATTGCTAGCCCTTGTGCTCTATCAAAGGTTTCCTCAAAGATCTGTCAGCTCTGTTTCACTCCCTTGTCTCTGAGGGCAATCTGTCAGGGGATCCCATTCACTATCTCCTTGGAAAGCTGGGAGTTTGCTTTCCTACAGTTCAGGTGCCTAACTTTATTCCTTACCTGATCCATATCTCTGAGGATTGTGATTTTCACCAATGCATGGTCAATGCAGCTCAATAATTTATTCTCCCTGTATGCCAGAAGTTTTCTGGATTGCCTACAGCTCACTGTGCTACTTTTCCAGCAGATGTCAGGGTGGTTGAAATTCCTCAGTAGGGCAAGAGTCTGAAAGTGTGATGCCTCCAGCTACAGGACACTGCAAGTGTGCTGCAGTGTGACTGGAACACTTCAGAGTCCCTAGCAAAAGGCCCTCAGTAATGACCACATAAAAAATTCCTCAGAAACATCTTCTCTAACATGATGCACTTGCCATGCCTAAATAGTCAAATAATATCCCTTTGAAGCACAGCAATATCTAAAAAGGTCGCTTTCTACTGACAGTGATACTGTGTTCCTTCACATTTTCACTGATTATAAAATACTGTTTTCCATCTAATGAAATGTGGCATAAGTGTCTTTTTGTTTGGTTAGGTTTGTTCATTTTGGTTTTTGGTGGCTCTTGTTTTGTTTTTGTTTTTGTTTTGTTTTGTTTTGTTTTGTTTTTAGGTTCAATGAACATGAATTTGGCCAGATAAAAATTAGAATAGTTCAGATTAACATCTTCCTCCAAACAATTCAGAGTGGTCAGTTTAGTGGATTTGTACATACCACTTCATTAACTTTTCCTGTCCTAGAAGTGATTGGTTTGGGATTGTTGAGATTTTTTTATATTCATAGTATTTTTTTTTAATATTTTCAGTAGTAGATGTATTCCTGAGGTGCAAACACCAATAGTTTGGACCTTGATATTAATTTCATTTAATTTAATTGACCTATACAGTATCTCTGCACTAATCCAAGTCACTGGGCATTATTCAAATGCATTTTCCAATGTTTGAGCAACAGGTTCAGATTTGTTACTCTGTATTCCACCCTCTCCCCGAAAATAGTCAATATATCATAACTTAGCTATAACCTTCTTTCCTTACTATTGCAACTTGATCTCTGAGTATTAGTTCAGCCTAACTTGACTATAGGCAATTGTAGGATCTTTAAGCAATCTTTCTAGCATCCATTAAATCTTATCATCAATGATTTTTACAGCAATGCAGTATAAGGTAAATTTGCTAAGTAGAATAGAGTTGATTTTTCAAACAGATCTCAATGGGGATATTGTGTCTTCATAACTGACAACTGAAAAGGTAATGAAGCAGAACTTAAAACAAGTGCTGTGTCTTGGCTTTGCTGTATATTACTAACAATAACACCAGAGCTGAGGAAACAGCTCACTGTATTTCAGTGGGGTTGTTTGTGAGCAAGCTATTGTCAGTGTAATGGCAGCAGTGTCAAATTCATGGGTTATGTTTACACTGTGCTACATTGTTATGTTAAAAGCAATAAAGTTCCATCACGATTACTTTCACAGGAGAATGCAGAATGAAGTATCCTCCAAAGCCAAAGTGTGTTTAAATTCACCTTTTTTGATCTCTTCTAACAGCCCAGTAGAGTATCTGAAACAGAAGAAATCTCATTTCCAGGCTGCCATTTCAGTCTATGTGCCCAGGTAGGCATCTCTCTGCTGGTCTCACAAAGGTTTTAATACAGCTGTTTGGCATTAGTAAGTCTGCTAGAAATCACATTGTCAAGAAAACATAATGAGATTTTAATATACTCTCATCTCCTTCTGGCTGTCCATCTAGCTTACAGTTTTCTGACAGTGCTTTCAGAATTGGACCAACACGCATGTGAACATTGCTGCCATGGCCAGGATGGCCTGCTCTGCATTATCCAGTTTGTGCAAGGACAGCGGGGGCTGTCCCAGGCAGAGAAGCTACGATGTTAATACACAAGGCTCTAGAGTTGACAGATCACTGCTTCTGGGGGAATGCAGAATGCCATTCTCTCATCTATAACCTTTATACTTTGAAGGTTAAGATCTTAAAATGATGCCCAATGTGTATCGTATTAAGAGCAGGAATATTTCTAAAAAGAGAAGCCAAATCAAACAAAACTACTTTGTTTTTAAAAGACTTTAACAAAAAATCATTCACTGATATAAATTAATGAATTTTATAGGTCTTTGTAAAGAAACTGTGAGTACAGAACATACATTATGAATAATCCCAAAACACATATTCTTCCAATACTCTCTGCCTCACAGACATTCACACAGACAAACAAAAAAGGACATTTGTGGGTTTGTGTATTACCAGTTGTGTCCTTTCTAACTCAGGCTTTTTGAAATTACTCAATCCACAGCTAGAGACTATTTCCACACAGACCACATTTGATTAATGAGGCCAGCTCACATTAGTCACAGTTCTTTCAAGAAAAATTTTGATACAGGCCATCTGTTGGAGTCTAGTAAGACTATATGCACATGCAGGCTAAAGCATTAAGCAAAGTATCCAAAGAGAGATTAAGAACACAAAAACAGGCTGTGTTCTAAATTAGTTCCTCTAATCTGCTCAAAAGTGATTTGACATCAATAAAAGCAAAACCAGGGCGATTTGTTCTCCACAGCTTCTCAGATAAACTTTATATTCAGATCTTGCAATTTTTTCCAGATAGTCAATAAAATGGATTTTTTTTAAGTACAGTGTTAAAAGCATGTAGTCTGTGTTAAAAAAGACTGGAAATCCCCAGCTTCATGCCTTTAATTTCCTTCCAAGTGAAGGTGGATGCGAACTGCTACATGTTTCATAGAAGTCACCTTCCTGTCTTCCTGTGGCAGGCATTCTTCATAAAAATTATGACCCAATAACAGTGTCCAGGTTCCTGTGAACCCTGGCAATTTGATGTCATCTTAGTGAGAAGCCTGCTCATCCTGGTCTGCTATATGCTTTTAGATAAAGTATGCCACACCTGGCAGCTTGTGGAGGGTGGAGGGGGGAATGAACAAAGAAAATTTTTATGTGGACGAAGTTCTGTAATTTTCTGTGTTGGACCTTCTGTAAGACAGACTTATAGAACTCCACCAGCAGAGTCAACAGTGCACATGCTGCACGTGGATGTGCAGAGGGAGATCAAAAAGCCAGAGTTTTCAGCCTTTGGTAAACAACAAGCGTAATGCTACCAGTAACCTGGGAGGCATTCTTATATCTTTTGTAAAAGCTGACATGAGAGTTTGGGGGTGTGAGTGCTTCAGTGCAAAGTATAAAAGCAGAGAGCAAACACATATTAGATTTTTCCTTTTCAGTCCTCAAAGGTTCTGCAAGTAGCTTATGACTTTTCAATTTGAATCACCCTGAGTATTCCTATCAAAACTTTTGCCAGAATCAGTCATTTCTGAACAGTGCATTGTGAGTGCTCAATTTTGAAACTGCCAGATAAATAACTTGGTTGTGAATACGCATAGAGGCCACAGGGGCAAGGTTCTGTTGTGTCTTGAACTTTCTAGCTCTTGAACTCAAGCTCATTATTTTCTGCAAACATTTCTCAACCATTGAAAGTTCTGATTAGTACAATATTTTGGAAAAGAAGAATGAAAATAATATGAATGTACTGAACAGATGTTCCATGTAAATTTTGATCATTACTCCTGTATGGCATTGTTTCTGTAAAACGGGATCACAGTTTGCTGTGGAAATGCCTCTTTTTTTGTTCCTGTCTTCCAGATGCTAGTACCTGCAATGAAATGAACTAGATACTTGCTTGTCATCCTTGACACTTTTTGTTCAAATGAAAACCAACATCTTTAGGTTGTATTTGTTACATAGCACAGCTGGTGGAATAAAAGGGAAAATTGGTTGAAGACACACAGTGTCTGGAAGGGGGCTGAAGAATTGTGCATTTAGCACAATATTTCCCAAAATTTTAAAAACTAATATGTCATGGAAGGTACATAACAATAATCAAACTTGAAGGGAGAGAGAGAAAAAGAAAAACAACATGGAAAAATTATCTAAGCAACAGCTGTGGCTTGGGTAGCCAGGAAGATTTAGATCTATAAAGGTTAAAAATCCTTTAAATAAATGGTGGGCATACCTTCTTGGCTGTATACGTACACCCACTTTTTCTGCCTGTTTCTTCCACTCATAGGTTAATTCTTTTTACATGTCTTGCATCTTAGTAAAACAAAACACCATATATTACTGCTTCTATTTTTCTTAATTATGTCTCTTTCTTTCTCCTTGGATATCCACTGTTACATTCTAACTGAGGAGGGCAACAAGGGAAAAAAGTACTTGACACAATTAGTAAGAGTAAGATTCTTAATTAAGTATTTCTCCAACATTATTGGCAGCACTGGAAATGAACTAAGGCTGATTCAGAGAGGAGACTTTATCTGGATAGACTGCACCACTGCACCATCTCAGAAACAAAAGTAAATTCTTAATATATCCACTGTATTTCAAAAGCAAGCAAATACCTTGTGACTAAAAATACAGAGAGGTCAGTGCAGGCTCCTGTTTCTATTCCATGCCAGAAAAAGGATATTAAATACAATCACTGCTGCTGAAATGAACTGTAGTCCCCTGTGCTTATAGTACATGGCCAAAGAATGAGCAGCTATAGGTTTGCTTTTCTTCTTGCCTCCTCCATACCCTGTTAAATTCTGTATGCTCCTGTACAGTCATTTATCAATGCTTATCCTCATCTTAGTGACTTTCCTGAGCTCATATGGCAGCTACTTTCCCAAGACCAAGTCTTCAATGTATTCAGACAAGGATGGACTGGTTCAGAGAGTTCAAGTAGTTTCATAAATTCTCTAAAAAGCTATAAATCATATTCCTTGATAGCAGTCAGTCACAGTATGCTTGATAACAGGAGAGACACAGTATGCTTTGCTCTGTTAAGATTTCCTCTGTGGCATGATAAATTTCATACTCTACAATAGAAATACACAGATGATTTGCACCTCTTGGGTGCTTTTATTTGGTCATCTCACTTCTTGCCTGAGTGGCTTTGAGCAGATGCCTGAATGACAGCATCATATTTCAGGCACTGGCATCAGACATTCAGTGGTCTCAAGCACTCTTTAGCCTTAGAGTAAATTTTATGGAATGAAGCTTAGAATCACCTTCAGCTTCTCATCCATTGCATTGTTCAATATCAGTATCTTGATAATTAGACAGACATTTATATAATTATGTGTCAGGACACGATCTCCAAATGCATTCAAGCTGATTTGGAGCATCTGTTCTCTTCTTAAATGACCATTTTTGTTCTATAGCACTGATGCTTTGCAAATCCATGTCTACTTTCTCTGTAATAACATTGTATATATTTATGGGCAAGAACCTAGGTAAAAAAAAAAAAGACATTTCTTACAAGCATGTAAAATATTTAAAATCTTTGGTTTCACTATTTATTATGAAATATGAATTTATAGGACCTTTCTGATGACAAAGAGATGCATCTTATTTTGATTCCAACTATAACTCTTGACAAAACTAGGCTAAAGGTAAGGTGAATAAAATATGGCTTTAACAAATAAATTTATATAAATAAGGATTGTAAGACCCACACAGCTAGCTTTCTATATTACTATATTTGCTTTACCTTTCAAGGCTTTGTTAGTGAGGTGGTCCCTATGAGAAGAGACTGAGGTTTATGTTGAACATAGCTGATTCCAGCCAGCTCCAAAATAACCCCACACTCACCAACAAAAAAGGTAAAAAATGCACCTGTGAGAGACAGGAGTTTACCAGGATATCCTCTTAGGCAAACTCAGGAAGCAGGTACTTGATGAGTGGACACTGAGGTGGGTTGAGAACTGCCTGCATGGCAGATCTCATTACAATCAGTGGCACAGGCTCTAGCTGGAAGCTTGTAACCAGCAGTGTCCCCCAGTGCTCAATACTGGGCTCAGTATTGTTTGCTTTATTCATCAGTGTCTTGGATGAAGGTGCAGATCCCTCTTCAGCAAGGTCACTGGTGACACCAGTCTGGGAGGAGGTCAATACCCCAGAGAGCTGTGCAGCCCTGCAGAAGGACCTCGACAGATTGGAGAGGAGCAGAGAAGAACTTTCTGAAATTCAACAAATGCAGGTGCAGGGTCCTGCATCTAGGGGAAGAATAACTCCAGGCACCAGTACAGGCTCATGGCTGACCTTCTGAAAGCAGCTCTGTGGAGAAAGACCTGGGGATCTTGGTGGACAACAAACTCTCCATGAGCCAGCAGTGTGCCCTGAAGGCCAAGAGGGCCAGTGCTATCCCGGGGTGCGTTGGGAAGAACATTGCCAGCAGGTTGAGGGAGGTGATCCTGCCCTGGTAAGGCCGCATCCGGAGTGCTATTCTGGGTTTCTCAGTACATGCAGTTCCTGGAACAAGTGCAATGGGTTGTCAAAGATGATATAAGGACTGGAACATCTCTCTTATCAGACAAGGCTCAGAGAATTGAGCTTGTTCAACTACAAGATAAAAATGAGAGGGAACCTCATCAATGTGTGTGTCTGAAGGGAAGGTGTCAAGAGGCTGGATCCAGGCTCTTCCCGGTGGTGCCAAGCAATAGGAAAAGAGACAACAGGCAGAAACTGATGCACAGGAAGTTCCATCTGAATTTGAAGCCCTTTTTTTCTGTGTGGGTGACCAAGCACTGGAACAGATTGCCCAGAGAGGTTCTGGAGTATCTCTCACCAAAGAAATTCAAGAATCATTTGAAGAAAATGCTCTGCAGTGTTCTGTAGGAAGACCCTGCTTGAATACAAGGATTGGATCAGATGACCCATTCTGGTCTTTTCTGACTGGAGTTATTCTGTGTATCTGTGAGCAAAATGTGGGAGAAAGAGCCCTGTAATACACCAAGGTCAGTAAGGAAGGATGGGGAGAAGGAGTGAAGAAGCTACAAACATCAGACAGAGATTTCACTGCAGTCTGTAGAGAATGTAGTGGTGAAGCAGGTTGTCCCCCTGCACCCAGTGGATGACCCTGTGCTGCAACAAGAGGCAATGCCTGAAAGAAATTACGGCTCATAGAAAACCCAAATTATAGTTGCGTCCTGAGGGAAAATGCAACCGGTAGAGAGAAGGCTATGTAGGAGAAGATATTCTGACAAGACCTGTGTCCTATTAGGGATTAACACTAAATATTTTAAGAAGAAGCCTGTTCCTGAAGAATTGTAGTGCATGGAGAAGACCCATGCTGGAGCAGAGAAAATGTGTGAGGTAGGAAGTTTGGTAGCAATGCAGTGGTTTGAACTGACTACATAGAGAATATCCACTTTTTTGGTTTCTGTATATGTCCCCGTGTTAGTTGGACAGCATCTTCTGATGTTAAAAGGAAACTAGAAACTAAGATAAGTAATAAGATGTATATGTTCACACATTCAGTTCCATGGAAAAAGTATGCAAAACACGAAAATGCTTAATCCAGATGTAGCACCATCCACTGCAACTTGGATTTATCTTTAATGTTCCAAGGGAAATCATTCATTCAAGGAGAGTGTGCTAAAGAACAGAGATTCTTGAGTCACTGTCTCATTCTATTATCTCACTCAGCTTGTTCTTTGAGCTCTGTGTTCTCAGACCTAGAAACAAGGTAGCAGGCCTGCAAAATTTCTAAAATTCCCAACTTCTCTTTTTCTTTTACTTTGAAAAAATGTACTTTAAACAATAAAATCAAAAGGAAATGTTCATATCAGATTATCTTTTGAAGTTCACTCTGAGATATTGTGTTAGACAATGGCCTTGAAACTTCGTGTTTTTATGGGGGAATAGTAGTAGTAATTCTTCCATTGGTGATGGTAGAATATTTATCCAATAACAATACTATTAATGCTCATCACCAGTGTGGGCTCACCATGACTTGGTTTGGCTTTTGCGACTGCTCAGCATATGTTATAACGAACTCCAGATATCTATCTAGCTTAGAATATGTCCTTATATTACGTTGCATCTGCCAGACAGCTGTCTATTCACAATCAGTAATATAATTCAGTAATTCTTAGATCTTATTCTCCTCCAGGCTATTGTTTCTTCCACTGATCTGTCAGGGAAAAATAATCAAAAATCTAACTAGCTGACAATTCTCTCAATAAAAATGTTTGCAGCAGTGGAAGCCATCAGTGAAACAAGTTGAAGGGAATTTGTTATTCACAACCAGTCTCCATGTGGGACTATTGCACTGGAGAGACTTGTCTAATTTAAATTAACTTCAGAAACAAGGGAATGCACAGAAGAAAGAGAATTTCCTTCCATGTGCCTTCATAATAAACATATTGTAGTGAAAACTAAGACTGTGATATCTAAAATGACTTTGTGTTCATCATTATTTGCTTTGGGAATGATCAATGTACATAACAGCCAGTTCCTAGAATGTATTTATTTGGTCATAAAAGCCCATGGAACTATGCAGATTCATGAAAAATCAAGATATGATCCTGTAGAGTATTCATTTATGAAGCACTCAAATTTTACATATGTATTCTCCTGGTATTTCCTTTATAACAGAACAAATCTTAAAACAAAGAAATTCTGCAATCAGAGAGGTGATATATGTGTGCTGAAAAACAAAACATTCACAAGTACAAACACAGAATTTTTTTTAGCAAGGATGTAAAATTTCTTTGCATGAAGAGGCCAGGAGTTAATAAGAGTGAGAATACATTGTCTGTTTCCAATCAAATAGACACAGAATTGGAAAGAAGTGCTCAAAGCTGATGTCATTATAAAAAGTGAACAAGCCTCATCTGTGTACTACTCAGTGCTGGGCTGTAATTTGCTGTTTCTACCTGTCCTTTTTTCTCTTTTGAACATTAACATGGAGTATCAATGAAAGATGTGAAAAAATTGTTCTTTCACTTGATCGCACTAATTCAGTTTGCAATATGAAGTACAAGTATATTTGAGGGGAAAAAATATACCCTTTCATTAAAAGTATAGAGTGGCTTTTCATGGTAATTCAGAAAGAGGCAATGAAATGCAGCTGAAATTATGTAAGCAATGGTAGGTAGAAATTACAAGAATCTTCTCAGAAAAAGTCAAGAGAGAACCCATTAGGGTAAATTTAAAATTCATAATAATCCTTTCCATATACAGCTTTTGTTTCCATGGATTCATAAAAGAAAACAGTTTGCATTCTGCAAGCAAGGCGATTAGACTCTCTATGCCACTGAAAACAATGATGCCCATATAATCAAAGCTGTTATAAGCCAAACTATGAGTATGAGTAATAGTGGCCCTGAATCTCACTGGCATGCATACTCAGACGCCTTTTTTGCAGTAAAAAATACGCTGTAAAGGGAAGAATCCACAATAAGTGAGTAGATTTAAACTATGGTTTAGTCTTCAAAAAAATCTAATGACCTCTGGGACATGTTGCAAGACTGATCTCTTTCTGCAGGCATTTCCTCATTCATAAATCTATTTTAATTATGGTCCATGGGCAAAAGTGCAAACTTGGCCCTGATCCAAAGCTGTGCTCACTGCTGTCACTTTGGGAGGTTCATGGAAAGATCAAGGAGAGTAACTGTAGCAACTAAATATTTAGTCATTATTATTCCTTCAGTACCCAATGGTTACACTCAGCATCATTAATAAGTGAATGTACTCATTGTTAACTTACCATTTCTGCTCCTTTTTCTCTCAATATCTCTTTTTTTTGTCCTTAGGGAACTTTGGCTCTTTTTCTTTAGGAAACTGCCCTTTACTATTCTTTATTAGATTTTTTTCAACACTATTGGTGAAAACCAAATTGCTAACTGGGTCTGAAGTAGAATTATTGCAATTGCTTAACACTGAAAATGAAATGTCATTAATTGGTCTGGCTACTTTCAGGAACCAACAGGATATAATAACAATTCACTTTTTTTTGAATGTACCATTTTGTAAGGTTACAGATAAAAGTTAATACTGTCATATTTTTATATTCCATATAATATGCTTTATGTTGAATGAATTACCTACTGAACCTTATGGTTAGAAACATATTCTTTTTCTTAAATAATTGAAAAATCTGAATGTATACAGTGAGCTATATAAATATGCCTGACAAAGTATGGATTTTAACAATAGTACTTTCAAATGTTATTTAAAAGATTTTGTGAATAAGCAATCTTTATCTTTACCAGCTGTAGGAAGTTTAACAAGGGCAAGTGCTGAATTCTGTGAAGGAGCAATCCTCAATGTACGTTCAGACTGGGGAATGACAGGCTGGAGAGAAGGGCTGAGGAAAGCGACCTGGGAGTCCTAGCTGATAGCAAGTTGAATGAGTCAGCAGTGACTGGCAGCCAGAAATGCAACAAGTAGCCCAGGCAGCCAGCCCTGTCCTGGACTGCATCAGACACAGCAACACCAAGCAGCTGAGGGGGTGATCGCCCCACTCTACTCTGAGCCTCTAGAGGTATGGCCTTACCTCAAGTCCCATGCACAATTTTGACATTAAGCTATTAGAGAGCATCCAAGGGAGGGCTCTAAGATGATGAAGATGTGTGACTTCTTCTGTTCAGTCTGGAGAAGAGGAGACTGAGGGCAGACCTCACCGCGGTAACAACCTCCTCATGAGGGGAAGAGGAGGGGCAAATACTGATCTCTTCTTTGTGGTGATAGTGACAGGACTGAGGGAATGGTATGAAGTTGTGTTAGGGGAGGTTGAGACTGGATATCAGAAAAAGGTTTTTTACTCTTAGGGTGGGTGGGCACTGGAAGAGGCTCCCCAGGGCAGTGGTCACAGTACCAGCCTGACAGAACTCAAGAAGAATTTGGACAATTCTCTCAGGCACATGGTGTGATTTTTGGATTTTCTCTGTGCAGAGCCAGAAGTTGGACTTGATGATCTTTGGGAGTCCTTTCTAACGCAGGATATTCTATGATTTATCATCAGTAATGCTTCAGTTCACCTGACTTCAGCCAATGGGGCCAAAAATCAGTCACTTTGAAGGCTAATGATTTGCTATCCTGTTCAAGTTGACGAGGAGATAAAACATAGCCCATAAAATATCTTACATTTGTGCCATTTAGATACTCTTGGGAGATAGTTAGCAACTTGTTTGAAGCTACATCTCCATGTCTAATTCCATGCTTTGGAATAAATCCCTTACTCAGTACAGGCTTGCATTTCTTAATCTTGTGATCACATTTCTTGACTGAAGTCTTGGCATTACTACACTCCTTTATTTGAAACTCAGGAGCAGAGTACTTAATCTCCAGTAATTGCTTGTTTTCTAAGTTGGATAGTGAATACCTAAACCATCCTCAAAGTTCATATGAACATTATTTTATTTCAATATTTGTAATCTTTTTCCTATATAGAAAATTTTTTAAAAGGAACTAAAAAGTGTTTTAAAGTAAGAGTAACAAGAAAGCAAAATATTAATCTATAAATCTAATTAAATAAAAAAATTCCAATTATTCTCACTGCTAACTCAGTGGGTTCCTTTTCTTGGAAGCCAATAATATATAAGCACAGAGATTTACCTCAAGAAATGATACTTTGAAAGGAAATAATTTTTGATGGGTAGCATAATGAACTTATGTTGGCATCTTGAGGACACTTATGTGCTCAGGAGGGTCTATGAAAAATGTTTCTCTAGGAGGAGTTCTTAATTTATGTAGCTAAATCTACTTACATGGCATTTTACAACAAAATGAGTGGACTGTTTTCCTTGTGTATCATATTTTTGTAAATCTTAAAGCAGGCACTCCTCATTTTTTTTTTCCAAATAAAGCAGACTGAAATCCAGTGGGAACAACCTGAAACTTTTCAGTTTGTTTGCTTTTCATGAAAACTGTTGCCCTTAGACACAAGAGTTAAGAAATAGAGGAATATTTCAGCAGTAAAATCCTTTTCAACTTGCAATTTCATAATATTATTTCATGTGAATGTTATTTGATGAACATTCATCAGGCACTTTCCAAAATTAATTATTTTGGTATGACAGAAGGGGAAAGGAGAAAAAATACTGCTAAATTCCAGGAACATTAAACTTTTCAAACTAAAAGTCTTTTTTGAGTCTGCTATAATGGTAAATATCAGACAGAAAAAAAAATAATGACTTAATAAATAAATAGAATTAATATCTACCAGATATTAATATATACCAGAACATGTTTTTTGCTTGTATTTCTTCTTGCACCTTGTAGACAGGTTAAGAAAACAACCATAATTAATAAATAAGACATTAAATGAACCCTGTGACAACCTTCTAGTCTATTGCTGTACTCCATCCTGGTAATAATTTCTTTTCTTGGTTTGTGTTTCTGCTGAGTTTGGCTGGGGTAATTTCCTTTGCAGTAGCTAGTATGCATCTAAGTTTTGGATTTGTGCTGACAACAGTATTGATAATACAGGGATTTTTTTATTGTTGCTGAGCAGCCCTCAAAAAGAGTCAAGGCCTTTTTAGCTTTTCACCCCACCCCACCAGTTGGCAGGATTGGGGTACACAAGGAACTGGGAGTGATGCAGTCAGGACAGCTGATCCCAAGTGACAAAAGTGATGTCCCACAAAATATGTCACCATGCTTAGTATATAAAGCTGGGAGAAGACAAAGGGAGTGGGGGTGTTCAGAGTGATGGTGTTTGACTTCCCAAGTAACTGCTACACATGATGGGGGTGGCTGAACACCTGCCTGCCCATGGGAAGTGGTGAATGGATTCCTTGTTTTGCTTTGCTTGCATATCTGTCCTTGTATTTCCCTACTAATATGTCTTTATCTCATCCCCCAAGTTTGTCACTTTTAGCCTGCTGTTTCTCTGCCACTCTACCACCATAAGAGAATGAGTGAACAGCTCTGTGGGGTTGAAGTGCTGGCTGGGATTAAACCTTGAAAGCTTTTTGTGCATTTAAGGTATGTGAAAGCAGGATTATAAAATTATGTACATTGGAGATTTAATTAATTTCTATTCCTTTTTACCAAGATAGGACTGTATCATCATAACTAGTTCTATTGTGGCACTCAGAGATATTTAAAATTTAGTCTTAGACTTTTTCTTTGTATCCCAAGGTAAATTAAGTCTTATCTCTTACCTTTATATCGTGTTCTTTAGTTTCCTTTCTATTTGATGTCTTAGTTTTACTTAACTTTAGATAAAGATTGAAGCAGAAATGTATTTCCATCTTAACTTCTTTTTAGATCTTGTAAAGGGTTTCAGCCCTTCTAGCTCCAGCTTTTTTATCACATCTTGCCATATTTTCATGAATCACACCATGGAGTTCTTTTTATGCCTTTCCAGATAATAGCCTTCATCCAGAAGAAAACTAAAAAACATGTTTTAAACATTGTATTGCTTACGAGATTTGTGTGTTCTATCCATTTTTTCAGGAAGAATAAAGTACTAGTTTGCATTTGTCAGTACCTTGCATATGCAGATGTTTATTAACTGCATTTTTGTATTTGAATAATATTAATGTTGTAAGGGCTGCTGTCTGGTAAATTTTGAATTATAGATCTTCTGATACTATTACTCAGTCTGAAATATAACACATTCTTTGAAGAATATTGAAATTATTCCTGATGTACACAATTGTTTAATTTGGACTGATATGTCAAAAATCACAGAATCATGAGTTAATGGGACCAATATTCCACTCTTATGGGGAATGTAACACTCAATTTAATCTTAGTAAGAACAGAAATACTGGCTTCCTGAATTTTTCATGTTTGCTCTTGCAAATATACAGCAAAAACATCTTGTAATATCTCAATACTTTTTCCTGTTAGAGTTTGCCTGAAAAAGGCGACACAGACAAGGTTCTGCTTTCCTTGAATATTCAGACATACCTTCCTGATCATTGTGTGAAAATTACATCTACACTATAGCAAAAAAAATATTCCTTGCAGGATACACAAATTTAAATCTATTATCCCATATTACAACTCTCAGATAGTATGTACTTCCTAATTTTTTACCTCCATTTTTGAATTATAAAAACCCATGAAAAATTACCTAGCAGCTCATGACTTTTTGTCACATCAGGAAGATTGAAACAACAAATCCAATGCTCTTAAATTATTTCCAATTAACTATAAGAAATGTTCATTACATTATCTTTCTGAATTTCCTAAGCTTTCCTGATAACATTTCATCACAATGCATGTAAGCAGTTTGTGTACACATATTTGTTTACAAGTTTTTTCTATTTACATCTTGCTAATGCTCTCATCTTATTAACAAGATTTTAATTCCTGCTCAGTGAATTCACCTTTTCCTTTGCCTAATCTGCATATGAGAGATTAAAGTAATTTCTTTGAAATGACAACAGAGAGAACATAATATTCTATACCTAAGGACTAAGGATTAAAGGAATGTACTAATTCCATTTGTGAGAAAAAAAGAAGTAATTTTCCTGCTTTAGTATGTATAAGTCTCAGCATAATTTTTTCAAATCAATGACTCAGTGTGTTTCTTGTATTTGGCCAAATCATTATTTTTACTGAAAAACTGATTTTTCATTAGAACAAAAGTTAAATACTTTCATATAAATTATTGCTTTAAAACAAATGAATTATGATGTAGCTAAACAGAATTTATTAAGCCTACATAATTTGCTGTGTCCTTGAAAGATTCAATCTCTGTTAGAGGCAGAATCCATCAAATCTGAATGAAATGAAATTCATTCATTTCTTACTATTTCTTGTCCAAAGCCAGCCAATACACAATGCAGAAGGCTAGTGTTATGAACTCTCATTTAAGACTGCTAATTACTCTGTCAGTCCATCAACATTGATATGTTTCTTCAAAAACATAACAATTTTGCAGGTTCTTAGGTCTCACTTTAAGCAAAGAATAATTTTAATATTTTGAAAACTGTCTGCAATTTATGTAGTTTTTCAAGTTTTCCTCTTCCCTAGGTTGCATTATGGAAAGAATTTTTTTTTAAGTCAAAATTGATAGAAGCATGATGGTCAGTTTCAAAGATATTATTCAAGACAAAGTGGATTTACTTAGGAAGAAATAAATTATCCTGTATCAAAAAACTTCCAAATACTCTTCTGCTACTTTATCTAATATTGCTGTAAATTTAGTGTTGCTTTTTTTGTCACCTAGAAGTGACAGTGTAGTAGCACAGAGTAAAAAAATGTTAAGAACAAAGAACCGATCAAGCAAGGAATAAAGAAAGAAGGAACCTTTTGAACATCTGTAGTATTCACACATGAAATATCATGAAACTGCCAGTTCTAGTTGCCCTCATTTCACATTGAAATCTCACCCATTTTTGACAAATACAGTCTGGTTTCTACAAATGCTTCTGTTCATTTTTGGTGTAGGCGGTTTCTGGGTTTCTGTTGTCTCACAGGTCCAAGATTCAGCTCATTCATTTGTTTCAGAAAAAAGGGAAAGTGAGGCTGGTCACCACCTAGGCAAATCTCATCAGGCTGTGTGGGTCCTGGCAGCCCATGTCTTCTGCAGCAGCAAAACCAGAAAAGCTTGTGTAGTGCCATGCTTGCTTCACTTTCTGGCCCAAAAAGGCACATTTTGTGTCCTGTAGCAAGAAGTTCCATAGTTCCTTCCCTCTATTCACAAAATGTATATGGCTATCCCTTTAATGTCAGTTTAAATTAATGGGATTAGCACAGGCACCTCCAATAGTTATTGCACAGAGTAACCACAGAATTTCACAGACTCTTCTTTGTGTTGGATTTGTAAACATTTCAAAACATTACTCTTTAAATCTTTAATGACAATGATTGGCTAAAGTTTTTATGAATATACATTTGTGTTCATATAAAGAGGTGCAAAATTTATGAGGATTCTTTTCTGGCAATGAATGTAAACTGCATGTTTGTCACAGAGTTAATATCAGGAGTACTTAGGTGTCTCATTCCTTGAGTTATAGAGGCACCCAAATTTATAATTTAATTTTCCTTATCTTAAAAATAAACACATGTAATTATAATTTTTTATTTTATGACATAAGAACAATTAACACATTCAAACAAAGTAAACACAATTTTTCTTCCATTGAATTTTATTAAATATTAAGAAAAGGTTTATCTTTTTTAATTTCTTATATTTAATTTCTAAAAATAAACCCAAGAAAATATCTATGCAAATGTATTAGTATAAAAATATATTTTTCAGTCATTATTTCTAGTCCCTGAGAAATAAAACTAATTCCAAAGGTAATTATGTTTCTGTAGCAAAGTCTACACAATATATTAAATTTCAGTTGCTACAGGTAATGCCCAAGAAGAAATGGGTAGCAGAACCATGAGAGATAAATGAAAAATATCCTGTAGCATCAAGACCAGTTAATAAAATATCTGTCCTGCTGGTGTTCTTCTGAAACAAATGGACTGCCCTGTGTATGGAAATACCTTAAAGACTTGTCAGCAAAGATTCCCAGTGAGCTTTTAGTGCACATAACAGCATTCCTCCTCCCCTTAATTTCTCACCCCTTCCTGTAGACCAGCCTAAACAGGTAGGTAGGATTGAAGCTGCCTTCTAAGGAACTTGAGGTCAAGTTCCTTTATGATTTAGACTAATGTGTTAAATAAATTTTAAACATCGAAGCCTGTCATAATAATATGAAGTACAAAATGTGCTGTGTTCTAAGTCTACTTTGCATGTTTTGCTGCATCTAGCAGCAAAACATATCTAGGCTAATAAGAAATACAATTACAGTAAAGATTCTATGGACTTTAAACAAGTTGAAGCTAAATAGATGGGCAATATCACGTGTTGTGTAACTTTGTTTCTGGTACTCTTATAAAGCTGCCTGAAGATAGAAGACTGAACCAGTAGTATGTCTTCTAATTTTTATGACTATCCTCTACATTAAATATTATGCCACTGAAACTTTACTATACACACAGAAAAGGCTGGAACTTAATGTATGTTAGACAAAGCACAAGCCATCCCAACTTGTTTCATATTATGTTATGAGTAACATTTACTAATAGAATGCTAGCCATGACCTGTATCCTCCACAAATCTTTTTGATATTCTCAGGGTCTTTCATCAGCAGGGTCATAACATTGTGAAATGGATATAAGTTAATTTCACCATGAATTTTGCAGAACAAAAAGAAATAAAAAGTTTGTTTAATAAAGAAACTTTACTCTGCCCTCAGTCGGAATCACCCCAGCACAGTGATTGCAGCAGTGATTGCAGCTCTGGTGTCTTAAATAAAGGATCTTTCTTGTGATTTCTAGCCAAATGATTTAGTCAAATTCTGATGCATAAATTAATTTCTTACTAAAATTTATCTCTTCTGATGGTTTAAAAGCTGAGTGGTCTGTTTCCCTAATGACAGAAAAAAAACATGTATGATCAATCATTTCAGAATTCACAACTTAAAGAAAGCCTCACATAAGCCATGCACAACAATAAGCACTTAGCACTCCACTGCCATGTCAATTTGCTACTTTTTCAGTTTTCACTCTGTCCACTTACAGACTGACAAGCCAGTTTAAATAGACACAGGTGTACACTGCTTCTTTGTTTCGATAAGCAATCTGAATAATCCATCAAACATCATCATTCTGACACAAGTTAGGACCATAGAACTACCTTGGAAAACAAACAAAACACAGGTAACACCACAGCAATGCTGAAAATAGCAAGGAAAAGTAATTGACAAGATTATAAGTCTGAAATTCCTAAAAATTAGTCATGTCCCTAGGAAAGAACTGTGAAAAATAAAGCACATACATTCAGCATATAATCAGCTGGATAGTTCTTTAAAGGACTATACTTTTATGTTGATTTTCTAGTGGACTTTCTTCTTGGGAATGAGATAGTTTGCATCTTTTTATTCTAGAAAATTTTTTAAAATAACCTTTGAAAATATTTCACGTCTTTCTTGAAGTATTTGCTAAAGCTGGACATACACAACCTTTCTTTTTTCTCCCCCCTTCTGCTTTTTATTTTTGCTTAATAAAAATGGTGGAGTAAAAAGTAAGTTTACAGCATCCAGTAGAGCTGTTTCAGGGAGCACAGTTAACATCTCTAGGTGACCAGCTGAGAGATTAATAAAGCTATTTGAAATAGGAAATTTAAAACCATAGGGTTTATGTAGGTATGAAACCCACTGTGTGGGTCCCATACCTACATAAAAAAGAAACAGTCACATCCAGTGGGTTTTACATAGGGGAAAGAAATGGGAAATACTTTATGCTTTAGAGCATGAAGTGGATTGCTTTCAATGCAGCTGCTGAAATTTCCAAAGCTGTCTTTCTCTAACAACTCGTATGTCTTATCTCTCTTCTATTTATTTCCACAATGAGAATGCTTTGTGAGAACAAAGTAAATATTATTAGCTTTATGTTGACTTTCTCTTAAATTTATGTATTGTAAGAAAGGAAGAATCTGATAGGAAAAAGTGTTACTCATAGACTTTTCCACATGAGGAAAATCCTCTGTGATCCCTTTTTCGTTGGTCCATCCACTTGACCTACACTACTTTCACATCTTCCCCTCCTTTCTGTCACACAGTAGGGCTCTCTGGAGTTGGGAAGGGATGTTTAAAGCTCCAATTGCTTTAAGTAAAATTCCCTGTAGTAATATGCATGGTGATGCTGAAAACATCATGCATATTATCATCATGTGTAACAATACCTCTCAAAGGCAAATGATTCCTTATTTTTAAAATTTGAACTTAACTTTGTAAATAGAAATTTGTGAGGATTCAATGACTGCTCTTTGCACAGCATTAAAGCAGTGAACATGTACCAAGTATTAATTATTACAATTACCATGAGATAAAGAACAATCAGAAATATTCAAAAGGTAGAAATGTCCTGCCCTAAGCTTTCAATATCATTACCAATCTTTAATGTTATACAGAAAATCCTCTTAATTCAACACAAACATTATAAATTCTTATTGAAAAAGTGTCTATAGAATTTAACATAAAAATAAAAGATGAAGGTTGAGTTGTAGAGGATATTCTATCACAATTGGTCTGTCGGAAATCTCAAGTCAACACAAATAAGCAACAGTCATCAATCATGAAATCTGGGGTGTTTTTAAAACCTATATTTTCATAGTATTTTTCCCTAAATAACATATTGCTGCCCAAATTGCTGTGCAAAAGACTTTGCCCTAGTTCCCACAACAGTGGGGTTTTAGAGTTTTCTACACATCAGTGTTAATTTTCTTATTGGTGGAGACACAGGGCAAGCTATATGGGAGGCCATGAGTCACTGCTGTTGCAGGAGGACAGACATTTTTTCTTAGAACTAGGAAGAAAGTAGATTTAAGATAAATCAATTAGCAGGACTTATTTGTGGACATGCACTGCATAGTGTTCATGTGAGGAGGAAAACTTGCTAATTTATGCACTAATGTTGAGTGAGATTTGATCTATATCTCTAGTTGAATGCTCAGTATCTCATATGAATAAGTTTCAGGAACTTGTTCACAAAGTAAAGGAGCTGTCAGTTTGGGTCATCAGAAATACAAACACAATATGTACTTGTGTTGAGGAAGGAAACCTGAGGCTAGATGGACATGCTGAACAGTATAAAACTTAATGTCTGTAAGGCTGAAATTGCTGTTATTCTTCACTTATTGATGATTTAGTCATCATTTAGTTCTAGAGAGTTCTATAGGCCCCAAAACTCTGAAGTCTGATACTCTTGGAATGAATATTGACACTTTCTGTTTTGAATGTAGATAAGCTAGTGCATGTACAAAGCATAGAACTCTGAGGAAAGCTTGCAGACAGTGGGGAAAAAAAAACTCTGTGTGGGCATTGGCTTCTGTGCAGCTTTGTTTTTCAGATAAAATCTACACTTTAAAAATTACTATATTTATGCTAAATATGATCCAGATTATTGCAGGTGGCAACTCATAGAGACAGGGAAATGAAGGACTGTAATTATAGTTATAATTATGCATAATGATATGCAGACTGCTGCCTTTATACACAGATCCCTCATTGTGTAAATGGGGCACAAAACACCTTTGTCTCCTTTGGGACAGACAGAATTTCATCTTGAATGGATCCTTTGAGAAACACTTGGGAGATATGTAAATAAATACTGGACCATTTATTTGCCAATGTGGACATTATGGTCTTTTTTTTTCATACTATAATAATGCCATAGCATAGTCTCCTTGAGAACATGACATAACAGGAAGGATAATTTGTCAAGTCCCAAGGTGACTTTTCAGACACTGTTAAAAAAAATCCCTGTGCTGTAGGGATAAGGAGGCATAATGAGGCAGGGAAGCCAAATGGAACTCATCCCACACAATACAGCATGTTTGATTTAGAAAGTAACTTTTCACCTTTGCTGTCAGATTCTGCTCACATGAAAACAATGTGTTGAATTTTTAGATCTTTTCTCTCTCCTGCCTGAATGCTGGAACTTTTGCAGCTTTTTTATCATAAAAAATTTTCCTTTGGCAAAGGTGAAATGTGTCTATCATTGATGTTGCGATGGTTCCAATGGCTGCTCTGGATTAAGACACATTTGAAAGTTCATTGGATGTGCAAAAAACAGAAGTAGATCCTCCTAAAGAGCTCACTATCTCATATTATTTTTGAAAGAAAAAGCACACCATGACTTTGACTGCTAGGCACTACACATCATCACTACACAAGGAACTGTGGTTGCTTAAAATGGGGGAAATTCTGGTAGAATTTGCTCATAACTGTTTGTCTACAGTTAATTTGCTCATGACCATATTTCATATTGGACTAGTAAAGGAGATTTCTCTTTGATCTACCATGTATAAATATAACGTGAAGAACATGGGACATATCTGTAACAATTGTAACTAACACTTGTTTGACAACATGCTTCCTGAAATATTCCAGCCTCTCAGGTAATGAGCAAAAGGATCATCCCCCCTTCATCGGAGGTGGTGAGTATCACAAAATTTAATCAAGATTAATTGGAACTAAGGGAGACTTTTTACTGCACAAAGTGCCTCACAAAGTCAATATCCCCTGCATGCTGAGTGTGATTGCACATGACATATCTGATTGGCAGTGCCTGGAGTAAGATTCTACCTATAAGGGATGGCAGTGAGCTTAGACAGAATAAAAAGTAACATATATTTCCATTAAAAATCCTGTAGAATCTCAATAAACTATCAGGAAAATCTCATAGCATTTGGACTTTTAGATAGTGAGGCATCTTCAAATGAAGATCCAACTGCCATGAGCTTTAATAAAATACAACTGTTAAAAGACATATACCAAGAAAGCTGAAATGTAAAAGACATCATGCTCATTATTAAGAGAGAGAAAAGTCTTTAAGTCAGCAAAGACAGAGAGAATCCTTTATTATATTCACAGAACTATACACAATGTCATAGCGGCAAATTAAAAAACCCTAATTTTATCTCATTTAATTTAATTTCATGATTGCTGATGTATTTTATTCTTGCTGCACCTTTCTCATGTGTTTTCACCAATGTGACCTGACAGGTAACCACTGCAAGATTGCTCATTTTCTTTCTTTTTAAAAATAAAGACAACTATCATGGAAACCTGGTCTTCCAGCTGTTAAAGATTAAAGAGATCACCATCTGCTGAGATGACTTGGTGTAACAATCTCCATTTAGTTTGTCCTTCCAAAGTCAAGAGTGTGATTATTCTATAATTCTCGCACCTGATTAATTCTTAACTATGAACATAATTACACTCTCCAGAAGGTAAATCACTCTTATAAATCAGCTGCTGCTGACAGTTCCCTCTTCTGCACACTAGCACACTGCAGCAAAGTCAGTCTCAGATTGTAGAAACAGATGATTGTGAAAACACATATTTTGCAGAGTCTCTACTTATTAATGAATTACAGATAACATGATACTGCAAGGAAATAAAAGGAAAAAAGGACAGAGTGTGGCATTTATAAATTCTTCAGCAACTGCAGAAATGTTTTTTATGACCACAATGAACAAAGAAAGCAGTGCCTGCATATACAGTTGTACTGCAGCAAGCTGATGTGAAAAGACAGCTTGACATTTATGAACTCTAATCTAATAATAAATTGCCAAGGTGGGCTTGGAACTGGGACTGATTTCAAATAATAAATCAAATAAAAATAAATCAAGTGAAGAAAATGCATAATACATATTTTTCATGTTCCCCCCACCTCCCTCACCCCCCATCCCTGATTTAGCAAAGATTTTTTTTTTTTGCTGGTTCTAGCAACTGATCACTTTATGCCCTAACACATAATTTGTAATTACACCATGTGACTGTAGTTCCCAATTGTATGAAAAGCACTCCTAGTGACTTCTCTTCACATGCAGAAAAAGTCAATGCTTAATACATTTTTTCTAATGTTTCTCCAGTTTTATTTAAGCAGCTATAATGCCCAAGTTTTGTTAAGAAATCAGAAACTTTTAAAGCAGGTTTTCTGAAACATCTAAGACAAGGAAACCTGCATTGTCCCATCATAGACAGAGCAACAGCACCCACTGCCTAATCCTAAATGATTTAAGACCTTGATACATTTGAATTCTGAGTAATGTCTTTGTAAGTCAGAGAGGGACAAACTAGCATGACATAATGATAAGAATTGAATCGGTTCTGGGTTTGAAATTAATTTTTATTTTCCATAGGAGAATATGTACTGACTTTCCTGAATAACCTTGCATATGTTTTTTGATAGTATGAGTGAATTCCATGAAGTGATTCAGATAAATGCAATTTCACCTCTTCCAAATAAATACTGCAATCTACTGATGACATGAATTATTTTAGAAAGGATAGAAAAAAATATGATAAATCTTTTATTCCTTAGGTTTTGATATATTATTAATTTTATAGCATTTTCCTTTTTCTTTTTCTGTAGAAAGCTAAATAGTAGTTTTTAAACTCTCTTTGGGTACAGAAGAAATTACTATCACATGTACTTTTAATTATTTCTGCTTCCTTTTCCTCATTCTTTTGCATGTCTGGTTTCCCTAGTGAAATGAAAAATTACTATAAGATAATGAAATCTTTGTAAAATATATTTTCAAATAACTGGACCAGAATTACTTCTGAAATCAGTGACACTACATCAGGGATGAATTTATTATCTTACATTTGTTCTTTGTGTGTAAGTCCACTGTCTCAAATCCACAATTTGAAAAGGAAATGTAAAATAAATGTGCTAGGTTTTCAGTTAAATCTAATTAAAGAGCCTAGAGGAAGATTTCAGATGAGGCTTGATATAAAAGCAACAGATTGAAGGAGATATTTTTCATAAGATTAAATTCTATAAAGGCTTATTTAAAAAATTAAAACTTTCTAAACTTTATTTTCTATCTTTTTATCATAGTTCTATTTGAACTCCTTTAATTGGCTAAGGGATGAAAGTTGAAGGAAAAAGAAAAGTCTTCTATTATCTGTGTAAAGTAAGCTCCCATCAGCCTTATCAAGTTCTGGATTATACCTTTTTTAATTTTACTTTGCTTTACTTCAATATTCATTCTGTACAGACTTGTCTCTGAGCTCTGCACTACTGAAAGCTAACTGTAGTTTTCACAGCTTGCTTAAATCAGATTTGCCTTGTATATATGACACCAGAACTAATTCTTCACTTCACTGTACATATATATTTAGATTAACTTAAGACTTCTAGTTAGAACTTGTTTAAGATCACTCTCAGTTGTACAGACAGGTTCTGTAAAGCATGTGTTGAAGGAATTATGAATTTTGTTTTATTTGTTGTTATCCTGCAAACCTTTATATGATAATGCCCCTCAGGTTTGTTCTCAGTTCTACATAATTTCTGAAGTCTCCCAATCTTCCACAATACCCAAAAGCAAAAAGGAAACATGATGAATCTTCTATGAGATTCCTAAATCAGATGTTTGACATTCACTTGTCTTATTATAGACAGGATACAGTTCTTTTTTGTTTTCCTCTCCCTTAGAAAAGGTAAAGACATTTTGCAAAGCAGTTTTATTCATATAATTTCTCTTTACAGCTAAGGTTTTGGCTCTCCACTCAACTCAAACATCTGTGTATGGGAAGTTTCTATTAAACCAGCATACTTATTCTCAAGAAGGGTCACAGAATCACAGAGGCGTTGATGTTGGCAGGGAGTTCTGGAGATCATCTACTTCAACCCCTCTGCTAAAACAGTCCCTCCAAGAGCAGATTGTACAGGATCACATCCAGATAGGATTTGAGTATTTCCAGAGAAGGAGACTCCAAAACCTCTTTGGGCAGCCTGTTCTAGTATTCTGCCAATCCCAAAGTAGTGAAAAATTTCCCCATATTTAGATGGAACCTTCTGTGTTCCAGTCTGTGCCCTTTGCTCCTTTTCCTGTTAAGACCACTGTAAAGAGTCTGGTCCCATCCTCTTGACATCCACCTAAGTCTGACCCCATTCTCTTGACATCCACCCTTAAGATAACTTTAGGCATTGATAAGATCCCATCTGAGTCACCTTTTTCCAGGCTAAACAAACTCTGCTCTCCCAACCTTTCCTCATAAGAGACATGTCCCAGTTTCCTAATGATCTTCACAGTCCACTTCTTAACCATTTCCAGTAGTTCTTTGTCCTTCTTGAACCTTAAGGCCTAGAACTCAACACAGTAGTTCTGAAGTCCAGACATGGCCTCAAAGGGCAGAATACAGTTTTCTACTCTACCTTCTAGAGCCCTCAGTGATGTTCACTTACTGGCTAGAAAAGCTGGAATTCTTTTGTTCTGCACTTCAGGTATTCTCCTGCTGACCTGTTATCCCTCACCAGTCATGTCTTGCAAACCCTTTGCATCAAACTCATAGGAGTGGGATGGATTGAGATTCTCCTCCCCTGTTTATTTTAGTTTGAAGTCTCCATCACCAGTTTGGCAAGCTTAAGACTGTGAGTAATAATCAGTGGACTTTCTGAGTCCTGGTAGTCACTCAGCAGCATCCCTGATATGAGCTCCCTACATTTCTCTAGAGAACATCACACTCTTTTTATTCTAGAGTGTTTGGTTTACTCTTTCTACAAATTCCCTGTTTGCACTAAAAAGGGAAAAACTACAACATAGAAAAGAGATGTTGGTAAAAAGCTAGATAACAAGTATAGTTTTGATGCAACTTCAATCTGTGATTCCAAATGGAAACTATTGAAGCTGATACACTCTTGAAAATTTCCAATCTCTCTCTACTCATATGGGACTCTTCCATCTGCTTTCATCAAGTAAATGAAGTTTTTTTTAAATTACTTAAAGCCAGGTTTTAGAAATCAGCTAGGAAAAGGTTATAATTTGTGAGGTTTGTTTTATATATATATATATATATATATATATATATATATATATATATATATATATATACACACTTAGATGACATAGGTGTTCTGCAACTCTGTCTATAAACACCACTACTTTCATTTAAGTATGAAGTGTAGCCAAATTCCCACAACATTTGAAATTAATAAGGTCTAGGATTAATACAGACAGATGCACTCCTGAGAAACTCAAGATTCCATACACAGTATTTTTGCAAAAGGAGGTATCCAGTTCAAGGTTTTAATGCATGCCTTTCTTTCAATATGAGGCAAAGCAAGGTGAGCAAATCCCTAATCCTTCTTATGCTATTGCACACTACAGTGGTTTGAATCATATTTTATAAACCACACCTAGTTTGTTTTAAGGTTCTAAGATACCACATGTGCTGCATTCACTTGACAGATGGATATTGATATTTGTTCTCATCTGCAAGAACACTAGCTGAAGCATAGGAAAAACTGTTAATGATATTAAAGTTGTGCTTATTAAGAGCATATTCAAGCCTCTGATGAAGCCCAATATCATGTTTCACAGATTCCAATTCTAAATTTTTTATTGTGGTGTTGATATACCATTTGTTGACAGTGTGTAGCTAAAATAAAATGTAATAGGATAGAATACTATGAAAGTATATCCAGATAATTTATTCCTCAAATAAGTTAGTTCTAAAGAATAGTTAAGACAGTAATACACAAAGTGGCATATACAGGAAAGGTAAAATGTAAGTATCTATACAAATTTAGAATTAATGGGAGTTTTATCTAGTTCCTGGTGTTAAGGAAGTTGTTATGCTCAGAACTTCAAATGAAGGAGTGTCTTTCAGGGCATATATGAGAACAAACCTCAGACACAGAAGTGTGTTCCCCACAGGGAAGGTTTGCAACAAAGAGGAACTTCAAAAATAGGTCAAATTCTGCCCCAGATTGCCTAAAGTGTTTTTCTAGTAAGGGAGACCAGTTTAATGCTGTATTACACTCTTTAAATCTCAATATCTGAGAAAGTATGTTATACTGGATAATGTAGTAGGGGATTCACATCCTTTTCCATACCCAAGCAATGTAGGATATTGATGGGCAATTCAGGAAAAATTCTAAGTATCACCTGCAGAAAAATCAGAAGCTTCCTTCTATTATCTTTATTTCCTTTCACTAGAAGTTAGCTCAGTTTTTTAGAGTACGGTGCTATTAACACCAGTGCTGTGAGTTCAATCCCTGTATGTGCAATTTATTTTAGAGTTGGACTTGATGATCCTTGTGGTCCCTTCCAACTCAAAATATTCTGTGATAAGTGATCTCTTCAGCAAAGTAGGTGGTATAACCACACAGTACAAAAGTCTAGCATATTCTTAATGAATAGTTTATGGTAAAGTGCTTTAGCTTAATAAAGTGTAACTGAAATATGGGCACTCTTTCCCTTGTGATGACTGCTGGAGACATGGTCCTATATAGTCAAGAACAAAGTAGTCCCAATGAGTAGTAATTTTCTTTCATATGCTGCAGCGAGAGTCATCAGACCTCAGCTGTCAATGCTTCAAACAAGGTATTCTGTTCACAGTTTCAAACGAAGATAATGAAAGCTTTTTAGCATTTATTCTTTGTTTTTTTAAAATAACCCAAAGAATTCTCAGAATTACTAGTGTAGTGCAACATTTTATTTCATTTAGCCATACCTTTTTGGCAGTTAATAGTAGTTACTAAATCAAGCACTGAGAAACTGATGACATCCTTATTATCAAATTTGCACAAAAATTATCAGGGACATAACATCTCAGTTTATGCATGTTTTTTATTGGAAAATTTATACTACAGATGCAATATACATTATAAATTCTGGAAGAAATCTCACACTAACAGGAAATTTCTTTTGTGTTGCTTCCAATACTCACACCAGAGTTTGATTAGATCTAGTGGAAACAGTCTGGGTTAACTGCACTAGAGGCAGAAATAAAAAAGAAAAAAAAAAAAGGACAAAAATTTCTGATACAGAAAATACACTTTGTTGTTGAGAGATGAAAAAACTTTAAAAAACCGAAAACTCTAGCAAAGCCTCTACTCATGTTCAGGTCAAACTATTCAGATAATTACATAACATTGCCGGGTTTAATTCCTGTACTTGTTGTCCCTCTTCTCATACATATGCACTGTGCCATTCTCCTATTTCCCACAGGAATCCTTTTCTGGACAGATCACTTAGTCTTTCTGAAACACAAATTAATTTATGCAAAAATATCATTCTAGGAAGACCTGGTAATTTTTCCAAGTGTGTTCAAAACTGAACGTTCAACTTCATACCTTAACAGGCTAGGAAATTTACAGGAACTTATCTCCCATGGTTCATCTGACTATCTGTGAAACAAATTATTCTAAAGCCTCCAAAACCACCATAGCTGAAGTCTTTGCAAATATTAATGTACAAGATTGCACAATGTCAGTCTGTGAAAGTGTAGGTTTCAAACTGAGATATTGAGTTCACCATCCAGGAGCCATATGAAAGTATGAATTTCTAACCTGGCCTTTTATCATCTCAACAAACCATAAATCCTTTTTATCTATAAATGCTTCTGTGATTTGTGATTTTAAGTTGAGGAGGAAAAGGTAGTGAGTTACAAAGATGTTAGTTTAATGAATTTCTACTAGTAGAGATTTACATCTCTATATTATATAAATGTTAATAAACATATTTTTAATTCAACACCTCAAGGTTTTCCTGTTCATTTTCAGAAGGTAACCACAAATTCTCTGCTAGCCTTCTGTGCCTTGTCACTACTGTAGCCTCTAGTGTATCTTACTACTGTTCTTTGTACTATATCCACGGGATATGAGAGACATTTTAATCATGCACAAAATAATTCACATATATGTCAATTATATGTGAACAGAAATCAGGTGGGAAAATGAGCCTAGGTAGACAGATTCTAGTGTGAGGTAGATGCTTTCTAAAGTAGAATTCTGAATAGCCAGATTTTCAATTTCATCACCTGGTTAACTATTGACTAATCACTGTAGCATTTTTTAACCAAAAAACTGGACACAACATAAAATTGCACTTTGACCAACAAAAATGTGGGATATAGATTTCATTAGTGACAACACTGACATTGTTCAGCATAAGTGAACTTCAGAGACAGATAAAGACGGGTAATCATACGCTTTAGCATATATTGCATATATGACATATTCTAAGATAACTATACTTAACAGTCAAGTATTATCTGAGTTTATTTAATAGAAACAGGAATGTGAAAAAAGAAATCAATTTTGTCTTTGGTTGCTCTGTATACCTAAAGTGCAAAAACTGTAAATCTGAATAATTTTTTTAATGCCAGTATATTTCCAAAGGTAAATCCCTTGGTTGTTATTATTGATTTCCAGCATCCCCTTTTTTAATTTAAATGTAAATCTTTTCAACTTTACCCTTTGTATGAATCAATAACAATTTACCTTGCAGTATTATGCTAGCACAAATGTTTAATACATGGATTATGTCCTTTGAGTTGCACCTTGCTATAATAAAAATGGGTTTGGAATAGCTGAGGATCAGGTTGGATGGATAGTGCTACTCTGGCACAGTAGCTTGTATCTATTTATAAAATGAAAAATAATGATAAAGCAAAACTTCTTTCAATAACTGTTAATTTAAATTGATATATCTGCAGATATAAAGACATAGAAACTAGAAATTCTGATTAGCTAACATAAGCAGAAATGCAGTTCTCTGTTCCATTCTTATATGCATTAATTTAAAATTAAAAATTAATTTCACTAGGAATTCAAAAGACTCACTAGCAAACGGAATGGTAAGGTCAAATCCATTTTATCATGTCTTTTTGATAACTGTCCAAAAGTTCAAAATGTTATCCAGTGTTTGATGACACTTTTGGGATTTCTTCCTGGTTCTAAAGTCCTCCGAAAAACTTCAAACAATAATGAATACTTAAGCTTTGCTCTTGTTTTGGAAAATGTGCATTTACAGTTTGCTAAGACAAAACAAATAGTGACATTTTAAAGAACAAGTAACAAAATAACTAACAGATCTAGATATGAATATTTTTCCACAAACCACCTTCTCTGTATAAAAAATAGGAATCTTTGAAAACCTATGCATCTCCTCCATGATGAATCCCAAAAACACCCTAGTGCTGATTCAGTTCTGGGCTCTACAGCACAAGAGAGACACGGAGCTTCTGGAGCAGATCCAGTGGAGGGCTACTAAGTTGATCAAAGGTCTAGAGAATCTCTCTTACAAGGAAAGGCTGCAAGGGCTGGGCCTGCTCATCATCCAGAAGAGATGACTGAGAGGGGGTCTCATCAGTTCATTTCAACATCAAAAGGGCAAGTGTCAAGAGGATGGAGCCAGGCCAACAAAATACAGCAGAGTGAAACTGACGCACAGGAAGTTCCACCTGAATGTGAGGAAGTACTTTAGTGTGTGAGTGACTGAGCACTGCAACAGGTTGCCCTGAGAGTTTGGGGAATCTTGCTCACCAGAGATGTCCAAGAAGTTTCTCGATGAAATCCTGTACTAGGATGATCCTGTTTGAGCAAGGAAGTTGGACCAGGTGACCCACTGTGGTCCCTTCCAACCTGGCCCATTTTGTGATTCTCACCAGTACAAAGTAAGAATTGTAATTGGACAGTTAATGTGACTTGCATGAGATGTCACAGTGCTCTTTACTGGAACAATTTTTTATTTTTCATTGTTTGATAACACTTAGAAAGATTTAATTTCTTATTGATAATCTTGGGTTTTCATTTATTTATTTGATCCGTTCTTTTTTTTTTTTTAATGAAACTGGAGATATCAGTGTGTTAATTTCAGGATTCTAATCTGGAATATTCTCTTTCTCCCACAAAGCTTGATGAATTTCCCAAGTCTTGTGTAATGCAGAAATATGGGCTGCTTTAAAATAACTCCTGTTGAAAAATGATAGTTTTCCTTAATATCTGGGATGTGTTTGCTTTAGCAAATGTAATGTGAGCAAAATACCATTTTTAAAAGTATTTAACTAACATTTTTATTATAGCATGAAGGAGAGAAAAGTACATACAGGTTTACCATAGACTTAATTTGAAGTTCCTCTTGCTTTCAATATGTTTGTAGGGCTGTCACCACGTATAGTGTGGCAATGTTTTTGTTTTACTTGAGACTCATTTCATAAGAGGATAAAAATGATCAGAAAAAACATCTATTAACAATCTATGCCAAAGTAGTGTGGACCAAACTTTTCCAAACATTGTTATTACTGCTATGAGAAAATACCAAATAGGATTGGAAAAACTCAAGCAAGAAAAACCCACCAAAAAAACCCCCAAACCAACAGCTAGAAAAGAAAGCAAAACATAAGATGGGTGATACTCTTTTTAAACTCTGTGGATACTTTTATAATTTCATATTCAACCCAATGTTACTGATGTGTTAGAATCCTAAGGTACCGCTGAGGTCAAGCACAAGTTTCTGCAGGAACAGTATCATGGCTTTCATGTATAATATCTTCATTAGCTCACCTGTCCTGGAAAACAAGAAGGCTTAGATAATAACACACATAACAAATCCTGTTCCCCTTTTTGCTGGCTTGGACCAGGACAGAGTTAACTCAGCTTTGGAAGGCTTTTGCCAGTAAAAGAATGAACCATATAGATTTCTCAGGCAAAGCTGACATTTTGGAGGACAATATAAAGATTTTAAGCATTTTATAATGTCATCCTGTAAAAAAGAATAGCAAAGAATTCTTCTATTTATTATCTGCAGTATTCCCTACCTTCTTCACCTCAACTGTATCATAATCAGAAGAGGAAAAATCTATGAGCATTGAAAAATATCTTTTTTTATATAACTTCTATTATTTTCTCCTAATTCTTAAATTTAAATTATATTTTGGCAATAGGAAAAATTTTCTGGAACATGCAGAATCCACTAGTGATTCAGTTCTGAGAGATTTTTAAACTGTGATTGTAATCACAGAATCACAGAATATTCTGAGTTTGAAGGGATCAACAAGGATTATCAAGTCCAATGGCTAGCCCTGCACAGGACAACCCAAGAGTCACGGCCTGTGCCTAAGAACATTCTTGAAATGTTTCTTGAGCTCTGTCAGGTGGCTGCTGTGACCACTGCCCTGGGCAGCTTCTTCCAGTGCCCAACCACCCTCTAGGTGAAGAACCTTTACCTGATATCCAACCTAAACCTCCCCCAACAGTTTCATGTCATTTCCTTGAGTCCTGTCACTGGTCATGAGAGTAAAGAGATCAGTACTTTACTTTAATAAACTACAGTCTTTCCCAATTTTATCAAGAGAAATGAAAAAGTTAGGACCTTCAGAAAGAATATTATGAAATAAAACCTAATAATAATATGGAAAACAAAGTATAAGTCCTTAAACCTTTGTTAGAGTAGATGACAGAATGTTTTACAGCTGCTTGAATTAAGACAGATATGTTTTTCGTGGTCTATTGCAGAGATAGAGGAGGGATATAACCCTTTGTTTAATAGCAGATGTGAAAGCACTGCACACTATCAATATCCAGTCTTAAATCTGAAGTACTGACAGTGGAAACTCTGCAGGCATGTAATGTAAGTACTTTATTTACCACACTGAATATGAGCAAAGACACCGTTAAATTAATCAAGTTACAGGAAATAAAACTCCAAAGGTAAAAAGATCAGCAAACCAGAAAAATCAAACTGAAAGAAGAAAACTCTATAAAAAGGTAGGGGCTAATAAAACAAGAAATTCCTCATGTAACACTCACTAAGATTTACAATAGCTAGAGGTTTTCTATTTTTCTTTTATGAAAGATAATGATTTACAATTTGTGTGAAAGTAAATGTTTTTTAAAAGTAGAATTTCTCTCATATGAAGAGAGACTACAATAAGCCTGTGCAAAATTTTATAGGAAAAATACATTTTTGTCACTGCCTCCTATTTTAATGGTGTATAGAGGTTGTTAACAATATACAAGTGTTTCGTATCTCCAGAACATAATCAGTGAAATGAAAGGAACACATGGTAAAAGTGAGTAGAGGTAAAAGATTTGCTGATTTGCCACAGTGTTTGCTGGATGGGTTGGGATGTATGCTGCCTTGAATATTTCATTCAGTTTACTGAAATCATTAATGTCTATAACAACATGCAAGAAGGCAAAACACTTATTCTATGACCTGTTCTTTAACTTATAAATACAAGCAGGGTACAATATATCTGAAAAAACAGCAGGTCTAGGGCACATCTAAGAGGTTTAATAATTTCTTATGTATCTCATAGAATTATACTGATTTAAAAAAAAAAATATATAAACAAACCCAATTTCAAACTTCCTGTAGGAACAATAAGATCATAAGATCATCAATATTCGGTAGAAGAATATTACCCACACCCATCTTTCCAAATGTGAAATGTTCAAGTATTCCTAAAGAAACCAAAATTGAAAAAAGTGCAGAACATGTGACCAGTTTATACAACAGTATTTTTATCACTGGAAGCAATTAAAAAAAAATTACTAATGTCAAGGAAAGGATTGGGGACAAACATTGAAAATTGCAATCTAGAAGTGTCTACCTGCCTGAGATTTTAATGGTGCTTAGGCTACATCTTTGTCCCACTTTTTGACTGTCCAGTCTCTCTGAAGCTGGACTGGCATTTCTGCACCTGCCCACTTGCCCTGGTTCAGGTAATTAAGTACCTAGTCTGTCAGAGTTTGGCTTTCTCATCAAGAGAAAGCTGAGCATCTATTCATTTCTCTTCTTGGTGTTCAAGAGAAAGTGATGCTGCTGTTGCATTGTCCCAGCTTCATTTTGTTCCAACACAAAGCAAAGAAAATTTTAAAACACAGGAAATGCAAAAACTGAGTTGATGAAATATGCTGAAGTCCTAATATCCTCACAGTTTGGAGAATGCCTATATAGATCCCTTTATTCAGAAGTAGGTTTTGGTCTATGGACAAAACCTGAGATCTGAACACTTATATTATTTGAGGAAAGATATAGAATGTCCTTACAACTGTAAATGCCTGTTGTGTTCACATATTTTCAAAATTATTTTTCTATAAGAATGTATTAAGTCAAATCACAGTAGAATTATATTTTTTTTTAATGCTACAAGACCTCCCTATAGTTAATGTAGATTGTTTTACTACAGAAACTTGTTAAGCTTTCCTTAGATGAATTTTGCTTTCTAGCAGTCTTCAGTAACAAATAAATAATTTTTTTTTAAATCACAGTAAGAATAAGTGGTTTCAAGACAAACATTAAGCAGCTGGTGAACTCTGGTATTATTCACTATTACATGACATATCTAATCATTAAAACATCAAATACTACAGAATTATTCTTTTACTACTTGTTATTCTCCAAAGGGATATTACTTTTTTATTTGTGTTTTCATTACATGAATTCAATGTAGACTCTGCCTCAAATAATTATTTAAAACTTTCCCCAGCAAGCACCTTCTTTTACTGTGGACAAATAAATTAAGAACCAGTCTTCCAGTAGCCCAACACTGTCAGAAGAAAGTCAAAGAATCATTTCTCTCAAAACATAAATTAATGTAGACAACCAGCATGCTTTTTGTGGCTACAGGATTTGGAAAAAGGAAAAAGGCTTAGAGATGAGAGAAAACATAAACTGAGATACATGTAGTGTAGTATATATATATATAAGTGAAAAACAACCAAGTCTGCCAAATTTTAGAAATAATGCAATTGGAATAAAAGGGTTAAACGTTCTCATGTAACTGGGCACAAAGCCAGGGCAATGTTGTGATACAATAGAATTATAAATTAGGTGTTTGTTCTAAACTTATTCTAGCATAGAAAAGGGCACATTCTGAACACCAAGTACTTACAAACTACTAACTAACTGCTGACTAAGATGGTTGGTAAGTGTGTCAAGAAAAAATACAACTGGTAAGTTATATTTTCAGTTTATGTCAGATGTCCTTGATAAAAGCACATGAATCCTCTCAAGTGAGGGGCTTACTTCCCACACACATATAGAGAGAGAGAGAGAAAAGAGCAAAACAAAGTCTCTTCATTCAAGGCAAGAGTCTGTCTCCAAAGGATAGTTACAAGAATGCAGACAAGCATAAGAAGGAACCATAAATTAGCAGGTGGAAAGAATGGCACATAAAAGGGCTATTAAATGATTTTGTGATAGCTAAATTCTCAATAGAGTTGAGAGAAACCAAAAGCCCTGTGAAAGCATTCATGCATGGAGAAGATGTATATTTGAGAGAGTATTTGGTTGGGGGTGAGAGGTGAAGGGGGGCATTTATTACCAACTGTTACCAGGCAAAGTATATGAGGTAAATTCCCCTCTGATATGGTCTTTCAATGTACAGACAAAAAGTCCACTCACCTCAAAGGCAATGTTATAGCCCCTGCATTACTGTATAAACATGAATTAGTTATGCCACTGAAGTTGCTCTATATCCTGCAGGTTTTAATAGGAGGAAAAGAAATCATTACAGAAACAAGGAGAAAGAAGGTGAAAAAAAGATGGAAATACATTAAGATGCCAGAATGTAAATAGTTTCCTCTCTCCTGAGTATCTTAGACATATATCTAAAGTAAATGGAGTTGGTTAGTGAAGCCAGTGATCTTATCTCTTGTTTTCAGCAGTCCAATGCAGCCCCAGAGGCACACAAAAAATTAGTGCTCATTGCTGTTATCTTTTTCTACCTAAAGAAAATGCAGCATTGATGAATAAGAAAAACATTGTGCCTGTCTGATAAGACAGCATCCCTTCCAGCAGTCTGTGTCTGTAAAGTGCAAATGAACATGTTTGAAAAGAAAGAATTGAAAGTCTTAGTTTTGGGGTAAATTATTTTAAATTCTGAATATAAGGAATTTAAGGTAGATCTGTGAAAGCACAAAGCTACAATCCTTTGGAAAATCATATCTAGGGCATCCAAAAGACGAAGTGTCCTAAATCAGTAGTACATTCTGAAAATTTTTACAGTCTTCATCCAGTATTCACAAAGCAAAGTTAAAGACAAAGACACACTGGGCCAGCTATTGGTTTGAAATGAGCTTTTGTGTTTACTGAGAGGAGCTATATGATCTACCCCTTCAAACTGAACCTCTGCCTTTAGATGTAAAGGATTAGAGAGTAGTAGCTAGAATGATTTGCAAAGATGTAGCTGCATGTATTGACATGCTGTGACTCATTATAGCCAGTCACATTACTCTTATTTTTATTTCCTGTAAATGTAAGCTTTCATGGAATTCAAAAGAAAATACAATCTGAAGAAAAATTTTTGAAAGCATTTGGAAAAAAAAAGAGGAGTCTTTCTGAAGAAAAAGAGGCACCTTTATTTTTCTGCTATTTACTTTGTCTGTATTCACACTTATTTGTCAATGAACATTTTGCTGAAATCCCTAAATTGGTGAGACATGAAGAAATGTCTTATGCATCATCTAATTTTAGGTAACCATGTAAATATATTGTCTTCTTAGCTACAAATAAAGTTGGCATCATTTACAGTAATGGTCTAAATTAATACGAATGTTGAATTTAAAGATACTCTCAAAACTCACAAAAGATCCAACAACAACTTGATTTTCTGAAGCACTGAAGGGAGCACAAACACTTGTTTAAATTCTCCATGCTATTTACTTTAGATGAAGGTGGCGCAGTAGGTGACTTTGCTGTCATTGTAGTTTGTGATGAGTTAGTGAAATGAATTCAGTGACCCATAAGGTCATGCTGAACTCTCAAAGCACAACCAAAATGATTATTACACTCCACATTCTATACTGGTATGTTAGAATAAAAAAAAAACCACTAAAATTTTGTAACCTGCATATTTATCTGCAGAAAATCAATATAATAAAATTATGCTTAGCTCTACAGAAAGGTTTTTTAAGTTCAGTTTTTGAAATTTCTTTATCAATTAATAATGAAAACAATATTTGTGTGTCAGTTTAGACATGCACTGAAATGCCATTACCTATAATGGAAGATGATGAGAGAGAGCTTTTGGTATATATAAACTCTGTATGTATGTATAAATATATTAGCATATACACTAAACTCTGTGTGGATATAATATAGGAATACAAGATTGCCATGATTTGCATTCTAGACTAGCTGTCATTTAAGCCTTTTGCTTGGCACTGTAACTCAGTTATTCTTATTTTATTTACACATTATGTATTTATTTATTTATAGGCATTTTGCAGCATTCAGCACCTGAGTATTGCATTGTTCAACACTGACTTATTGCTTTGCTGTCAGTGCAATGCACAGCATGCTATGGACATTAAAATTGCTCCTCAAGTGCCTTAACTGTTGGTTCAAGAACAGAAGTAAACAATTAGGTTAGATCATCCCATACACAGGAAATTTGTCATGATCTATTACTATGAACACAGGAAATGATACTGTACCTGAGGCTGTACAGAAAATTTAAATATAAAATCAAGAAACTTATACCTGATAGAAGATTCTTTGTCTTCAACTTGATCAGCTTTAGCCACACTTGATCTGGAACATTATGCTGTATCAAAATACACTTTTTTCTCCTGCTGGCTACAATTGAAATAACTGCTTGACAAGATAATCCTACAATAATAACAAAAACACAAATAACAATCATCTTTTTGTTTCAAGTCTCTACTCCAGAATATGTTAGTGAGATGGACACAAAATTTTTCAAAAGACAGTTAGATATTTCATCTTACTGTATGCGTTTCTGCAAATATACTGCATTTAGCAGCAGGTCAAATAAAACAAAAATATAGAACTGTATATTTATTTCCCTTTGGTCTTTAGGGGTTAGCAGTTTTAGGTACTCTCCAGGATTTCTCTTGATGTTTTATCTCGTCCACAAAGAACGACACAAATATTTTCTACTTCACTTCTGAATTGCAGAACTTGAGATATAAGGAACAGTGTTACAGAGACTCATAATTTTGAGCTTACCTATAATGCCTTTAGCTATTCTAATTATAATTTCTCACAAATTATAGGTGGCAAATTTATGTTCCTTTAATTTTATTTTTGGTTTTGTCAAAGTTGGCTTACAGTCACATGTGTTCCAGTAGTGACTGTGCTTTAGGCTGCCTTCATTTGTGAATGTCTCATTACTAGCCAAGACCCAGCTTCATCTTTTAGGACAGACCAGTCAGCTCTCCAGAGCCCTCAAGGCTTCTCAAAGCTGTGGAAAAGCCAGATATTGGGATGATCAAGCAACAGATTCTTCTGTTTGAGAGTAATCACCAAGTACTGAATGTTAGTTCATTTTTTTAAATGATGAAGTTGATAGAAATTGTTTTAAACATACTAGCAGCACATGCTGCATGTGAGAGATATTTCCATGCTATCTGCCATATTGAATCATGATTTTGATCCACAGTGAGAATATCCTGATTCATATAGTATGTCATTTTATTCCTACAAAGTATTGCACTACTCTAGTCAGTACAGATGTTGTAGAAGGGCTCACTTTTGACCAAAAAGTATTGAAAATTCATGTTTGGAGCTTTACTGGGAGTTATAACACATTTTTCGTGTTTAAGAGTCATAGTCTTGCTATACCTTGTGGGTGTTAGCTTGGCTTACTTTTGTAACGCCACAACATTTCAAAGTGAAATCAACAAATTTTCACCCCAGAATTTAGGGGTTTATTTTGTTAGTTCAGCTGCTGCTCTGGGGTGGGGGAAGTAGAAATGAAGAAGATTGGAAGATTGCAGAGGTCAGTGAAAAGTTTTTTGAGATTGCAGTCATCTCTCTTTGAAAATTACATTTTGTGTCCTCAAAATACAGATCCCTGGTGGAATCTGCACACTTTAATTAGAAGTTTCTTCTCATCAATCCAACATAAATCTTCACTGACCTGAATTAAAGGGGTATTTCTCATACCTCTGGGAGAATAGATGACAAATATCATTGCACTCTATTTTTCTAAACATTTCCATTAAAATAACTGCATTAAAAAATCTACCAAAAATACAGAAAAAAAAAAGCCAAACAGAAAACCAACAAAACAACACAGTAGATAAAACAAGTTTTTTTACTCATTTAAATATTTTTGGTCTCTGAAGACCAGATAGAGTAACCAGGAAAAAATCAGTATGTTGTTCAAGCTGTAGTAACAAGCTATAGAACAGCGTTACCTGCAGGTAAAAAAAAAGAGAAGAAAAAAAAAAAAGGTGGAAGCAATTCCAATGCTGAGAGAGTTCCTCTACTATTCTTTCCTTTCTGTGACCCAAAACATGATCTTTCACATTCTGATGCCAAAAATACATGACAGAAAATACAAACCTATCCAGTAAGCAATCCACAGTGACAGGGAATTCTGTTAGGAAGGCCACAGCCTGAGAGAAGCTGCAGCTGTGCTGGCTTTCCCACAGGCCAGAAAGGTGGAACTGGGCACCTGAGGTGTGGGGAAAATCACCAGTTACAGTCTCTGAGGGGCAATGAAGATTATCAGAACTGTGGATTGGCAAGAAGGAACTGAAACTTTGGTTCTCTTCAGTTTTGGAAATATAAAATGATAAATAAATAATAAAATAAATAAAAGAGTGCATATGATAGAGGTCTGTGGAATCACAAAAAGTCATGGATAAAATTAATGGAAATGATTATTCCCTATTTCCCACAGTGTAAGTACTATGAAATGCAAAACTTAATAAATTATCATTGTAACATAGTGTTATAGTGCTCAAAGGGGAATGCAACGGGACAGAATCAGTTTGGCAAGAAAAAGTTTAAAAATCATGAAGATTTTTTTTCCAGATAAATATTTGGATTGCTTTTAATTTTGTATTAGGACGCTTTCAAAATTTTCTCTCATCTTTTAGATATTAGATTAAATAGAATATTACATACATAAAGCATTTTTTCTGTAGCTGTGACAATTTGTGCAGATATTGACTCTGCTATGGAAGTCTTAGACTTCATACAAAGTGCCCACACAAACAGAAAAAAACTTACATAATCCAGTCAATTTTCCTACATCAAGGAGCACACTGAAGGTATGGCACTTATTGAAATTCACAGCTTTCAATCCCCCACAAGATAAGAGTATTTGGTGTTGGTTTTCATCTGTTTATGTTGGTGGAAGTCTGTTTACACAACAGAATTAGGAACAGTGTGAGACTGTTTACATCTAAGGCTGTGTTTTGGAATCATTTCTACTCAAGAGCTGAATAAAGTAGAAGAGCAATATATTATGAATCTTTGGTATGCAGTTAATGCAGCTGCTTATTTTATAATGAGAAAGAGAAATGCCAGATAAGCTGTATTTAAATTTTTTAACATGGGGAGGTCAATATCTGATTCTGTACTTTCAGAGAGTGATGATCTGATAAAATTTCAGCAATCTTGGCATAAATTATATTATATGCAATTCACATAAATTACTATTAATATATTTGCTGAGTTACTTGCAATTTGTCAAAAGCTATTTCCACTTATACTTTAAATACTGTGCAAAAGAGATATGATGAAAATAGTCATTTAGTCTCTATATGAGTGAGTAAATTTCAATTACCTTTTCTTACTACTGTTGTGTAATAAGAGATGCTGTTGTTAAAAGAATGTTTCCTTTTCAATCTCTCCTTGTTATCTTAAATAAATAAAAAAATTATTTATTTCATTCTTCATAGAATAAAGTGAACTCTTATACATTATTTTCATTAATTTTATTATGTTAAAAATAGGATTTTTCTGAAAATATAGAATTGATCTGAAAGTCCTTTAATTGAATAATAAATTATGCAATGATTTTGCAAGCAGGAAGGAAAATCTACATCTGTAATTGAGTTATGATAGCACATGAAGAACAGAGAAGGAGCTATTAAAAGTAGCAGATACATAGAGAGGAAGAATGATACAGGTAAGAAAAGGAATATAAAAGTAGAGAAGAAGAAATTATGCTAGAAATACTTATACATATTTTATAGAAAGGAATAAGATATGCTCTTCAGTAATTCCAGAGATGCATTTGAGATGTTACAGGACATAATTAATCAACCTGGCTTCCATGAATACAGAAGAACTGTGCAGTAGGTCTTAAGAAAAGGTTTAATTCTGCTTTTACTGGTTTATATAAAGATGAAAGAATATTAATTTTCTCTAGCTGCATGTTCTTACTCTTGGTCCAGGTCTGACAGTCTGAACAAAAGTGGCTAGAAATGAAATTTTGTTAAACCAGTGCCATTGACCTCACCAGCCTCAGCATCTCAGGGCAACTGAGGTCCAGCAAAAATATGCCACACAAATTACATTTTTGGAGCATTGGAAACAAAAGTCTCTAGATTTCAGGTTTTTTTCATTATCTTTTGAAAAAGGGCCACGAACAAGCTAGCATGTGTGTTTGTAAGATTAGATACAAAATATTGCACTTCTTCCCTACAAGTGTGTCTGTCGTGGCTGATGTATGTGACTGTTCTATCTCTGTAACTGTACACATGACTGCTGAATAAGTAACAAATATCATGCTATGTTGAAAACTACTCTTTTCCTTTTCTATTCTTTATAATGGAAGTGGAAAGGTGAGATGCACACGATTTCATTCTGGAAAGCACTTCTCTCACAGTGTTTTATGCTATCTTCTTGTTCTTTTTCCTTGTCCAATATAAACAAGAATATTGGCTGCATTAAATAGAAGATTTTGCTATCTCTTTTGAGTAATCTTGACCATAAGGTATTATGCATAAAATCTAATTAGTTTGCTGATTTCTTTCACTATCTTTAGAAAAATATTTCATTACTATGCTAACAGAAATAGCTCTTGTTTCCACACTGTCCTGATAGACTGTAATATGAAGCTACTAAAAGTTAAATTCCTTCCTAATTTATAGCCTGTGCCATAAAGTGTTGGCTAAAAGCTAAAAAACCTGTGTTGTCCAAGTCTCTGAAGTTGTACTACAGAATCTGGTTATTGGTGGCTCTATAGGTTTAAAACTCAGTTCTCTACACTAGCATAAAACAGTATATAATGTAAAAAATTTGTTTTTATACATTATATTCTGGGAAATAAATTATGCTTTGAAATAATGTATTACAGATGATTGGTAAATAAAAAATGTTTTGTTAAATCTTAACAATTTCTAAGAATTAGTGCAGATGAATCAGCACAATTTGCATAAAATCGTGCTTCATTTAGACTGCATCTTACATCAAAAAGTGACTAAATGGAGAAACACAGCACCTGGAAATTATTTAGTGTGATTCCAGGGAAGCAAAATACCATTTGTCTTTCATACACAGAGGGAGTAAAAAAAGTGCAGTGAAAAAAAGCTATGAGCCTGTGTATGCAGATTTCATAGCCATGCCAACAGCTAAAGGCACAGTCTCTGATTTTGCCACCTCACTGGTATAAGCCCTTCAGTAATAATCTTTCCATCTAGTAAAACTTGTTTTTCTTCAGGTATCATCAGCCAACCCAGCTGTCATCCATAACCTTTCTGTTAATGTATGCTGCTTTAATACCTTAGGATTAGATTTTTTAGGGGTTGAAAAGTTGGTTGAAATTTACCACAAACAACCAGTAAATAAATCTGTATTACTGAGTCAAATAAAAAAAAACTTACTAACCTAAAGTTCCATTATCTTTCTGATATGGCTTAATTACAAAAAAAATAAAAAAAAGAAATTTACTTTTAGGCATGGTTTAAGTATGATTATTTAGCCCTGTTCAAGAACCAAACAATACAAACTCAGCACACTTAACTGCATTCATCCCAGTCCTGTGATCAACGCATTGTTATGTTTAAGCTGAGCTATTTCATTTCCTGAGGCCTTCTCCCCAGGGATCCTCCTTCCCAAGCCATTTGCTCAGAGCTATGCATGTATTTTGAAAAGAAATCTGCTGGGATAAGAGCTGAGAAGATGAAATACAAGGCAGGGGATCAGAAAGTGTGAGTATGCAGAAGAAAATAAAAGACAGGAGCAAAAAGGGATAAATAAAAGAGTTGGATGAAAGAAAACAAGAAAGCACATGGCTACAGGCTAAAAGAGAAATTTCTTTGCCAACTCAATACCCTGAGGCTGATTACAGGATGCAAATATAAGATGTATTGCTTTTGGAACGGAAAAGAGAATTTATTAAAATCTGAATAATCCAACACATTATTTATTTTATTCTTCATTACTTGAATTTTCATACCATGTGCAAGTGGAACTTTCACCTCTTATTTTCATCTAAGATGAGTATCATTTTATTTCTTTTGAAATGACAAATGTTATTTTTTGAAGTTATAGAAAGGAAATGCACTACAACCAGATGTTCATCATAACACTTAAACCTCCTAGCTTTGAGAGCCTTGGAAACAATTAATTATATCTCTTATCTTTCAAAATTGATATATCACATATGAGAAATGCCAAACCTAATGGAAACAGCAATGGAAGTATCATATTATTTCTTTTTCAGAATACAAGCCTAAAGATTTCAGCCAGCATTCTCTGTTCTGTACTCATAGTTACACACTGATCTAATCGAAAAACCTGTCATTTATATTTTGGATCATCAATAATAAAAAATTCATTACCACTTGATAAGGAATAAGTAGTGCTGGAATGATCTTATCCCATGTTTGATAAAAAGGAACCTAACAGTGTTTCAGCACTAGTATGCCTGAGCTTTAATAAGCAGCTACCACGTTACACTCATGTAACACTGGCTGGCCCCTGGAAGGGATTTTTGTTGCTAAGGAAAAGCCGGCTTAGGAGGCTGAGACCATTCCATCAAAGGCAAAACGAGAACAGAGAGATCTATGCACACTATGCCAAGTCTCCTGTGAAGGAACATTATTTGTAGTGCCCTAACTCTAAAAGATTTTTAAGACTGTTCTTGGGTTTGCACCAGAGGAAATATAATTTTCATTCCAAACTCATTCCAATTTTTTCTTAATATTGTGTGTATTGATCATTTAGACCATCTTTGGGGAAATGCTTGGAATGGTTAGGATTACGAAGAATCACAAAATAGGCAAATATCTTGTGCTAATCTTAAGGTGGATACTGCAGCATAGCCTTGACTAATTGAGTAAAACTACCTTTATTTCAGAAAATTCTTGATTGACAAGTAGGTCATCATTAGTCCACAAAGGGTCCAGGGAATGTTCTACCTGGACTCCAGCTGCCACTGCTGAGGTGCAAGGGCCTCCAACAAGCTCTGTCTCCAGCTGCCAGTCCCCTCTCACCACCTGTGGTGTCCCAGAGAACATCACATGGCACCTGTCTTCAGGCAGCTTTATCATGCCACATTCTGCTTTATCTACCACAGCAAAAAATAGGACATGAAGCCCAAACATCTGAAGTAGGGTGAAGTGGGAATGTGGCAGAGGGAACTTTGGGCTGCACTAAAGAGAAAGCTGCTGCCAAGAGGGATAGGTCTTCAGATCAGAGAACCTGGATTCTCCTAAAAGCTACTTTTCTATGTACCACTGATGGGAAATGGAAACAATAATTTCTTTCCATCAGCCCACTGGACCCAGTGAGCAAAATAAATAAAAAATTACCAAAAAATGGCCTTGTGTGGACAATGCTGAGTGGGTAACTCTGCCTCCCCCATGAAGGGAGGAGGTGTGATATGGGCCCTTCCCCAGGAACTTTCCCAGGTATCTCTTTGCATATGAAAGTGGACAAACTGACACTTTGCTGATCATTTCACCTCAGATAAGTCAGTCTAGCACAGATACAGTACTTACAAAGCAATAAACCCCTCAAAGGAAAATATCATATCATAGCAGTAGAGAACGGTCAGCCTCCAGAAAAAAAGTTCTGTATTTGGTAAATGTATAACAACAGCATTTAGTAAATGTATAACAACTCATTACATATTTTGTTTTTTTCTTGGAAAATCCATTTGTCTCTGGTGTTTAATAAAAAAGACAGAGAAAGCAAACATATTTCTCTTCTGTGTATTATTCACCTGCTGTTTAGACTGATACAGAAAGTGAAAAACTTCAAAGGATTTCTTGAAATATATATAAGCTGACCTGGACTAGAGGTATTAAACATATCCAAGTTAGTACTTTTCCAGGAAGGAATTCTAAACCAATTTTCTGTTTTATATCCACCATTTCAGCAAGACAATTCCTGGCAAAAAATTCATTTTTATTTTATTGTTTGCCTAAGAGTAGCATCATAAACTAGATATATAGTAGAACTAACAATTGTTCTTCTAGTTATAGGCTTTCTTTTATAGTCTCTAGAATACAGTCCCAGTCTTGAAGTAAATATGGTATTACAGAACAAAACTTTCCTGAATGACTCCCTATACTAAATCTTTTTAAAAATTTGTAAACTCCCATTTACATCTAGAAATGTAGTTAATGCCAAAATGCAATTTAAAAAACCAAATGTTTTGGATGCTTATCAGAAACAAATTTTCATATTTAGAGAGGCTAATGCTTTTTTAATTTACCCTCAAGAAGTGTTTCCCATTACAATGTGAAATTGCCCACATAACCAGAATTAGCTTTAAATTTAAATGACTCAGAGATAACAGTCACCTTTTAACAAGAGGAACCCAAAACTAAGATTTATCCATTATAAATACATATTATATTTTACTGAAACTAAGAGTTCTGCATCAAAGATCAATGTATTGAAACTACATCGACACAGGGCAACTGCCATGATCAGAAGCATTAAGATGCCATTCTGCAATGCAAAATGTTATTGATGATGTAATTTCTATACGAGGAATTCCTGAGGTTTGAAGAAAATTATAACGCAGATACGTGGATTTGAATATAGAATAGCTATTTACCACCCTTGTAGACTTCACTTTTTGGAAAAGACTTTTACTCTAAAGAATATGTCATGTCAACAACATCTTGATAATCTCTGTCAACAAAATGGAATAAAGATACTATTTTTTATTTAAAAGCCAGAGGGATCCCTTTGTAAAAATAGATTTGATTTTTCAGATTTTGTTATTCAAGAGATGTCCAAGACACTTCTAGTGTTTTAAGAAAGCTATTAATTCAGCTCAGCAGAGGTCTAAATATATAGCATATACTGCAACATTTCAGGGCTGAGGGAGAAGTCAAAATTGTTTTAGTGTCAAAAATCTGGGCCTTATAATTTCATATTTTTACAGATTTTATTGAATATATTCATTTTTCCTGAATTACACGTTCCTTCAAGCCTCAATCTTGATGTTATTTCAAATTTAGCATGTCCAAAGAAGGGTGGCAAAGGTGTTGAATGGTCTAGAAAATATATCTTATGAGGAGTGGCTGAGGCAGCTGTGATTGTTTAGTCTGGAGAAAAGGAGGCTAAAGGGGGACCTTGTCGCTCTCAGGGTAAAAAGGAGAAATTACTGGAAGGAAGTTGTAGTCAGGTGGGGGTTGTTCTCTTCTACCATGTGTCAAGTGAAAAGATGAGATTAAATGCCCTTAAATTGCGCTAGGGGAAGTTAAGATTAAATATTGGGAAAAAAATTACCAAAAGAGTGTTTAGGCATTCAAATAAGTTGCCCTGGAGGTGGCAGTCACTTAAACAGAGGTTGAAATGTTTAAGAGGTACCTGGATGTGGCACTTGGGGATATGGCTCAGGGGTGATTTGAGTGGTGCTAAGGTGACAAATGGACTAGTTGATCTTGAAGGTCTCTCCCAGCCTTGATGATTCTGTGGTTCAAAAAGTCCAGCAACCCAACCCCTAAGGTGCATGAGAATTGACTGAAGGTTCAAAGACAAAAGACAAAGACAGAAGGTGATTTTCAGTACCTTTTGTTCACAAAATTGATCACATTCTCACTCAAAATCTTGTTCTCACTTCATATTACTTGAATGGTGCTTTATCCAAAGCAAAAATTAGCACAATTTCGTCTTGGTGACTGTGTGGAGTGAACCCTCACAAAAAGATTTTGAGATTATGTACTGTTATCTATTACTGAAAACAAATGTCTTCCTCACTTGGTTTTGTTTTACTATAAGGCGTATAAGTGAAGAATTACATATTTTCTTTTCATAAAGAAAATTTAACACTAAAACAAGTACTGGAAATGTTAAATCAGCCTTGCAAATGTTGGAACAATAAGATGACTAGTCTGTGAAACTTCATTAAAAATAAAAGGAGATTTTCAACTATCAATTCCCTCTTTAAAATTTTATCACTACTGTCTAAAATTCAATTTGAAGTTCAATTTTATTTCCAAGTTGAGGATAATTTAGTCTATCAAGAATGTATCTTTGGGGCACTACAGGTCTCCCTTAGTAACTGTGTGTCTCATTTCTGCTGATTTGTAGCAAAGAGCAAAAGGGGAGGAGTAAAGATAAATTACCATTGAAACTCTATCTGATGACAGGTGATATTATAAATGTTATTAAAGATTTACCAGTAGGACGCTGATACTGTCAAAAGTCTTTTTCAGGTGCCAGATAATATACTGAAGCATTGGTGTTGTTGTAATCAGGACAGAAATAATTCAATTGCTAGTGAAGCAAAGAAGACTTTAATGTCTCTCAAGTCCATAAATAAACCAGATTATTTTCCTGTTTCAGTGAATACCTGACATACCATCCCACCTTACCAGAAACAGTGACACACACAACCATGATCTACCTCAGGACGAAAAAAGGCACCTCAAGTGCATTCAAGCATCTGTGCCCCTGACTCACTCCCCCAGTGGAGTAGGGCAGAAAAAGTATGAAAAATCTTGGGTTGAGATAAAGAAGGTTTAATAGGTAAAGCAAAAATCATGCATGCAAACAGAGTTAAACAAGGAATTCATTCACCACTTCCCATGGGCAGGCAGGTGTTCAGCCATCCCCCGTAAAGTAGGGCCTCAAAATGGGAGTCATAGGCATAAGTTTGTCTGTCTTTCCATACTTATTATTTCCTCAATGACTAGGGAAAACAAACACCATCACACTCCAAACACCCATCCCTTCCTAGTCCTTCCCCCAGCTTTCAGTGCTGTTAAACTATATTGTACAGAATATATCTTTCATCAGTTGGGGTCATCTGTCCCAGGTGTGTTTCCTCCCAACTCCTTTTTCTCTCCCAGCCTCCTTGCTGGTGGGGTGGTGCAAGGAGTAAAAGATCTTTGTGTAAGCTCTTCATAGCAGGAATGAAAACATCACTGAGTTATGAATGCTCTTTTCAGCACAAATGTAGAATATGGCCTCACACTACCCACTCTGAAGAAAATCAACCAGTACACAAATGAACTCAACTATAACAAGAGCACTTGCTGAGGATAGTTTCATGATACTTATTGATGATACTTTGGTGATCCTAATGTGTCCCTTCCAACTCAGGATCTTGCATGCCTCTATGATAGCCTTCAGTAAATGTGGCTCCAGAATACATCAAGTTTATTAACAATGAAATCTCCAAGGAAGATTAGGGCATATAAAACTGAAAGAAGTTGAGTAGAATGGCATCCTAAATTAATAAAGTAAAAGTCAAGAAAAGCCCAAAAATGAATGCAAAGTTTCTTAACTAAGAAATTATTGAGTCATTTAGTTCTATTGAAGAAAGAGATAACATATGAAAACTTTTATAGCAGGAACTTTTATAGTTCCTCAAATGTTTCAGTACTGCTTACACAGAAACAGATGTGATCAGAATAAAATAGATTTTGATCTTTCTCATTAGTTTTGGTTTTCAAAATTCTGATAAGTCACCAGAATAAAGATTGATTTATTTTATTGACTTGAGTCTAATCAGTATGCAGGACAGAAATTTTGAGCCGTTCGTTATTCAAGGAAAAGAAATATTTTTATTACTTTCACTATTCTTAAAAAATAAGTTAAGAAATCATAATTAAGAAATCTAGGCATTATAGTCAAAGGAAAACTGGAGCACATGATTTTATGATAGAATCTGGAAAAAAAACTAAGAAAAAAAAATAAGAGGGAATTTCTTAATTGCTGTTTTCTTAAAGTCTTACATGTCCTTATTAAATCTGGAACCAGTAGAATGAAGCAGCTGTTAGGAGTCTGAACAAAAACCAAATAGGCACTTAAGAGTTTATTGTTTTCTTTTTGTTCTTAGAGATTTTATTTTATTTTATCCCATGGCAGTTTATGAAAGAACAAGAGGAAAACATTTGCTTATGAGAATGAAAACAAGCATCAAAATTGAAACAACTGAAATGAAAACGTTGTTATTGTTTCATTTCTCTAGGATACATCTTCATGCAGAACACCAAACATCTGTCAAAGAGTAAGGCAATAGATGCTTGTGAGGTTCAGAGCCAGATTTTCAAATAGGTAGTTCCATGAGCCAATGGAGCTTGATTTTTATAATTTTAGCTGCTCAAGGATTCCCACTTGGTAAAGGCATTAATAACAACTCTCTCACGTAACTGGCTTCATATTTCCATAAAACTTATAGAAAATATTACAGAGACTGTAAAATGTTTTTGCCAAATTAGTGGATGGATTAAAAAATTACTAACTTGAAAGAAGTTCTCTGTCACGTGCAGAATTTGATCATGTATGCCTTGTTACCTGTGTTAAAAAACCCTCTGTGTCCCTGAATTAGCATGAAACTACTAAAGTACTACAAATTGCAAAATAATCAGTGAGACAAAACCATTTTGAGGGGGATCCTGGAGATCACAAATGTTCAGAAAAGCCCAGTCACAGGCATAAGTTTGTCTGTCTTTCCATAGTTATTATGACATGCAGACTAGTTTCCAAGCCCATGGCCCTGGGCCCAGTAGCAGTTCCATTAAAATACTCATATTGGTCAGAGGAAGGTTGGCACTTTGGAAGAATTGCAGCTTGCATGATTGCTTGCTGATGGGTAGTGGGTGACACCTATTGTGCTTGCGAGCTGCAGACAAGGGAGTGGCTGCTTGGAAGATCACTGTTCTGTTTAGCTGTTATTTTTTTTTAATGCAATTAAGAAGTCTGCTAAAAATGCAGTTTGCATAGTATTACCAATAATTTTTAACTCGTATGCTAACAAATACAGTCAAATCAAGCATTTGATGCTACTCGTGCATATGAATGGCAGAGAAAGTAACAACAGGAAGAAGGTCTTGCAATGCAAAAGAAGACATCTTGCTTAAAATAACCTTCCTAATATTAATCTATACACAGCAAATCTACCATGTTTTCTTGAAAGAGTCACAAAATATTTACCAAATAAGCACTGGTAGCCTTGAACATTTTTTTTTTCCTGATTCTAACATGTTTTTTTATATTTTGGGACAGGAAAAGCTGTATCGAGGAAGAGAAAAGCAATATGCTAGAGTGAGAGCAAAGTCAATATTCTAAAAGCATTATAGCTGCAGGAGCAGAGGAGTAGAGCTGGGGTTTGCAGCTTTAATTTACAATTTTCTATGTAAATAATGGTCAAATATCTTAGAAAGACAGTGATAGACTGTGGGCTGACTAAGCCTTCATCATAAAAAAGGGGGCCAGAGAAGATATCAGATGCCATCTTGCACTGCAATAATTCCTAACTAACAAATGTAATCAATACTAAATGGACTAAAGGCATTTTATAAACTGATAGAAATTTAGAGAAGTTATTAAAAATAAGATTAGTAATGAAGTGAGAAGCTGAGAAGAGCTTCTTGTTTACAGCACAAAAGTGTATAAGATGCAAAATTTATTCACAGAACAGGAATGAAAAATAACAAATAAAGATTACCAAGGGATTAATCAGGTTTGCCCTAACAGAGCAGGATATTCTTTCTCCAGCAGAGTGGCTAATGTTGGCAGTACTTACTACAGTAAAGCTGGAAACTTAGATTTGTTCATTTTGCTTGTATACCTTTTGGGAATATATGTGCTGTATCTCATCAAATTTTCTTTGCATTGATATAGCACAAAGATACAAAACATGAAAATGGATCCAAGCAACAACCAGATACAGCATATATTAATGGGCTTAGCCTGAAGGGAGACTAGACCAGAGATGATATGTATGGAAAACTGACACAGAGAAACTCCCTAAATAAGGCTATCAAGCTATTTATGTAACTTTAATCCACTGGCATGAGAACATGAAGGTTCCTGGGAGACCACCGTTTGTTCTAATAAGTTTTATTCCAGCTGCTGGGTTAATATGAAGCAGGAAGTTATTAGGAGGAAATATATGCATATGGAAATATCCACTTCTGCCTCAGGTAATTTAAAACTTATTCACATTCCCTTTATTCTTGTTTATAGAAAAAGGACAATCTACTTCATGAAGCAACCCCAGTGTTTTGAGGGCTGTTATTCTTCCCATTATCTAAAGGACAAACTAAGATATGAGGTGTATAAGACAACATTTAATACTCCCCTAAATGGATCCAAGCTGCTATCAGTGACTTACAGATCATGGCAGGAAGCATGGTTTACTCCAGATTGTGATGCTTCAGTGTAAAAGTGTCATCTTATAGATCTCTTTTTGCATTGATTTTAGATTTTTACATCAGAATTTCCTTTTGCAAACTGAAATTTGATAATCAGGAATACACTTCCAGACTTCTCAACTATATGAACAACACAGCAAAGAATTCAAATCAAAGCCTTATTGCATTCTACATACTGGAGAAATCAACTGTTTAGTCACATAAAGGCAGTGGTACCTTTCAAATTATAAATGATACACAGGATATGGAATATTTTGATTGCTTTAATTATTATATGGAAAATAATTTGGAAAATGCATATTTGGAAGCCTCATTACCATTAAGCAATTTTCATAGAAAATGCATAATTTAAAGTCAGTTCTGAAAATGAGAAAAACAATACCATAATGAGAATAAAATGAAGAAGGTTACCTGAAAACCAGACCAATTCATGAGAAATTTATATAATTATCCAAGTACCGTCTGGTATGCTCTGAACTTGATATTTCTTTAAAAAGATGCCCTTGATATAAGTACATAAAGGAAAAGGAAGAGAAAGAGGGAAGGGGAAATGGAAAAGGGAATAGAGAATAGGGAATATGGAAAAGGAAAAGGAAAAAGTTTTTTTGATTGTTTTTTGGGGTTTTTTAATTTTTTTTTCTCACATGAAGTAGAAAACACACAAATATTTTTCTACTCAGAATTTAGGCTTGACTTTTTTCAGTTTAGTTTTGAAAGGCCTACCCTCTCCATGGGACCACTTGAAGTCATGGACTTATGACACAACTGAATAAACATCACAGCCTTGAATGACATCATTTTAGTGAAAAACTGCAGAGTGCAGTCTTGGATAGAAAATGCTCCAAACATCCTAAAGCCATTATTTCCTACAATAAATCTGACCACTACCTTTCAAACTTACATGTTCCTCAGTGAAGACAAATGCTAGCCTTCTTTTACTCTTGAAGCTTTTCTAACTATTCTATCTTGACAAACTTGCTGTTCAGAAAAGATTTTCTATCCACACAACAGACATTGTAATCTCAAAGGCACCCCTCTGGCAGAAAGATTTTCCCCAGCATGAAAAAGGTAAAATTGACTTGACAAATTTACAATGCAAATATAAGCCACCCTAAGCTCATAGGACACCAATAAATTTCATGGGATTCTTGTTAAAACAAGCAAACAAAACCCTCATCAACCAAACCAAAAAACCTGGGGGGTTTTGTAGTTTCAGTTCATAGGCTGATGTATTGAAATCCTCTTTCTAGAAATCACCAACACTTCATTTTGACAGACTTGGCTGAGAACCTGGCCTCAAATTTCTTCTTTTTTAAGTCATTCATTTTCTATTGTTGAAAAATGTCTTATTTTACTTCCTTCCAGGAAAAGGCCAGAAACTCGTGAATGATATGTCTCTTCTATAATTTGTAATAAAGAAGTCATATTCTCAGTGATAGGCACCTGTTACACTTACAACATCTTATCTTTGACTGAGAAAATAAGATTGATATCAAATCTCACTTCTCTTTGATTATATGTTACATGGCAACCTGTGATTAATTGGTTTCACTTCTGCAGTTTTAAAGCAGAGACTTTAGGAACTCTGGAAATAAAATACTAAAGTTTCAAAAAGACCATGTATCACAAAAAATGCCTTAGAATTCTTAGGTACGATTTCTGTCAATATTGGAATTGAGTTCCATGACATCTATTAACACATTCATTGTCTTTGTTGGTGGGCTTACTAAGAAAACCAAGGTTCAAATATTAGAGCATAGAAGGTAATTTCATAAGAGAGTAATGTTTTTCAGAAGTCTACACAGATCTGACTCCCTCCCAAAGCCTTGTTCCCATATATCTTCTCCACCTCTGTAATCTAAAGTACCAAACTCTACTCTGTTTGCAATCTCCAATTTAGCATTTTCCCTCTATCCACCTGTTCAATAGGAAGTAGGTAATGGAGGCTAACCCTGCTGGCCTGTCTTTATTGTACCTTCAAAACTATAAATACAACATATACAAGAGAAATTTGTATCAGTTTTCCTCCCGTATTATATTGGGGTTTTTCAAAATTTTCCAACTCTGCAGCATAGCTTCAGTTGATGAATGCAGGAGCTCAGTATTGGGTTACTGGTGACATTTAAAGCTCAAAATTCTCAAGATAATACCCACAATGTCCTTCAGATGTTGCTCTTGCTTCCTTTGCCTTTGAGCAAAGGAATAGCTTTTGAGCAGTATGCATGCAATTATAACCTACATTTAAATTTCAGTCTAGAATACAGATTTTTATGTTGCTTACAAATGTTTTAACAAGTTATACTGTAATTCAGTTGAAATGACTGACAAAAATCTCTGATTTGTGTTAAAATGAAGCTGGCAATATGGGAGGCTTTTATGACATCTAAAATTAAACATTATGGGGCAGGTATACAAACCTATCTCCAGGTATAGTCACAGGGGAAAAAAAGAGCAACTTAGGGAAATGCTCACTGGAAATAATTTCCTTCTTTACACTAGAATCATTTACTCCAAATGGCTGGTTTTGTCTCCAGTTTTTTTAAAAGAGCTCTGGACAGATACTCTAATGCAGGTCTTTTCATTACAGATGTCTATATTAAAAGAAAATCTGAAAAACCTCCCCTTTAATATATTGCTTCAACTTAATCCAAATCAACAATATTTTTGTTCTTCTCTTCATTGGATCTACTTTTCAAAGACAGTAGAATGCCTTTAAATGAGCAGGAAAAAAAATTAGATGGTAAAAAAGTTGTATATTTTCAGAAAACTTAAAAAGTAAGACCTTCATTGAGATATAATCAAAAGTTCTTTGATTCACTAGAAGTTAATAATTTTGTTCCAGAAAATCACCCAATGGAAATCAGTAGAAAAAAAAATCAATTTAATTCAAGGATGTGTAACATCTTGTTTATATGTTCTATACATTTAATGTTTAAACATTTTCTAATATATGTTAATATTTTCTCTTCTTCCCACAATATTTCCCTCTTCTTCCTGAAAAAATTTTTAACCCAGTAACTATTTTTAGGCAATGCTAAGGGGAAGGAATGCTGTTAGCAGCAAGTGGAGCTAGCAATCCCTCTGAAAATTTGGTACCTTAATTGCCCAAATTCAGTGCTTTGAATATTGAACTACATGCTGTAATCTTTAAAGTTTTGGCCCATTCACCCCAAATTCTTAAATGGCAGGGTCAGTGCCACAGTGAGTAGTTAGGGTAAAAAAAATGAAAAACCAGAAAATTATTATAGAACTCTAGTATTATGCACAGTTTTATTATGGCAAGATGCCCAGGGCTCATGAAAGATAAATGAGGTTTGAAGTAGGGGGAGAGGAGAAGAGTGTTGTTAAATTTAATAGCAGTTCTTTTATCTTTTTTTTTTCCTTCTTCTTCTTTTTTTTAAATTGGCAAGGGAATGCAAAAGACATCAAAGCAATTTTTAGTTTTCCTATAAATCCATAAGAAAATGAATTTCAGCAACAACTTTCTCCTTTTATTACTAAAGTTCTTTTGGAACCTGAAAGGGAGTATAATTCAGTGCTTTTCAAATTGCTTTGGAGAAATATAATAAATCCAATATATATGAGAAAAGTTTATGAGGGTTTTTTTTGTATAGATAAAACACACACAGTTACTGGATCCTTTTTCTGATTTATTAAAATGGCTTAAAAAAATTAGCCTATCAGATCTGTCTGTGAGAATTTCCCTTTGAGAAGTGCTCATTAATTTCTAGACCAGAGGTCCAACACATGATATAGCAAGTTAGTTAAATAACCCTATTTCTTTACCTAAAGCTGTGAGCAGGAGTATGACTTGTAATCAAAGATCAGTGGAAAAATGCACAAATCCAGAATGCTGTCCTTGTCATGACAGCCACAGATAAAGATATTATTTCCCAGCTACCCTTAAGTTAATTTATTTTTTCTTTTTTCTATGCTTGCAGGAAGAAAAGCCTGTCTGCTAAAGTTCACCGTGATGTATGTGGACATAATACACTTCACAGTTCCACATGTTATCTTTTAAGTCTTTTCTTGCAAAACCTTGCATAAATCCTTTTATGTTTGCATTGTGGTCTGATGTTTGAAAGTTTTGCACATACTAACCAGTGGAATATGTGCAAATGTAATAGGATAATTAATATTATTATCCTACACTGGATAATAGAACATAATTCTCATTTCCCTTGAACTACTTGTTGGTCAATGTTGGGTTCCAGAAAAAATATAGATATGACAGCCTGGTCTTTCTAAGCATAGGTTATCTTCTGCATAGCTCATTGGTCTAAGTGCTAAGATTTCTCTGCACTTTCTTTGCCATGGCTTAATAGTTTGCTTTAGCATTACCTCTTATATGGGATAAAACATAAGAATTGTTACACAGTGCAAATAAAATCAATGTGGTGTTTTGTATGAGGGCTGTCCAGTTCATTGCTTCACACATTTCTTTCAAAAAAACTTAATTATTTTCCATTTGCACATATTTGCATATCCAGTTTTGGAGTCATAGAAAATTAAAGGTTGGACATGACCTTAAAGATCAACTCCTCAAAGGAGTTCCAACCTCCCCAGCCATGGGCAGGGACACCTCCCTCTAGGCCAGGTTGCTCAAGGCCTTCTCCAAACTGGCCTTGAACACTGCCAGGGTTGGAGCACCCACAACCTCCCTGGGCAAACACTTCCAGTATCTCACCACCCTCACTGTAAAGAATTTCTTTCTAATGTAAGCCTAAATTTCTCCTCTTTCAATTTGCACACATGACTCCCTGTCCTACTACTGAAGTTCCTGAAGAAGAGTCCCTCCCATGCTCCACCTCCTTGGCCTGGAGGACTGATGAAATAACTACTCAGGCTTGGGCCCTTTACCGCTTCTTCTGGGGCTCTCCAGTCCCTCTTAATGCTTCCCAGACTGCTGCTGGTCATGCAACCATCTCCCATATGTCCCAGACAGTTAAGATTTATCTTCATTGCATATACAGTCTACTACTATATATATGCAGTGAATTAACTGTGTCAAAATTAGCATACTGGTAATCTTATACTGGAGGTCATGAAAAAGCTGAGTGGCAGAACCACCCTCTTCTCTGTCTCTCCTGCAGGGATTGTTCATATTGCAGTAGATTTATTCACATCTTAAACTGTAGATTAAAGAAGAAAAAAAAAAAGGACAAGATTCCAGATCTCCCTGCCAGTACATATTTTCTTGCACAAAAATAACCACCCTTATTCTTCTACTCTTGAAGAACTATGGCTCAATGATATGAAAAATATACAGCAAATCTAGCCTAGAAGGAAACATAAAAAAAACATACCTCAATTACATATTGCTTTTTATGCAGTGATTATCTCAATGCAATCTAATGCTCAGAGTTTGCATCTTGACATAAAACCTCTCCAAAGAATCACGGTTTGGGAATTTTTTTGCAAAATGTAAAATAAATTACTTCATTGTTAGGGTTCTGACATGGAGCTAACATGAGCTGAGGAGCTGCTCTTATAAGTCTGGGCAATTTAAGATGAACTGAAATTGTAATTTATAGATCAAAAATCAATATGATATCTTGCCCTTGCATATCTGGTAATTTCTTTTGGGAATCAGGGGATCTTCCTTTCTTCATACACAAATTTCATTTCCTATGTGGTTTTCCTTTCCATATTCCTTATCTTTAACATTATTTTGTCATCAAAGGATGGAATTCTTCACTTTGTATCACTTTAAGTAATTCTGTATTTCTAATGCCACACAAATTCAGCTTGTACACAAGAAGCACTGTATGTCAGTCCTTTTTCTTACACAAGGAAGTTACATCTAGTTGTGATGACTTATGTGACTTATGTGTCATGTTGATTTTACCCACTTATCTATAAAATAATTTTGAACTATAATTTATGTTTTTTACCATAAACAGAAAATATTTTGATTTTGAAAACTGCTAGAAAAATATTAATAAATACACTAACTACATTCAAATACATTGTAAATGAACAAAAAACTTAATATCAGTAGAATTTTAGCAATATTCCATTTTTACATTCTCTAAGATTTTCTTATTTGTGTTTTTCAAATTAATTATAATAACTGAAAAATTAGAGCAACAAAGAAATTCTTTTATCATGACTGGCAGTTTAGTTTTATAAAACAGAAAGTATGTTTTCTTATTTGAGCCCAGGTCACTACCCCTAATTATATGAAAATTTGCATAAAAGGTAATTTTGAATTCTTTAGAGAATAGCCTGCTCAAATATTTTTGTTGCTAACTTTGTCCAACTCAGAGCGCCTTAAGTATTATGCAATTCTAGGAATAATTAAATTAAAAGAAGTAAATTTTGCAGTTTTAAAATGGGTAAGTGACCAAATTCTCTTTGAACATCTAAGCTATTCTCTTCCAGCATGGGGGAAAACTTATCTATAATTCAGTTTTCAACAAGCATCTCTTAGATCAGTGTGCAACCCTAAGGGCTTAAATCAATATTTTAAGAGTCAACTAATTTAGCACTATGAGGAAAAAACCCAAACCAATGTCTAAATAACAACTGAAGAACTGTGGAACATTTTTGATTTAATGGGCATTCTAGAAAACTGTGAGGTAGTTGTGACAACAGTTCAAATGCACTGTGCACACAGATAACATTATAATTGCAAAGAAGATTTTTAAAAGTATCAATGGGTATCAGGGACTTTGCAAGTTGCAGCCCTGAAAGATCATGGGAAGATTTTGCACTGCTCCAGTTATTAAAAAAAGTGCTTTAAAATGTAGAGCACCTATGGAAATACCCGGATAAAACAATGGTGCTAAATCTTCCAAATATATCTTGATTATGAAAAGGTGTTTGACTTTATTTCCGCCATACTTGGTATCACTGTCTTAGTAAAATAAATTTAAGCCAAAGGGTGGTTATTATGCATTCAAAGAAAAGGTAAACACTAGATCATATTTTACATGTGTTTTAAAAATACAGTCAGACATTGTTTACTGTTAATCTTTGAAATTATTTAGTAGGAATAGAAATTACTTTGGAGACTGTCAGACAGGAATATTTTAAACACAGAAGGATCCTTGCACTATTTTAGTAGCTATGTCCATCTTGAAGTAAAAGTGTATTCTTTCTATGACAAATATTTTTTTCAAGATTTCATAGCTTTGGTTTTCTCCCTCCATCAATAGAAGATAGTGAGACGATAAGACACAAGGTAACCTAAACAAAATAAAAAAATCTGGCCACAGATAAGAATAATTTGACTTAACTCAAAGCTTGTTTGTAAAAAAGTAAAATAAGGTAAGAAAGTGACAGTCAACAATCCTATTTGAGTAAGATATGAATAAAAATATTTTCGAATAGAAAGAAGGGGCTGATGTCCTCAGGAACAATGTAAGGAACTGCATAAAATATACACAAAACCAGAAATGTCAATGCATTGAGGCAGGCATAAAAGGATGCCTCACTGTTACAATCATTTGCCACTAGACAGCAGCAGAATGACCTCTCAGAAGCAGCAGTGTCAGACTATGATGAGCAATCTGTCTAGTGTGAGGCATCTCTGCTGTAATTTGTAATCCTAGCAGCTGGCTGTCCCTCTATAGTAGTTTTCTTTACAGCTGAGAGATACTCACAAGAGCAAAGGGCACTGATGGATTCAGTGTTGAGAAACTCTATGAAAGAGGGAATGATTTCTTGAAAGAAATGCAGACCCTGTTCTGAACCAAAAACTCTCACTCTTTCCCTCCTAAGCAGATTATTGTCTAAGGTCTCTTGAGAAATAAATCAGTAAACCTTGCCACTAGTTTTCCATAGATGATCCAAGTCACACCTTGGCCAGCACCCTCATCCTCATCCTTTTCCTCCTGGACTCTTCAGCAAAAAAAAAAAAAATTCTTCAATCACATTAATGATTAATGAATTTATTATGCTATGGAGTTAATTCAGTATCCTGGGTTATGATATTCTCTATTAATATAGATAAAGCTTAGTATAATGCAAATCTTATCGAAGGAATCAGTGTCCATTGGTTATGGAGGCAATTGGTACACATCATTGTTAGCTCACTCTCAATCACCTTTGAAAGGTCATGGCAGTCAGGAGAGGTGCCTGAGGGCTGGAAGAAAGCAAATGTCACTCTAGTCTTCAAAAGAGGCAAGAAGGAGAACCTGGGGAACTAAAGGCCTATCAGCCCGTAAAGGTGATGGAACAGTTCACCTGGAGACTCTCTCTAAGCATGTAGAAGACAGGATGATCAAATAGAGTCAATATGGATCCACCAAAGGAAAATCAGGCTCGACCAACTTGATTGCCTTTTGCAATGGAATAACTGGCTGAACAGATGAGGGGAGAGCACTGGATGCTGTGTACCTGGACTGCAGCAAGGCTTTTGACATTATCTCCCCTCAATACACAAGTGAAATTCCCAGTTTAGGGTAGTTGGCAACTATATATTCACACACAGAGGAACTTAAACCATAAGGACAGTAATCTATAAGAGGAAAAAAAAGCAGTATTAGTAACCTATTTCTGCAAAAGTCACTCAGGCAAAGACTTGTAAAAAGTTCAACTAATATGTTTCATAAGTATATAGTCATAGAATGATTTGTGTTGAAAGGGACCTTAAAGATCATCTAGTTCCAAACCCTCTGCTCTGGACAGGGGCACCTTCCACTAGACCTGGTTGCTCCAAGCCCCATCCAATGTAGCACATCAAGATTTTTGATATTAATCACAAATGGGCAAGTATTGTACGCAATACTCTAAATAAATTAAAATGTCAGCTCTATTCACTATTACACAAGTAGTTTGAACATATTTATAAAGTGGGCTTCATGGAAATTTATTCTTAGCAAGCAATTTGTAGACATGAGAAAATTAATGGTCTCACTTTCTCACCTTGTCAGATTGCTTAGCTCTACCATTTCTGATGCTTTTAGGAGGTTGTTGAGCAAATTTGTATAGGGTAAAAGAAGAACAATATTTTCCTGCAATTTGCTGTTAATGAAATTTCTGGTTTAAAAAGCTAAGTTGCTTCCCTGAATGCAAGGATTTTCACTTCTCTGTGAAGTCACATAAACAGTTTGTGGTGTTTGTTTCTTCCTTTACAAGATTTTTAAATTTCACTGATTTGAGGACGGCCAATTCCTTCACATTCCTTGAGAATTTAAGGGAAATATCTAAGAATTAGCTGATGCAGATTGCAGGGATTATGACAAAAATTAAATTAAATTATGTATAAGGAATAACTAAACTTCGTGAGCTCAAAAATCCTAAGAAATTATAGTCCATGTAATTCACAAACCTCCTTTAACAGGTATAAAGAGTAAACCTGCGATATGTGTCATATAATGCCCAAACTTTCTGAAAAGTCTTTCTTGCTAGGCAGGCACTTGAATTTCACTGTTTAAAATGTCATAGAGTCTCAAAAATCAAAGAGGGTAACACAATTGATAAAACATCATTTTGAAAGAGATAATAGGACTATGACCAAATTTAAACCATGTAATTTTTGAAGAAGGCAGATAGAAAACACAAGAACTTTTAGAGAACATGGAGATGAATTGGAGGAGTCAGCCATACGTTTCAGGAGAACGTGTTTTGACACTCATAACACCACATTTCCAAAGTGCCATTGTTTTGAGAACTTTCATCCTGTCTCCAGTCAGCTAAGCCCTCCTTTGGTGTCAGGAGACATAGTTTAGATACCCTTACTGCTGGATGCGCATGCTTCTTGAGAAGATCGAAGTCCATGTGTCAGACCAAATGCAAGTCAGCTTACTGGGATGTGTTGAAGTCCGCTTTCAAGTCAGAGAAGCCAAGGAAATCAGCCCAACATGGATGCAAGGGCTGGAAGGAAAGCAGATCTCAGAAAAACTGTTCTGAAGATTAAAGAGCATGCAAAACTCCTTATAAGATAAAAATAAAATAGACTCAGTCCAAACAGCAGCACTAAACCTTCTCACAAAAGTCCTACTGCTGACATTCTCCAGTTTGAAATGATATTTATGCTTTGAAATTTATTTTTCTGAGATAATAAGAAAGGAGGCTTTCTCAGTTTAACAGTAAAATAAAGTATATTTGATTGATTCAAAAGAGATATTTTTTAAAATATTCTTGTCTTGTTCACAAGTCCAAATTTATAAAATTTTTTAATGATCATGCCTGTGAAAAAAGACTACTGTATTTTTCAGAGAGTTTCTGGGGGAGTAAATAGACATTTGCAACATATTTTCAATTTATTTTCTGTTAAAATAATGTTGCCCAAGAAAGCTAAGTCATTTAATAAGTCTTTAATAATTTAATTTTTATTGAATTGTTTAGGTTATAGGATTTTAATATCAATTTTAACTTTATTAAGTAACTGACAGGTCTGTGAATTCAGAATATCCTTATTCTGTGTTTTGAAGGCACAAGATTTGCTATAGTATTAAGGGCTTTTAAAAGCATAGTAATTAATACTTATTTTCTTATCTGCACTGTTCTAGTTTTTTAATTAAAATTTAGTTCTCTTTTTAGAGCTGCTAGGACTAATTAAGGAGAATTTCAACATACAACATTGCTCACTCTCCGAAGTCAAGAGGAAGCTATGATTTACTTGAAACAATGAAAATTTGAGAAATAACTCTGCTAATTTGCAGGTGATGATTGTCTTTCTGGAACTCACATTTTTGTCTCATTACATGCTCTTCAAATTTCACCCTGCTCCAGGCAGCCCTGAGCTGAAATTTAAGAGATGTCATCATAAATTATTCCCTCTGCTGTACAGGAAGTTCTTCTCTCATCACATCTAGACCTGCACCAAGAGCCAGCCTGCCACTCACTGATAGCACTCACATCTAGAGGAAACCAGGGAACATTTTTCTTCACAGAAAAAAAATGTGAAGTGTCACCTTTTGGGCACTGTAGTAATGGTCAGAGGAGGAGAGACTGATTGAACTAGATGTAAATGAGAAAACAACAGATTTCAGACTTCTTATGATGCACTTGAAGCATTAAATGGGTTTAGGATTCTATTTAGGGTCTGGATTCTATTGACCTGGCATATGAAGCTGTGACCTTCTGTAAAGTGCATATACTGATCATTAATAAAAACAAATATAAATCATTAATTTCTTATAATTTTCTTTCTATGTTCCCAAAATACAAGATTATTCAGGAAAGGTACTTATATGGTCATAAAATACAACAAAATACATAATACTTTTTCCTCATAAGAGGCTCCCATAATCCTCTGTTGGACAGGAGGAAGACTATTGGACTCCTTGTCATCCTGTGATGTGAAATTCAGATGATGATGTGTCCTCTGCAATTTAAGAACCACAAAATCTCACACTCTCATAACTCTCTCTCTTTCTCCTATCTTTTAAAAAGGACAATTCTTTTGCTCACCACCTGAAATTTTTACAATTCAACTTCCGTTTGACACTCTGCTGCAGTTGGAACACCTATTTCCACCAGAATCTCCATGCATCATGAGACACCACAGCAGGGAACACCTTCAGATATTTCTAAGCATACTGGCACCTTAGTTTAAAGGTCATCATTTCCTCTTTCTATGGCAGTCTTCAGACATTTGCTCTTGCTGTCACACATAGTTATTGTCGTCAGGCAGCACGGTGTCTCTGCTATTATGTATAGATGGAATTTGATCTATATACTAACCTCTGAAAAAATAAAGAATGTAGAGATCAAATGCTAAAATCCCAACAAACAATATTAGCTTATCTTGTGAAAGGTATTATTATTTTAGGATTGTTTAGTGCTGTGTTGATTACCATAACACTAGTGATTTAGTTTGTAAATACTAGTTTCTTTTTTTCTACAGCAGCTACCAAAAACTAAATAAATTGCTGCTTAACTTTCTAACAGCTGTGAAGAAAACCTAGCAAATATTCATGGACGTAGGAAACATGGTAGTAATTTTGTTTAAAAGTAATTTTTGGATGAGTATAAATTAATTTGTGCAATAAAATTTTGTATTCTGAAGTAGAATGTCTAATATTCTGCATATTTATATTTAAGATATTGAACTCTCAGAATGTGAATCAGAATATTTTGATTAATCACTTATTGTAGCAAGAAGAATGGCAGTGTCAAATTCAGCCTCAATATTTTCAGAAGACAGAATGTTCAAAACAGACAACAAAAATCCTCAAAGTATTATAGGATTCTCAAAATTCTCAGCATGTCTGAGCTCTGAATGAACATTTTGTTTTCTTGTCAGTGATTCAGAATATCCACAGCTACTTTCCAGTGACAAGGAAAACGTCATGCCAACTGGGATCAAGCTTTATTTTAAAGTTGAAGGCATGAAATAAGCACCAAGAAGACAATTGTACACCTGTTTTCAAAAGTAAAAAGGCATCTCAGATCTACTTTGCTTTTGAGAGTTTGGCTGAGGAACATATTTCAGAAACCCAATAGCTCATAACATTATTCCAAATGTTCTACTCTGTATGCCTAATTAGGCTGCTGCACATTTGCATAAGCATGATGCTTCATGATTAATGTATAAGACACAGCATGGAGCCCTGAATAAATTCATCCACAGATCCTTCTCTACATTTCTACTGCAAATAACCAGCGTGCCTGAACTGCAGTCTATCATACCTGTAGATATGGCTTTGTATGATATATAAAACTGTATAAACTACATTATGAAGTCATACTGACCTGTAAACTTTTTTTAACTAGAAATGTTATCACCAATAAAATGTTGGCTCTTATAAAGCTGCTGGCATTTATATTTTCTGTGATTTATAAGAGGTTTGTTTGTGGCTTTTTTTTTCCATGGTAAAATTAAGTATGAGCTCTATAGCTTTATTCTCAAAATTGAATTGGATTATATTTAAAACAAAGTCTTGTTAAATTAATAGCCTAATAATTACTTTTGTACTTTTGCTCATGGGGTAATGTTAGCCTAAAGCGAACAACAACTTGCTCTTCAAAAAAGAGCAACATTTTAATAATTCAATAATGCATCCACTCACGGTCAAAATAAATAGGAAAACTCCTGAAAATGTTAACAAAGGTCTGATGAATAAAAGCCAGAGGATGCCACAGTAAAGGTGCCTGGAAAATGCAAGTCTAACCTTTAATGTTTAATCAATGGAGATATCTGGAGAGACTACATGTTCTATTTACTGCAATTCTTTGCACTAACATGAAGACTGACCTTAAGGGATCTTCCACTCAATCTTAAAGAAAAGATCAAAAAAATCCACTATTATTATTTAAAGACTTTTTCCTTATGTCACAAATAGCATACACTGACTGTGATTTATTTTCATATATCAACATGGCCATTGTCATTGTCTTGGCCTAGCAGAGAAAGCTATAATGTGGAATGTTACTGGCATCATCTCAAAGCTGGGCATAGAGTCAATCATATTTTGTGTAACAGGGAAAAGATAGAAACAAAATTATTTGATGTGCCAAGGAGTGAAAACTCTATGAGCTACCTCCATTTTCTTTCAAAATGAAATTTTAAAATTTTAAAAGAAAAAATATTCAAAGATTTGAGGTTTGGGGGTTTTTAAATTTTTGATTTTGTGTAGCAGCTGACACCTATATATTACTGTTTCACTAGAGAGTAGTGATTGGTGCCAATGGTCAGTGATATCAATAGTTTTGATTGTTATTTACCTGCATTTTGATATCAAGAATAAAACCATGTCCATTTAAAGTATTCTAATTAAAGAGAATTAATGTTAGCATCCAATGAACATGAGGTTTACATTATTCTGAATTTAATACAAATATACAGCACTGTATGTATTTTTAATCTTTTCTACAAAAATAAGTTTAGGCTTTTAACTAAATGCAGCGTGCCATGAGCAAGGAACCTACACCTTGTTCAGGTGAGCACTGGTCAAAACAATCTATTTTTGGAAGAGATGTATGTAAATGTAACAAGCACAAAATAAGCAGAGGCCAGGATGTGAAGCTCTAGAGGAAGCTATTCCCCACCCTAAGTAATAAAGCCAACACAAAACAATTCTATTCTATGATTCTTAAGCAACCTAAAGGCTCACCTTTGTTGTGTGAACTCCCTGATCTCCATATATCCATATGTAATTAAAAAAATTTCAACGTGGCAGAAACATATTGCCAAAAGCTGGTATATTTGTATTTGAAAGTGAGGGGATTTTCCTTTTTGCCAACTTTCTCTCTTGCCTTTGAAATTTGTATCTTTCTATCTGTTCAGTGCACTCGTTAAAATAATTAAAATCTAAAGAAATTAAGTTTTCCCTCAAAGTATGTGATAGCTTTGCTTTAGGGTTTAAAAATATTCAGATTCAGTCTGAGTAGCTCCTATGAGATCATTCCTGAACTCTTGTGTCTCCCTTTATGGAAATTTTAGGGGGCTAAATCCACTTCACCAATGACACACAGGCTTTCTGCATTATGTTGTCTCAAGAGGAATCCATTTTATAGCAAACACTGTCTGATGATTCTATAGATAACATATGGAAAGAAGCTTATTTTTTTAATATTCTTATAAAATAAGACATAAAATCATGGCACAAAGGGCTAAATTTGAATACTTTTTTATTACAATAAAATTTTGAGAACATTGATATTGATGGGTATGAACATATGGTATATTCAAAAGAAACCTCATTAATATTAGATGTATTCTAATAAAATATTACATTCAATATTATATAATTTTTAAATATTTCTATGCATTTCAAGCAATATAAATACATTTAGTACTTAGTTTAGGCTTTGGTATGGAAAATATAGACATTTGATAAGTGTTCTAGGTTGTATTTGTAAACAACCAAGGTAGTTTCAACAGCAAAGACCCTCACCATTTTCATAGTATTACATACAAAAATAAAGCATCAAAAGAACCAAACAACAACAATAACAAAATTTTTAGAAAACCCTTCCTCAAAACATTCAGTAAAAGTTGAATTGTGAGTGGCTTTTCTGTGCACTTATATTATTTCACTAATATTCTGTCCAAGAATGCTTGGAACAGCTATCAAGCTATCACCTACCCAGAATTGTAGGCACATGTAACCCTACATATAAGAAAAAGGAACAAAGAAACTGAAGGTCCTTGTACCAGATATGTGTTCTAACATGACTTTATAAATATTCTCTCAGTTAAAAAATTTTAAAAATTGAAAAAATATTATCCCGACACCCTTGATGTCAGGATAATAGAAGATTCAATTATGACTTTGACAACTTAGGTACCTTGTAGGATATTATATCCCAAGGCTCTGCAGCTTACCTCTGGTTAAAAACCAGGCTTATCTCTGGTTCTGTCATTTCTCTTGCTTCCTCAATTGGAAGTTTTCTACTACTGCTTGGCCAGCTGTGTAGCCAAAGTCTACAGATCTCTTATGTGTAGTTTCATCATTTAGTAGGACATTGGGAGTATCATCCATACATCAGTCACTCTGCTGTATGCAATGTCTGTCACTTGATATAGACAAATAAAATATTCTTCTGCATACAAAGGAAGGGAGGACTACTCAAAGGTCTGAATTAGGTTCTAGTGTCACCGAGTTTCAGCCAAATGCTCACATTTCACAGCCAGGATGGATAAGCAAGAGCTTCCTTTACCTCATTCCTCTCTAAACAGGTGAGGTATCATTTGAATGGTATTCAATACTGCTTAGTTAAAAACCTGTAAGGGAATAACTTTAATAAACTCTTTCCTAAAGACACCCAAAAAAATAAAAACCCCAATGATGGAAATGCTCAATTTTTTCTGAGCAATTTAATTCAGAGAGCTTTTCTTTGTGTTTCCCATACCTCTCCCACATGAGCTAATTTGTTTGTAAGTATGACTCCATTTCTTGCAGTGGTTGAAGGAAACAAAAACAAGCAAAGTAAAAGAAAGAGTTGATTTTATCTATAACATATAAAGTTCTGTACAGAACCAATTTTTGGCATTAGATGTGGGCCATTATGGCTTAAAATTATGTTTTGACAATACGATAGACTCATAGTCAATCTAGTTCTCCACCACTGGAGCTTAGATGCCTCCACTCAAATTCAAGAATGTGGTTTTTTCAGGTATCCTGTTCTCCCTGGATACATGGTACACTGGGTTAGCATGGCTGTACTCCACTGGACATGGTCATTAGAGCTGTCAAATGACCACAATCTACATATTTTGATTGTTATTTTAGTGGCAAAATATTGATATAAACAAAAAGTTTTAAGTTACTTATTATTTAGGATATTTTTTATCTTTCAATTTTTTATTCTCTCTAAGACATAAACCTAACGAAAATGAAACTATTATGTTTAATCCACAAATTAATTTTTTCTCAGTTTTTTCTCAGTTTTTTTCTCTATGTTTCTTTTAGATGTAATATCACTGCACTCATGCACACATGCACTTTTTTTCTGAGATAGAAACGGGTGATCCACATTGTCTTATGCACATTTTTGATACTCCAGAACAATTGGTTTTCTTCAAAAGGATAAATATTCTGGTGGTCTTTTGGCCTTCTGTCTTCTTTTCAGAACAGTCTGCAACCCAGTGAGAAAAAAAAATGCTCTCCTAGAATATGAAGGAAACAGAAACATCAGTAAAAACCATATTATGCAAGAAAGATTTTTTAGTTGATTTTCTGAAATTAAGTTTCTATGAACTCTTGGTGATCCTATTCTTTCTTTCAACTTGATGAAGAACCACCCCATCCTTCACCATGAAACCTAACAAAGCTGAGGCAGGGGGCAAAGATTGTACTAACTGCTTTAAATGAAGGTGCACTGGCTGTCTACAGTTCTTTGCTACAATATCTTCTGAGCCTAGCATTGGAAGGAAGCAATACAAGGCTTGTTTCTCACTTTCCCACAATTCCTCTGCTTTTCAAGATGTTTCCAAAAGACATATACATGTGTTACATCTAAGTGTCACTATAAAACAATATGTAGCTCATTTTGCTTTCTGAAAGAGATTCTGGTTACATGTGTATAAATCAGACCAAACAAATATTTTTCTCTTCTGTCATTATATATTGAGTATTCAGCATCAATATTTTGAGCACAGAGCAAGTCATCATGTTTATTTAGTGATGTCTGAATTCTTTCCAACATGACTTGCTGATTGATAGGTTCAGAGAAAGTTTTCTTTTGAATGCCTATGGGATTTATTCCTGAAACAGATGAAATTTCTTTTCCATTTGAATGTACCTGTTGTCAGCAGTCAGGATTTCACAAGAAGAGATAATCCCAAAAAAATCTTAAATGAGAGCACAAAGAGGTTTGAAAATGCAGTTCTAACACCTTAAAAATCTCCCAATGTGACTTCAAAATGAGAAGAAATGCAATTCCAGACTTTGTTGCTAAGGCAGACTGCCATGTATGGAACAAATTGTACTGCTTTGCCAAAACCGCTTTCATGCCTTCATAAAGTCATATATAACAGTATGCCTAATTATTGATTAATGAGCAATTAGATACCACAACCCCTAAAGTCAGGGAAAGAGGTGCAGCCTTCTCACCTAATAATAGTGGAGATTTCCATGCCATACTTCATGATATTCAGATCAACAAAGGCTGTGAGGCAACCTGATGCTGAGATTTTTGGGGAGAAAATTCTCAAGGAAATTGTTCAGTTGTGAAGAAAGGAAATGTCTCAACATCCTTCCCAGAAGGTTCAGTCTTTTAAAAGGACCTCACAGGAATGAGAATAACAGTAAATATAACTTTGTTCTTACTTGTATCACTTGATACCTGAACATTCAGATTAGTGTATGAGCAGAATAGATGCTTTCAACTGAAAATTATTAAATTGAAAAATTACTAAAAAACATTTGGTGTAAATATCATCCTCTGCTTTATCCTATTAAAATACCTGAGACCTGAGAAAATTCTGCTTTTTTCTATTGATGTATATCTGATAGTTTTCAGCGATAAAAGGTGGAGACAATCCCTTTTCTTTTTACAGGGAAAATTGGAGAATTTTTTTAAGATGGTAGCAAACAGTTTTAAAACCTCAGAGTCCTTGGTCATAGCTTACCTTTTTAAGTTGTCTTGGCACTAGAATGGGTTCTTCTTTGCTGCACTCTACTTAAACTTAAGCACCTTTTCATGGGAAAGGAATGCAAAAACAGGTTAACAACAGCTTAGAAGAGAAATTATTTATGGGTGAAGATAAATCTTGTAAAGAAATTCCGGTCCAACCATCCAGGGGTCCTCTGGAACAGTAACTCTCACATGACCTGAGCTGGGACCAAGGCTCCTTCTCAGCTTCACCTCCTGCTCTCACACAGTCACACCAGGTTTCCCATTGCAGTCTCAGACATCCAGGTCCTTCAAATCATTTAATCACGGCACAATAACCAGAAACAAAACTAAGCTTGAGCTGGTACTTCCAAGGAGGGACCCAGAACAAAGGAACTCTTGGCCTTTTTATACCATCACAGTCTGAGTGACAGTCTGGGGGGCAAAGGGTCCTGCCATGTCTGGTCCCCCAGCAGGGCCACAGGTCCCTGTGCTCTTAGTTGTGCAAAGGGTTGGCAGGTCACAGCCTCTTGCCTCAGGCTCTCATCATCCACAGCTTAACCTTCAAGCTCACACTGCAACTTTCAAACTGAGCTTCCTGCACTGGATCATCAATGAAACAAAATGAAAAGACAAACCTCTATTAGTTCTAAAAAATGGTGTTTCAGCAACACCAGTTAAAATCAAGCATTAGTTTTATCTATTTACTGTGAAGCTGGACCTTTATAAGTAGGGATTTGGTAAAATGGATGTTGCCTTGTAACATCCAGATGGGCACATACACTTATGTTCACAACATGAGGTGTGAACATAAATCAGAGATCTGTGTACTGCTCCAGGGCTATGATCCTGTTGGGATCACAAAGACATGGTGCCATGGACCCCTTGACTGGTTGCAATGGAGAGACACAGGTTCCTTAGGAAGAACAAGCTAGGAAGACAGGGTGGAGCAGCTCTTTACATGGGACAGAATATTTGCAGCTCTGCTTGGGGATGGTGATGAGCCAGCTAAAAACTGATGGATAAACATCGGAGTAATGGCTGTCTGATGCAGGCTGCCTGACCAGAAGGATGAAGTAGGTATATACACCCTACATATAGGAGATAGGAGCATTCTCACATTTTCAGGCCCTTGTCCTCATAGGGGTCTTTAACCAATCTGTTATTTGTCAAGGGGAAGACACAGGGTGTTTTGGACTGTTATGGGTTAATGACTCAAAACACTCCCCACCTGTGGAGGTCCCAGGATGCTTTGTGGAAGACAGGTTTGGAGGTGTAGGAGGGGAACTTTTGGGTGTGTAATGGCTAACCTGTGATCTGGTATGACACAGGGTGAATGATGTGCTAGGAGTGAGATAAGAGACAAATCCAATGGGGATAGGGTGGTGCCTCTTGTGAGGCTAAACTCTCCTCCTTACATAAACCACTGGGTTATAAAACTCCCATCCTCCCATCCCTCAGGGAGGGTCTGATGGGTCATTCCTGGCCCTGCTGTGCTGACACAAGAAGAGAAAACTGTCATGTCTCAGATGGTGTCATAAACTCTCAAAGGCCCCTGAAGTGCCTCCAGACTCAGATATGAGTCCCTCCACCAGAGAAATGAAAGTTCCCCTTCAGGGGAGGTACCCAGGCACTCCCACCTGACCCGGGTGTATCATAACCCATTGGACTTCAATAAGGTTTTCAAGACTGCTTCTTCTAAGATCCTCATGAAGAAGCTAATGAAGTCTAGCCTGGATGGACACAGTGAGCTGGATTGAAAACTGGCTGAATGGCCAGGCTCAGAGGGTAGTGCTAAGTGTCCTGAAATCTTATTGGAGGCCAATAACTTGGAGTTTACCTCAGGGGTCAATTCTGTGTCAAATTCTGGTTAGTATTTTCATTAACAATCTGAACAATGGGCAGCATGTGCCCTCAGCAAGTTTGCCAATGACACAAAAGTGGGAGGAGTGGTTGAGACCTTAGAGGGTCATGCTGCCATCCAGTAGGACTTTCAGGCTGGAAAAATGCGCTGAGAGGAGCCTTTGGAATTCAACAAGGGGAAAGTGCAAAGTCCTGCACAAACAATTGTATCAAGTTTCCCTGGATCTGAACCACCAAATGGTTCTGTTCACTCTGTTTCTGAAGTCTAAAATTTCTCTGAGTCAAATACAAATATACATATGAAAAAACTTGTATTAAATTATGTATTTGAATGAATGTTAACATTTAATGATACAAGTACTAAGTGCAAAATTATGTGTGGTAAAAAAGTGCTATGTCAGTATACTAACATGATCAGGTTTTATAGGACAGCAACAAGCAGTTCTTTGAAGTCTTCAAAGTCTTACCATTTTCTTCTTGTACTTAAAAGGGTTATATGAAACTGATAGACAGCTGGCTTCTTAAAAGAAAAAAAGGCAAAATACTCCATATGAAAAACAACTGTGCCTGAAACTTTAGTAGAATGCAGGTTTTAATATTAGGAGTAAATGAAGTGATAATGCAACCTGAGAATGAGAGGGTTACTCAAATGATTTATAAGCTGCACCAAAATCCATTAAGTTTGGCATGGTCATTAAGAAATCACACATGTAGAAAGTGAAAGACTTTATTCTGCACACCAGTTTGTGAGCATGGAACATATTCTAGGAATGACCATGATGATGTAAAAAATGCTGATAGCCCTCTCTCCTGACTCTGAAATGGCTAATAGTAGACATTTGGTAGAGGAGGTTTATCAAGGACAAGTTTGTTTCTGTAAAATACCCAGGACTTTATGTAAGCCTGCTTCTACTGGAACATCTCATGGCTTTTGAATCCTTATGATACATTATCTACAACAGTCTGTACTTCCGATTTCTCCAGTTCAGTTAAGAATTATATGAAATGTACCTGTCATTTTTCCTGGGCTGGTGCCTGATGATTTTGTCCAATGCCCTTGGTGTGCTCAGCAAGAAACACTGAGTAATCATATGCAGTTCCCATCTGGCTAAGGATCAGAGACATTCCATCCCAGAGTAATCACTGAGCAATGCAGGGACAAATGAAATGCCTCTCCCTTACTTATTTTGCTGAGAAACTTATAAAAATCTTGAAGGCCATCAGTTTATAAGTTAGAAAACAAAGAACCATCATGTCCTGCAGTTTAACTTGGTTGACCTTGGTACTAATTACTTGTTAAGGAAAGCTAAGGGCAGAGATATCTATGCTTATCTCTGTGCATGTGTTTTAAGAGCCATTTCTTTACAGCATCATTTAATATATGGTGTGGAGACTACTAAAAGGCAATAGCTATTTGTGAGGGTACATATGCTTGTGACCAGCTCTGTCTGTTGAAAAAGAATGAGTTAAAATATTTGCAGAAAGACAGTGATACTACTGGATGTTTTGTAAAGATCAAAAATGATCTAGAAATAGAACTCTAGGGCAGATGGTACAATGTACAGGAGTTTTAAAGAATTCTGCATGAAAAATAATTTCTGTAGTGTAGTAATTTCTGTGTGTACCTCAAACTGCCAAAGACTCATAGAAATTAGTTCATTATCTAACTAACTCTGGGTCCTTATCTATATGTTTTTCTCAAGTGCTTTCTTGGGGTAAAAAACCCCCACATAATTTTTACATAAATCATGTCATCCCCTCATCATGATCCTGACACAATTATATCTTATGTATTGTGCAAAAAACAGCAGAGTCTGCTACTTTCTTTTTTAAAGGATAAAAATGCCTTGTTATTCAGAATATAAGCAGCAATGTGAAAGGAATTGAAAATAGGTATAGGATCTAAAAAATGAGGAAAGCAATAAAGTTTGGAACATTAAATATTCTTGAACTGTAAGAAATTCAATTATTCTGTCCTTTGCAGCCCTCTCCTTTTCATTAACTAATTTTTCCTCAATTCAAAACCTGCTTCCTTCAAAACCTACTGCTAACTTTCTTCTAACACAGGTTTTACCTACTTCAACAGTGATATCTCCCTCTTCTTTGCCCCTTTGCTTTCTAACTCGATTCCCTTCTTTCAACTTGTGTTGCCTGTCTCTGAATGCTTGGAGACACTGCTGGGACAGATTTGTATGTTGTTTTGTATGAATAGATTCCACTTTTACTGTGTCCATTAATTGTTACTGCACTTTACCATCATTTTTATTTGTAGTCCTTTTCCATCAATTCTCATAATGCAATCCCTCTTCTTGAATTTCAAGCACAATTACCTTACTTTTCAGCAATTGCTACTTTTGCATTGTGAAAGTATGTTGCAGAGTGGCAATGGCAATAGAGACAGTATGGGTATAATTTCAGAGAAATAATAGGAATATCATGACATAGTGTAAGGAACAGTTCCTTACTCACAGTATCCACATGCAAGTATCTTACCACAACATAATATAATGGAATTCTAAAGACAGGTTATTTCATGGTGTTTGTATCAACTCTGACTAATTTATAGCCAAAGATTTGGGTATTTAACAGCAACATGTTTAAGTCATGCTGTTACCTCTTCTGCCAGTTTATATCACCAAGGAGATGCAATATGAGAAATGTCTTTACTTTCTCTAAGCTGAACCAATTTGAGGAACAGTGTTAATTGTAAAAACTGGAGAAGAACTTTAATAACACTTCATTAATTTAATAAAGAACAGAATGTAACCTATGAATAGTTTATCTGTTAATATACTCCTTTTGACTTGCTACTACCAGAGTAGTTCACTAAAAGCATTACAGTGATTTGAAATGCCAGAACAAGCCTCTGGAACTTTTGGACAATTTCTGCTCAAAAATTTTTAATGAAAAAATGTATCTGTTAAAATTCAAATTTTACCATGGCATTCAAATTTGTTTTAGGTAATTTTAGATATATTTCTTCTTGGGGCAAGTAGATCTGATTTTTGACATTTTCATTTGCAAAATAAAATCAAAAACTGTTTCAATATTTGTTTGCCCCGGTGTTAGTCCCTAAGGAAGCATGTAACAGCATTTGTTAGGATGGCTCATAGAGCTTTTTCTACAGAGAGGAATCACTGATTTAATTATATCTCCTGTAAAATAATTCAGTTTCCCTTCTGAATGCATGACTAAAGCTCCCAGGGCAGATTGTACTATGATTTAGCTTACCCTACATTTGGACTTCACAGTGCATATGGAATTATAATAAATCCCCGTGGTATTCAGGTTTGTATCAAACTGAGAAAAAAAGCAAGCATCCAACAGTAGCTGGATGAATTAAAAGAAAACACTGTAACAGCAGTAGTCACATCCATAAATCCTCCTTCCTATCCCACCACCCCCAAGCAGATCCCTGATGGAATGGTGACTGTAACTAAGACTGAGCTGCTGGAGAGCTGGATATCCCAGACAAACAGTGGTTAGTCCTGTGCACCTCAGAGTATGTGCACACAGCATCCTTGTGCCCAGGGTACCCCAGACAGTTGGCCCACAGTTATTTAATTGCAATATGTTAGCAGGAATGATTACAAAAACTAAAATTAGAATGTTGCTTAAAGACAAGCTTTTTAAGCTTCCAGTGCAGGAATAATTGCTGCTTTGCCATGTCATTCTAATTCAGGATGAAAATAAGAGTTGGAATAATTAATTTCCTTTGGGAAAAAAAAACCACCTCTGCCCCCTATTACCTGTATTATACTTACTTTATTTAAGGGTCATGAAAAAAACTCATAGATTAAATGTCCTTAATTATGAAAAATCCCCCAAAGCCTCTGTTTCTAGGAAAGTAGAATTTTTGCAGTTCTTGCAGAACTGAGTAAGCAATTATGCAGTAGGACAGAAAACTTCCAGTTTTGTATGACATTTGGATACAGTGAAAATAAGATAGAAAGGGGAGATGAAGGAAAATTGTCCAGGTGATTATTTAAAACTGATCAGGAATTTAAAAGCAGATTTCCAGCATCATTAAAAGTAAAACTGACAGGCTGCAGTGAGAATTACACATTGGCTTCCCCTCTGCCACATATTTTTCCCCTATCTGTGAGTGCTCTTTTAGAACCAGGATCAGGTTATCCTGGTGTAGCAGCTCCAAGAACATCACTTCTGATGATCCTCCTTGGGCAAGTCTCTCATGCAGTCTAAAGGTGTGAATGAACCCTGGGGTAACCTGGCTTACCCAGGTAAGCTTCACCACCAGCAGACTCAGATACCACCATGAAGATGTCAGGATCACCTTAGTTTAGTAATGGGGGCACCTATATAATATAGAAAACCTATGTGTTTGCTCTTTTTTTTTTTTCCTTTTTATTGCTGCAGATTACAGAATCACAGAATATTCTGGGTTGGAAGTGACCCACAAGGATCATCAAGTCCAACTCTTAAAGGAATCTAACTCAGAACTTTGGTATTATTACCTCTACGCTCTAACCAACTGAGCTAATCTCAGGGTAAGATAAGGTCATACAAAATATTTATAACTAAGAGTTAATGGAATCTGGCTTTTAAAAATCTTGGATTAACATTTTACCATGTGGTTCTTGACTTGTTCTGTATTTTATAGAATTTTCTAACTGTTGTATAAAAATATTTTGCCAACATCCCGATAGAACAATAAACAGAACAATCTGAAATATGTGTTCAATCAAAAAGAAAGCAAAACACCACAAATCACACAAATATAGAAAACAATAGCTAGAGTAGAAAGAAGGAATATTAAAATAAAAAACATGATTATGTTGTGTAAAATCATGTCAAGACACATCTCTGAAAAAGGAGATTAATTTAATTACCTCTAAATGGCAAAATCTGAAAAATTACCAGAAGAGTATTTAAGAGTTTTAGATGGAGAAAAGTTTAGTAGAGAAAATATAGTTATGAGGGCCAGAGTATATTTGTGCAAGTTTATGCTGACAAAAAAAAAGGTACCTATCATAACAGTCCAGTAAATAACCTAGTTAGAATTTTCTTACTCTTCACTCAGGCTCAGCAAGCCCTTTCCTGACATAGAGGAGAGAGATCTGAAAATGGTAAACATGTGAAGTAAGCATAACTTGCAATGTGCTTCCCAGAGCCAGCAGGAAAAGGCAGAGAGGATAATAACTTCTACAAGTTTTGCTAGTTTGGTCTTTTTTTTCCAATGCCAATGCTTAGAACGCGTTGAGTCATCATCAGCTGTGGAGATTTCACTGAATTTGATTGGATATTTTCATACATTTTGAATGCCATCCCAAGGCCAGATTTGCAATCTTTATTCAATTAACTGCCACGTTCAGTCCAGGTCCTGTTCCTGTGCACCATGTGTCTTTATTTTGCCTGGTGCCTTAATCTGCAAGGTGCCACAGATGTACTCATGTGCTCATTTGGCAGCTGCATCATGAAGTCTTTTCTGACCAGCTATTTTCAATGTTTGCATCAACCGAAAAGCAGAAATAAATAGTGATTACAGAAGGCAAATAATACTCATTTTATTGCCCAGTGAAGGCAAAGTTGGGACAATAGCAGAGCAGCTGTTTGGCATACTTTCTGGGATTTAGAATCCCTAACAGAAACCTAAGCACTTGTGTGTCCATTTGTGAGAATCAGCTTGGATGTTTGTGCCAGAGCTTTGTAGCTGCCAGCATTTCTATGTTCTTTATGCTGGGAAAAGTGTCAGCTTGCCTATACATGCTAGATAAGCAAAGGCTGTGAGCACATTTAGGGGAATGACCAGGGAAAAAGCATTTTCAATTATTCACTGTTAGCACAGAAAAGCTACAAGGAGTGAAATATAACCACTGCCACAAGCATGAGAAGGATGGCACGCTGGGAAAGGCGTTAGGCAACCAGCAAAAAACTAATTTCCAGTCTGATGCCTCTTACATTATAAGATACTTTTCTGAGAAAACCCACAAAGAAAATTAGATGCCATTCTTTGGTATCTGTAATGAGCTCTTAAGAGAAATATCCCTCTATCCAATTAATGGACATACTAAAAAATAATACATAAAATAGATTATAATATATATAAAATGTATATTAGCTATATGCTTTGATAACTCCTTTTAGAAGAGGTTAAATCTGATTGCAGATGGGTGAAGCTTATGTTAAGATACTTGTGAATATTCCATAATTAAAGTGGTTTATTTTTAGTATGAAGTCCCTGGTATGACCCCTACAGTTCTGTTTTCATTAAGGCATGCAAAAGAAATAGGAATTTGTCTACCTTACAATAAATCCTTCTTTGTGACTGCATTTTGATTCCTTCTCATCTGATAGTATTGATGAGTATATTGACAACTGTCGCTTCTCTTCCAACTTATTTCAGTCTGTGCCTGGCCTATATGTATTATTCTCTCACAATTCCACTTGTGGAGAGGTACCATGACTTTAGACTGGTAGGAAAAGCTTTGAATTTCATATTTGAATTGAAATTATATAGTACCATAGTACATAGTTGAATATTAAAGAGAATTATATATATATATATATATTTGTGTCAACAGAAAAAAAAAAGAAAGAGAAAGAAATTATACCAAGACTTCAGTTCAAATAGATCCACAGAATATAGAGGACATATTATTGCAAAAGCAATGGATTGTGCCACAAATTAAGAAGAAGCAAATATAAGTTTTCAATGTAAAAATATGCATATTCTCGTGTGGTAAAAGAGGTACTTGTGAGTGGAGGGTTTAAAGTGCATTTCTCACAAGAATGCCAAAATACATGGTGGTATAGGAAACCACCTAAAAGTAATGGCTAATCACTTTCTGACTGTTTGAGGGTGTTTTATTCTCTTTTGATAGGAAGTGCAAACTGTCATCATTGGCTGAATGATAAGTGGACTAATTGATTGCAGGAGCAATTAAGTAGTTTTTTTCTGTGTTTTTTAAGCAGTGATAGCTCTAAATTCTAAAATTAAGCCAGAAAGACAGCCTCAATTGTGTCATGAATTAATTATGATCTGCGTAATATCCATCAAAGAGAAATGTCTGATCTACTGGAAGGAAAAGCCTCGAGCATCCTTTGAGTTTCTCTTTCTCACTTTATCTGTTTACTTCCCTTTCTTTCTCTTCTGCTGACACAGAACTTTCATTCCTTTCTAGTAAATTAACCTATTTGCCCCCTGCCTGGGCTCCTGCCTCACTAAAGACTTGGGAAGACATTTCTGATAGCACAGTTCAGTTGGCTTGATTGTCTGTATTCTAGCGCACACTTCATCTGCATGTTTATGCTGCACGTTCTTCAAGGTACCAGTACTCCATGTCTGGCCAGGTAAACCTGGAGTTTCTTCTTATTTCCTAGTCATAGCAATAATCAACATTATTAATAATAACAGGTATTCTATGTATTTAAGCAGAATTCATTACTATTTCTTCACTTCTCACTAAATTTTTGTTACTCATATATGAAAACTTTTTTTTTCTGGTAGAATTAACTTGAATGAGTTTGCCAGTGATACTAATTAGGAGAAGCTGTGGACACCCTTGAGAGCAGAGGGGCCTTAAAGAGAGATCTGGATATCATCAACAATATGAAATTTAGCACGAACAGGCACCATAGCATGACAGGCTAATCCAGGCTATAGATATGGGGAATAAAAGGCTGGAGAGCAGCCCTGCAGAAACTGATCAATGGGTCTGGGTTGGTGATAAATTTAATATCAGTCAGCAGTGCCCTGGTGGTCAGGACAGACAGCCATGTCCTGGGGTGCATCACCAGCCAGGGAAGGGAGGAGATTGTTCTCCTCTGCTCCGCACTGATGTGGCAGCACCTCAATTACCGTGGGCAGTTTTGGGTGCCTCAATATAAGAAGAAAATCAAATTATTTGAGTGTGTCCAGAAGAGGGCAGCCAAGATGGTGAAAGGTCTCAAAGGCAAGAATTTCAAGGGGTGGCTGAGGTGAAAGGTGTTTTATTCATCTTGGAGAAGGGAAGGCTGAGGGGTGACCTCATCACAGTCTACAACTTCCTCAAGGTGGGCAGCACCAGAGGTGGAGGTGGTGTTGATCTCCTCTCTCTGGAGACCAATGGTAGGACACAAGGAAATAGAATGAACTTGTGTCAATAGAAATTCAGAATAAATGTTAGAAAAACATTCTTCACTGAGAGGATGGTCAGTCACTGGCTCCACTCCCCAAGGAAGGGGTCATGGCACAAATCCTGTAAGAGTTCAAGGAGCATCTGGAGGAAGCTGTTAGTCATATGGTCCCTTCCAACAATAGATATTCTGTGATTCTATGATGATATGAATTAAGGAATAGGAACTTATAAAAAGGCAGGCCAAATTAAGAAATTAGAAGGCAGAAATAATTTTCTTATAGAATTTTCTTATTAGACTGAAGAATTTATTTTGATTTGAGGCCAAAGTCCTTCATAGGACATATATTTAAACAATTTTTGTTTTGATTTGTCACAGGATTTAAATTCTTTTAATATTATTAACTGATTAAACCAGTGATTTACTCTGTTTTCAAACTATAAAAAAATAAATTAATGAAGAATTCTTATATATTGGCAAATTTTTCAGCTATTAACTGCTATGCTTCACTGCATGTTTTTAGGAACATTATAAACATTTTCAGAACCTAGATGTCTTTTTAAAGTAATATTATTTATGTATTACAACATATAGGAGCATGCTTAACATCTCCCTCAACAAAAAATATTTCAATCACTTGCCTTAAAATCTCTTTTATCAGTTTCAGGCAACTGTTCCACCCAAAGCTAGAACCTGTGTCTAGCATGCGGTTTAGAGGTTGGCCCTATCCTGTGTCCTCTTGCAGCACCTTTAGAGATCATTCAGCCACTGTTGTCAGTCTTCCAGTTCACCACTCCCACAGTATCTTCCTCTTTTAATTTCCAGCACTCCCATGGCCTATGTCTTCTCTTTACTCTCTGCCTTGAATGGAAACAAGGCAGATTCCCCGAAGACTGCATTGGACATTAAGGAAACACAATATGAACAAAGTAATAGGGATTCAGGAGCTGTGGCATAAGTGTTAAGTAGCTTAGGGCTTAAGAGCTCTCAAAGCCTGGTTCTCTCTCTCTTAGAGGCCTATGACCTGTTACAATGTCTGAAGGACAAGTGTGATGCATTCTTTGATGTGTCATTTTAAAGTGAAATGCAGTCATGCAGTCTTTCTCATGATATAAAAATTTAGACTTCCTGGATGGTTGGAAAATACAGCATGCTCTAGACAGGTGACTGCTATAGATTGGGATCCTAGACTACGTGGTTAATGTGAATAGTTAATGTGAATAGTTAATGTGAATTAATGACCACAGAACCCATTTTGTTTACTGTCACTAAGGTCATTGTTACTTTCACTAAGGTTGCACTGGATAACATGAAAATCCAGCATAAGAACCCACTAATAGGTGAGATACTACTAAACATCTTACACATCTTAGTCCTATATATATAATATTAGTGTATATATATTAGATAGATATGTATTTCTTAAAAAGTCCACATGATAAAGCAGAAATGAAGAAATATGTGGGAAACAAAATTAATATCATCAAAATTAATATCATTTTGCTTTCCGTGACAAATTTGAATAAAGGAGGTAAAACAAAAGGAGGAAGAAAGAAAAAGCATACATAAGCAAGGGTAGGTCAAGAAAAATTACAAAGATTCCAATTATTGTTATTAGTAGTGTCATTAACAACCCACTCCAGCCATGGAATTTTAATATGTTTCCTTATTCCACTACAAGTAATTGCATCCACCCAGAAAAACCAGTTTTGTTTTCTAAATTGTGTAACCAAAAATTGTCATCTACTGTTTTCTTTCTGCAAAGATGTATAGGCAATCTGTAAAACAATTTACACTTTACAAATTGTATTACCTCAGATTCAGAGAATGTCAACGGACATGATTAAAGGATGGGCTGTAACACTTGGCAGAAATTTAGCATTTATTTTGATGGGTAATTTCTTTCTATTCAGTGGTCAGCTTTACAGGGCTGTTCTGAGTTTCCACAAGAATAACAAAATTAAAAGAACATAAAAGCAAATATACCAGTGAGGAATTATTTAGACCCAAAAGGTTACATCTCTTAATTTTTCAAAGATTTATGACCTAAGAAAGGCTTTGTAAAATCTTTGTGGGTGGGGTTTTTTTCCATGTCACAATAAAAGCAGGAATAGAACTGAGACCTTTGAATGTACTTTGAGCTTTGAGTATTTAAGAAAGTAAACACCTTTACTAGCATGTGCATTGGTTATCCCATTCAATAACTACAGACGTTTTTCTTTAAAAACCACAAACCCTGTAGCACTTGCAAAGGAAATAATCAAGAGCAGAGGTGACATTTTACACTCTGTTCTCTTACTGAGTTGTTATATGACCGCTGGAGAGGAACATACTTAACTTTCCTGAACCTCTGCTTACTTTTCTTACTTACTTACTGAAAAATATAATGATTTTGGTTATATTAAAATCTCTGCAACAACTGGACTTAATACCATGAAATTAACTTAATTATTTTATTCTCCTGCTTGAAGATAAACATGCACTAAAAGCATATGAAGATTGAGGCATATGAAAGTTTTAGGGTCATGCCTTAAAGAAATGTGAATATTCCATAGAAAAGTTGTACAAATAGATGTTAAAAAGTAATAACTCTGAAGTACACAAATTTGTTATCCATCAAAAATTAATGTTTCGGAAGGAGTAGCTCTCAGCAGACTCAGCTCAATTTTGGGAGGCAAAGCACCTTAAGCATTTAGGCACCACTAAACTTTCCTATGTCCATGAATAACTCTAAGCATCCCTGGAAATAATGACCTCAATATATATCACTGAATGTTTTACAACATAAAACATTCACATCTGCCTCTGCATACCTAGATCACTTAATTACAACCTATTGTTGGCATCATTTTAATGTTCTGAAATCAAGGGAGTGTGCATATCTCCAAGCAGAGGAAAAAAAAGCCTGGCTGATTCAACACTCCTACTCAGGCCTTGACAATTTTTAACAATTGCACTTTAATCACATTTTTTCAAAGCAGATTGACTATTCAAAAGTTTCTGAAAGTCACTAACATTTTTTTTTCTACTTGCTGTGCCAAAATAACCATGACAAATTTCAAAACTTTGATGTTTCAATTTAAGGTTTTTTGCTGAATTGGGCTATAAATGACAGACTTTTTAAAAATATTTTTTTGCACTCATCACAAGACTCAACTTCTAGTGCTTCTGAGATTTTCAAGTTCTTGCTGTCTCAGAAAAAAAAGTTAACACTTGCTAAATATTTTTTCACATATGAATATCCATCATAAGCTCAACATATGCAGTTGTTTGCAAAGATGTGGAAACATAGAAACCTAGTAGCTTGAAGGGTACCATAATTATTACTAATAATTTTTTTTCTGATTCTGTAAGGTTCCTTTCATGATTTTTAAATAAATCTAACAATATGTAGATGGCTCAAGTAAGCGGTTCATTATACTGCAATTATTCTCCTTCAAAATAATCAGCTTGGTCATTTTCTTTTTTCTTTTTTTTCTTTCTTTCTTTCTTGACCTTGATTCTGAAATAGTTTGTCATTTTGGAAAAGGAGCACACAAATAAAAACTGAAGTATTTATTTAGTTGGATGGACTAGACTTAGAATTAGGGTAGTTTACTGACATGTTTTGTTAATTTAACTAACTTAGCTAACCTTATTACTGATTTAATGTATTTTGTAAATCAGAACCCTATTTTACTTGGCAAGGAGAGCACATAGTTAAAATACAGTTCCAAAGCAGGGAGTTTAACTACATTTTAATGGGATTATTCACTGCTACTTGCCAATATGAGTAAGATTTTCACAAACTCATCCAATGCAAATAGAACATGGCTGGGAACTAGATGGAAAAATGTGTTCACAGATAATCTCATCAACCATATGCACATTCATGGAAATAACATGGGGTTTAGGGGTTTGGGGTTTTTTTTGGTTTTTTTTTTTGGTATGCAATGATTCACTAGATAGCAAAAGCCACTAGGTGGCATTTGTGATTTATTAGGCTGGAAGAGCTGGTTTAAATATTACACCTAATCCTTGGCTTCAAGAGAACAAGATATTTAACATTCCGAAGCATTTAAGTCAAGGACCTCCCTCCATAATTAGATAAATGCATAGAATTTGCACTTCTGCTACATCATTTGGAAACCGACTTTCTGAAGGTTCCATTCAACCCCTAGATGTTCTCAGGCATGTATTCCCTGACCCCACAGCACCAGCTTACGTAAGTAATTACTTGTCTACAATTAAGCTGTAAATAATGCAATCACTTCATTCTTGTCCTGTCACTCTAGTCCCAACCACAACAAATAGGACTAATCACATACTTACTCAAGTGTGTAATTATTTACAGTTAAACTTCTGTCACTTTCACCCTGTTTGGAAACAGTAGAACACAACCTGTAATTAGCAAATGTTGCTGCAGGCACTTTTACTTGGAAATAAGCCATGGATTCAGCACCTATGTGAGCAAAGAGGTAAACCCTTTGATCCAGGATTCTGGCAGGGATTCTTCTCCTTGGGGTATTCTATTATCAGCCCCCAATAAGGCAGAGAGATCAATGAATTATTATTATGTCAAATAAGTCTCTAGAAAATCCCTTGACTCCTCTTTGTCAGAGGAGATGCTCTTGCATCATGGTTAAATGCATGAATATATGTGTATAAATACAGACTAATGTTATACCAATGTATATGTATTAATGTGTATCTGAAGATGTAAGAATTAATCAGATACACACCTGATTTTGATTTTCTTTGAAATGACAGAAAAAATCTTGGCATTCACAAATTAAATTGATGGATATAGGACTTGATTTATCACTTTTTTATATGGTTAATGCTCACTTCTTTCCTTGGTTAGAACCTGACACTGTGATAAAAGAAATCATTCTTTCTTGAAGAATTATATTCAGCAAAACACAATTGTATTAACAGGCGAAGAAACAACTGTATGTAAACATGTCACTAAAAAAACTAGCCATAAAGCAAATGCCTTTATGTCATGCCCTGGTTTATAGTCCTGAAACCTTCCAACTCAGGAATCATTGTCTCATAATGTATTAAGCACATCCCACACGTTACATTAAACTGTATGTGCCCTCATTTCATACAGATGCAAGTTCTGTCACACGTACCCAGCTTGAGCTGCTCCTTACTCTATCCCAAGGGCTGGTAAAGAACTATTCAGCCTGAACATGGAGGCAGAATTCATCCCATGGAGAAGATTGGAAAATTAGAAAGAACTCATTTGCCACCTGCCCTTAGCAGTAATTCCAAAAGCAGATGGAATATGAGATTAAAAACAGGAGCTTATTTTTGCTTACTGGCACATACACAGACTATTTAGAAGAAAGACTGGGTAAGAACAGGCACAGAAAATAATTGCCCTAACACTTGTTATCAGTTTATCAGAGTGGACAGTTCATTTCTTCCTTCCCTTCTTCCCTGTTTCATCCTCAATAAGCCTGTGGTTTATTTTGTAACTGTTCTCACAGATGAAAGTTGTTTTACACCCAGAAATCAGGGTGAGTTGACAAAACAAAACATAGATTTTAAATAAGCATTTTGTGCGAATATACTGGATTTAAAATTCTTCATTGAATTACTCAATAGATGCATTGGTCACTATCAGAGGTGGGATAACTCCCTGTATGAGACCCTCCTTGTTTTGAGTCAAACAGGTGTTTTTACTGGTATAAAACAGGTGTTTTTACTGGTATAGGTCAGTGCAAGGAGGTGAGGGGTTTAGCTTAGAATCTTTCAGTAGACCCTGGATGAAAGCAATAAAGGGATTCAGAATACAAGTTATCAATGCACTTTTGGGATATGAATAGTCAGAGATATATAATATAAAACTGGAAATAGTGAAGATTAGTTATTCAGTGTGCCTACCAGTCTGTCTTTAGAAAGGAAAAGTCTGAGGATTTCCTTCATAGTCCTTAACAATGTCTGGCAAGCAGGTTTGGATAAAGTGCCCAAGTATCCAATTACCATGGAAACAGTCATACTGGATGGAGTCTGTGGCACTTAGCTAGTTAGTAGTCAGTTGCTGTTGAATTACAGTGATATGAAATTGCTGTAGTCCCAAGATACTTTTTGAAATGGCAGTAGCTGCCTCCCAGTATAATGACTTACTTGAACAGTCTATATCAGCCAGAACAAAATACTCAGTATAATGTTTCCAGCTTGACAGATATTCTGTTAGGGAGCTATAGTTTGCTGTCAATATGATGCAGGGAAAATGCAGACATGCTGGCCTTTGTTTACTTTTTTTAACTGCCTGCTAAGACCATGACCTTTTGCTGCAGATGGTATACATACATTGAATGTTTGTTTAAACTGTCTTCCCACCTCTGACAAACATAACCCTCTGGATTGCATTATGCAAATGAGCTGCAAGGGACATAAAATAGAATTTTATACTTTTCTGCCGAGTAAGGCTTCCCACATCTTTGTATTTATGACACTTTAAAAAATATGTAATCCTTGGAGGAAAGTGAATGATTCATGTATTATTGCATATAATTCTTCCACCACACCAGAAAGTCTGTCAAAATGTCATTGCAAGCTGCCACTTGAGAAGCTGCCCTTCAGAGTCTTAATTTCCCTTTCCTTCCCCTCACATCCAACTAAGACCATTTACAAGACTCTGGTAACTTCATCTGAAATCAGTCCTTGTCAGATTATTAAAGATTTGTAAACTGCATGAGAGAGTAAACTACAAGATGTGCTGATAAGGCACTGGGTATATCAGTAATGAACATTATCAGTTTCTTGTTATCATTTGAAGGTAGAATATGCTTCAATGATTTACCTGCACACTAAGCTTTTTTCCCAGGTAAACCAGCTGCTGATCCTATTCTCTTTCCACAGTGTATTAAACACATCCTTGTGTTCACCAGCAAGAACAGGAAAATAAAGTACATTAGGATTTTTTTTTACTATCCAGAATTCTGAATATTAAAAAAAAAAGTTTGATCTGTAGTAAGTCATCAGCACTGCAAAATACATGCAATAAAGTTCATTGTATTAAATATCTTTTGTCTCTCCTAAGGTATGTGTTTCATAGAGGTCAAGCTTTCTGTTCACAGTTCATTAAAAACATTTGCTCCATTTTTGTTCATTTTCTAAAATGTAAGATTTTGAATTCTTAAGTTCAAAGTGATATATAATTTTCTTACAAATCCATATGATTTTTTTGCCTAAATGAATATAAAACTGAACTAATGACATCTTTAAGTTTGCAATCCATCACACTGAAAGCCAAGAAATTGATATATGCTATATGCTGAAGGTTTCAACAAAATAAATGTTACACTTCCAAATCTGCAGAGATTTGGAGTGACTTGTTAGAAGCTGTCATGAATTACAAAACTACTTTTTAAGTCCAGAAGGTTGTCACAATATTTGAGTTTTTTAAACTTTCCTATGTTAAAAACTACAGAAACACAGATACAATGTGTGCCTCAAGATAAGTCTTAATCTGACTGCTGTTTTCTTAGTCCTGAATTTATTGAAAGAATGTACAGGATCCAGAATATGGATGGTATTGATGGTCCTCCATAGCTGAAGGTAAAAAACATAAATTGGATGCAGATTCAGTATTAAGAAAATAAATCTTAAAATATGATTAGGATGAAAATTTGTCAATCCTTAACATGGTAGCAGTTATTGAATAATATTTCAAGGTGAAGTTAAAAAGCTAACACACATGAAAGCTTTCTGCCTTTTTGTCAATAGAGGCAAGAAAATATTCTACGTGATATCTGTTTCTTATCATTTCCAGGCAAGATTAGGAATTTGGTCATTAGTCACTTGTAACTAGGTGAGGTAAATCCAGCCAATTTATATTTTTTCCAGTGTAAGAAATTCCATATCAAAACACATTTTTATTCTTTTTCATTAGTTTTAGGGACCAGATTTCCTAATCATTTTTTCACATTATAGGTGTGGGTCTACTTTTGCACAATCAAATTGACCTCATAGATAAATCCAAAATTAAGAACTCAGCATTTGGTAAAAACTGGATGCTTGGCTTTTGGCATAAACTTTCTGGAGCTGTAGTTTGAAACTTCAGGGAGCTTGTTAATTTTTGGCTGAGTCATCGACCCCCAGGTAATACTAAACATCCACATGGGGATGTGTTTTCCAAAGGTTTGAGCCTCATAACTTTACAGCTCCAGCTAACAGTTTGAAAAGTCCTAGTCACCTCAGGGAGGTCTACTTTAAAATAAGGTGCTTTTGCTTGAAAGTAAATGACTACAGAATCTCAGATGTTGGTCAGCCTTAGGTCATCTCACCAAGTCTGTGTGGGGAAAAAAATGCAGGCAAAGGAAAGAAGGCAGCAATTCCATAAAATTGGATAGTCGGAAAAATATTCTTTGAAAAACTCTGTCATGGAAGGCTATAAAATACTGAGATTTTCTTATATAACTGTTGCAGCATGATTGTGGAAAAAGGGCAAATCCTTATTTAAAACAAAAATAGCTGATTCAATAGGTTTTTTTAAAGATATTACTCTGAAGTTCTTATTGATTGTCACTGCTGAAATAATATAACAGCAAGTGTCAAAATATAAAATAACTTCATGTTGAATCTTCCCCATGGCACAGAACTATTCATTTCCTGTACCATATGTTCATAAAGTAAATATGACACTTATCAAAGGTAAACAAATAAATATTCATGGATTTATGTTATTTATTGTGCAATTTATGTCTGGCATGGAAACTTTCAGTTCCTTTCTCTCTGCTATTCACTTGTGCAATTGTTCATTTAAAGAGTTTCTCCTGAAAATGCAGAAGAAAATAAATGTCTAGCCACATTCATGCTAAATGAATTGATTTTGTTTAACGTTACTAAAATGAATACAAAATTAATTAATCATCATTAGAAAGATATGGGAATGCTTTACCCTTTAAGCTTTAATATACTGCTTGGTTGTATGACAGTAGATATAAATCCATAGTTAAGCCCCTAGATGCAAGGTTTTGGGAAGTATTGGGAGGTGTCTACAACTGTAACTAGACTGGGGAATTTTGCTCTCATCTCTCTTTGAAAGTGATACTTATTATGCATGTTCTTTGGAGTTTTTAATGCTTTTAATTGGTATGTTTCCTCTTAGCATTTAGCCACTCTCTTGTGTCAGAGGCCAGAAAGGAGTTGTGTCTGCATAAGCTTGTTTGGACACATGCACTCTGGTGCAAATTAAGGAATAGTGGGCAAGACTTGAGGATGGAGACAGATGTGAATAATATGTGCTTCTTCCATAAGTTAAACACAGAAACTTCAGGATTATTTCTTAAAGCATCTCCACAGGTTTTCTTTCCAGTTATCAATTCAAGTTAATGATTTTCCTAAATTATTAGCCAAGGTACCTTTGCCTACCAGAGGATAACAAAATGTAAATTTCCAGCCATTTTAAATGTCTGGAGAATTGTTTTCATAATAAATTTCTTATAGCTCTCTATTTATTTCCCTCTAATTTTTTATCACTGCCACCCCCTTGTTATTTTCTGACATTGCAGTACTGGATAATATTGTGACCTACTGAAAACTAGAATCACAATAATACAGAATAAGACAACCTAGGAGGGATCTTAAGTAGGTGCTGCCTAAGTTAAAACAGTGACAAGGTCAGACAAAGTTTCCAGCACTTTAAGCATCATGTCTTGAAAACCTTCAAGACCAGACACTTCACAACTGTTATGGGCAGTCTGCTACACTTCTTGACAGTTCTGATGAAGAAATAATTCCCTTAAATCCACTCATATTCCTGCCATAAGCCAATACGAAGAGACTGACTCAGGTATTGCCAGGCTCTTATGTGCCACCTGGCACCTTCCCTCCTCTGGGCTGAACAAACCTGATTCCTCCTCTACTTTATCCTCATGCTTTAGCCACTTTACTCTTCCTCAGTTATTACTTTTGGCCATTAAATTTACTGGCTTCAGGAAAACTGGATGAATGTCTCCAGCATGGATTCCATCCTAGAGAACAAAAAGAGTGTGTGGCTGGGTAAAAACATGTGAAGTAGTTTTCCTAGTCCTGTTCTGCTGATATTCTCATGCAGAGGGTGCTACTTCCAAACATCAAAGTACAGACATTTAGAAGTAAGCAGAGGAGAAGTCAGTGCTTGTGCACTACCATATTTTGGAATACAAAAAGATTGTTTCTCCTTTCAGAAGTGCTTGAAAGAAGAAATAATAGCCATTGGTAGACACATGTGGTCAGTGACTGCACTAAATATTGCAACAGATGTATGACAGGAAAAGGCCATGTCAGATGGAGGACTGTTTGGCTATTTGTCTTCTGAATGTAATTTTTCTGTCTCTTCTTATCTAGTTCAAATTTCCTGGAAGGAAATGTACAAATCTGTCCTCAGAAAAGACCTGCCTTTAAATTCCAAACTTCAGTGAAATAGTTATGCCCTGACCACACATTCAGACTTTTGTTCTAACTATTCTCAACTTAATATTTCTGCTTGACAACCAGAATTTTATTGTGAATTGCCCAATAGAATCATAATGTAAACTTACACAGTGAGGTAAAATTTTCTCTTCAAAATGTGTAAGGTGAATAACTGAAAATAATGTTACATGATCATAGGTAAACTGAGGAAGAGTCTTCATAATTTTCAGTAAACTGCTGCTTATTTTTACAGCAAGATGAAGAGGAGAGCACTAATACCAGCAAAACTGAATTTCTGTGATCTGATGTGTGATAACTTTTCTGCAAGTAAATAATCACAATAATGACATCACACTAGAATTGTCCTTTGCATACATAGTTTAAATAAGGACCTCTGGTCCACTAGGCCTTGCTTACCACCAGTAAGTGAGGTACTGCTTTGAAGGTTGGTTCTAGCATCTGCATAAGCATTCTAGCATGTAAAAACCTCCTAACAACTAGATGGTGCTTTCAACGTGTGACCTGCTCTGTATAACACTGTCATCATGAGAAACAGTTGAATACCAATTTATCTGCAGCTTTGCTGAAAGGTTTATAGCACAGTGAGTAGTAATCACATTAGCTGCCTTTATCACTTGGACTGTACATTACATTAACATAATACAATTTTATAGCCTTAAGAAATATTAAACTGAAATGAAGGCAAGCAGTGCTTCACTAATGGATTTACAACATCTCTTATCCCTACTCAACTACAGTGTCTATAATCAGAGAGAATAATATTTGCACTTTATAAAGAGCTGTTCATTTCAAACATTGTGTTATTCTACTATAGAGTTGCAATTTAATTGGTTTGTTGAGAGATGCAGAGACTGCTTTTGTCCTTAATCCTGATTTTAAATTGCTCTTTTTATTCTTGTATATATCCATAACAGAGAGACACATGCATATGCACATACTTCCATAAGAGATTTTGAGACAAAAAATCTCCTCACTACAAACATACCATTGAAATTTGGTGGTATGTAATAAGTATAAGTAATTATAAGTAATTTTTAATTTGTGAAAAGTAATTTGCCTTGAGTCCCAAAAACCTCTGATTTTCCTCTAGGTATCTGAGGTAGCTTTGGTTCCTCTGGCAGGGAACATCGATAAGTTAAATACACAGAAAAAGAAATTTAATTAATCTTCTTCTCACCCAAATCCTCCTCCTGAAGTAAGGGAAAAGAACACAGCAAACAAAAGCAACTGTTCCTGTTCTAAAGGGAGTTTAAATGGGTAATAGGAGAAGCATATTTTCCTTGTTTCCACAGTCCCACAGAAGCATGAAGCTTGAAAATAAGAACCAAAGGCATTACTGAATTAATCTTCATATACTTAACCTCTTATAAGATTTTTTTATTTTTTGCCAATCCCAGTAAAAATAATTACTAACAATGGTCAGGCACTGAAATTGCTCTGCAAACAGTTCTCAAGAATACTTATATCTCCTGTCATCATTCCCTAACAGTCCCTTGTTTTTTCCAGGGCTGTCAGTGTTCCTAAGCTTTCATTTAAAGTTGTATTCAATCTCCCCACGTGGTAAAGATCTGACCCACAACTCAGTAGCTCAGGCAAAAATACAGGAGGAATCTAGAGTCTGTTCTAAGTCTCTTGCATCCTCTCATCATCCTCACCATGTTGTTTTGTTCTTCTGGAACTCAGGAGGCATTTGCAGTCACAAACCCTGATTATTCAGGCCAAACTTTTCCATATTGACTTGGGAGCAGGGTCTCACACCAAATGAGTTGCCCACACTGAATCTTTATGCCAGAAATCCTTAGAAGTCACATTATGCTGCTTGTGAGATTTATGTGTAGGAGTGGCCCAAAAGATCCTGTGTAATTCAGGTGAAGTTTTATTGATTTTTTTTTCTCCATTAGCAACTGTTTCATTTTTCTGTAACTGGCTTTTAGGAAAAAAAAAAAAAAGAGAATTAGACTTTTTAAGCATGATACATGTAATTTTTTCCTGTGTAATTCACTGGCCCATCATCCTTTCTTTTTAATTATTTGCACTTATAACTAATTTGCATTCTTCTAAGTTAAAAAAAGATATACAGTGGAATTAGACTAAGAAAGAAAGGAAGGAGAAGATATTTTCTGGTTTGTTTGCCTCTTCATGACCTGTCTAAGCTGTTCATGACAGTGAGATTGCTTGTTCATGCAATTTTACTTGTTCTGAAGAATTTGCAACAGGGATCAACCACACAAATGCATATTTATTGAGAGGCTGATAATCCTGCCAAACTTCTGGCTCTCCCAAATGCTCCATCTCAATTTCCAAAAATCTGGAGTTGCACTAAGACTCAGAGATGAATTGGCTGGAATGAACAAGTTTACTTTCTTGTTCAGGATTTATTATTTACTCACTTTTACCAGAATCCCTGTCTCTTCACCACCAGGATTTATGGCTTCCTTGCTTGTATGATTGTCTGATGATATTCAGAGGCACGTTTTGGGAATCCTTGTGTTGACCCTTTTCCTACTGAAGTAAAAATTGTTAAACATCACTCAAACATTCACCTGTTTTTATTATTTTATCCCATCTATGGTTGGCTGGGATTTTTCATTTGGCTACTGTCTCTTCCCAATATCCTTCCAACTTTAGAGTTTATTTACTACAGTGAGAGAAAAGTAAATGTCTTGAAAAAGTCTGATAAGAGTGGGGCATGATTATATAAAATTATCATCATCTTCCTTGCAGATGTACCTGGGGAGCACATATGTTTATTTGAATTTCAAACTGTTATATATATACACGCACCTATATATATATATATATATATATATATTGCATTTCCCTTACATATTCAATGTTATTATGTGCTTCTTTCCTTCTTGTGCATAAAGAAGTTGCACATGGTCTTGCTGCTAAAATTTAATCTAAAAATAAACATAATTTTACTTCTAGTTCCAGATCAGATACTGACTGCAGCAAATGTGTTGCAGTTTTTTGTGCCTCAGATTATCTAGATAGGAAATAGAGATGAAATGTTACTGAACTTGCCTCTTGGGGGCTATACAGTGACTTGCTATCTTCAGGAGATAGGCAAGAGGTGCATGCATTACTAGCAACATTGAAATAAATCCACTATCTTCTTAGATGCAAAGTATATTGGGCTATCTCCAATTCAGTGAATCTGGTAAAAAAAAAGGCACATTTCTTGAATAACATCTGCCTGGACTTTGTGTGGTTAAATGTTACAACATTTATTATGTCCTAGTGCCAGAAGCCAGCATTTGAAAGCTGTGATTCACAGAAAAAAGTGCCTCTGACCTCCTGTAATGGATGGCTGGCTCCCCTTTGGTCTCTGGGAGGGAAATGTGATGGGACACTGAATATTTTGATAGTTAATATATTTACTATTTAAAAACGAATTTGGACATTAAAAGAAGTCTTTATGTAACAGATTTCATTCATCTCCCTAACACAGTAAGCTTTGATTTAGGCAATCAAGATTTTCTTTATATTTAATTGTGTACACTTTTTCATTCAGTCAATGAGTTGTCAGCTTTTCATGTATTTTTAAAGCCTCACGAGTAGATGAACTGAAGTGCTGTTAATTATCAATTAAATTTTCTCAGAGTAGATTGTAAAAAGTTCAGATGAACCCAATTAGGAAGAATGAAGCTGCCTTCTGCACCTCTAGGCTCAATTATTTTTAAGTATATGATAGCACAGGAAAATAATCAAACTTTTCCTTATCAATTATAAATGTGCTTCTTAAATGAGATGCTAAAAAGTCAGAAATGCATAATTCAAAAGTGAAATTAATAGAAATACATCACTCTTTGTTTGGCTTTTTAGTACCTGCATGGTCAAGTGCTATTTTTACAAGAGAGATGATTTTGTGGATTTGTGGACTTTTTTTAATGTCACAACAATTTTGGTTTAGAAATTTTTCTACTACTGGATGCTTACTGTAGAAATTCTACAACTGAATGCTTGGTACAAATGCTGCACTTCTGCTAGCCAGTTATAATCATGTTAGTATAAATTTGGATGTTAATTTTGGTATTTGAATACCTGGGGGTGTCAGTTTCATAGGGACCTGCAAAATTTCCAATGTTCTATCATACCTTTTCATTTGCCTCACTTGATGGATAACTTTCCCCAGCATCATAAATGTACTTGATGTTTCAGAAGATCATTCTGGCCCAAGTTTATTATATCAGCACATTCAGGTACTGAAATAAGATGGTGGGAGTAATTTCAAAAGAAGTTTAGCAAGGAGTGTGTAACTACTCTGGCCTAAAAAAAATGATGGATTTTCTGAAAAGAGGTGTTCAAAGCACTGAAGGATGTGTGCTGATCAGGATCTTTGTCTTTGCTAAGAGACATGAGACAGAAATCTATTCAAAACTGAATTAGAGCCTTATTTTGTCTTAAGGCTGAAGAAATGGACAACTTTGGATAGGATTGAGTCTTCCCAACCACTTTTACTGGTCTTGACTGAAATACCAACTATCTTATAGCTGGGTTTTGTCTCTGCTACCTGCAATGAAAGATCATTCAAATACCACACTGATAGGTGAAAGCATTTTAGTTATCGGACTCAGTGTATTCACCAGGAGTTTGAAATAATTTTTTATTTTAATATTCTGTATCTCTTCCCCCTTTCCGTTTAACTCACTTTTGTACTTACAAATAACATCCTTCTCTTAAGATTTTCTATCCCTTTGGTTATCCCAGTAGCACTCACCTTTATCCATGCAGATTGAAGTTTTGTTCCTCTTAATATGAGTGATCACAGTCATTTACCGTATTTCAGAGAAGTGATGTGCAGTGGTACTAATATTTCAGGTTTTGTACTGGAAGCATATCTCCCTGCATATTCTAGAGTGACACTTACCTTTCTCTTAGTTGGTTTCTCTTTGTGACATCTTGTGATCCACTTATAAGGCAAACTTCTTTTTCACTCGCTTCTGGCTGATGATCTTCCAGTTAATGAAAAATTCTTGGTTTAACTCTTAAATGTGCACCATTGAGGATACTGTGCTGTTACATTTAATCCTATTTCCATTACTCCATTCCTATAGTCATTCATTTCTTGCATGTTTTCAGGAAACAGATTAGGGCAAGGATTTATCTGTCTCCTTTGCAGTTCTGATGACGTCTTTTTGTTCCTAGACCTGCATCAGATTTATCTTTTAATGAAAATCATAAGCCCATATCATCTCCCTTATATTCTGTTCCCGAGAGCCTGCTTGCTATAAGCTTCCCACTCTCCTCTTCACTCTCTAGTCTTTTCCAATTTAGATTATTTTGCATTAAACATAACAGTTTTATTCCTAGAGAGACTTTACATTTGCTGGCTGTAACTATTTGTATCAGCTTTCAGTTTGATGTTTGTCCTGTACTGTGCACAACAGACATTTGCTTATGATACGAGTATATCTGACAAAAGAAATATTTAAAAAAATATTGTATGACAACATGCAAAATCTCCTCAACATAATAAGAGAGTATTAAGTCTAAACTATGCACAGTACATCTGTCTTATTCTAAACAAACACTTTTACACAAATTGTTTCAACACAACAAGGAGACATCTGATGTGCCAGCCTGGAGACGCTGGACATTTTAATGTTCACTGCCTATAGCCGTAATACCAAAGAAAAGGGTCATTAGTGGAGTGGTAGTTGGTCTCAGCTTTGAATTCCAGCTTATTATGTGAAAAATATTCCAGTTTTATTGTATTTTAAAAGCTTTATAGAGTGGTGGTGATTTAGAAAATAACTTCTCTGTGAATATGATTATTAGCATCCTTTTTTACTGTGGCACTAAAACATACTTGTTCCTCTTTAAAATGTTTTTTACAGGACAGGGCTGGCACATATATCCCTGATTTATATTCTGATGCACTCTAAACTATGAAAACATATATGAGATCTTTCTAAAATATAATTTCTAAATGAAAGAAAAGTACAAACCCTTGCAAACTCAGTCTTGTTATTCCCCCAAAAATAACCGTAAGACTAAAAGTATTAATTTCAGTTAAAATCTTTCCTTCATCTCAGTGAAAATTTAAAAAAAAAAAATTAAAATAATAATGATAAAATTTTGAAAATTATCACTTTCTTTTACTTTCATAAATCTGGGTAAAATGTCTGGTTCTTCATTCCTTCTGGAGACCAATTCCTCTCAACCCACACCTATTTCCAACTTGTTACTATCCACACAAGAAGCAGCCACATATGATGTATGAAGACATGTTTTAAAACAGAGATGGTTGTCTTGAAGCTCTGGTCTGTGATTGACCTTAGACATTTTTAGGTTTCAAGAAAGCCAGTATTTTCACTCCAGTGGTTTTTGAAGGCCTGTCTTATTTGCCATCACAAAAAAATGCATGCAAAAGTATCTTTTCTGCTTAATCTAATTATTCATTCAATTTATTAATGTACCTCCATTTTATTGTCTGCTCCCAGAAGTAAATATTTTCCAGAATCAAATCATTCAACTTTCATCTCTACTTGCTACATTTGTGGGGAAGGAGTATTTCAAAGCAATCAAAACCAGAAAACCAGTCCACAAATTAGGTTTGAAAACCACATCTTATTGTGCTTAGGCTTGATTTATAATGCTTGAATACCAAAGGTTTGAGGAAATTTGAAAAAAAAAAATGAAGTACAGCTCATAATGGTAAGTAATCATCATATCTAAGTTTACCCTTTCAAAGTTTTCCTTCTTTAGTTTATCGTTTTAGCTGGGACTTGGAACAGAAGGATAACTCACATTCTGTGGTTTTACCTAAAAATTATATAACTGTACTTTTCTAAAACAAAATGCAAAAGTCTGAAGAAATTATTAGTCCACTGAGGAACAAACAATGCTATGAAATCAAAAGCACCCGGAACAGATTTTAGAGTTTTTTCAAAAGATGTTGCTTTCATTTTGCTGTTCTTCCTTAAGCTGTTCATGTGCGTGCTGAGCAAATTGTCTCTGTAGTCATAGTTTTTCTGCCCACAGATAATGCATCACCACAACAATTCGCTTTTTGTACTGCCCTAGATCACTCTGCTCCCACAATACACCCGGACTGATATATGGTTCCCATCTACCAATCTTGTACAATTTTTAGAGTGGCAACTCAGTCTTACTACATTTGTACCAATGCTCAGAAAGGACACCTAATCTCAGTGTAGAGTACCATTTTACAACCAAGTGGCAAATTAAATCCTACTGCTGAGGAACAGAATTAGCACTTACAGAAAAGTGAATGCTAATACATGCAGAGTAGAGTCTTTCATGTCTTTATCTTAAACATTACTTGACATGTACTTTGTGTTTCAGTAGTTGGCTCAAACCCACACAAACATATAACCACTCAAATAAGCACTTTACAGATAATTAGCACTGAACCTGTTTAAATTCTGAAAATGCTTATTTACTTCTCTCTGAATCCAGAATATTGGTAATTTCTGAAAATATGCATGGCTTTTTATTTTAACTTTTAGGTTCTCTAGACATCTAGATTTTGGCCTAGAGTGCCTCATGTACACATATTTTTGCAGCTAGGTTGTACACCCCAGAAGCTTGCTTTCTCTCTGATGTGTGGCCCCAATGATCTGAGTTGCATATTCCAGTATCTCACATATGGAAGTCATTTGAAAATTGCATTGTGAACACACATCTATTTCTGCCTAAAAAGAGAACTGGAAATGAGATTAAATTTATTCTTTATTTTATAAATTAACTCAACAGTTAATGGACTTAGCCAATTTGTAAAAATCTAGGTTTCGTGTCATACTCTGCTTTTAAATTTTTTTAAAGTGATTGTTAGTTATCAAATGATGGCAAAAAGTACTAATGAAAGGTATTTTAAATTTCTTTTGAAGTTGCTCTCTTTTGCACAGTATAATTAAATACTTGCTGGGTCAAAGAAAAACATAAAGTAAGTAAAGCAACCACTAGGGAGAGAACTAAGAACTGAATATTAGTGTCATTGAACACCTTACACAATAACTTTTAATGCTAAATACAGCAGGGCAGTGTCCTATTCTAGAATGCTCATTTATTGTGCTAGTTAGTGGATATTTGCTGAGATTGTGGATGAACTTTCAAATTCCAGCAGGCACTGACACAGATGTTTTAATCCCTATGTTACTACATTAGAAACTGGGAGTATCAGAAAGTAGGTGATAGATTTCTTGAGAGCTCTATGAGACAAGATTTTGACAAGTGAATAGCTTCTGGAAGTATCTGTAATTGTGACACACATATCCATTCAGACCCAAACTGAGGCAACAGAAAATATGCTCTTCCACAAGACTGAAAAGATGCTCCTTCCATTTGGGCTGCCTTTCTGGCTAGCCTAAACATTCCCATGATCTTTCTGTTGGTTTGTGCAGATTTCTTTCTAAAAGAGCTAAATTTGTGCTGTAAAAAGAAATAACATAACTTCAGGCTGTCAAAGTCACCAAGACAGTTATATTGTTGTGTAAAAGACAGCTAAAGTATCAGAGGACTGCTCCTTCCTCTGTATCACGTGGCTTGAATTATGTGGGCAATTTGTATGTCACACAGAGAACTTCAAGCTTCTAAAGATATTTGAGTTGTATTTAGTTAGTTGTTCTTCTTTAGAGCTTTTCCTTCAGTAAATTCTGGCCACCTATATACTGGAATGCTGCCTATATAATGCCTGTAAGATTAAATTAAGCTTATCTTTCTTATTGAAAGGAAAAAATACATTTGAAAAAACCTCCATCAACAGACCAAAACAAAATCCACAAAATATTCAGATAATATATTACAACATGGACTCTGATAAACATATCTTTTCTGTGTGCAAAACTGCTAAACATCTCTACAGTAATTATTGCTAGGATAATGAACATTTAATCTAGAGAAGATACTAATTTATTATTATTACTGCAACTTATTATCAAGAATATTCTAATTTCCTTGTAAATCTGAGTTTTTGTCGTACATTGACAAAGTCAACCGTTTACAATTTTGCTTATAACAAAACAATAAGAAACAAGTAAATCCAATATTAAATGTAATTTAAAATGGATTTTTGTATTATATTTCAAATTATGTTTTTTCTACTGAATTTAAATTATTAATCTTAGCTTACTGATTAAAATTAAATGCCTTCAGCACATCAAATTTAGATATTTCAAAATGTATACTAAGAAAAGATAATACAATTGCAGCAATAATGAACTACAACACTATGAGATGAAATAGCACTAGGGAGGAAAACTGCATCATTAAAAGTTTTATCTCAACGTGACAGACCACAGTGGCATTTGGGAGGGCTATAACTCAGGCAATAATACAGAATGAAAGTCTGTAATTTATTAATAGGAAACTATATCAGATTTGCCCAATAAATGTGTGAATCAAATACAAGTCTGAAAATAGACTGAAAATGCATTGGTGAGTCAAATGCTGCAATATATTTTGAGTAAAACCTTGGTTTTCCTAAAAGATTTATTTGGGAACAAGACTAACAACTTTAGCAAGACTTAACAGCTCCAGCCCCTGAATCTTTCTGCTAATGAAGAGCAATGAAGTAATGTACTAAGTGTGCTAAATTTATATATAAAAAAACTCTTTATTAGAAATAGTACTTTCTGCTGATTTTCACATGAGGTTAAACAAGTTAAAATGTATCTGGCAAATAGTATGACAATATTTGCTGATCCTTTCCTTCATGATAGCAAGTGGAGGAGAGGGTAGGCAGGCAAAGGATCTGAGGTGCTGCGAACAGAAGGGACATGGCAATCAAAATAGCAGGCTGAAGTGGGATTGCCAGAAGCACGGAGATGTAAATAAAGAAGTGCTTGTGCCAAAGTCTTGCAAGGGAATTTCTTATTCTCTTCATGGGGAGTCAGCACACTTGAGTGCTCCCTAAAATGCCAGTACATTAATGCACACAGACCAGAAAACAGAAAGAATTGGGAGCCTGTGCGCAATTACAGGATTATGACCTCATTGAAACAATGGAGATGTGGTGGGATAGATGACACAATAGAGTGCTGCAAAACACAAACACAGGTTCCTTAAGAACCACAGGCTGGGAATGCCAGAGGGAGTTGTCCTTTGTGTGAGAAACAAGCTGGAATGCATGGAGCTCTGCCTTGTGATGAGTGATGAGCTGAGAGCTGCTGTGTTGGGAACTGGTGGGCAGATCAACATAGGTCACTCCTAATAGGAAAGGAGTAGTTGAGATCTTTGTCAGACAACATGAAGTCTCATATTCCCAGTTGCTGGTTCTTATGCCTGACATGTCACCCTGACATCTGCTAGAAAGACAACATAGCAAGGAAAAGCAAACGAGGAGGTTTCTGTACTGCACTGACAACAGCCTCTGACACAAGTGATGCAGGAATTAACAAGGAGTGGTGCAACTCATACTTAAAACAGGGAAGAAGTGGTCAGGGATGTGGAATTTAGAGACATCCTTTGACTGCTGTAACCAGGGACAGTGGAAATCAGGATCCTAGGCGACTGGACTAGCGCAAGAAGCAGATCGTGGCCCTGGCCATCAGAAGCCCAGATTTTTGCCTGCTCCTTTTAATCAAGAGAGAAAAATGTGAAGTTCTGCACCTCGGGAGAAATAACCTCGTGCAACAATGTGTTTTAGGGCCAACTGTCTGGAAAGCAGTTTTTTAGAAAAAGACCTGAAAAATCTAATGGAAAACAAGTTAAGGAGGAGCCGAAAATGTGCCCTCATGACGCAATGTGCCCAATGACAAAGCAGGCCAAGGAATCTTTGGCTGTAATTAGAAGTGTTGCCAACAAGCAAAGAGAGGTTATCCTTTCCCAATACTCCAATGCTGGGCTCCTGAGTACCAGGGAGAAATGGAGCCAAAGGAGAGGGCTAAGTGAAGGGTTACAGAGGGGGTTAAGGGACTGGAGCACCTTCCATAGGAAGACAGAGAGCCGGATCTGTTTAGCCTGGAGGAGGGTTGGAGGGGGGAGCAGCTGGAGGTCAGTCACTAACAGCATACTCCAGGGATCAAACACTAGCACCATAACTATTTAACATCTTCATTAATGACATGGGTGATGGGGAAGGGCTCCCCCTGATCAGGTTTGATACAAAACCTGGAGAAATAGCTATAAAAAACTAGCCATTAGATAGGTGTGCTACCATTCAGAGGGACACAGGCTGGAGAATTGAGCAGATAGAAATCTTTTGAAATTCAGCAAAAGCTTTGATTGACCTTGCTTGAACAGTGTGATTACACTACATAGTCTCAAGAATTCTCTTTCAACTTCAAAAAATATGTGATTTTGTGATTCAGTAACTGATGAGGTACATTCTGCATTTATTCTCACTGATGTTGATAGGATATCATTAAGTGTCTAACCCCTAGAGGCATGCAATGAGCAAATGTCTCTGAGGGCTATGTACTATCCTGTATTTAGAAAAGATCATACCATAGGTTAACAATCTTTGACAAGTGCTGTAAAAAATCAACTGCAAAAGACATTGGAACAGCTCACTAGAAAGGATGAATGACTAATTATAGCTCAAGAAAACTCTGGTATATAATTTCTAAGGTGATATTTCAAAGCTCATCAGAGTAATTTCCTTCACATCTATTGGTTTGGATCAGGCCCCTTTTGAATAAAATAAACAGACAGTGTATAAAATGTATATATAAGGAAACATTTAAAAAATCCTACAGACAGAAAATATCTACCTCATATAATATTTTTTTGGACAAAATAAATAAAGAAATCACATTTTCAGGAATCTGGTAATTACACACTTGCTATGGAACTTCTACTGGATGTATCTTTTACAAACAGAAAGCTAAGGAATAAGTACTGAATAAGCAATTTGGCTTCAAGAAACACGCCACATGTGCTGCAGCTTGTTGTTTCACCTGTGATGATAAAGCTGTCTGAGGGTAAACTGCACATTGAAATGGCCTGTGTCAAAATACTGCTCTTCTTATTTACTGTACTTGGAACAGTTTTAAATTTGATTTTTAAATTTGATTTTGTAAATGATGCCTCCAAGCTTTATTAGCTTTACTATAAGACTGGAAAGGCTATAAACTTCAGATGAGAAGAGGGAGGACAAGGTGCCTGAGGAAGTGGGACTCTAATTTAACTTTGCTTCAAAACCAGAGAGAGTAATGAAATCCCAGCCTAAAGGCTGGATTTGTAAAGATTATTTAGGTGTAGATGAAGGTGTAGATGGATGTCTAGTGTGATCTCAAAAGCATTAAACATGAGTTTAATGGGTATTTCCAAAAACAAAAAAGCCTATTTCAGTCTGTAATTGCCTAGGTACCTTCCAAACTAGATCTTGAGACCGTGAAAAGTGGCTCACAAAACAAGCAGAACATCTTGTTCCCAAATCGAATTATTGCTGAGTCTTACACTCTAGGTCTGAAAACTCTTGTGCCTTGACATGACTGGTTGACCTTGGATGGAAAAAGCAGAAACATGGTTTTTAGCTTGGTTTACATAAAATTATTACCAACTGTATTTTTGTATTTTCTCTTATGTGGATGCTCTTAAATCCTGCTCTGAATCAGGAAAGAATTACTGAAAATTTGGCATACCTTCTTCCAGATAAGTTTTCACTAGTTTAACTGAATTGCCTTGTAAAATGTATAATTTGCTGGAGTCAATGCAATATTGGTATAAATGTGAACCAGCAAAGAGGTTTCCCTGGTGTTGATTCTGAAACGAATGACTAGTACTGTCCTAGCTGATCCTTTACACATGGGACAGACATAAGGCTGGTGGTTATGGAGAAACTTAGACCCTTCAGTCATAAGCAAATCTCAGGGAATGAAAATGAAAAATATTCTGAGAGGACATGCTTTGTACTTTTTGGATTAAGTTTGTATTCTAATGTTCTCAAATGCGTGTGTGCACTCTGAAGGGCTTTCTGCTATTTGCCTGAGATCAAACTGTAATCAGTTCACATGTATGACTTCATGGAAGTTTGCTCCATTTTTTTGTGTGGGAATTATTCATGAATGTGAGGAAGAAAAGAGATAATTTCTTCTCTTTTTCCATCACTGAACCTGCACTCACTTTTGTTTAGTGAGAGCATCTGTTCAATTTCTTTAATATTATCAAGTCGTCAAGGAGAGAAAAAGCTATAAAATATGAAGGAGGTAAATGAAAAATGACAAGGAAAATTTAGATCAGGCGCCATGAAAAATGACTGACTGAAAGACTTGAGGGAAAACCTCCCAGAGGAAGTCATGAGGGGTGCTAATCTAAAGATGTGCAAAATTAAGCTGAAAAAATTTAGTTATCAGCAAGTGTGCATTAGGGAATGCAGCAGAGAACTGAAGCAGGCTACCAGATTTACAGAGAGGCACTACTGTTGCCTTGAAACAGGCTCCTGACCATAGATCCTCAGGGTTAGCAACCTCATGCATTAAAAGACTTAATTGGAGAATGTAATGAGTAGTAAATTTGATAGCCATCTTTTCTACTAAAAAATTGGACAAGTGGACTGCCTTACTTGTAGCAAAACTAAGAGTTTAAATTCACGTTTTCTAGAATAGGTAAATTATTTAGACTTCCTCTGAATGGGAAAACAGTTTTTCAAAGCACAATTTAAAAATGTTGTTCATTTAAAAATGGTCAAGGAGAAGATGAGGAAAATGAAAGAATTTTGTTGACTAGTGGTTCTGAGGATGGAAAGTGGCAGAATTTAACTTTTCAAAGAAGTATATATATATATGTACATATACCTGTGCTAAATTATGTATAACATTACTGAATGTAAAGTGGAAGTGAAAACTTAATTATTCTAAAATAGGACAAGTTCTCTTTCACATTATTGCAGTCCAATAAGCACCATACCTCTCTCCCAAGAAATTATTGTTCTACAAAGCATTTAAAATTTGATGGTTGTGTTATAGCGTAAAAATTCTTAATTCAATTTTGAAATACTAGTTGGAAGCAAAACTAATGTGATTTTGCTTCCTTTTTTTTTTTTTTTTGTTTGAAGTGGTTGTATGCTCTTTTTTCTGCTAGAAATAGCTGGGTTTTACTCATTACTTAGGCTACATCAATACTATTATGTGAATTACCATGCTCTCAGAGCTTACTGCTAGGAGTACAGCAAACCATAAGGTTATTCACTCTGCTTTTATACTTGCTCCTTCATTTCTCTGCATCTGGTGTGATTACTTTTTGGTAAAAATGTTCTAACTGGCTCCCTCACAGATCTAGATGGGATTTTGTGAGTAGATTTTGTTTATTTTTTCATTTGGTGGAATGGGGTAAAAGCAGATTATTAGCAATGTGACTATGGAATCTATCTGAAATGGTGAGGTGGTCATTCTTCACCACCACAGTGGTAGTGGTTATATAAGTAAACCTCTAAAGTAGAATACAGAATTACATAAAGGCCAAGTAATGTAATTTACATTCTTTGGCTTTATTGCTGGTGCTTAAAATTGTAGTCTTTTAAAAATTTTTAACTGGTGTTATATCAATCAAGTGACATCTATTGATAATTTTTTGAGTATATAATCATAAAAACTTTGTAATATTTTGGTTGTATAGATCTATTGTAAATATGTGGTGAGTAGGAAGGAACTGTCCTTTTGACAAAGGTGAGGTTATCAGAACGAGTTCACTGGAACAATGTTATCAAAGACTTATTTCCACTGCTACATAGTGAAAATGAAGAAGTGAGTACTAATGAAGCTCAGAAAGAAATGTAATATCTCCAAACAACAGTCATAGACCATCATACAAAGCTACGTGATGGTGGCTAAATATAAGGGATACACCTCTAAGTTAGCTAGATTTGATAAAGACATCTTACATACTCAAACCTGGGGACAGGTATGTGGGTTGGGTTCTAGACTTTTCTATATGGGAAAGCATATGGCAGGAATAACAGTATTTCCTTAACAAGGCATCAGAGTATTCCCTTAAAGGTGACTTGTACAATGCAAACTGTCAGAACATTTGGGGCTTTGATAAATGAGCCTTATATGCAGGAGCTAGAAACAATTTCCACAACTGATAACATCAGATCTTTATTTCAAGTGCACCTCCATGTGCAGCCTACATCCCTGCAGTGTGACCATTTTTCCTAATTAAGATTATAATCTCTGCCAGGCTGAACTGTATCTACATCAATTAACTTATTCAAATTGATTATGGAATAGGGCCTAGAAGGAATAATGTGGCACTCAGTGATATTTTCTTTCATATGTCTCCTTACACATGCCTTTGTCCTTTGCTTTGATCTCTAAAAAGTCTCACTGAATTGCAAATTCCACTCACCTCATTGAGACAAGTACCAGCATACAATGCCTTATCTGTGGGCAGAGCACATTATACAACATGCACACTACTGCAAAACCGGTAATCAAAGTGATAACACTTCCAGTTTTATTGTGTTTTCTTCACGTAAGACCAAATTATGCTGATTCTTACACAGAGGCCTTTCTAACCTCAGCAGCACTGATGGATGTATGGAGAACAGTGTTTTTTGAGACTTACAGTACTTATGAAGCAAAAAATAGATTTTTTTTATGCTGAGTAACTTATCAGGCTCTTTCAATTCATTAATATTCATTTCATTAGAGTCTATATAATAATAAAATTACCTGGAAAAAAGAGATTGGCTTGAACAGTGAGAATAGCTTCATATACTTCAAGGAGGCACTCATACATGGAGATAATTTTTTTTTTTTCAGAAATTTTTTTCCTCCTAAGCTACACCATTTACAAAGAGGGTGTTAACCAATTGCATCATTGCTACAAACACTCTGTTATAATGAAGCGCTGCTGTGTAACCAGGATGGTATTCTCCAACATTTTATTAGCATGAATCGACTTACACCTTCTTTCATACAGCACTTGCATTTTCAAATCTCTTCATCTTTCTTAACACTTCCAGAGCTATTTCAGCTTTTTGACTAATACTTGATATTATTAATAGGTTTATGTAGACTGTGATGTAAAAAGAATTTTGTCCTAAACACTTCAAGTTTTGCCACAATGAATGCCAGAGTCACCAGAACAATCTCTGGTAATGTAGGAGAAAGCTTTTCATGCATGTGCTCTCCTTTGCACTAAGTCAAGAGAAAACAACTATAAAACCTAAGCTGACAGTATTCTAACAGTGTGCCTCTGTGAGGTTTATGCTTGCTTGCTAAGAGACATTTGCCAAAGTGGGAATTAGTTTCATAGTAAAATAAACTTTCATTAGTAAATAAGTAAACTTTCATTAGTAAAATAAACTTTCAAGCATATCTGCCCTACACTGTGTAGTCATAGCTCACACTTTAACCTTGCACTGAGGAAACTTGTCTTTTAATCCATCTGGACAAAAATGATGAGGAAGACTCCAAGGAGGAATGAATTGCTTGACTTGTGTCAGTGACATGAGCCTTTGCTTTGTTTTGTTTTCCTGCAGATCGAATGAATTCCCAGACACAATGGGCTTAGGCTGACTTGCTTGACTTTTACTGTCTCTATCCTAAATAGCACAGTTATCACACTGCAATACACTGGAGCAAGTGGCTCAGGAGTCGGGATCCTTTGTAAAAATCAGTGATCACAACATGCTGCAATTTAAAAAAAGACTTCCAGGCAGTAATTCATCTTTCAATTGAAGTATTATTCAATCATTTTCAGAAACACTGATATTAAAATTATTTACAGTTGGTCTTATATTTCTAAACAAAAGCCAGAGCCTGTATAGCCGAAATTATCTCTTTGCTGCTTCCTTGAGGGAGGATATGGGAGGTGTTAACTTACCCTCCTAGGACAGTTCCAGTTTTCTGAACATTTCTGCAGAAATTGCATTCTTATTTCAAGTGAGATAGGCAGAAAAATTCTGATTAAACAAAATGGTGTCAAAATTAAAATTCTTTAAGTGCGAAACATTTGTGCAGGGGGAACACAATATTTTGGCTTTGATATAATCATGTGCAGTCCAGGAAAGTGTTCTCTGCAAAAACCATAAGCATATACAAATATATATATATACACTGGAAGCATATACTGCCTTTTTTTTTTTTTTTTGGCCTACTCTACAGCTCACAAACCTGTGTGGCATCTTGCTGTGCTAGGTGCTTGCTCTGTCTATCAAAGATAGATAAACCTATCAAAATTTAGTAACAGAGGGCATATTTGATTCTTTATTTACTTTATCCTGTTATAGCCACTTTGAAATCAAGCAGATGTATTTTGGGAGTGTGTGGAAATGGACAGGTAGTTTAAAGACACATATGGCTGCATTTCTTCAAATAAATATGTAAATATTAGCCAACCAGGTAATTTCCTGTCATACAAAGCATCCTTACAAATGATTCAAGCTTGCAAACTCACCTTCTTTGTATTAAAGATATTAAAGAACTCCCTTTTTTTTCTGTTACTGATATTAGAAGTGAAAAACAAAATTAGATCAATCAGTTTATTTTATGTTAAAGGCAAGAGAATTGGGGATGATGTCATTCCAGAACAATGCCATATTAGGATGACATCTGCTGTATGCATCCAGTGCTTTAACAATAAGTATAGAAGCATTTTTAGGGCACACCCATAATAATGTTTCTTTATTTTGAAGGAAGAAAATACGAAATGCAGTATTGGAAAAATGCTTAGTAGGAGAATATATATTAAAAAACATTGTTGCTGTTGAATTCTTAAAGACTATCTTTGCAAGAGCTGGAAGTGCAGTTTTATAGAAGAACAATCATCAGGGTTTTGTCAGTGATTTCTATATTTACAGCATTTAGGATAGACATGTCTAAACTGAAACAGCAACACTTAATTGTTTTTAACAAAAACACTAGTAATCATATCATTAATTTATTACAGTACTGTATGATTCTGGAAAATGTTTCTTTTCTGGAGCATGCCCTCCTATAGAAACAATGTAAACTTTTTTCAAGTCTTAACCTTGGTATGTCTATCTAAAGTTTACCTTAGTGAGGAATGTCCATCTATTAACATTGAACTTTGAGCAGGATTGATTGACATAGTTAATAATTCCAATTAGCGATTAATTCCAAATTAGTACCCACCACTTTAAGTATTGACGAAAGTAGATTGAACTTCAACCATACCATTCAAATTTTACAGAATAACGCCTCACTGTTCCTAGAAGTCATAGCTTTCTTGCCAGGGGTTTCACTTTTAACAAAAATCTTCTTTGATTTAATTGGAATTCAAATAAGGGCAAAACTGGAAACTTCAGAGACCCTTAACTCCCTTTGACAGTTTTTCTGTAATAAATTTTTCTCTTCTAAGTCTTCAGTCTGGGAAAATAAAAACACCATGAATATGTCTTTTAGGTAATATATTTATAGAGTTGCTCACTTAGGCTGGAATTCAGCACTTCAACTGTTACTGGTTTCTACATTAATTTTGGTCACCAGTACAGAGCAGCTTAGCACCTCCAAAGCAGATTGTCCACCAAACCACACCAAGCTTCTCTGAACTTTATGGTTAACCTGTGGTAACATTATTGACTGACATACAAATCTGCAGATAGAAGTGATATACTTGCCTACATGGGGCAAATTTGGCCAGCTCATTCACCGATGTGTCCTTTTTTATACCCACTTGAGCTTTGCCTAAACACATGAATTAAAGATTTATTTTTTTTAATATTTGTATATAGAAATATGCATGTTCAGTTAAAATTGGAATTAGTGTTTTTCATCAGGAGTTCTGCTGCCACATAATGTAGACAAGTGCATATAGCAAAAGAGTAGACATATAAACCCATGGATGCCAGGAATTCTACTATGGCCACTGATGGTGGGAGCAAAAAATAATCCAATTTTTCACTTAAAATCATACTTAGTGATGATACTCCATTACTTGTCTTGATGACCTACAATAATGATAAAATTAATGCATTAGTCACATGCAATCAAATTGGCTCCCAGTAAGTAATACAGTCTGATTAGGAACAGCCTTTGTTTCAAAAATTCCCCTTTTTTTTCACTGTAGAGCAAGTGATGTCATTTGATTGGGAGGAAAAAATGAACTGAATTTTAGAGAGCAAATTTATTATAACAAGACATTTGAAAACACTTTTTTCTAAACTAGAATAAATTTCTGTGAGGTTTGAGTTTATTGACAGGGTATGACTGAGAATTCAGTGAAAATTCACTTGTTTTTGAAGCATTATAATCAAAAGTCAAATATTTTCCTCTTTTTGTAAACCTATCTGTATGATATACTGTTGGAGTCTTGTGACTTTTTTAAAATCACACTGTTACTACTTCAATCTTCTCTACATCTCACAGTCTGCAACTGCTCATGCTTACACATGTTTGTGTGGTAATATAAAGTACGAACACAATATCACAGGACACCAACACTTTTAACTCAAAGGAAGGAAAATTGCAAATTAAATCATTACATACAAATTGGATGCAAATTATTTAGAACTTTGTGCTATATTGGGCTACAATGCGTACAATTAAAATATTCATATAGACAGACAGGAAGGCTAGCAACAATATCACTGATGTATCCATCAAGTGCCATGTAAAAAGAGGTTCTCAACTATGGCCCTCTTCTGTTTACATGTTGTATTTTCAAGCTCAAAATTCTGAAGGCTCCAATCAGAATTTAAAATTAGCATGCACAGCAGAAATTGAAGTGTTTCAATAATGTATGCTACATCCTCTAGGTACAGAAAGGGGAATAATGTACTGTGGCAAGAATAGCTGCTGCCAGGTAAGGCTATTATAAATTTCAAAAAGTCTGGATTGTGACACTTTGCCAAGTAGGCTTTTAGAAGAGAAAACAAGCAACTGATTTTAAAGTGGTATTTACTTTTTATCAATACATTTAAGTAAAAATATTAGTGTGAATTCCCTCCCCCTACCCCCATAAACACACTTTCCTAAGAGCTCATATTAAGTAGCAAAGAACTCAATTTATTCAGGGAAATATATTGAAAAACTGAGATACTTCATATTGTTTCAAAGATACAAATATGAAATGTAATTGTCCTGATATTTTTGCTTAAAAGTATTTTTATCATCATAGTCTCTTCAGTAACATGATGGTTTCTTGAGCTACTTTGCAGGATTGAATGCAAAGTAATCAGCAAAGATAATACTGTAATTTTACTTAAATTATTTTATGTATCTAGATTACAAGCTAATGTCCTCTGATGTATAAAAGGAGCCTTGAAAACATCCTGCTTTGTGCATGCTTTTTCTTAGTTTTATAGTTTCAAGTTATAAATGTATAAAATTATTATAAAATAAAAATACCTAAACACCATTCTCATTCTTGTTGAGAACTACGGCCTACCATAGTTCTTTGATTTTATTTTTACTACTGACATTTAATTGAATTCCAATGACATCAAAACTAACTCAGTAGTCTCACAGTACTTTTCTGTAGTATATTTACTGATTATTTAACAATCATTAAATATTGCAAATGGTTTAAAAAACCAAGCTGATATGCAAAAAATGAGCATAGGAATTTTAAATTAAAAGCACTGAGAGGGGACTACTAACAAAAATAATTATAAGAAGATTTTGAGAGAAAATGCTCTATGAAATATAAAATGCTTAAGAAAAATCTGCAATTTGCATTTAAAAAAAATAGTTCTGAAGCCCTGAACTATGTTACTAACGTGTAGGGCACAATAATAACGGTGATGGTCACGTAATCATACCCTGGGAGTGTCATAAATTCTCACTATAAGCCTGCCTGCTGGAAATATTTTGCACAAAGGTAGAGACACATCTCCAGAAGAAACAATAAAGATGATTAATCTGGCAGACAAACTACTGAGTGGTAGGTTTCAACAGCTTCATGTGACTCTAAAATTGTCTTGTTGATTTAAGACAGTAACTATCTGCTTAGCACACTTTCTTTATCAAGAAAGGATAACAGTTAATACACCACAAACAGAATCAATATTAAAGAATTGTTTAATATACAGAAAGTCATACAAATTATCACTGCTCGAAGTGCCATATGAGGCCACCATCAACAACCACAACTGGATTATATATTTCCTCAACCAAATGATAAATGATTTCAGGGTAGTGTGTTAGGATATCCAGAACTTTAAATACCAAATATTTTAAAACAAAATGTAGCATGAGACAGAAACAGCAAACATAATTATACTATCCTGTGGTGAAAAACAAATGGATCTCAATTTTCAGAGTTAGCTACCAATTAGCTTATATATGATATTATACCCTTCTGACACTTAGGGTACTCCTCTTCTAAGGTCAGGCAGGCCTCCTGAAATGAAGTTACTAAAACAAAGACAAAACAGGGAAATTCAGCCTTTTCTTTTGTCTGAGAAGTTTTGTTTCACATAAATTGGTGACTGTTATGGCAGATTTTGGCATCTTGATTAAGTGTCTTAAAACCTACAGCACTTATCGCTTGCTAACGCGATCCTTGTGTTCAGAAGAAGGATTGCTAAACTGTAAATCATTGTCACCAGTCCTCAGACAGGAGCATAGGACAAGGGAGTTGCACAGAACCAGTGTGTGTGAGACATCCTCCTGCTTTGCTGTATTCTGTTGTGTTCTTGCATAGCAATAAGACAGATTACTTTTCCACCCTCTTAGACAGTAATCAACTCACATTTGTCCTTTTTTAAAATTAATAGAATTGGAATAAATACATAGACCTACCTTTGTTATTTCCCATTATCATCCTCTACTAGTTTTCATTTTTTCAGAAAATGAGGAGGCAAACCAGGTGTTAGATTATTTATGTTTGACAAATTCATATCATTTAAATAATTAAAACTAATTTGTGTTGAGAGCTACAGTTGCATTTTTATTAGAGAAACAAGTACAAATAGGCATCACTACAGAGCTGTTTATTCAATAATGAGATTAAATGAAATGGATTTTGTAGTCTCAATACTTTGATTAATGTGGCAATTGGAACTTCTGTGCCCTAACAATGTGGAAACAGCTGCTTACCCACTATAAATCTGTGAAACTTGTTTTTCTTTAAAGCTACACATTTTAAATTACCCCTAAAAATATATTGTAAGCAAAATATTGAATGTTTTCAGTTCAAACAATATTTACATTATAAGCCTGAAATTATACTACTTTTTAATTTAATCACAAAAAAAATTATTTACAAATAGCAGTAAATATGTTTATATGTAATGTAAACCTTTCTGCATATCTTTTTTCTTATATAATATAGAGGCTATTGTATTAATCTGTATAGAAAAATACTTTACTATTAAACTAATTACAAATTCTAAACTAATTATTCTAAAATAGGGAATTACAATTTTAAGAGAAAAATATATGAATATAGCTACAAGGAGAATGTGCTGTGTGTAAAATTGCCTGCCAAGATCCAGTTAAAGCAGCACAGTACTTACCCTTTGAACAAAAGGCATCAACATGTAATTGCAAGAAATTATTATAGATTATTAAAGTTTTGATGAAAAAAAAAAGATGCAAAACTTCTGGAAGAAAACATATTTATAGAACTATAATAGAGTATATTGTTCTTTTTTCATTAAAGATTTTTCAACCATTTTTATTAGAGCTGCAGCATATTATATGTACAGGGACTGCATTGCACCAGATATGGACATGCTAAGCCATGTTATTCTTGCATTTAAAAAATACCATTTGACTCTCCATCACTTACAGAATAAACCATTCTCATTTTGTGAATCTGTGTAACAGTAGCCCTCAATCCACCCAAAATCCACATAAAGCATTTAAAATTTGGAGCATGTAGACATCTTGTCTCAAGGGAAAAGGACATTTAGGAGTCAGCAGATGGACTAAAGAGTGTCCAGACAGAAATATGTGAGCGTTATCAATAAGCATATAGTAATTTGCACCACCCATCCTTAAATTTTTTAATGATACTATGACATAGGGATTCAATTCACTGTAAAATTACTAAAATCTACCAATTTTAATGCTTTCAGACTGTTTATTTTTTTTTTCCAATAGAAAAATAAATCTCATACATTCGAAGTGGTACACAAAAAGACTGGGATAAAATTGATCAGATTTCTTGATAGCACCATTTACACATTCTTTAAAGTAAACATTAATATGCACTTTCTTAGAAAGCGATATAAATATATATATAAATACAGGACGTGCTAACCTCTGTTAACCATCTGAATGTGATGGAATAATCTATTTCTACTGTGCAGGTAGGCTTGTGCATGGTGGTGTGGCAATATAATTTTAAAAGTTTGTTACAGATGTGATGGGAAGCTGGAAGGAGTCGAATAAGCAGAAAAAAGAGTTTAGATCTACTGTAAGCAATGAGTCGAAATGAGCCGTTAAAGGTTAGAATTTATCTTTGTTTCTGATCGTTCAATGAGAAAAATGACTTCCACAGAAATAGATACCTTAAAACTGCTTGGGGAAAGGGTGGCAAGGGTGAAATAGGATTGAAAGTCCTACAGGTAATAGGAATAACTGGAAGTGCAGACGAAATTGTTCTTCAGACCAATGAGGAACGCAGCCGTTTAAAAAGTCTAAGTGCAATGCTGTGGTGCTGAAAGAAAAGCTCCTGGTGAAAAAGAAAAAAAGGGCAATGCGGCTCCGAGCGGCAGCGCGGTGGTGCTGAACGGACAGCTCCCGGCGCGGCGGAACGCTCCGGGCTGGCGTGAGGTGTCCGATCTGTATGATAAACAGCACACTGTGTCTCAGAGCGCCCATTCAATCTCAGTAAGTAAATGAAATATTGATTGAAAGTGACCCTGAAACAGAATGCATTAAAAAGACATAGAAAGCTGCAGAACTGAGGTAATTCTTATTCAGCATGTTCACCAGCCTCCCTATAGCAAAACAAGTCTATAAATAGTCGTGTTTCATAAGATA